>NC_066583.1:83310466-83921620 GCF_024323335.1 Lathyrus oleraceus | reverse complement strand
CTCTCACACTCACGTCCCTTTCCATTCTCTCTCTACCACGCATCCATCATCAAATCCACTCACGTTCTCTCCCAACGGATTCCTCACTCCACTCAATTCATCATCCCCCTCTCCTCACCTTTATCCTGACTCTCATCATAGCACACACCTCACGTCCCTCACCTAAACTAACAACCATTCCATTCGCTGAAGAAAAAAAGAGAAGAAGAAAGGTTTCTTCTTCTTCGCTTCTCCCTTCTCCTCATTCATCCGCCTTCCCCATCATCATTTCCGTCGTGAATCCACGACCCACACAACCTTTCACTCTCATCTTCATCTTCCTAACACCACCTTCAAACCAACACCGGCAACATCGCCGTTGATACCCTTCTCAGCACCTCACCGCCGCTTCACCTTCAAATCCCACCAACCACACTCTTTCAGCACACAGATTTCGCTCACCACCAAACACACACCATAAACAACCTTTCACTTTCATCTCCTTCACTAATTCTACATCACAAAACTCACCATCTCCGTCGTCCGTGCCGGCAACGATCCGCTTATCACAGCAAAAACCCAAAATAACTCCAAACCTCTCCGCCGTCTACCACCAACTCCACCGTCAAAACTTCATCCTCCGCCTTTCCGTCAAAAACACCATTGCACCCCCTAAAGCTCCTTCAAACCGCGACCCACCACCATCAAGACACTCCGTCTCCTTTTCACCTTCTTCACAAACCCACAAAACTCACAGATCTACAACCAATCGTCGTCGTCACCCTTCAACGACCCTTCATTCACCACGAAAATACCACCGACCACCTTCGAACCACCGCACCACACACGGTCCTTCTTCGTCCCCTCAACAACCAACATCGACAACAGTAGCCTCTTTATTCCAACTCTGTTTCAAGTGGCTTCGAGTTGGCAAGGCTGTTTGGGTTCGTTTCTTTTTTTTATGCAGGTAATGGTTTGGACGAAAGCTTAAAAGGAATACGGGATTCACTTCACCTATGATGGAGTTTCGAGTTCAGAAAACACCTTGAACGTTGACGCCATTTCCGTTCACAAGCCGCCGGAACTTCGTCATACCCGATTGGTATTCGTCTTGACTTGTGTTTTGAATTTTCTTCATGATGCTGTGGCTGGGTATTTTTGGTTTAGGACTTCGTTTCCAGTTTAATTCATTAAAGTTGGTTTCGGATCTTTGGACGGACTCCGTTTCAATTACAGTTTGTTAAAGTTTCGATTACAGTTTATTAAAATTGTGCATATTGTTTTTCTTCCTGCAACTAATGATATTAATCTCATCTTTTCTTTCATCCATTCTGTTTAACGCCCTAATTAAAAAATTGATTTGGTATGAATTTCATTATTGTTGCCTTTCATTTCCTATTAAATGTGTTGGATCTGCATATCACTATGATTGAATATGCACAATTTTGCTGTTTCGATTAGGGGTAAAATGCGCAATTCGGTTGTGTTGCATTGGTGTGGAATTGTACTGATGTAACTATGTAAATGCTGTAAATTTATGTGGATTTGTTTAGTTTTAATTTCACTTTAAATGGGACCTTAATATGCGGATTCGACCACTTTTATGTCGATTTACCGTCAAACTCCAATAAATTAACCTTACGATTTCACCGTGTTATGATTTCTTACGTATGACATTAATCCTATGGTCATCACGTACAAACCGGTTTTTTTGAAAATATTATCAATTTAGATGGTTACTTGTTCCATTTCCATTCAAATCAAACTAATCAAGTAATTACATTTTGACAATTAAGTTAATCAGTTTTAATCAACCTGATCATTTGATTTAGTTAAGTAAATTTTAATTAATCCATTTAATCGGTTTTGATCAACTAATTTTGTTAAAAGAAAATGTACCAACTTATTTCATCAATCAATTCATAATCACTTTCAATTTTATTTTCGATTCATCATCAATTCAAACCAATTTCAAAAAGCACAAATCACAATTCTCGATTCAAAGTCGAGCCCATTTTCAAAAACACCTTTTTTAAGTCGATCGCTTTTATGCATCGCCATCAACCTCACATAGCTTACTCTTGGGCTTCCTTTCAATGAGACCTATTTGGTTATTGATTAATCGGGTAGATGAGCAATACACTAAATAAAATTCATTTCATTCATCAACATGAATTCAAACCATTTAACTTCAAAAGAATTCAAACATAAATTTTGGGATGAAAAAGATATAGGGAGCGTACGCTTCACTATTTCTCAAGCACTTGAATAATTGGCGTACGCCATATTGCTCGAGTTCTTGTCACCCGATTAAACCTTAATCATACACATTCAAATCACATTTTCTTTTAAATCAACTACAAATTCTACAACCATTTAATTCTAAATTTCCAATAATAAAAGGATAGGAGGCGTACGCCTCACTATCTTTCGATTATTCGAATAATTGGCGTACGCCACATTGCTCGAATCTTCGTCATCAAATCAAAACCACAATCAAATAAACTCAAATCATCTTTTATAACAAATACAATTTCAAAATCAACTTTCACTCAAACTTCAAATAGAGAATGGGAAGCGTTCGCCTCACCACTCCTTGATTATTTGAATAATTGGCGTACGCCACATTGCTCAAATCATCGACTTTCCAAACATACCAAATCCAAACCTACCAATTCAAAATTCAAACTATCTTCACAAATCAAATACAAACATCTAAACATATCTTTTACAATTTAAACCTCGAATGATAAAATATGGGAGGAGTTCGTCTCGCCATCTCTTGATTATTTGAATAATTGGCGTACGCCATATTGCACAAATTATCGACTTTCGACTAAAATACGCTAAATAAACTTGGATAAGGGAATAGGTGGCGCACGCCTCATTATTCCTTGAATAAGCAAGTAGGAGGCGCACGCCTCACTACCGTGCACGTTCAACATCCACAAACAAACTTTCAAAAATAATTCAAATGAAAAGGGAGTAGAAGGCGTTCGCCTTATTATTCCTCGAAAGAATTGAACGATTGGTGTACACCACATTGCTCAATCTTTCGTCGTTCTTCAAAACATCTCAAACAAATCAACCTAACTTCTCGCCCCCGCGCGATCGAAATCAAAACACCCAAACACATCAAATCAACTTGTCACCCCGCGTGACCAAAACTCCTTTCAAAAGAACATTGTCAATCCTTTCTAATGCGCACAACAAACCAGTGCTAGAGCCTCCACCGAGAGTAGACAAGCCAGCGTTTAGCCATTAGAACGCCGACCTACACAGTCGTTCATCAAAACAAAACACACCAAATATTCGTAGTAGCCCGAACTACGAATGCTCTAATTTCCTTATTGCATCATAAGGATACGTAGGCAGGAGATTGTTGTATCTTCGCGAGCACACTAATAAAAAACCTCCCATTTCCCCCTCCTGAGGTCTTCATCCATATCTATCATCAATTCTAATTACTCGAAGCAAGCGAATAACATTCAATTAACAGTCAAATAGAAAAATCAGACTAAAGGGTTCTCGTTGAGTACAACGGACGTGAGGGGTGCTAATACCTTCCCCTTGCGTAATTGACTCCCGAACTCGAATATGGTTGCAACGACCATTATTCTGTTTTTCAAAGGTTTTCTCGATATTTTCCTATTCCTTCATTGGAATAAATAAAGTTCGGTGGCGACTCTGTTTCGAACAACATTTTTTCCGCGTTCCATCGCGAGGGATCACATTATCATTTTTGAGGTGCGACAGACTGGCGACTCTGCTGGGGACCCTGCTCCAAGCAAGAGAGAGTCTAGTCTAACTTAGTCTGATTTTGCTATGACTGTTGGAAGATGTTCTTATCTTCCGCGCTTGTTTCTCTGTATTTTATTATGTTGCTTGTATGTAATGTATTTTGATACTTTGATATGGGACTTGGTGTATGCTGTGAGATAAGCTCCATACCCGAGCTTCGAGAAAAAACTTAGAACCCGGAGTTGTGTAGTATTGAATCGAGGGGTGTACACCTCATTGGGACAATACGAAGACTCCATCTAGAGTAGATCTGTTTGGAGTTTCCATCACAATATGGCTAGCCCATTATTGTGGGGAGGTTCTATATACGATCCGTGACTCTAGGGACCTCGCCTTAAACCCAGGTTTTGTTTTCCTGATTGGTGATTATGTAGTATTGAACCGAAGGGTCTACACCCTGTTCGAACAATACGAGAATCCCACTTAGATTAGATCAGTGCAAAACTCCCATCACGATGTGGCTAGCCCACCATTGCGAGGAAGTTTTGAACTTGATCCGTGAGTCTAAGTTCCTTCCTTGAAAACACAACTTTAGAACCTACCTCTGGGGAATTTCTAGTAATCAGAGAAACCTTTGCTTTTTCCTTTTATCCTGACGTACTTGACATGTGAATAATCTTGAGTATATGTATTCCTTTGCGAAAAACATGGCAAAACTTCATGCATTTGCATATCATAAACATGCATTGCATATCATTGTCCAAGAAACAAAAAACTTACACCATACTCTACCCTTTGTCCAGTAACGCTGACTACTCAACACCGGTATGAGACACGCCGCAATTACAAGATGACACTCGAACAGCTTGAAGCAAATCAAGTCTCGATGAGAACAGACATTGATTCCATGCAGGCAAAGATGGATCGCTTGCTGGAAACCATGTTGCTCCTGGCCCAGAAAGAGAAGGATGCTGAGACTAACGCTGAAGCCAGGAAAGTTGTTGCCCAGTTTGGAACGCCATCACTTAGCATCCCTGGAGTAACTGAACTTGATGGTAACCCTAATCAGCCTAGAGGAGGACCGATCCCTATTCCTGTTCCCATGGTCAACATGAACCCCCATGAGCATTCTGCTACATCTGCTCGACATGGATCAATGATGGGTGATGAAGATCCGTATGACGCCTTCTTCATTCCACAACCCGCCAAACTTACTGTTGGAGGTATCCTAGACCCAGTGGTTGAGAGACTCCATGCTCTGGAAGAAAAGTTTAAGTCCTTGGAGGTTCACACTACTCTCGGTTTGGACGCAGTGGATATGTGCCTGGTACCAGGTCTCGTAATTCCGCAAAAATTCAAAGTCCCGGACTTTGATAAATACAAGGGAATCAGCTGCCCGAGAACTCACCTCAGAGCTTATTGTCGCAAGATGGCTGCCCACATCAGTAATGATCAACTCCTGATTCATTACTTCCAAGATAGCCTCAGTGGAGCATCCTTGGAGTGGTACATGCAACTAGAGAGAGGTTAGGTCCAATCATGGAGAGACCTCACTGAATCATTCCTAAGGCATTATTAGTACAATACTGATCTAGCACCCAACCGCACTCAACTGCAAGACATGACTCAGCGCAATAACGAGTCATTCAAGGAATACGCCTAGTGGTGGAGAGAGCTTGCAGCTCGTGTCCAACCTCCTCTTCTTGATAAGGAGTTGATTGATATGTTTATGGGAACTTTGCACACCCAGTACATAAAGAAAAAGGTAGGATCCAGCTTCCCAACTTTTGCTAAAGTTGTCTCCGTGGGAGAACGAATCGAGAGCCAGATCAAGAAAGGAAAAGCTACCTTGTGCTGCCAATGCTTCAAGTGGGATGAAGAAACCTTATCCCAACCTCCCAAAGAAGCCATAAGGTCATACCAACGCCATAATGAGAGGAGGAGGATATAGGGCACCTCCGTATGCTCATACGCCTTATCATCAAGTTTCCGCGGTCATCCCAACACCATATCAGCCACCTTATCAACAACAATATCAACAGCCTCATCAACAGTCGGCTCACCAACAACAACATCAGAATCAACAGCAACGTGCTCAACCACGTCAACCTAACCAGCAGAGGGCAAGGAGGCCAGAGAGGCATTTCGAACCTCTGCCAGTGCCATACAGCAAGATCCTTCCCTACCTACTAAAGGATGGAGCAATTGTTTTGAAGGAGCTAACTCTTGCAACTCCACCATATCCTCCAGGCTACGATGCCAATGCTCACTGCGAGTATCATATGGGTGCCCCAGGGCACACAATAGAGAACTGTAAGGCTTTCAAACACAAGGCTCAGGACTTGATTGATAGCAAGGCAGTTACATTCACGCCAGTGAGGCCAAACGTTGCAACAAATCCCATGCCAGCGCATGCAGAGCACAGTGAAGCTCGAAGATAGAGCTCCTCACCAGCCTGAGCAGGCAGAACAAATCCCAATGACAAATCAAGAGATGAAGGTCCGTTTCTTCGAACGAAGGCGATCATTATGCCATTTTTACCATTTTGCATTCTTGTAATTTGATCTTGTTTGTCTAAGTATTGTATGCTTTAAACATTGTTATTTGTATTTGGTTTTGTTAATGGGATGATTATGCATGCTTTGAATCAATCTTTCATATTCACTCATCTATCACATTTACAAATCACAAACACATACTTTTTCACCTCACTTTCTTCATCACACTATTGTTAGTAAATGTTGGAAGGAGGATGACGAAAACAAAATACTCATAATTACTGATTGAATGCTTTCGGATAAAATCCTGCTAATGATGTCCAGGCATTGTTTCAAATCCCCAAAAACTGGAGAGATAAGGAGTTAATCCCTAGTCAACCACTTTGAGCCTAGAAGTAGGAGTTTTTTTTCGGATCTACAAACCCTTACGCTTAACCTGGGGCAGGGTAGTGTTCAGTCAATCCGACTACACATTCGAATTACAAAGGTGAAATATCCCATAGAAGGATCAACCATATGAAATTCTTCGCACACATCCTGAAGTGTCGAAAGAACCATACAAATCCAAATTTTATGTCGGTTGTTCTTCAATGACCAATGACTTGGCAGTCACAATTTCCAAAAACAAAATCAAAGAAAGAGCTCGCTAAGTCGAACACCTTAAAAGGAGACTTAGGCAAAAAACAGGGGCAATCCTGATGGATTAAAGCTTCAAACAAAGCGGTCCATGCAAAAATTAGGGATCAAAATAAAAATCGAAAGAGACAATGAAAGTCTCAAACAAAACAAAACAAGATTCAGTGACCACCATACCAAAATCAAAGGGTCACCGACATCCAAAAAAACAAAATAAGGTGGCTGCCATTCCAAGAGACCATGAATCACCATCTTTATCCTTACACCCGCAAAGGTAAGTGCGCGCCGAATTAACTGAACGTAGGATTGGAGATCATCATGAAGAAGGGGTGGGTTAAAATAAACTTTGAGCCTTATATCCTTTTGTTTCAATAACCATGAACCAAGCCACGTTACAACCTTCAAAAGACCTAATTGAAGTAAGTTTTGTTCTGAAAGCATACTATAGCAAGGTTGAGTAAACTGACTCCTAGAGATTTGCTAATATTCTCTTCTCACTATATCACTCACACGCTAGCTAAATTAGCACCGCGTTTGGACTCATGATTCACTCGCCACACACTACCACGACACTCCAAATGAATGACTGTTTTTCAAAAATTGCATAACTGTTGCATTAAAATCACCATTTCTTGAATAACAATTCTTAATTGTCAGTCAGTACTTGACATTGAGTAAATTCCAACAAGGGGCAATTCAAGAGGCACTTGATCGTTGGTGCTGACACGAATCAAGACCATCCTTTGAATCAGGGGCATGGCATCTTTTGATCATATTGACTTAAGAAGTAGTCAGTATAAGACAAATCTCCAAGCATCAGTTGATCAAGGAGGAAAAACACTTCAGTACTCAGTATGTTTGGGGCAAGTCCTTCAAAGGCTAATTAGGGGCAGACCATTGCAAGATCCAGGAGCCGGGAAAAACGAACTCAGACCATATCATGGGACAATCACTCCTAAGGTTTCCTTTCAAGGAGAATTCCTTTGAACACCCTACAGTCAGGGGCAATACAAGTTGCAAGGGGCAGATTCCCTTCATATCTTCAAGTCAGTCAAACAGATTGCATCAAGACACTAGTAACTGTTTGAATTCACAACAAAAATGTCAAAAGTCCATGCAAGTACAACATCACATCTTGACAAGAAACCTTGCAGCACGTCAAAGGCATAATCATCATGCGTTGATCACGTCGCTATGCTCAGTTACAGGCTGACCAAACTCATCAGGAGAAAGAATTGAGATCTTCTCAAGGGAAAATACACAATATATCAGCAAGAGATCAAACTTGGGGGCACCAAGAGTATCCGCATCTATTGCGTGTTCATCACATCATCAACTACCGAGTGTCGGGAAGTCAGATCCTTTCCACCAACCGATGGTCCAACCTACATCGACTACTACAAAAGACCAAAGCCCACCCCGTTGGCATCCGTACAAAAACAAATCCAACCACATTGACAATTACCAGAAAAACCCAAAGCCCACCTTGCTGGCATCTCCACACAGAAACAAATACAACCAGCACTAGTTTCTAGAAGATACACTGCCTTTGAGAAGTGGGGCCAATCCCAAACAAACCAATCATTCTTTGCATTCAAACATGCATCACATGCATCACCTCATACATAATACATACATATCATTCATGTACATAACACGAATCAAGATCCAAGGTTTAGTCGTAGGCATCCAGGTCAACCCTCAGTTGAGTCATTATCTTTCTCTGAGTGAGTTCCTACCTTATCATCAGGCTTTCCCCATTGAGTTGCATCCTTCAACCTTTTGTTGATAAGACGTTATCCTCAACAAAGTCAAACATTGTTTCTTTAAACACTTACCTTGTTTCATGTTGAGCGTCCCTCAATGAGTCGTTTCCTGTAGCCTTTTGTTGACAGAAATTGCACTTCCCCAGAGAATATTTATTCTGCAACCTTTTGTTGTCGATACCCTAACCAAGTCTTACCCAGCAATGTTCCAACACTACCCAGCAAATCAGGTTTACTGAACTTTGATAGTAGCCTTATTTTTCCAATATTTTTCTCACTATCATCCTTTTGGTGAAAGTCCATTGAGGAATAATATTAATCATCACCCTGTTTATGATCACCGTTATCCTTTTGGTAATGGTAAATCCCCGACATTTATGATCTTACTGTCATCCTTTTGGTGTCAAATATGCTTGAAGTTTTGGTTCAACCTTCATCTTTTTGGTGAATGGTGACCTCTGCAACTATTACAGCTTACCGTCATCCTTTTGGTGTCGCCGATCCTTGTGGTGATATGGATCCTTGTCATTTTGGTTCAATCATCATCCTTTTGGTGATGACATCCAGTTCAATCTAAATGTCATCCTTTTGGTGATAGAGACTATGGAGTTCAGTTTAAGCTATCATCCTTTTGGTGATGGTGACATTTGGAAAGTCCAATCCCACTGTCATCCTTTTGGTGTCAGCAATATTTGAAGTTATTATAACTTATTATCATCCTTTTGGTGGTAACAAGTTCCAAAGTTATGATCTCACTTTCATCCTTTTGATGATGGTGATTGTTGATTCATTATCATCCTTTTGGTGATAACGAGTTATGTTGTTTGTAGTACCTTCATCCTTTTGGTGATGGTGACTGCCGACTTATTATCATCCTTTTGGTGATAATAAGTTTTGAAGTTTTGATCTTACCTTCATCCTTTTGATGATGGTGATCATTTGAGTCTATTATCGTCCTTTTGGCGATAACAAGTTTTGTCTTTTAACTATACCTTCATCCTTTTGGTGATGGTGATTGTTGACTTATTATCATCCTTTTGGTGATAACAAGTTTTTTTCTTGATCCTACCTTCATCCTTTTGGTGATGGTGATCAATTACGTTATGTGCTTATTATCATCCTTTTGGTGATAACAAGCTTTTGTGTGATCTTACTGTCATCCTTTTGGTGTCAGTGGTATTTAAGGTTATTGGCTTATTATCATCCTTTTGGTGGTAACAAGTTTTGTCGTTCGACCTTACCTTCATCCTTTTGGTGATGGTGATTGTTGACTTATTATCATCCTTTTGGTGATAACAAGTTTTGTCTTGATCTTGCCTTCATCCTTTTGGTGATGGTGATCAATTGCGTTGTGTGCTTATTATCATCCTTTTGGTGATAACAAGTTTTGTTGTTAATGTTACCTTCATCCTTTTGGTGATGGTGATCGTGACTTATTATCATCCTTTTGGTGGTAACAAGTTTTGTTGTTTGATAATACCTTTATCCTTTTGGTGATGGTGATCGTTTTTTGACTTATTATCATCCTTTTGGTGGTAACAAGTTTTGTCTTGTATCTTACCTTCATCCTTTTGGTGATGGTGATCATTGAGTTTCGACTTATTATCATCCTTTTGGTGATAACAAGTTTGTTGTGTGACTATACCTTCATCCTTTTGGTGATGGTGATTATTGAAGTTATTTGACTTATTATCATCCTTCTGGTGATAACAAGTTTTGATTGTTGGATCTTACCTTCATCCTTTTGGTGATGGTGATCTTTGAAGTTGATGAGTTAACTATCATCCTTTTGGTGATAGCCTTGACATTATACTCTCGGTAATAGGAAACTGTATCAGAATAACCATCATCTTTTTGGTGACAGACATCATCCTTTTGGTGATGGAAATCTTTGGATTGTGTTTAACTTTCATCCTTTAGGTGATAGCGAGATTTGTTGTTGATCTTACCATCATCCTTTCGGTGATGGTGATCTTTGTTGTGGCCACTATAACCATAATCCTTTTGGTGATGACTACCTTTGAAGCTCAGCTTATCCATCATCCTTTTGGTGATGACGATCCTGGAAATCATGGTGAACTATTATCATCCTTTTGATGGTAGCAGTTAATTCCACTGTCATCCTTTTGATGTTAGAAAATCGGTTCAGTTTTTAGTCCCACAATTGTCTTTACATCAGAAATGACCTCTACAAGACCGAGTGTCGACTCGAGGGTTGGCATTGATTCGGTGTTCTACCCTTATCACATTGGTGCTATTAGAATCCATTGCATTTTCTTTCTGCATCCATTCCATTGCATTTCAAAGGACAAATTTTGGGTCTTTCATATTTAATTACCTTCCACCATGAATGTATGAAGACTATCGTCATTCTTACTCTCTAGTTCAAGATAATTAAATAGGGGCAGCTGTCATACCCCAATTTTGTCCGGGCATATTTAAATTTTTATAGCATTTATTCCATTTTTATTTTCTGCATCATATACATAGCATGACATACATTCCATCATGAATAAATACCTAGAATATCAGTCAGGATAAATTTATTGAGAATACAGACCAATCAGTTGAATCATTTCTCAAGAACAGGCAAAATCAGCAGTGACTGTTTCGGTTATATCTTGACCCGCCTGAGCCTTTTAATCGGTGCAAATTTATTTAAGAGTTTGAAGAAATGTCGTATTTTTCAATAAGTATATTGTGTGCTGGTCATTTTAGCGTGTCCGTATTAATTTTTTTCAAAATAAATTTATATCCAATTTGCATTTTTTAATCAGATCATTTTATTCCTTTATTCAAAATATCAAATTAAGTAATTAAAGTTTTTATTTATGATAATCATATTTTTAATCAAAAATAAATAACAATAAGGATTTTCAAATTAATAATATTAAAACTAAGTTATGACATTTGATTCTTTAGAAGAAAATGCCAGCTTGCACGTCACTCATTCTCTCTCACACTCGCGTCCCTTTCCATTCTCTCTCTACCACGCATCCATCATCAAATCCACTCATGTTCTCTCCCAACGGATTCCTCACTCCACTCAATTCATCATCCCCCTCTCCTCACCTTTATCCTGACTCTCATCATAGCACACACCTCACGTCCCTCACCTAAACTAACAACCATTCCATTCGCTGAAAAAAAAAGAGAAGAAGAAAGGTTTCTTCTTCTTCGCTTCTCCCTTCGCCTCATTCATCCGCCTTCCCCATCATCATTTCCATCGTGAATCCACGACCCACACAACCTTTCACTCTCATCTTCATCTTCCTAACACCACCTTCAAACCAACACCGGCAACATCGCCGTTGATACCCTTCTCATCACCTCACCGCCGCTTCACCTTCAAATCCCACCAACCACACTCTTTCAGCACACAGATTTCGCTCACCACCAAACACACACCATAAACAACCTTTCAGTTTCATCTCCTTCACTAATTCTACATCACAAAACTCACCATCCCCGCCGTCCGTGCCGGCAACGATCCGCTTATCACCGCAAAAACCCAAAACAACTCCAAACCTCTCCGCCGTCTACCGCCAACTCCACCGTCAAAACTTCATCCTCCGCCTTTCCGTCAAAAACACCATTGCACCCCTTAAAGCTCCTTCAAACCGCGACCCACCACCATCAAGACACTCCGTCTCCTTTCCACCTTCTTTACAAACCCACAAAACTCATAGATCTACAACCAATTGCCGCCGTCACCCTTCAACGACCCTTCATTCACCACGAAAATACCACCGACCACCTTCGAACCACCGCACCACACACGGTCCTTCTTCGTCCCCTTAACAACCAACATCGACAACAGTAGCCTCTTTATTCCAACTCTGTTTCAAGTGGCTTCGAGTCGGCAAGGCTGTTTGGGTTCGTTTCTTTTTTTATGCAGGTAATGGTTTGGACGAAAGCTTAAAAGGAATACGGGATTCACTTCACCTATGATGGAGTTTCGATTTCAGCAAACACCTTGAACGTTGACGCCGTTTCCGTTCACAAGCCGCCGGAACTTCGTCATACCCGATTGGTATTCGTCTTGACTTGTGTTTTGCATTTTCTTCATGATGTTGTGGCTGGGTATTTTTGGTTTAGGACTTCGTTTCCAGTTTAATTCATTAAAGTTGGTTTCGGATCTTTGGACGGACTCCGTTTCGATTACAGTTTGTTAAAGTTTCGATTACAGTTTATTAAAATTGTGCATATTGTTTTTCTTCCTGCAACTAATGGCGTTAATCTCATCTTTTCTTTCATTCATTCTGTTTAACGCCCTAATTAAAAAATTGATTTGGTATGAATTTCATTATTGTTGCCTTTCATTTCATATTAAATGTGTTGGATCTGCATATCACTATGATTGAATATGCACAATTTTGCTGTTTCGATTAGGGGTAAAATGCGCAATTCGGTTGTGTTGCATTGGTGTGGAATTGTACTGATGTAACTATGTAAATGCTGTAAATTTATGTGGATTTGTTTAGTTTTAATTTCACTTTAAATGGGACCTTAATATGCGGATTCGACCACTTTTATGTCTATTTACCGTCAAACTCCAATAAATTAACCTTACGATTTCACCGCGTTATGATTTCTTACGTATGACATTAATCCTATGGTCATCACGTACAAACCGGTTTTTTTGAAAATATTATCAATTTAGATGGTTACTTGTTCCATTTCCATTCAAATCAAACTAATCAAGTAATTACATTTTGACAATTAAGTTAATCAGTTTTAATCAACCTGATCATTTGATTTAGTTAAATAAATTTTAATTAATCCATTTAATCGGTTTTGATCAACTAATTTTGTTAAAAGAAAATGTACCAACTTATTTCATCAATCAATTCATAATCACTTTCAATTTTATTTTCGATTCATCATCAATTCAAACCAATTTCAAAAAGCACAAATAACAATTCTCGAATCAAAGTCGAGCCCATTTTCAAAAACACCTTTGTAAGTCGATCGCTTTTATGCATCGCCATCAACCTCACATAGCTTACTCTTGGGCTTCCTTACAATGAGACCTATTTGGTTATTGATTAATCGAGTAGATGAATAATACACTAAATAAAATTCATTTCATTCATCAACATGAATTCAAACCATTTTTCAAACCATTTAACTTCAAAAGAATTCAAACATAACTTTTGGGATGAAAAAGATATAGGGAGCGTACGCTTCGCTATTTCTCAAGCACTTGAATAATTGGCGTACGCCATATTGCTCGAGTTCTTGTCACCCGATTAAACCTTAATCATACACATTCAAATCACATTTTCTTTTAAATCAACTACAAATTCTACAACCATTTAATTCTAAATTTTCGATAATAAAAGGATAGGAGGCGTACGCCTCACTATCTTTCGATTATTCGAATAATTGGCGTACGCCACATTGCTCGAATCTTCGTCATCAAATCAAAACCACAATCAAATAAACTCAAATCATCTTTTATAACAAATACAATTTCAAAATCAACTTTCACTCAAACTTCAAATAGAGAATGGGAGGCGTTCGCCTCACCACTCCTTGATTATTTGAATAATTGGCGTACGCCACATTGCTCAAATCATCGACTTTCCAAACATACCAAATCCAAACCTAGCAATTCAAAATTCAAACTATCTTCACAAACCAAATACAAACATCTAAACATATCTTTTACAATTTAAACCTCGGATGATAAAAGATGGGAGGCGTTCGTCTCGCCATCTCTTGATTATTTGAATAATTGGCGTACGCCATATTGCACAAACTATCGACTTTCGACTAAAATACGCTAAATAAACTTGGATAAGGGAATAGGTGGCGCACGCCTCATTATTCCTTGAATAAGCAAGTAGAAGGCGCACGCCTCACTACCGTGCACGTTCAACATCCACAAACAAACTTTCAAAAATAATTCAAACGAAAAGGGAGTAGAAGGCGTTCGCCTTATTATTCCTCGAAAGAATTGAACGATTGGTGTACACCACATTGCTCAATCTTTCGTCGTTCTTCAAAACATCTCAAACAAATCAACCTAACTTCTCGCCCCCGCGCGATCGAAATCAAAACACCCAAACACATCAAATCAACTTGTCACCCCGCGTGACCAAAACTCCTTTTAAAAGAACATTGTCAATCTTTTCTAATGCGCACAACAAACCAGTGCTAGAGCCTCCACCGAGAGTAGACAAGCCAGCGTTTAGCCATTAGAACGCCGACCTACACAGTCGTTCATCAAAACAAAACACACCAAATATTCGTAGTAGCCCGAACTACGAATGCTCTGATTTCCTTATTGCACCATAAGGATACGTAGGCAGGAGATTGTTGTATCTTCGCGAGCACACTAATAAAAAACCTCCCATTTCCCCCTCCTGAGGTCTTCATCCATATCTATCATCAATTCTAATTACTCAAAGCAAGCGAATAACATTCAATTAACAGTCAAATAGCAAAATCAGACTAAAAGGTTCCCGTTGAGTACAACGGACGTGAGGGGTGCTAATACCTTCCCCTTGCGTAATTGACTCCCGAACCTGAATATGGTTGCGACGACCATTATTCTGTTTTTCAAAGGTTTTCTCGATATTTTCCTATTCCTTCATTGGAATAAATAAAGTTCGGTGGCGACTCTGTTTCGAATAACATTTTTTCCGTGTTCCATCGCGAGGGATCGCATTATCATTTTTGAGGTGCGACAATACATACCATATTTTTCGTTAGAATTACTTATATCATATATATAAATTGATCGATCTCATTTGTGTAACCTATGGACGATTGATGTATCGCTGCTTTACCATACT
Source organism: Lathyrus oleraceus (assembly GCF_024323335.1). Taxonomy (NCBI): domain Eukaryota; kingdom Viridiplantae; phylum Streptophyta; class Magnoliopsida; order Fabales; family Fabaceae; genus Lathyrus; species Lathyrus oleraceus. Next base: position 83,906,197 of record NC_066583.1, on the reverse strand, counting down.
AACGTTGGATTCCGAAGCATAGTCAACATCAATCATCCAAATCGTACACACATGATGCCAAATTTAATTATCGTTTATTATTTAATTGATTATGTCTTTTAATCGTATTAATACATAAAATACATAAAATAAACAGCTATCATATATATGGTTTCGTAAGTGGCTCTGATACCACTGAAGGAAAATTGTGATCCAAAATGCAGCGGAAATTAAAAATTTTCCTTTAGTGATCCTTATGAATGGGCATGATCAATGATAGAAACTGTTACCTCTTGTGGCGATTGAAACCTTTGATATAGATCTAAGGAGTGATCACGAGCGTTGAATGGTGACAACGCCTCTACTCAGTCCATACAAACGGATTCCTTCAGTTTCAGTGTTAGATGTTACGAATGAAGGTTTTAAGTGAGAGAGAGAGAGAGAGAGAGAGAGAGGGAAATGAAATTTCATCAAGTGAAATGCTTCTACACAAGGGTTCTATTTATAGAACCACTTGTATAGGCTGCAAGCTAAAAAGTTCACTTAAGTGTATGTGGCCCATATCTTATGGTATACGGAAAAATACTTAAGCGCATGGTACCTTACCATATTTCATATTCTACTTAAGTGCACCGTACCTTACGGTGTTCTACAATTCACTTCAGTGCACCGTACCTTACGGTGTTCCTTATTTACTCTATCTCTCATCAATCCCTTCTTTTGTGGGTGACCCTATAGGGTTTCGTGATATTGGCAATTATACTAAATCACGTATTTAACATAATAAATAGTAAGCGGTATCTAGCAACACATCACTGCTACCCGAAACACGAAAATGTCATGTGATCTGACAAATCCCTTTTTGTGATAATACTTGTGTGTGTATAATTACCATTTTTCCATTATCTCTATATTGAACACAAGGCATAGATCGTGTTATCCTTGTCCAGTTCAATATTGGGCCCTTAGATATTTATCCTGTTATGCAGGATGGGCAAATTCCATCTAGGTCACTCATGTCCCTCAGCATGCTTCGTGGAGTATCCATCAACTGTCTTTATGGTCATCTAATTACGGACAATGTTTGATCAGCAATAAAGCACTCGACTCTACATCTAGGGTCCACAGTGGTTTCAGGTCGAAGGGTGGTATACACCATTATCACCATGAGAATAACTTATGACACTTTGCATAAAATTCTATGTAGTATTCTCACAGCGGGTCAATCCAATATAAATATTACTCCTAATATTCATACCTATGTTTAAGACATGATAAGTCCTTATCCATGATCCATAAGATGTGATCATCAGTCTATATACATAATAGTCTTAATGCTTTAATTTTATCCCACTTCACAACAAAGCTTGACTACGGATACTTTAAGAATAGTCTCCTTATGTTTAATGGGATCTCATGATCAAGTCACACTTGATACATTAAATGGACTAGCTATTCTAGGGAATTTATTAAACAAACATAATAAATAAAAATCCTTTTAATATTAATAAATAATTTGATATAAGTACCAAAAGTATTGGCCTCTAGGACTTACACCAACAGCCACTAGCTCTCACAAATGAAAAGGGAGCAATATTTTCACACAATACCATGAGGAGTAGGAGACTTACAATCTCACTTATGAAAATATCTTACTTTCGGGACAAATTTAGCGTTATGTTACGCAATCGTAATTTGACCTATATAGAAGTCACAACTATCTGAGGTCGGTCAATAATAATGTTTGTGTTAATACATGTTGGAGAAATCATATGTAAAACATGCTCCTAAAGTTATTCCACACAAAAAAAAAAGAAAAAAAGAGAAATGGTCAAGCACAAAGGCTAGGAGGATGGTCCATTACTTCAATCCATACTTCATAGTACATAGGACAAACTTATGCATCCATCCAAAGTACTTTAAATGATCAATGATCAATTAGGAGGTAGATTTGAAATGGTGAAAGTTCATCAAGCACCAATCCACACATTATGAATAAGATGTACACAAGCCATCCAATTGATCAAAGGGAAAAGAAAGAGATGAAGGAGAATGGCACAAGAGAGATCACATCCAAATTGGATCAAAGGTTTGATCAAGTCATCATCAAAATCAATCATCCATTTTGGTGGATTAGGGTTTTCACCCCCATCAACATCCAAGATCCATTGAGTTTGATGAGACTTGTGGTCTAAACCATCATGATCCAAGATCAATAGAAGTTCACAAAGGTCACAAAAATATAAAATGAAATTAGATGAAATGAAATGAAAATGCACCAAAAGTATTTTTAAATGAATTTTAAAATATAAATAAAATGGGAAATCCATAAGGTCCTTCAAAACACCAAATAAATGGCCAAGAAAATTATGGAAGGTTGGAAATAAAACAAGAAGTATATAATAGTTTTTTCATAATTAAAATTTGTAGAAAAGTATTTTTAAACTAATTAAAACAAAGGAGAAAAGAGAAAATTCATGAAAAGTAGAAAATCAGTGAAATAAAATGTAAAAAAATGAAAATCAGATGAAGAAAAATAAAAGAGAATTTTAGAAATTATTTTGGAATTTTTTGGATATAAAATAATTTTCTATGAATTTTAAAAGAAAAAGCATTTAAAAATAATAAAAGAAAAAGAATTAAAATCAGAAAAAACACAGAGCGTTGGATCATGCCTCATTAATTGATGTGGCAGATCCAACACTCGTCAGGTTAGGGCGCACGATGGAATCCAACACAAACAACACACGTGATCGAATTCAAAACGAACTAATCAAAATATTTCATTTGTTCAATGTGTATGACCAAGCTCAGGCGACTTGGAACATTCCAGTCATCTTCTCCGGTGGTCTCTCACTGGAGTTTCATCGTTTGGTAAATTCATAACATGAGACTATCACCATTGTGATCCTCTTATCATCTTGAATTCAACCTTATGCTCCAAATTCAATTATCTAAATTGAGCACGTAGACTTTCAGAGAAGTTTCAAAAGAAAGCAAGCCACGAAAAATAAAATTAAATGATGAACACGACCAATCAACACCAGGCAAGTTAGGGGAAAGCATCAGAGAGTGAATGACTATATTGTGGTAACTTGTTTGAGTTTAAGTGGTGCTCAGAACCACCTTGTCCAAATGGTGATCAGAAGTTGACGAAGCTCGATTTTGTTAGAACACTTCAGAAGGTCTCAGAGCTTGGGAATTGTTACAAAAGCTTCAGAAGATGCCGAAGATGCTAATGGAATCAAGAAATTAGGTTGAAATAACCTGGAATTCAAAACACAATAATTGAGTTTTTCTGGAAAACTTCAGATTGCAGCAGGGGTTTCTTGGCTCTCAAAAGCTTGGAAGTGAATGCAGTAGCTTCCTCTATTTATAGGGAATTTGTTTGGATCCAAATACATGTGGAATCAAGCTTAATTCGTGCAAAACAAATTTGATCTGAATGTGAGAAAAGTGTGACTTGCAATCCATCAAAACTTAGCCAAATGATGCACTTAAAGGGTCAATTAACTTTTGTAGACTTGGTTAAACATGTTTAGATCCAAAACACATGCTAATTTGGCTTGTAATTGAGATGACTGAAGTTCAAATTTCAGGGAATGGTGATTTTTTCAGTTCCAAGTCACCATGTTCAACTCAATGGGGCATCTTACTCGGGGAGCTTTTTGATCTCATTCCTTTTGCAATGTGTTGACATCATAACATAGATTACAATGTTCTAAGAAAGTTTTCATTTGTATGTTTGAGCACAAATTTATGACATGTTAAATTTGGTAAAAGATACTGGTTATGTAACTTAGAAATATTTAAGTATCCAATGGCTGAAAATGACTTGTAATATCTCAATGAATTCCATGGCCTTCCAAGCATAATTTGACCTTGATCATTAAAACAAACTTGTAGAGGGTATCACAAATGAAATTGTGAAAAAAGAATTATCCTATAATGTTGAAAATTGAAGAAGTTACAATCCTTGAAAGTTGAGAAAAAATCACTTGAAAATAGGTCAAATTTCACTAAGTCCACAAATGACCTATAATGTCTCCAAACTTTTGATGATCCTCCAAGCATAATTGGATCTTGTAATTTAAAGATAAGTTATAGAGGATGTTGAGAAGATTATATGCAAAAATAAGCATTCAAAAATGTTGGTTCTATGTGTTGGCAGCAATTTTGGTAAAACCTAGAGTGTTCACAAGTTGTCACAAGTGTTGTCTTGACATAAGATAACATGTTCCTGCTGGGTGTTTAAAATGTGAATGTGCAGGATTTTACTGAGATGTCAGACTCGATGTCATGACATATGTATACAAAACATTTAGTCTGAATGTTATGTATTGTGTGATTGTGTTTTTTATGCTAATCTCTGTGTGATTGATGTAATGATTGAACGCGCCTTCAATTAGTAATTAAAACCATATTGATTTATTTTCCAACAAGATATAGTCGGATGTCATGAGAAGATATGAATGGAAAATAGTTTTAGGGTTTTGTGATGTACAAGCCCAGCCAAACACTTCTATATAAAGGGCATGGAATACCTGGTTTTAACACACAAGAAATAACGAACGAAATATTGAGAGAGAGTAAGGGTTTCAGTCTTACGTCATGTGTATTGTGAGTCATTCATTCATCCATAGATGATTGAATTAGACTGACTTTTGAGTTATAATTTGTCCACTCTAAGCTTTGAAGCATGAGTGTGTGTTTACTTGGTTGAAGCTTTTAAGCAAGATCAAGTATGTGTTTTTGAAGAGTGTCTTCTTTTCATTGTAATACTTGTTTTACATCACTGCTGTGATTGGGGGGGGTGAGTAGGATCTCATATCTAAGAGTTCTTAGGTAGAAGTCACACGGGTAGAGATTAGGTGAAAATACTGTAACTTAAAGTTGTTTACTGAGAGTCTTTGAACTAATTTTGTTTAGTGGATTTCCTTCCTGGCTTGGTAGCCCCCAGACGTAGGTGAGTTTGCACCGAACTAGGTTAACAATTGCTTGTGTCACTTGCATTACTGTTCTTTATCTTTTATCCTGTTTATATTGTTCAGATATTAGTGTCGTGACATTACCTTCGACATCTCATATCTGATACCAGAATTTCAAAAAATATTGAGAATTGAAGGAGTTGTGATCCTTAGAACTTTGACTTCAAATGTTGACTTTTTTTGTCAAACCACTTGGAACAAACTTGTGTACTTGGACTTTTCTTGCATTTTAAAGCACAAGGATGATCATATGAACTCAAAATAAGGTGTCATTGAATGTTTTTTGATTAGATTTCTCAAAGTTTGAGGTAACTTGTTGAAGAAGGCATGGGAATAAACACATGAACCTTTGACTTTCCTTGAGAAGTAAACAACAAAACTTTGATGTATTCTTGATCAAAATGAGACTAAAATGTGCTTTTGAACCTTTGAGATCATGAATTAGAAGATATACCTCTTGAGAATCAATGGTTGACCATACTTTAACTTGAGGAATCAATACAAACCCTAACTGAGGAACCATGTTTGATGCTCTTGATGGAAACCCCTGCCTTGCACAATAAATTTAAGAAAAAACAAAACATATTTTTGCTGTTTTGATTAGTGGTTAGGTAATTAACGAACATGTAAACACAAAGGTAAAAACACCAACAAATAGGTGCTTGATGATCCCTGAAAAAGGCAAACCCCAAAGGTGAGAGGGAGAGGGACCAAGAGGTGACCTTGTTTGTGTGCAAGGATGCCAATGGTATGTGGGATCTTAGGGTTTAAAATTAGGATATGACACGAACGACGCTCATTATGGCAACGTGATGGGTTACCTATCACCAAGGTGACACATGTCATCGTACACGTCATCCATATGACGACCATCTCAAACAACTATACCTGGGGACCATGATGGTCTACCCGTCAGGCAGCTGACGCCCGTTAGCGTCTCCAAAATGATGACGACCATGGTGTCATTAGGATGGTGCTCGTCACCCTAAACCACAAGGAAGAAATTGTATTTTATCCATTGGAGTTCAAATCAGAACTTTGATTTTTCCTTTCCTGGCCCCAAATCGAACAACAATATCAATGGAAATAACATTTAACATCAATACATCATTTATTCATCAATTAATCATGAAAAATCATTAATTTAATCATATATTTAATATACTTTTCATCAAAACCATAACACACATATGAACACACTTTCATATCAATTCCATCAATAAGAACATATCACTCTCATGGCAAAACACTGCATGAAAATCACACAACACTACACATAATCATACAATTACATAATTCATTTCATGTTCCTCATTCATTCATCAAAAATGGGAGAAGTTGTGAAAACCTAATGGGATTAAGGATTTCCCTCTACCCAATCATACAATCCAAACCATATTATGAGTAATCTCCCTACCTTAGATTTTTCCAGCAAAAGACCTTCAATCTCTACCAATGGAGTTTCTCCTTAAGCTCTTTCTCCTAGCATCTTCTTCTACCAATTCTATTTTTCTCACATACTCATCTCAAACCCTTACTAACTCCTTTTTATTAGAAATATAATCTTCCTCAATTAGTGACTTCCCACGTTACCCTCGCGTATTCCTTTGTTCACCAAAATGCCCCTCTTAGCTCTAATATTATTTTAATAATAATACTAATAATATTCTCCCTTATTATATACTATCTTTTACTTTTCTATTTTATTCTAATAAATTAAATTAAATAATTAGATTCTAATTATTTTAATAATAATAATTCTCATAATTCTCTAATATTATTAATTCTAGTATTCAATTAAATAACTAGAACTATGCACCACCAACCCCAAAGTATCAAATACTAAAGTTAATCATCTAACACTTCCAAAGGCATATAAAAATTGATTTTAAATAGTTGAATACATGAAAATTAAATTTAATAAATAAATCAGAAAAACAGGGTGTTATAAAGAATACACCTCTCGAGAATTTACTAGATTTTGCAATGAGGAGGATATAGAGCATGAAGTCATTACACCCTGCATAATGGCATAGCTGAGAGGAAGAATAGAAGTATATTAAACATGACTAGGAACATGTTGAAAGCTAAAGATATGCCAAAGAGATTTTGGGGTGAAGCAGCTTCGACATCAGTATACATTCTAAACAGATGTCCAACCAAGAGGATAATCTAGAGGACTCTGTATGAGGCTTGGATTGGTGTCAAGCTAAACGTTAGTCATATTAGAGCGTTTGGATCAATGTGCTTCAAGCATGTACCTGAACATTGAGGAAAAAAACTAGATGATTGAAGTCAGGCTATGGTGCTCATAAGATATCATTCGACTGGTGCATACAAGTTGTATTCATCAAACAATGATAAACTTGTGATCAGTCGAGATGTTCTAGTGTTTGAAGTCATGCGTCAGTTCGACAAGAGTTAGATACAATTAGAATTGTATTTGAAGAAGACCAAAAAATTGAAGTCCTAACCAAATGAAACGAAGAACCACCTGAGCATAATTTCGGGAGATCGACTAGAGCAAGAACTGAGTCGACAAGGCTAGTTGAATATGAGAGATTTCCATATCAAGCATTTGATGCAAATGGTGACTTAATAGAAGAAGCAATGATGATGGTTGGAGAAAAATCAATGAATTTGGATCAAGCCATGAACGATTCAAATTGGTTAGCATCCATGAAAGAAGAACTCAAGGCAATCGAGATTAACAAGACCTAGGAGCTTGTTGAAGAGTCAATCAAGAAGTTAATTAATGTGAAATGGGTTTATAAGCTGAAGCGAAAGCCAAATGGTGAAATTGCCAAGCATAAGGCTAGACTAGTGGTGAGAGGTTTTCTGCAAAAACCTGGTATTAATTTTGAAGAAGTCTACATACTTGTTGCAAGGCTTGAAAACCATCAGAATTGTTGTGTCGACAACAACATATAGAGGGTGGAAGATACATCAGTTGGATGTAAAATCAACATTTCTGAATGGACCTTTGAAATAAGAAGTCTATGTCAGTCAGCTACCAGGATTAGAAATCAAAGGGCATGAGTCAAAGGTGTACAGGTTGAGGAAGGCTCTTTATGGTTTGAAGCAAGCCCTAAGAGCTTGGAATAAGAGGATAGATAACTTCCTGATCGAAGCAGGTTTTACAAAGTGTGTCTCTGAACATGGAATGTATGTTAATGATGCAGGCAGGGTCAGTCAAATCATCATATGTCTGTATGTAGATGACTTGTTGATTACAAGTGCAGATGAAGCAAAGATAAGAAGAGTCAAGTCGAAGCTGATGCAAGAATTTGAAATGTCCAACCTAGAGAATTTGTCATATTTATTAGTGATGGAGTTCATATACACAGGTGAATGAGTGTTCTTGCACCATAAAAAGTATTCCCAAGATATCTTGAAAAGGTTCAGGATGAGCAGTTGTAATGCAGCTGTTACGCCATTAGAAACTAGAGGAAAGTTAAGGAATGAGACAAATGATGAGCTTGTAAGTATGACACTGTACAAATAAATCATTGGATCCTTGAGGTATCTTTGCAATACCATGCCAAATATCTATTAAACTGTCGGATTGTTGAGCAGATTCGTGGAGAAACCTCAAGAATTTCATCTCAATACAGTCAAGAGAGTGTTGAGATGCATCAAAGGTACTATTGATCATGACGTGCTTATGCCAAGATAGAAGAAGACCAGTACATATGCAAAGATTTATGGCTACATTGATTCAAATTTTAGTGGAAATCAAGACGAAAAAAGAGTATTGCAGGCTACATATTCATGATCGAAGACGCTCCAATCTCATGGAGCTCAAGGAAGCAAAGCATTATGGCTTTGTCATCTTGTGAAGCTGAATACATGGTTGCATCATATGCAACATGTCAAGCAGCATGGACAAAGATGTTGCTTGAAGAGCTCAAGATAATCGAACCAAGAAAAATGAAGTTGTTTGACGATAACAAGTCAACTATCGACCTGACGTATCATCCAGTGTGTCATGATCGCAGTAAACACATAAAGAGGAGGTATCATTTTCTTAGAGACCAAGTTAACAAATAAAAGCTTGAAATTTGAATATTACAAGACAGAATGGCAACTAGCTTATATACTCACCAAACCCCTGGAAAAAAAATCAGGTTCGACGAGTTGAAGAGAAACATCGGGATGAGAAATCTCGAGAACATGAATTAGAGAATGTGTTAGAAGTTGTAATTCGATGTTCTTTAGAAGACTAGCATTCGAGTACATCAACGTAGTTAGTCAAGGTGTAGGAGTCAGTTGTATTTAACTGAGTTGAATACATCATATTGTTGTTATGTCTAAATATAACGTGTAGTTTTGTACTTGTATTGATTTGTATAGTTTTTAGGTCAGGGTTTTAATTGTCTATGTAAAAAGTATTGTATGATGGAAAATATAACAACTTCACTCAATTATATTTTCTCTTTTACAATTTAGTGTATAATTTTCTCTTTTTTCTCTCTTCTCCTCTCATCTTTCTTGAAAACTCATTTATTTCAACACTTTATTGATATCTTTTAAATTTATGAATATTCATGTATAAAATTAATGTGAAGTTTTAATATATTTTTTAAAAGTAATTTTTTGATTTATTAAAATTTCTTTAAAAGAAATATTTTATAGAATTTGTCCCCTAAACATAGGCTCTCTGTCACACAATCTGAACATGTTCCTATCCCTAGGTCCCACCTGATCATAATCATACAGTTACAACCAAACAAAATAATAAAAATAAAATTTTGTCCGACAACGTTATCTCGGCGATGATCCTTCTAAACTTTTAAAAAAGAATATGCATAAATCTCTTGATTGAGCCGTAGGTTAAAAAGCTTTGATCATAACAGAACAAACATCAAAGAACCTTTTGATTCATTGGACTTGGATATCCTTCTCAACCACTATAGATTTTCCACTAAAACCTCATCAATCCAGTTGTTGAACAAATTATAAAAGTGCTTGCATAATTGGACTCAACACCTTCACATATCCTTCTCTTATTTTTGTGTCTAAATCCATAGAAAAAATATATAAAATAATGAATTTATTTCTTAAAGTGCATCTATTAAAATTAGTATACTTTATTTCTAAATAAATTATGGTTGGCCCAGTTATATTTAAAGAATCAAATTCATGCATATTCAACCGCCCAGAGTGCTGGTAAATATAAAAGGAAAAAGGAAACTTTATAAATAAATAAAAAGGTGATAGTATAATATAAAGAAAATCTTAGACTTTTAGTACTATTATTGATGTGGAAACTTCATGGAAAAGGGCAAATATTTCACTCCAAAACTTTGAAAAGAGAGGAAAAAAACGTGTGGTGGCTTCACAGATAATGCATCAATAATTGCTTTACGTTATGATAATGAACATGTGATGTACATGTGCCATCTTAGAGTGTATGAACCTAACCATTTTACTCAAAAGTTTGTTCTCTTCTTAATTCTATCTACATCTAAAAAATAAGTTAGCTTAAAATCTGATAAAATCAAAGTTAGGTCAGGTCAACTATGGAGTATATTATATTGCGTCAAGAAAATATATAAAAAGTTAATGATAATAATAATAATAATCTACTGTAGTAGTTCAGTAAGCAATGATATCATAGACAGCAAAAGTACAAATCATTTATTCATTAATTTTCATAATATAAACTAACATTCAGTACAAAGGGCAAATATCAGAATTATTACATAATATAATATAGAAGTTACAATGAGAAGTTCAGAATATATGAAGCCAAGAGATAAAAAATCCAGAGCTTTGGTAGAAAAAAACAATCCTTCTCCAAAGAAAAGGATTGTTCATGACAGAACTATATAGTTTCTGCCATGGCCAAAACCCTAGAGAAAACAAAAGGCCTCATATGACTCTTAACTGCCAATAGTAACCAAGATAACAATATTGCGGAAATCGATCTTCAACATGCCCCTTGACTAAAACTGCGACACCAAACATCGTGTATAGAACGTAGTTCAAATACACGAAAAATCGGGTAAACACCAACCACTCTGGACGAACTTTGGTACAGACTGCTGTGATGAAATTGAAAATGACAAAACATGGTGGCAAAACCGATACCAAGCGGAGCTAAAGACATCAGGTGCCAACATCAGAAAGAAACCTAAAATCCAGTACCCGGTAGCTACGTTCACAGAGATAAACAGCTGTTCTAAAAGCGACTTCCTAAGAATAGGATGCCAAAAAAATTCTAACAGATTTCCTTCTAATTTTAAGGAAACCTGTAAAAACAGATATTGAACAACTGCTTGCTCTGGAAAAAGAGAACCGAGTACTGCGGTGACCAAGACCCACCGATAATTAATGGACCCAAAAACACTACCATGCAAGACTGATTATAAAACCTGGAGTGCTTGCTATCCAGATATGCAGATATATGGATATCAAGGCTACCTCCTCAGAAGAGGATGTCACATATCCAGAGACTTTCAATAAGCTTGTCAACTGTGTGGCTGCCGATCGACTTGCAATTTTTGATATTTAATCCCTCGAGGGAATCACCCAGTTTTTTCAATGCGGGCATGCTCTTGTTTGAAACCATCGAGCAGCCTGCCAAAGAAAGTACACCCAGATTGGGCAGGACTCCACGGGCAAGAGCAGCAATTCCTGCATCGGTGATAGCGCACCTGGAAACATCAAGGTCGCTGAGTGCTGGACAGTTGCCTGCAATTTCCATCAAGCTAGAATCACCGACTCTTTTACAACCGTTGAGGTTTAACACTTTGATAGTCTTCCTGTGCAACTTGACCATGGACGATACTCCTGCGTCTGTCAGATTAATGCAACGGCTTAGATTAACATTAATCAAACTGGACTTGGACCTCTCAAGCAGAGAAAGAAACCCTAGGTCTGTTATTTCCTCAAGTCCAATCAATTCAAGACGCTGAAGCCGAAGACAGAGCTTTCCAAGGATGGCAAGAGTGGAGTTACCAACTCCAGGGCAGTTACGGATTGATAATGATGAAATTGATTCACATTGAGATACTGCGGTCAATTCCAGTTTCAGATCTTTGATCCCATGGCAGCTCACAAGAGTAAGAGCCTTCAATTTTGAACCACAGTTATAAAGGAGACCAAAAAGCCCAAAATGGGTCACCCTGTGGCACTCTTCCAAATGTAGGCTCACAACTGATGGGGCAGCCTTGGTGAACGATACCAGCCCATTGTCCGACAGAAAAGCACACTTATGAAGATGAAAGTTTTTCACATTTGGACAACCCTTTCCTATAGCTTCAAGCCCAATATCTATTACTCCAGAGCACAACCCAATTGTGAGTGTTGTTAGTTTCTGCAGTGCATGGCCATTACCCATCACCCAGAATCCCTTGTCAGTGACATATGAGAGGGAATTTAGCGCAAGATCGGTAAGTGCAAATCCATATTGTCCAATAACTGCTAGTGAGTAATCAGAAACAGCTAGCGATTCAAGTGTCATCTTTGTTAAAACAAAGGATGCTGAAGATACCATGCCAACAATTCCAAGATCACCAACTCTGGGACAGTTCTTAATTGAAATAGACCTTAGATTTGGACACAACTTCCCAATAGCTGGAAGACCTTCATTACCGATATTAGGACATGACTCTATCGATAACTCGGTCAGCTTTGGGCAGTTATTTGCAATGGCAATTAAAGCCTCGTCAGAAATATTTTGTAACTTGCAAAGGTCAAGCTTCTCTAGCTGATGACAACCATTCGCAATCTCAATCAACCCTTCGTCGTTAATAGTATCAACATCCCAAAGAGTGAAAATCTTTAGCGAAGGGCAGCCATGAGCAACTGCCTTGAGACCTGCATTAGTCAACGCAGAATCTGAATTGCATCCATTAATCGAAAGCTTTCCCAATCCTCCTCGAGATGCTGTGCCAACAGCAACGGCAGCTAGTCTAACATCTGATGCCTTTTTCCCTTCCAATCTTCGAGAAAGACACCCTTCATTACCAAATCCTTGATCGCCACCATCCTTGCTTCCATTTCCAGTACCAACTTCGGTGCAAATCTCATCCTTGCAAATATTGCTTAGAAGCATAAGCCAGCGCTTGGATACAGAAGCACACAAACTCCTATCTTGGCCTGCAGGCAACCTCCTAAGGATCTCAAAGAGGCATTCATCCGGCAATGTTTCAATAGATGGCTCCGGCTTCGGCTCAAACCATTTATCTCCACTGAAATCAAATGGAACACCGACGCGGGATCTCTTCTGACGAGGCTTGTAAGCATATTTTTGACAGCCAAGGGACAAGAAGAGACCCGATTCCTTGGGGTTAAGGTAAACTGACCTCCCAGTACAAAAATCATCACTTCCTGATAAACCAAACACAAACAAGGTCAATATAACAACCTCACACATACAAAAACAAATAAAAAACTCCACAAGTAAAGCTACATAAATATCTTGTATGAGTAAAAAATTTGAACACAGCACAAAAAAAAATAATAAATAAAAATTTAACAAACAATATGAACTAGATTTGTTAATGAAATTCAATTGAAAAAAGTACTAATCTCATGTATACAAAATTATCTATCTCACATATGAACATAATCCAATTTTCACAAAAGATCAATAACTATTACCAACAAAATCATCGTTTAGCTATGAAGCACGGACACCTCAAATAAGACCCCGACACAGTGACATCGATAATAATTTACATAAATTAATAAATTGAATATAATCACAAGAATCAGTGAAGGTTTCCGACACGGACACACCGTTTTGCAGAGGTGTTGATTAGCACTAAAAACAATTTCATGCTAAATTGCATCACTATCTCATACCAAAAAAAAATAGCCATTCAATCTATTCATATATCTCTAATCAGATCCACCAAAATAAAAAAGAAATTTAGTTTTCAAAACCATAATAAAAAAATCAACATAGAACACATGAAAAATCAACATAGAACACATGAATGACTTAAAATTCATAGATATATTGCAACAAAATTCAAATTAAAAACCAAAAAAAAAAAAAAACTGAGTCATCAAACTAACATAATCAAATCCAAAAATCTAACAAGAACCACAAATTGGATCAAAGGCTTACCGGTAAAGCCAAAAACCTTAGACATGAGTAAAATCTAAACTGTTCTCCTCCACAAAAGAATCCTGAGATGATTATAAGAGAGATTAAAAACTCTTAGAGCAAAAAAGCATGAGAGAAAACCCTAAGAGATAGGGTAAAAAAAAGAGAGAAAAGAAAAATGAATGTCAGAGATTGTGAAAGAGGGTGGTTTTTATTGGGCACAAGAGTGGGACAGTACAGAATGAAAGAGTTCAAGTGCAATGTATACAAAGTGGGGTTTCTTTTTTGGAGTATTATTATTCTTCCACCAAATCAATACCACAAACCAGACCCTAGTTTTCTTTTTCAGTTTTTTATTTATTTATTTTGGTAAATTTTTTCCCCTTTTTCTTATTTAGTTTTGTTTTTTTTTACAACTGTGCTCATCAGAGGTTCATTTGTGAATACAGAGAACCTTGCAACAAAATTAAACTACAGTTGTTTTAGAAAAAAATACACTATATCTATCTTTACCATATCTGGGTAATTAATTTTTATTTTATGTTTATGTTTATCAAAAAAAAAAAAAATACTCGTGTCCGTGTTTTTGAAAAACTAACCAATATGGCACTGTTTGAAGAAATCTAGAAGACTGGGTCAATTTTTATTTATTTATAAGGGAACTACTAGTATTAAGAATGTGGAAAATATTTAAAGACATTGTATATGAAAAAGAAGAAGAGATAATAAATTATTATTATTACTATTGTTTTACAAGAGAATTATTCAATATTAATAAGATGAATTGGTAATATTTTAGATATTTGATTTTATTTGAATTGAATTATGTTTTAATTAAATGATTTTATCTTTAATCATATGAAAACCATCTTCTACTTTTGAGAAAAACAATGAGCTTGGCAAAATATACTATTAATTAGGGTCAAATTGTATGAAATTATAGGTCTAATTTAAGATTGTTTACACTTCAACAAATTTTTTTTTAACATTATTTAATAATTTTTTTCTAAAGAAAGCAAATTAAATTTGAGACATAAATAAACTTTTAATAAGGATTCAAAATAAGAAGAAGAAGAACGATCTTAACACTTTTTTATAGAATTATTTTAATTGGATTCGGATTTTATGCTAAAAATTGATTGAAAAAGATTTTAATTGATTTATTTTCAAAAATAAATTATTTGAATTGAAAAGATAATTATATTTATATAACTTAAATGTAAAATATTTTAATTTTGAAAAAAAATTAAATAACATAATGAGAAATTAGTTAGTGGAGAAAAATACTCTACCTAACTCTACTAATATCTAACAAACTACTAATAACTAACTACTAATATCTAAGAGATTAATTAGAATCGAACAAAATGAATGTCAATCAATCAAAGTCTGTAAATTAAATTGTTGAAAGGTCACAGATGTAAAGGTTTTGTAAAGATGTCAATGTTGTTCATATTCATTGGATTTTAATGATAACGAAGTATTTAAAGAACAATTGGGTATACTGACATATGTTCAAGTGTACAAGATCATAAGCTTAGAATTGACTTTGATGAAAGCATATGTAGAGAAGTTGAATGCCTCAGATTCTGAAGGATCAGAATCTAATGACTCTGAACATATAGTTCAACTTCTAAAGGAACAACATCTGATCATGATGTCTCTGTCTCTAGTGATAGCTTAGACTCTGGAGACATCGGCTTAAGGTGCTTAGCTTCTGGTTCGTACTCTGTCACCATGGTAGACTTATCTTGTCAACACCAGACTTATAGAAAAAGTCAACTAGAATCTCTTAGTGCAAGACTCAAGGAAAGTCGATGTGGCTTCTCTAATCCGCCCTAACATCTACTTTATACCTAGTATGAAAAAGAAGTAGTGGACTATGTTATTACACTTTGGTTGAAGATCTTAACAGGATTCATCTTCCAACATCTCTCTCTTTGTACTACTACTTTTCAAAGATCACATGTGCAAGCAAATTTTTAATGACTTTTTTCTGCCTCTATAAAAGGGAGTTGGAAATTTGAAGGAAGGTTAACAACTATCAAACAATCTAACAGAACACACTGAGTACAAACTTTGAGCTAAATCTTTATATATTTATTACACGAGCTCTTAAGATTTCTTATCTTTGTATATCTTAGAAATCTTAAGTGTTAAGAATCATTGTGGTTGTTGTAACACTTCTATACTTCTGATTGTACATCAAAGTATAATTGTAATCTTTTCTAGTAAACTATTTGTTTAAAGTAGACGAAGTCTCTTGCTAGTTTGCTTGAGCAGTGGAAGTGTCTTGCTAGTTTACTTAAGCAGTGGAAGTGTCTTTTCTGTGTGCTTGAGCAGAAGTCTTTTGTTGGATTGCTTGAGTAGAAGTCTCGTTCTGGTGTGATCGAGTAGTTAAAGTCTCTAGCTAGTTTGCTTGAGCAAAGTGTAATCAATTTTATTATAGTGAAAATCTCTTGTTGGACGAGGGGACTTGATTACTCTCAGTTTATGAGATGAACCAGAATAAACTTTGTGTGTTGATTTACAACTTGCTTTAGAATATTATTCTTCTGTTGCTATTAGCATTCCGATATCAGACTCTGAACTTGTTCAGATTCTGAAGCTGGTTTTCAGAAGTAGAAAAAGAATTAACATACACAATTCAACCCCCCCCCCCCCCCCCCCCCCCCACTCTTCTTGTGTATTTTTCTCACATTCAGTTGGCATTATAGCAGATATGTGCTAAACACTTCATAGTGGTACAATAAAAGATCCTTAAGAGAAAAATATATTAAATGGTTGGCTCTCCTACTAGTACTTTGACTAATAATTATGGTGTACCCTATGACTATAATACTGCTGAGAAAAGTCATTACTCAGCTAAACCACCTACATTTAGTGGTAACTCCACTTAGTTTGAATGGTGGAAAAGTAAAATGTATACATATACCATTAGTCTTGTTGATGAGTTGTGGGATATCCTTGAAGATGACATTAACATTGAAGTTAATGGTGTTGGAATGGTAAAGGATAGGAAAACTCTTACACCAACTCAAAAGAAAATTTATAGAAAACATCATAGAGTTAACGGCATTTTAATAGAATCCCTACCTCGTTCTGAGTACATCGAGATCATTGATAAGTCAACTGCTAAGACTATCTTTGAGTCTTTATGTTCTACTTATGAAGGGAACCAGCAACTCAAAGAGGCTAAGGTCAACCATCTTGTAGAATATTATGAGTTGTTAAGAATGAAGGATGATGAAGATATTGAAACCATGTTTTCTAGGTTTCAAGTTCTTGTATCAGGCCTTCATGTTCTGAGCAAAAGTTACACTACATTTGACCATGTAAAGAAGATTCTGTGAAGTCTCTCTGCTAGATACAGACCCAAGGTCACAACTATTCAGGAGGCTAAAGATTTGTATATGATGAGCCTTTAAAGTCTGATTAGCAACCTTCATATCCATGGGATGGAACTGAATGGAGATGAGCCTATGATGAAAATCTAAAACACTAGCGTTGAAGTCAGTAGCTGAAAAAATCTTGTGGTAAAGTCGTTAGATCCTCAAAAGTTTGGAAATCAAAAGAAGCTTTAGATGAAGAAGTTTCTGATGGTGACTCTGATGATGAGGAGATGGACTTTATCATCAGAAGGTTTCAAAAAATGACAAAAAGGAACAAGAGATTCTCTGGTAAAAGCAATGACTTCAGAGAATCTAGTTCCAAAGACAAAGCAGATGATCAGAAGAATTGATTCAACTGCAAGAAGTCTGGTCATTTCAAAGATGACTACCCTGATCTACAGAAAGATGGACCAAAGAAAGGAAGCTTCTAGAAGGACATATTCAGAAGTAAATTCAAGAAGAGTCTCATGGCAACATGGGATGAACTTTATAATGAAGGCAGTTCGTACAAAGATGAAGGAGAAATAAATTTGGCACTGATGGCTCTCGTATCCTCTGACAAAGAATATAAATCAACGTCTGATTCAGAGTCTGAAGAAGAAGACGAGGTAGTTCTGATCTAATCTCTTTTATTCAAGACCTCATGAGTCGTTTCCAAGAAAAGGCAAGAGACATGACAACTTTTAAAAAGCAAAATGATCTTTTGAAACAAGAACTAAATTCTTCTCAAGATAAAATTGAATCTTTAGAAAAAGATCATATTGCTCAATTAAAGGAAATGTATGATAAATCTTTGAGTGGGCATGAAACGGTTCTTCAAGATTTTATTATAACTGGTCTTGAGTGAATAAAACTTGCTTCCATAATATATGGAGTAAGTAAGAGCAAAGGAGAAAGTCTGGGTTACAGTGAAAAATGTTCTGATAAAAAAACTTAACTCTTGAAAAAAAAACGCAGACCCTTCTTCTTCAAGCAGTGCTCAAACAGAGCTGAAAACTTATTTTGTGTCTACTTATGATAAAGGCAAAACTCGGATCCCATCAGAACCTAAGATAACATATTCAAAGGTCTTGAACAAATTAGTACCAGAGACTTCAAAGTCAAAGGTGCTGAAGAAATCAGAACCTAACATTCATAAGTCAAAGGCTCTGGAGATATCAGAACCCAAGATTTATGAATCAAAGATTATGAAGGGTTATGAAGCCAGAGTAAAAACTTATCCAAGAGAAAAAAATTATAAGCAAAAAGTATGGAATGAGTATAGACCCTTTTATCAACTAAAGTCTCAAAATAAAAGGAAGACAGCCAGAACTAACAATAGATGACCCATAAGATTATGGGTACCTAAGTCTGAAATTGTGTTTGCTGCAGATATGCCTAAAGGGAGAAACAAGACAATAATCATGGTACCTAGACAGTGGCCACGTATATGACGGGAGAAAAGAATATGTTCCAGACTCTGACTCTAAAAGAGGAAGGAATTATGGGGTTTGGAGAAGGACATAAACGAAAGATCATTGGTATAGGTACTATTGGCAATTCCTTAATCTCTGCCAATAATGTTTGGTTAGTAAGTGGACTCGAACATAACCTACTGAGCATTAGTCAATTTTGTAACAGTGGTTATGAAGTATTATTTAATAAAAACTTATGTTTAGTTATCAATGAGTCTGACAAATCCATTTTATTCAAAGGTAAGAGGAAGGGAAATGTTTATATAATTAATCTTTCTGAATTGACTGATCAGAAGGTAGTTTTCCTTATGTCAATGAGTGATGATAAATGGGTCTAACACATAAGGTTAGATCATGCTAACTGGAGATTGATCTCCAAACTTAGCAAGCTACAACTTGTTAAAGGGCTTCCAGATCTTTACTATAACTCAGATGCTCTATGTAGAGCATGTCAGGTAGGAAATATTAACAAAACTTCTTTTAAATCTAAGAAATTGTCTCTACCTCTAGACCCTTATATTACTTCACATTGATTTATTTGGTCTTGTTGAAATTGCTTCAATCAATGAAAAGAAATATGGATTAGTCATTGTTGATGACTATAGCAAATGGACTTGGGTTAATTCCTAAGGTCTAAAGATGAATCATATGAGGTATTTAGCAACTTCTGCACACAAGTTTAATTTGAAAAGGAATCAAAGATTTTGAAAGTAAGATGTGATCGGGGTGGTGAGTTTGAAAATGAGCCATTTGAGAATTTATGTGAAAATTATGGAATCATCCATGAGTTCTCTTCTCCTATAACTCCTCAATTGAATAGAATTATTGAAAGAAATAACGGGTCCTTGCAAGAAATGGCTAGAACAATGATCCATGAAATTCATCTTCCAAAATACTTGTGGGAAGAAGTTGTTAATACATCTTGTTATATTCAGAGCAAGATCTATATCAGACCAATTCTGAATGAAACATCGTATGAATGATTTAAAGGAAGAAAGCCAAGCATATCTTATTTTCATCAATTTAGTTGTACATGTTACATTCTGAACAATAAAGTCTACCTAAATAAATTTGATGTTAAATCTTAAAAGGGTATCTTTTTAGGATACTTTGAATTCTCTAAAGAGCTTGACTATCATATGTGAGAGTCTGTTGAAAATTTTACAGATATTTAAGTTTATGAAGATCATCAAGAGGTTGGACCTTCAGAAATCAGGAGCTTAGTAGATAGAGGCTCAGATGCTGGTATACCAGAAGCTGACCAAATTTATGAAGTTCACCCAGAAGCTGAAAATTCTGAAGAAACCCTATATGGTTCAGAAGTCACATTTTTAATAGTTAAGTTTTTCATTTCAAATTTACATGTGTTTCTAAATATATTTTATACTGTATCAAATTGGATAACATTCAATAGTCGTGCAGACAACAAACTTTCCATCTCACGAGTCACAATCATCAACAATATACCTATTGAATTTTTAATCAACATTAATTGAGTTTATATGAACACTGCTTATTTTATAATTAAGTACTTCCTCTGTCTCACAATATGTATCTTCTTTTCTATTTTTATTTGTCTCAAATTATTTGTCCCTTTAGAATACCAATGTGATATTTATGATTTCTTTCCACTAACTTACCCTTATTTATTGTATTTTAAATCATATAACTACTCCAGAACATATTACTAATAAGGTTATTTTAGTAAATAACACTCGTTTTATTATTTAAATCAACACAATTATTCATTATCTTAAAAAATATGAAAATCTTAAAGAGAACACTTATTGTGAGACAGATGGAATAACTCATATCAAATTTACATGTATATCTAAATATATTTTATATTGCATCAAACTAGATAACACGCGATAGTCATGCAAACAAAATTAACTTTTTATCTCACGAGTCAATATCAACATATTACCTATTTTATTTTTAATCAACAATTGTCTTTATTTGAGAGACACATTTTTTATCTTCAAATGTATTTTTTTTCTCAATTTCACGGGTTCTTTATTTATTTATTTATTTATTTATTTGTGTATAGTTCTTTAATACAATTAAGTTTATATGAGCAATTTTTATTTTATAATTAAGTAAGTCATTTCAAATTTAAAAATATATTTACCCGTGCAAGCACACGGGTATATATATATATATATATATTATATATATATATATATATATATATATATATATAATAATATATATATATATATATATATATATATATATATATATATATATATTGTGTGTGTGTGCGCTCGCGTATGAGACGAGGTGGCTACTAAGTGGCACATACCTGCACACATATCCATTTATTTAATTGGGTAATTACCCGAGTTTGTGCTCGTATTTATTTTTGTAAATTTTTATCTTATTCATTGTAGGTATTTTTGTGGATATCCATTGGGATTGGGTAAATTGTCATCCATATCATGATATTGCATATCATATGTTAGAATTGATTTGTATCTTGCTTCATTTTTTATTTCTCATCCAAAAAGTTTAATATCTTTTTGTTTACCATCTCTTTAATCATATCCCTAAAGTGTATCCTAATTTTCTTTTTAATTTTTTAATTTTTGGTAACATCTTTCTTTTTTATGACTAACATTTTATTTATTTTTCTTGTTAGTTGTTTATTATTTACTACTATTGATTGTTTCTTTGACAACTGGATTCTTAATAGGTTTTTTGTAATACAATGAACCCTGCAAGAAAATTAAACTATAGTTGATTTGAAAATACAAATTACTTTTATCACTTTGATTTTTACTATTAGTTGAATATATTATATTTATTACAATTTATTTTATTTTTTATATAACAATTAGATTTTATATTTAGAAATATCACAATAAGAAAAATTACCGATGTCCATGTTTATCGAGAAAAAAATACAATATCCGTGTTTTTGGAAAACCCGTAAATATTTATTTGTTTAAGGAAATCAAGAATATCGAGTCAAAATAAATCAATAAACCTAGAATATGGAAAACATTGTAATATGGAATAATAATAATAATAATAATAATAATAATAATAATATTAATAATAATAATAATAATAATAATAATAAAGTATTCAAATATATTTTTTGACGTAATAAATTATAATTTTTTACAAGAGACATAATAAATTATCTAATACTAATAAATAAATTGAAATGGTTATATTTTACATGTTTAATTTGACATGAAGTGAATTCAGTTTTAATTTATTAATCATGTCCTTATTCGTTTATAATATAATAAAAAAGAACAAAACACTTGAAAAACAATCTTTAACATTTGAGCAAAACAATGATCTTGTAAAATGTATTAATTAGTGTCAAATGTACTAAAATCACTTGTCAAATTTAACAGTTATTTGTAGATACTTTTGGTCTAAGAAAAATTAATTAAATTTGAAACACATGATTTTAATCAGGTTTGAGAATAGGAATTAGAAAAGGTTAAAAGATAGACGTGTGTTTATAAAGTTGTTTTGAAAATGTATCATAATAAGATTCAAGTTTTATGGTTGAAATTGTCTTTAGAGAACTTGAATATAAAAGCCTAGAATTTTAAAAAGAAGGAATGTAAATAACTTGAAAAGTAAATTTGTGGGTAAATGAAAGAATATAAAAATAATACTTTGAATTGAAAAAATGACGATTAGGTAAATTATTTTAAATTACAAAAATTGAAAAGAGTTTAAAGATGATGGAAGATATTTTTAATGTTATGGAAAACTTAGGCTTGTTTTCTCTTAGACCTTAGGAGTAGGTTTTTAAATTAGGCTTAATATCATTTTTGATCCCTTATGTTAACCTCGGGGGTTTGTGGGTTCATTTTGCTCTTTTAACTTTAAATATATATATATATATATATATATATATATATATATATATATATATATATTGATCCCTTAACTTTTCAAAACATATTATGTTAGTCATTTTCATCTAATGAACATCGAGGTTAAGATACAAGAAAAAAATATTAAACTATTAAATTAAGTATTTGACCATTTATACTTTTGTGAAAACTATTAGCTATAGAGAAAATAATTAAGTGACTTTCACTTTAATGATAATACATGACCATGGCAATTACCTTGCTTAACTACTTTAAACATAGTACACAATTGAAATGGACAACATCGTTGAAATTTACTTCATCATCTAGGATTTTGTCAAATTGATATTTTAATACCTACATATTACATGATCATGTTCCCCATAATTCATGTTTATAGGAATAACATGTTGTGGATCACAATATCTACTAGTTATATGTATGGTTCTGTTTCCTCGACAAACTTATAATGTGCTTGTATTTTTGGACAAACCAACTCTTGCATTGTTAACTCTGTTTGGTCATACTTTATCTACATCAATATTAATTATTCAGGTGACTCTGAAGTGACATAGTTCTTCAATTAATTGAGGAATGTGGTTTTCAAGTCCAAATATATAACTTCTCTTGATCATCTCATTATTAATAGAATGTAGTATCTTACTAGATGTAACACCCCACATATAATATGAATCTAGGAAGATTTTGTCATTATCACCCAAAAAAAAATTGTACTTCTTTGGTGGTCAAAACTAATTTTATTATTGTAATTCCCTCTCATGAACAATCCTTTTTCTCTGTGACTCAGTATTATACATATGTTATGGCATTTAAAATAGCTATTGAGGTTTTAGACATTGGTTGAATCATAAAAAGAAACCAATCTTCGAAAGAGCCATTAAAATATACTAACTTTAACACAAATTGGCAAAACTCAAAGACGAACAAGCAAATATTGAGGTCAGAGTCAAGATTTTCCCCCAACAAGCATAATATGTTAATATTAGAAAGTTTTCCCTTTAAGAGGCTAATGAAGTAAAAAAACACTTGAGTCCCATCATGTCGACTATGATAAAGAAATCAAGGTTCAATGAGAACTCAATGCCTTGTTGTCATAGGTTGTTAATCCTTATCTCCAAACTTAAACTAATTTCATTTTTTTTCTTTCTCCATCTGACAGGTCCTTTTTTTTTCTTTTTGTACGGTTATTTAATACAATTGAGTTTATATGATTATTGTTAATTTTACAATTAAGTAACTTATTTCAAATTTAAATGTGTATTTAAATACATTTTATATTATATCAAATATATTTACCCTTGTGGACACACATGTATCATTGGTTGGGTGGAAGATAGGTTTAGGTGTGGTGGTGTTCTCTGGTTTTATGGTGAAATAAGGAAAGACATGCTCAAAAAAATGGTGTCTCTAAATAAAAAAAGATGTATATTATGAAGGACAAAGATACTGCGTCCTTTAACACCATGTTTACTACTTAAGTAAACACATTTTTGAGAACAAGGGTTAAGTTTGGTTCTATGTCATTTAGAACTAGTGTCACAATCTCAACATAAAAAAGTTTTAAGATCGGTGTAATCATAATTTTGATTAAAAAAAAGTAAAGTGAAAGATGTCTTATACTGCAATCATTTATAAGGAAGTCTATTGATTATAAACAAAGCATGAAAAGAGCATAAGCCTAAAAGATTCTTGGCATATGGGATTGGAAAAGAAGAACAAGGTTAAACCCTAAGAGGTGTTAATTCTCTCTTTACACATTACCATTCTATTGAGGTGTGTTAAAATAATAGGTTAGATGATATATTCCATGGGTCATATAAATGTGTGAAGGGTGAATTCAAGACCATTATTAGACCTCAAGGGTTTGACACAAGCTTAACATTGAGTTTTTACATAGTTGATAAAATATTTTATAAGCTTGGAAGTTTAAGATTTTCATTTCATTAAAAAAATCCAACAAAATTGATCGTGGTCATCCATAACAACTAAAAAATAACGATGTCTTAGCATTGAGGGATTAGAGAAATGACCCCATATTGATGAGTTCAAAGCAGTTTGGAGAACGAGAAGTTTATCCTTAAAAGGAAGCCTTATGTGTTTAACATAAATACAAGTATCACATGGGTTAGGGGATTGAGATGTGATGCATGTGACTTTTTTTATTAATATGTGTTAAAGTGTTGCGAGAGGGGTGGTAAAAAATTTGACGCCATAAATTACAATTAATGATTGAAGAATTATGATTATTGATTTTAAAACTAGAGGAAATATCATTGGGGATATATGGATATGTGAGCACATATAAGCCATATTGAATCTCATTTGCACCAATCCTCTTTAGGGTAGGGATCCCATGTATGATACAACTTTTCTAGCTAAACAGGATGTTACAATTAAGGGAATGCATGATCTTAGGAATAAAGATAAGGTTAGTGCAGTAATCAAGGATATATAAAACATTAGTTAGAAAAAAAACAATTGTTAAAAATTATAATGCCAGCGAATTAGGTTTGGATGGGGGATCGATTAGGAAGCCTAACATATATAGGTTTAATTTCCATTAAATGAGTAAGCATATATCTATAGTAGCATCCCTTATGTCTAGAATACAATTATTATCTTTCCTACTTTGAGAATAAGTAATAAAGTTAAGAATACCTTATGATGATGTGAAGTATGTATTAAGGTGATGTATGTTGGGTTATTGATAAGATGAAGATTGTTGAATAAGTGCAAGCAGAGTTTGTTGTTGTTCATTAGTGAATCCAGTTGAGATGCCTTCGTTGGTTTCTTTAGAATGAGTGTATTATATCCCAATGTTATCATAAGAGGTGAATTGGTCCATGTTGGTTTTCTTGAGATATAGTGGTAATCCATGTTTCTTGAAGCATACTTCAATGGTGTACTCGGGTTTGTGACAATATGGACAAATCTTGATTCCTCTCCCATGGCCACTTGGATTGTTCTAATGCCAATAACTCAATATTTAAATTTTTTAATTAGTTTGGAAACTTGAGCAACAAATTTGTCTTCCTCAATAGGTGTGATGAGTTGTCGCTCATGTTGAATAAGAAGATAGAATACCTCGTTGATAGGTGGAAGGGGTTAATGAGCATGATGTTGGATTGAGTTATGTGCCATTGTTGATTTAGGCCCTTAAGGAAGTGAGTGACATAGTAATTTACTTTGTATTCTTTGATGGTGGGAATGAGAAGACATGAACGTCTTATTATGCATGTGCATGTAGGAATAGGTTAAAAATTATCAAGCTCCTGCCAAAGTTTCTTCAGAGTGGTAAGATAATGGGTAATGGTTTGATATAATTACTTGAGCGAATAAATATTTTCTTGAATATCTGAAACCCGAAAGATGTCACCTTGGTGATATTTATCTTGCAGTTCTTTCTAAATCTCATGTGTAATCTCCATGCAAATGATACTTTCATTGATTTCTAATTCCATTGAATTTTTTAGATTATCCATTACTATTGTGTTATGCAGACCCATGAAAGAGACATATGAATAGGTTTTTTAGGACGGTTTATGGTTCAATGGAGAAACCCTAATTTGTTTTTAGAAAGAGGGAAACTTTGATGGAACGATCCTGATTGTTAAAAGAGGGAGAAACTATGACAATTCCAGGTTTCCAACATGTCATTTTGAAGGTGAATTTAGGTTTTTGATTTTGTATGGTGTTTTTAAGAGTTTCATTTATGGATGAATTAAGGAAAGGCAGTGCTGGTTTATTTCTCAGGAATTTGTGCATGAAATTGACTTTTTCGTTCACATATCCTTATGAGTTACACCGGTCAATTTCATGTCATTATCCATAATAGTCACACATCATATTTTCATGTCCCTTTGGAGTTCTCCATTTTGCTTTGTCAATGCATCTAATTGTGCCTTCATTTGCTTGTGCATAGCTGAAAGTGAATTATGAGTATCAATTGATATACTTCTTTTTCTTCTAACAAGTTAGTCTAGCATGGCTCAAAATTAGTTTTGTGTCATGTTATCAATCAATTCTATTAGTACCATTTTAGATATATTCAACCCGATGCCTTCTATAGAAGCGCCTAAGAGCAATCTAGTTTCTCTGCGAAGTCCTTTAGGGAAGTATTGTATCTGAGCCAAATCAATAGGGTTTTGATAAGAACAACCTTTAATCATTAATTTATACATTCCTCATGCATCATATATAGACTATGTGTTTCCTTGATTGAATTTGGTTATGTGAGCCATTTGATCGACAAAGTTGTTCACATAATAAAATCTTTCCAAAAATAACTTCTCTAACTCCACCCATGTGGTGATAGTTTTATTAGGCATCACCTGAATCCAATCTTGAGCTCTTCCAATCATTTTTATTGGGAAAAGTTGTAATATCTTGGATCTTTCAGTTACACCTGTTAGACTGCAGAATGAATACATATTTTTGAATTTTTCTACATGTTTGTATGCATCAATCAGAGCATATCCATAAAATGGGATATCTCTTAAACTTGAAAGAACTTTTCTATTTTGAAGTTACATTGAGTCGTCAATTAGAATCCCTAGCTTTCTTATTCATCATCGATATGACATATCTTGTTCATTCGTCTTTTCTTCTTGTTGTTTAGCTACTCGAGTATCTTGACGAAAAACTCTCGCGGTTATCTCAATTTCTAGATCAAGTTACAAACCTTACGACCTTGCATTATGCATAAACTAAACAAATGAATATCTTCCGTAATTTCATTTAAACAAAATTATAAATAACACAAACAAAATATAAAATGTGCTAAAATTTCAAGTACATTTTTCTATTGTTTCCTTGTTAAAGTGATCAGCAATCTCTGACAACTACACCATTTTATTTAAGTAAAAACCGATGTCATCGTAATTGTGCCAACAAAAACCACAGAATGACAAGTAAAATTATCGTATCCACAAATATTTTATTAACCTCATATGAGGGCAAAGTGAGTGCACATGTGAATTTAATGCATTGTGTGAATAACATAACAAGGGGTGCACAAAGTGTGATTGATTGTTTGATTGTTTAATGGTAACTAGAGAATCTGTAATTATGGTTTACAAAGATGATAAAAATGATTAAGCTCCCCTATTGAATCATATATGCCTAGATTTGAGAATTATATGATTATTCCTATAATGAATCTGATTTGATTATGACCTTTTATAAAACACAAAATTATAACCTTGCAACTCCCAGATGTTGGGAGTCTTTAATTGCAAGGTAACTTGCTTTGTAAAAGAAACCCCATAGATATTGGGAGTCTTCAATCACAACGAAAAAAGTTTTATGTCATGTAAAATAAGAAAACAATTTAGTAAAACACTAAATTACATCTCATAGCCCTAGATGTTGAGAGTCTTCAATCGCAAGGTTAATCGCTTTGTCAAAGCAACCCTCATAGATGTTGGGAGTCTTTAATTATTGGTAGCCAACATAAGGAACACAACTTCTAATGCATCATCAACATGCTTCATATAAGCATCTCTTTCAGGCTTATGGGTATAACTAAGAATCTCATCTTAATTAACAAGTGTCTCTAAGACATACAACTTTGTCTCATGTTTGAGGAAAATCCTCAAGTTTTGATGGTAATCAAGAAAATTTGTCCTAGAAAATTATTCCTTGTCAAGCATTGATTGAAAAATGTTGTTTGAAGTGTCTGTTGACATGGTAATCTACATTTCAAAAATGTGAAAACATAAGTATCATTAAAAATATATTCAATTATGTATTTAATTGAATAAACTCCCATTATTTTACTCAAACCAAATAACCCTCGCCATTTAATTTGAAAAATCACGTTGGAAGATTTTCTAGTGGATCAAGATCCATATTTCACTTTTTTAAGTTAGTGGTACGATGAATACACAAAACTCAATTATTTCGATAGTAACTTCTTTCAATTATATCTAATACAACTATTGAGTTGTATTAATTGTGTGAATAACTCATTATTTCAATCCATCATATGGATTAATCTCAACTTTTGCTTCTAAACATATATAACCTTATTTTAATTAGTTTAGTTAAACCCAATGTTTATTAATTGGATAACACGTTTATCTCATCACACCTTACTAATATATAAAATGCATATTGAGGTGGCGGAACCTACTTTCATACCCTAATTTTTAATCCTAAGATCCCACATGTCATTTGCATCCTTGCACACAAACAAGATCACATCTTGGTCCTCTCCCTCTCATTTTTGGGTTTGCTTTTTACAGGGATCATCAAGCACATCTTTTTTAGTGTTTTATCTTTGTGTTTATATGTTCATTGTTTATCTAACCACTAATAAAAATAGCAAAAATATGTTTTGTTTCCTTTAAGTTTATTGTGTAAGATAGAGCTTTTCATCAAGAGCATCAAGCATGGCTCCTCAGCTAGGGTTTTGTTGATTCCTCAAGTCAAAGTGTGATCAACCATTGATTCTCAAGAGGCTATCTATCAAAGCATGATCTATAAGGTTTTCAAGTGTCTTTCAACCTCATTTTTATCAAGAGCATGTCAAGGTTTTGTTGCTTATTTCTCAAGAAAAGTCAAAGGTCCATGTGTTTATTTCCATGCCTTCTTCAACAAGCTACCTCAAACTTTAAGCAATGAAATCAAGAAACATTCAAGAACACCTCATTTTAAGTTCATATGATCATCCATGTACCTTAAAATGCAAGAAAAGGCCAAGTGCACAAGTTTATTCCAAGAGGTTTGACCAAAAAGTCAACCATTTGAAGTCAAAGTTCAAAGGATCACAACTCCTTCAATTCTCAACATTTTTGAATTCTTCTTTTTGAATATGACTTTTCTTAATTTCCTATACAACTTATCTTTACATGACAAGATCCAATTATGTTTGGAGGATCATCAAAAGTTTGAAGACATTATAGGTCATTTGTGGACTTAGTGAAATTTGACCTATTTTCAAGTGACTTTTTCTCAACTTTCAAGATTCATAGCTTCTTCAATTTTTAACGTTTGAGGCTGATTATTTTTTCACAATATCATATGTGACTCCCTCTAAAAGATTTCTTCAAGGATCAAAGTCAAATTATGCTTGGAAGGCCATGAAATTCATTGAGACATTACATGTCATTTTCAGCCATTTGGGACTTAGAATTTTCTAAGTTACATGACCAGTTTTTTGTGCCAACTTCAACATGGGATAACTTTGTGATCAAGCATCCAAATTCAACCTTTCTTGGCACATTGTAATCTTTGATATGATGTCAACGCATTGCAAAAAGAATGGGGTCAAGAGCCTTCTGAGTAAGATGCCTCATTAAGCTGAACATGGTGACTTGGAACTGAAGAAATAACCATGGTTCAAATTTGAACTTCACTAATTATCAATTACAAGTCAAATTACCACACATTTTGGACATAGACATGTTTAATCAAGCATCTAGAAGTTAATTGACCCTTGAAATGCATGATTTGGCGGAGTTTTGATGGATTACAAGTCACACTTTCTGATCAAATTCGTTTTGCACGAATTGAGCTTCATTTCACACGTATTTGGATCCCAACACATTCTATATAAGTAGAGCAACATGCTTGCTTCATTGACAAGCTTTTAAGAGCCAAGAAACCCCTGCTTCAATCTGAAGCTTTCTAGAAAAATTCAACTATTGTGTTTTGAATTCCAACTTGTTTCAATCCAATTTCTTGATTCCATTAGCATATTCAGTCTTCTCTGAAGATTTTGCAACAATTCCCAAGCTCTAGGACCTTCTTAAGTTCTCTGAACATATCAAGCTTCATCAACTTCTGATCACCATTTGGACAAGGTAGTTTTAAGCACCATTTAAACTCAAACAAGTTACCATAATGTAGTCATTCACTCTTTGATGTTTTCCCCTAACTTATCTGGTGTTGATTGACCGTGTTCATCATTTAATTTAATTTTTTGTGGCTTGCTTGTTTCTGAAACTTCTCTGAAATTCCCCATGTTCAATTTGGATAAATGAATTTGGAGCATGGGGTTGAATTTGTGATGAGGAGGCGATCACAATGGTGGTAGTCTCATGCTCTGAATTTACCAAACGATGAAACTCCGGTGAGGGACCATCGGGGAAGATGACCGGATCTATCTCATGTCATCTAAGTTTGGCTAGACATATTGTTCATATGAAATGTTTTGATTGATCCAATTTGAATTAGATCCCGTATTTTATTTTGATTAATTTCCACCGTGCGTCCTAGCTTGAGGATTATTGGATCTTTCACGTTAATTAATGAGGCCAGATCCAACGCTCCGTGTTTTTTCTTTTTCTTTTTTTCATTTTTAATTGTATTTTCTTTTAAAATTCATAGAAAATTCATTTTACATCCAAAAAATCCCAAAGTAATTTCTAAAATTCTCTTTTATTTTTCTTCATCTGATTCTTATTTTTTTCATTTTTCATTTTATTGATTTTCTATTTTTCATGGATTTTCTCTTTTCTCCTTTGTTTTAATTAGTTTAAAAATTCTTTTATACATTTTTAAATTCTTAAAAAATTATTTTATGTCTCGTATTTTATTTCTAACCTTCCATAATTTTCTTGACCATTTATTTGGTGTTTTGAAGGGCTTTATGGATTTTCTCTTTTATTTCCCTTTTAAAATTCATTTTAAAAATATTATTGATGCATTTTATGTTATCTTTTTGCATTTTATTTTTGTTTGACCTTTGTTGACTTCTGTTGGCCTTGGATCATGGCTGTTTTGATCCTATGTCTCATCAAACTCAATGGATCTTGGATGTTGATGGGGTGAAAACCCTAATCCACCAAAATGGATGATTGGTTTTGATAATGACTTGATCAATAATTTGATCCAATTTGAGTGCGACCCCTCTTGTATTCTTCTTCATCTCCTTCTTTTCCTCTTGATCAATTGGATAGTTTGTGTCCATCTTGGTCATGATGTGTGCGTTGGTGCTTGATAAACTTTCATCATTTCAAATCTACCTCCTAATTAATCATGGATCATTTAAGGTACCTTGGATTGATGCATAAGTTTGTCCTAAGTATCGTGAAATATAGATTGAAGTAATGGACCATCCTTCTTGCCTTTGTGCTTGATCCATCCTTTTTTTTGTGGTATCACTTTAGGAGAATGATTAACATATCACTTCTCTAGCATGTATTAACATAAATATTATTATTGACCGGCCTCAGATAGTTGTGACTTCTACATAAGTCCAATTGCGATTGCTTAACATAGCGCTAAATTTGTCCCGAAAGTATGTCATTTTCATAAGTGAGATTGTGTGAAAAGTACTGTCTCCTTTTCACCTATAAGAGCTAGTGGCATACTTGTTGATTTTATCCAATTTGGAGCCTTTCTCATAGGTGATGTAAAGGTTCATATTTTCATACTTGTGGGTGAATAGTTGAGTATTCTCCAAAAAATGATCAAAACATTCTTTTTTGATCACCAACATAATTTACTAATATTTTATTGTATTAACTTTATTTTAACGTCATTTATCTTATGTTCTTTATTTCTCTGGCCATTTACTTTATGCTTTTATTTTAGTATCCCGTATCATATTGTTTGTGTTTATGCTCTTTTTCCTTTGTCCATTTGGACCTCATTTTCTTTTAAAGACATTAATAAAGGAAAAAAAACCCTAAAAAATTGGTTCTCTTGATTCACGGACTTGAGGTTACTATCCTTAGAATTATTGTGGAATTATGGGCTTAGAACTAGGACCTTGACCCTTGCTTTGGGAGTTTGTGGTTTGAGACCTTGAGATTCATATGGTACCTTTTACTTTGGATTTTTTGAAGACTTGGCTTGAGTATTTTGATTTCATATGACACATAGATTATTCTTTGCTTATTTGGCTTGCTTGAGGCTTAATCCAAAGGAGGGAATTTTTGCTTGACTTATGTCATAAAGCTTGCTATCTCTTGGTTAGATCTTTCCTCCCTAGCTTTTTACTTTATGTTCTACGATAGTCTCTCCATCTCCTTCCCTTCTTTAATTTTCAAAATCTTCTCCATCTTCTTAAAAAACTTCTTGTTTTCAAACTTGAACTTCTTTCTCAATAAACCTTAACTTTTGTCAAGTGATTTTCAAAATCTTTTCTTAATAAATGCGAACACATATTAAGCATATTCAAACAAATTTCAAAAAAACTAAAAATACATAACCCATTCAAACTATTTTGTGCCCCTTTGTCCACTTTTTCTTATAAAACTTTTTTTCTCAAAATTTAGACATGAGTCATTTCCATAGTTGAGATGTAATTCTCCTATCCCTATAGTATTGATGAATTCTTTTCCATCCAAGAGAAATAATGACATACTTGTTGATCTTTATCCAAGTTGGAGCCCTTCTCTATGGTGATGCAAAGTTCTCCTACTTGTGGGTGACTAATTGAGTAATCTCCTTAAAAGGACAAAATGTATTTTCATTAAAAACGAATCAAAACAAATATCTTTGTTATTTTTACCATGAACTACATGGTTTTGATCCTCCATTGCACTTTGTTGGTACGTAGGAATGAGACTCAAGAAGTCTTGGTAAACACAAAAAAGTTATAAAAAATATTTATTTTTTCATCTCCCCACTCTTTTGCAAACAACACCATTTAAAGCAAAAATATACAGATTTTCAAAGAGATTCCTATAGAATACTATAGATGTTTAGGATGCTAATATCTTCCCTTTGCATAACCAACCCCCGAACACTTGTCTCTTTTTATTAGTTTTGTTTTAAAACTTTGGGTTTTGTTCGTACTTTTTCCCTTTCCTTTGGAAATAATAAAACCACGGTGGTGACTCTTGCTTTATGAGTTAAGTTAATCAATAACTTAATCTTAAATTTTTTACCGCTACACCTACATTATTCGATACTAGTCTTGATGAATGCTAAATGTAACACCCCGATTTTTCTGTTATTTTTATTTTATTTGAAATTGGAGAGTTTTTAAATTGAATTATTTATTTGTTTGATTTTTCTGAGAATGAGTAGAATTATTATCAGTTTATTTAATTAAAATAATGGAGAAATAAGAAATATTTTGGTTTGGGAAGAAAAATAGAATTGTTGGTTAACTTAAGGGAAAATATGGAAATATAGAGAGTTGGGGAATTGGTGGGGATAATTAGAAATCGAAATAGAATTAAGTTTTTAATTGTTTTAATAGAAAATATTGAGAGAAAAAGGGGAGTACGTGAGAAGTCTTAGAAAAAGTGAGAAGTGGATAGGAAGAGGTAACCCTAACTAGAAGAAATCTCCATAGTCGAGTTCCAACCTTTTGTAAAAATTTGAGGTAATGGGAGAAATTATTCATATATGGGTGTATTTTCATGAAGTATAGAGAGGGATCCTAACCCTCTTCCTTGTTTCATTTTCCTTCCTCCATTAATGAGGTTTTGGACCTTGAGATGATTGTGTAAACCTCTCTAGATCATTATGTTATGATAATGTGTTTGTATGGTGTTAATTGCTTAATTTTGTATGAATAGATGTGCGACAATTCTAAGTTATGTTATTCATGTTAAAGGGTTTTGATATGATGTGTATAATGATGATTTTGTAATAGATTAATGAAATAAATGTCCAATATGTGTGTTATTGATGTGTTAAATGATGTATGACTCATGTCTGTTGAATTGCTATGAGTTTTGAGGGAGCTCTAATGGTGGAAAATGCAAATTCTGCATTTTGCATAAATGTGACGGGCCAACCATCAATGTGTTGGATGAGCTGACAGGCGTCAACAAGATTACGGGCCACTCATCATGGAACTCAGGTGCAGGTTCTTTTCCAGTCGTTAGTGTGATGATGATTTTGGCAAGTGAGAGTGGTGACGGTTTGGGTGACGAGCGACATACCCTTGGTTGACCATTTTGGGTCGTTGACTCGATTTTTAGAGTATATGCTGTTTTTGATTATTACTCGATGTTGTTTTGATTTTGTTGATGAGTATTTATGAGTTTGTTGAGAAATTATATATATTGTTAAGTTATAATTATATATTATGATAAGTTATATTGAGATGTGTAATCCAGAGAGGAACTACAATGATGGCCTTATATTGGCGATGGTGTGGGTTCAGAGAAGGACCAGTGATGATTTATGCATTGATCTTTGTTTTTTTTGCATTTCATGCATCATGCATATTGGAGATAGGTGTATGGACTTTGGTCTAGGGACGAGTTGTTGGTTTAGAAGAAGGGACCCGTGATGATTCTGGGTTCAGAGAGGAATCATCAATGAATGGATGAATCGGTAACATAACTATTATGTCCAAATTTGGTACCACATGCATTGGAGTAGAAGAGTTAATACATTGCATACATATTTGCATTGCGATTGAGTAATTATTGTGAATGATTTATATGATTGATGATTGTTATGAATTATGCTACCAATATGCTTCGACTTCTTAGTTGTTTGATAGCGTGCTTCGGAGCCTCTGAACACCATGATTATGAAATACATAGGTTTCTCTATGCTGTCAATTTCTTGGATAAGGACTGAGCTCATCGTCTGATCAGTGATCAAGAGGTAGAGTAGCAATGACAACCCCTATCTCGGGAGAATTAGGACGGAAGGCGATGTGAGGAAGTTCTTGAATTTGGTGAAATCCTCCTCTCACTCAGGGGTCCACTCAAACTTTTCCTTATTATTTAAGGTGACGGAAAAAGGAAAGATTTGTCGTCCATGTGGGAAAGGAAACAATATAAGGCCGTGAGGCAACCTATGAGTTATTGCACTTCTTTTATGTTAGTGGGACTCCTCATCTTGATGACTGCTTGGCACTTATTTGGGTTGGTCTCGATACCTCTCTATGTCTATATGAACCCCATAAAATTCCCCACATGGACCCCGAAAGAACATATGGCGGGGTTTAGACGCATATCATATTAACTATAGGACATCTTTCAAATATTTTGCATGACTCCGCCTCTTGATAGTTTTAACTATCATATCATCAACGTAGACCGCTAGGTTTCGCCCTATCGGATGGGCAAAAATAGCATCCATGAGGCGCTGGTAAGTGGAGGCAGTGTTCTTAAGGCATAAAGGCATGACATTATAGTAATAGTTGCCAAGTTTCATCATGAAGGCTATTTTGGGCGCGTCTAGGGGATTTATTTGAATCTGGTTATACCCCGAGTGCACATCCATGAAGCTATACGTGCACTGATGACTTGTCGATGAGGAGGTCGGTGTTTGGCGGTGTGTACGGATCTTTAGGGCAAGTAGCATTTAGATCGATGAAATCTACGGGCATGTGCAAATTGTTGTTAGCCTTCTGTACTAGAACCGCGTTGGCCAGCCATATGGGATACTTCATTTCCATGATGAACCTGGCGTCAGATTTCTTTCCCACCTCTTAATCAATGATGGCCCTCTTTTCTTCACCAACTTTCCACTTCCTCTACGCCAATAGTTTGGCAAAAAGGTGGATGGTGAGGTGATCGCTCACCATTTTGGTGTATATTTCTAACATGTCGGAGGGAGCCCAAGCGAATAAGTCAACATCTTAATGAGTTGGTAGACTAATTTCCCTTCTTCCTTCGCAGACAGGAATGTACCTATCTTTTCCACCTGATGGGCGTGAGGACCTATTTAGACCTCCTTCAAGTCTTCCATGGGAGTGAGACTTTCCGCTTCCACTCCCAGTCTGGGGTCCCAACACTCGAAGTCAGTATTTGGAACTTTGCAAGGGGGAATATCAACAAGAGTGAGCTCTTCTCTGGCTGTCTCCAAGCTACTTAAATAGCATCCACGAGCCGCTTGGTGATCCCATAAGTTGCACCTAATCGACCATCAGGGAGCAAATATTTCAAGGTTAAGTATATAGTAGATATGACTTCTCCCATAGCATTGATAGCCAGCCACCCAAGAATGATGTTATATGGTGATACAACGTTCATAACATGGTAGCTAACATTAATCGCCTTGGTGTTATTTCCCTCTACACATGTGATTTCCACGGTTATGTGGCCCAATATTTATACATGTTCACCTGATAACCCCATCAAAGAACCATCAAACTTTTTTATGTAGTTTGGGTTGAGTTGAAATTTCTGGAAGGCGTCTCAAACACAAGACGTCAGTAGAGCTACTAGGGTCTATCAGAACACACTTGATGTCCCAGTTCCCCTATTGCACATTGACGACCAAAGGATCATCATCGCGAGGGTTGAGTCTGAGGGTGTCCTCCCCGGAAAAGATTATATTGACCCCTGCTTTCCCTTGAGAGATTCCGGGGAAGCCATGTGATATCACATTTGTCGCAAATATTTACCTTGCATACTTCATTTGGGAATATCTAGAGTTATCTCCACCTATGAAGCCTCCGGCGCTGCTATTTAAGTTGTATGTTTATAACATGATATGGTAGTTAGGGCTTGCCCACGATCGAGAAAATCCCTGTATGGTGGTGTTTTATGATAGTTTATGAGTCTTTCTAATTTTAGGTGAGAGGCTCTGCTGATGATCGATGATGCTTGGGAGCAATGGTTACGACCAGTACGGTGTTAAAATCTTAGTAAGCATTATGCTCATTAAGGTGTAAATAATATGTATGACTTAGGATCTATTTTCTCCCTTGAGGGAAGATATATTTATAAAGGCCTCTAGGGCCAAGGATTTTTCTTGGAAAGAGTCACCGTCCAATCAATTAATGGTGGACCGTTTAATCCCTATTTCCAAGGGAGATGTGGGTCAGTTAATAAACCTGAATTTATATATGCCCAAGAAGCGTCTTATCCCATGTTTCCAACGTAGGGGCGATGGAAAAATCGTGAGGCCGGGCATACCTCCCTTTAGGCGACATTCTATCATCACCTTTTCTAGGGCGGTCAAAAGGCATTGCCTTAGTAGAGACCTTTTAAAAATATAACAATACATAAAGAAATAAAGGTTCGATAAGAATTCAATTCCATGTTGTGAGAGTTTGTTATTCCTTATCTCCAAATGTAAAACATTTATTAATTTTTTCTTTCTCCATCTTACATGTCCCTTTTTTTCTTTTTGTACGGTTGAAATTATTCAATACAATGGAGTTTCTATGATCATTGTTCAATTTATAATTAAGTAACTCATTTCAAATTTAAATGTGTATATATATATATATATATATATATATATATATATATATATATATATATATATATATATATATATATATATATATATATATACATATATATATATATATATATATATATATATATATATATATATATAGTGTGTGTGTGTGTGTGTGTGTGTGTATGGGTATAAGGTGAGGTAGGTACTAAGGTGCACATACCTGAATCCATACCCGTGTATTTGAGTGGGTAATTATAAAAGTCTGTGCCCGTACCCATTTTTACGGGTTTTTACCCTATTTGTTGTGGGTACCTACTGGGGATGGGGCAAATTTCCATCCCAACTCTGATGTTGCATATCCTCTGTTGGGAATTGATTTGTATGTAGCTTCATTTTTGGTTTTTCATCCACAAAGTTCAATATCTTTTTGTTTATCGCCTCTCGAATCATATCTGTAAACGTATACCCTACTTTTCTTTTTTACTTTTTCATTGTTGATAACATCTTTCCTTTTTATGGATAACATTTTATTTTTTTCTTGTTAGTTGTTTATTATTTACTACTATTGATTGCTTGTTTGTCAAATGGATTCATAATATTTATTTTGCAATACAATGAACCATGCAAGAAAGTTAAACTATAGTTGTTTTGAAAAATACAAATTAATTTTCATCACTTTGATTTTCACTATTAGTTAAATACATCACATTTGTAACAATTTATTTTATTTTTTATAAAATGATTACTTTTTATATTTGGAATATCACAATAAGAAAAAAATACTGATGTCCATGTTTATTAAGAAAAAAAAATCCAATGTCTGTGTTTTTGGAAAATCAAAAAATATTTATTTGTTTAAAGAAACTAAGAATATCAAGTCAAAAGAAATCAATAAACCTAGAATAAAGAAAACAAATGATTATAATAAATTATTCAATATATTTTTGACGTAGTAAATTATAATTTTTTACAAGAGAAATAATGAATTATTCAATACTAATAAATAAAATGAAATGGTTGTATTTGACATAAATTGAATTGGGTTTTAATTAATTAATCATGTCCTTGTTCGTTTATAATATAATGAAAAATGAACAAATCACTTGAAAAATAATCTTCAACATTTGAGCAAAACAATGAACTTGACAAATGTGTTAATTAGCATCGAAATATATTGAAATTACTCGTCAAACTTAACGGTTGTTTATAATTTCGGTCTAAGAAAAATAAATTATGTTTGAAACACATAAAATTTTAATCAGTGTGCGAATAGGAATTAAAAAATGTTAAAAAATAGACTCGTGTTTTTTTTATAAAGTTGTTTTGAAATTGTATCTTAATAAGATTCAAGTTTTACGGTTGAAATTATCTTTAAATAACTTGAATGTAAAATACTAGAACTTTAAAAAGCAATAATGTAAATAACTAAAAAAGTAAATTTGTGGGTAAGTAAAAGAATGTAAAAACATTATTTTGAATTGAAAAATTGACGATTAAGTAAATTATTTTAAATTACAAAAAT
Source organism: Lathyrus oleraceus (assembly GCF_024323335.1). Taxonomy (NCBI): domain Eukaryota; kingdom Viridiplantae; phylum Streptophyta; class Magnoliopsida; order Fabales; family Fabaceae; genus Lathyrus; species Lathyrus oleraceus. The sequence goes on along the minus strand of NC_066583.1, from coordinate 83,866,872 downwards.
GCAATAAGGCAAGGGAGTAGTTCACGATCTTCCTGCAGTGTGTCAACTTCTAGAAGTGTTTCCTGAAGACATATCTGATTTGCTGCCAGAGCGTGAAGTAGAATTTTCTATAGACTTAGTATCTGGTACTAGTATGAAGTCAATGACTCCTTATAGGATGTCTGCTTCAGAGTTGGGTGAATTGATGAAGCAACTAGAAAATCTGCTTGAGAAGGAGTTTGTTCGTCCGAGTGTTTCACCGTGGGATGCGCCAATGCAGATAGTGAAGAAGAAGGACAATAGTATGAGGCTATGTGTGGAACATCTAAGAATCGTATTGAAGACTTTGAAAGAGAACCAATTGTACGCAAAGTTTTCCAAGTGCAAGTTATGGTTAAGAGAAGTGAGTTTCCTTTGTCATGTGATTTCTAATGGTGGTATAGTTGTGGATCCGTCGAAGATAGATACTGTGTTACAATGGGAGACTCTGAAGTGTGTAACTGAGATTAGAAGTTTTCTTGGATTGGCTGGTTACTACATGAAGTTCATTGAAGGTTTTTAGAATTTAGCATTGTCGTTGACTCAGTTGACTCGAAAGGGTCAAACCTATGTTTGGGATATGCATTGTAAAGAGATTTTCCAAGAACTCAAAAAGAAGTTGACGTCTGCCCAATTTTAATTTTGCTGAATCCGAGTGAGTCCTTTGTTGTATATTGTGATGCTTCAAAGATGGGTCTGGGAGGCGTGTTGATGCAGAATGGACATGTTGTCGCTTATGCTTCGAGGCTGCTGAGAGTTTATAAAAGGAATTATCCTACGCATGATCTTGGGTTGGCAGTTGTGGTATTCGTGTTGAAGATTTAGAGGCACTACTTGGTTGGATCCAAATTCAAAGTGTTCAATGATCATAAGAGTTTGAAATATGTATTTGATCAAAAGCGTTGAATATGAGGTAGGGGAGATGGCTTGAACTTCTAAAGGATTGTGATTTGGATTTGAGTTACCATCTGGGTAAAGCTAATGTTATAGCTGATGTGATGAGTAGGAAGTCCTTACACATGTTGATGCTTATGGTTCGAGAGTTAGAACTGATTGAGAAATCCAAAGATATGATTTTGTGCGTGAAGAAACTCATAATAGTGTGAAGTTGAGTATTTTGAAGCTGACGAGTGGTATCCTTAAAGAGATAAGAGAAGGTCAGAGATTTAATTTGAGTTTTATAGATCATATCATATTAATCAATTAGAATACGGGTGGCAACTTCAGAATTGAAGCAGCTGCATGGTATTGAGATTTCCTTGGTGAAGGTAGTGTGAGGAGGACCAGCTGGTGGGAGCATAACTTGGGAGCTTGAGAGCCAGACGAGGGATTCATATATGAATCTATTCACTTGAGGTAATTTTTAAGGGCAAAAATTATTTAAGTGGGGGAGAGTTGTAACACCCCAATTTTAGTAATTTATTTTATGTATGTCATTTTGATTTAATTATGTATTTTGTTAGAATTATGTATTTTTTATGATTATTGCATGGTTGGGTGTTGGTGGGGTATGTGTCTTGAAGATGGGAGAACAATTAAGGGGTTGTGAGCATATGATTAATCTAGAATAATTTAGAGTTATTTTAGATAGTTAAAATAATTATGATTTAATTGATTATTTAATAAAATAATAAGAAAAAGGAGTGTGTAGAGATTTTGATGGCATATTGGGCTTATGTTGAGTAAGTGAGGATAAGGTAGGCATCATGGAAAAATATTAAGGTTAAGATGGGGATAGTGTAAGACCCCAATTTTGGCCCTAAGATCCCTCATGGCATCATAACATTGCATTTGCAAAGCCTCAAGGATCAAAAGCATCTTGGTTCCCTTTGCCTTTGGTTGGGACCTCTCGTGAGTGGTTTGAGATCACCAAGTGTGCTTGAATTGTATATTATTTCTTTTCTCATTTTATTTACTAACCAAAAGCACAAAAAATATGTCACTAACATCTTTTGTTTGTAGCTTGAGCAATCACAAGGTCAAGAGCTTCAAAGAGATCTTTTTTGCAAAGATATGGCCAAGAGAAGATGAAGGCAAGCATGGAAATAGTTCCCAAAGCTCTCATCCATCAAATATGCCCCCCTAGTATCTCCATTCATCATTTTTATCAAAGCAAGTCAAAGGGTTTGAGGGTTGTTCCTCAAGGAAACCCTAACTCATCTGATCATCCACAATGCCTTACCCATGAAGCAATCTCAACCCATGATCAAAAAAAATCAAGGGAAGTTCTTTAATTCATCATTTCATGCATATTTGAACTTATTTGAGTGTCCTCAATCATCAATTCATCAAGATATGAGTTGTGGACTTGGAAAGTTGATCAGTCAATTCATCTGACTATTTTGAAATGCAGTGAGACCTAACTTTTTATGTGCTGGTCAAATGGAGATGATCCAAAAAGAAAAATTATTCTTAAGGACAATATGAATAACTTTCATGTTCATCACAAATTGATTTGAAGCTTGGAAGGCCATCTCCCATTCCAAGACATTATAGGTCATTTTGACTAAAACCCTAATTTTGGGTCAACTTCCCAAGAACATAACTCATTCTTTTTTTATGATTTTGAGGTGGGATCAAATGAATTGGAAAGCTTAATATGTCTAATTAAAATGTTATGTTAAACAAAATTTCAAAATCTCAAAGGAAATACATGTGATAATGCAAAACATTATAGGTCACTTTGGACCAAATGCATTGAAAGGCAAAAAAAGTCCAACTTCAAGTGCCCATAACTTCTTCATAAAAAATCCAAATGATGCAAAATTTAAGTCCATTTTGATTGTGTTAAAAAAATCTACAACTTTTATGTTGGAGTTTTTTCATTTTAAGCTTGAATCATCAAAACAGAGGGGCTTGAAGTTGGTTCAATTTGGCAAAATTCTCAAAGGCATGTTTTGCACTATGAACTTCATGGCCTGTTTTCATAAATTTCCACATTCCAAATGAGTTTTGGTCCAACATAACATCTGTTCCTTATATCAAGACCTTTCCAACCATTACCAACATGCCCATGTTTCAATTTTTCAAGTGGCATTTTCGAAGAGGTGAAGTTTTAAGCTCAATTATGCATAACATGTGAGAATTCATTACACAAGCCATTGCATTGCCATCTGCACGTCCAAATCCATTTGATTGATCATCAACATGCAAATGCAATTAAGTTTGGGCCTTCTACATGATCATGCAAGCCCATGCAAAGAATATCCACTTGCCATGAACACGAGTTTTTCCTTGCCTTGCCTCCAATTCAGCTATAAATAGACATGATATACTTCATAATTCTTCAACCTAAAGGCGCCTGATATGCTGCACAACTGAATCCATAGCCATTACCAAAGGAACTAGTTCATATTTCATAAAATTTTCATATCTAAAATTCAACTGAATTTGGTTGAATCTTTAGATCTAAAGTTCCTAGACCTTCCTCATATGATCCATTGAACTTCTGTTTTGCAAAAGGAAGCAAGGAAAAGAGCTCAAATCTTCACAATCCAAAGGTATGGTTCAACTGGTTTTTGCTTCGAATCTCCTTGTTCCATGATCCATTTGCCTGACCAATGTGTTTTCTGAAGTCCTCACCTGAGAGGCAAGCCAGTGGTGGCTTTGATTTTATGTTTTGATGAATTTCAGTTCATGTACCTGGATTTTCCAACTCTGATTTCTCACTCCATAGAAACTTTGAGTACAATCCAAGGTTACAGGGGTGATGTACATCATCTCAGCTTTCCAATGATATGAGGATCGCTCATTTTTATTAAGTATTTAAAACTTGCAAATGTCACCGGAAAACGCATGCTCGCCGGAGAAGACGGTGGTGTACACCACCGTCTCTTGCCAGATTGAATCTGGACCCTTGGATGCGTTTCCCACGATCTAATCCTGGCCCTTGTTATGTTTGACTTCACTTAATGCCAAGTGTGATGCGTTTGACTTGGACTCACCATAAGCGTGCATCTCACATCCGTCTGATCAGCCACGTCAATTAATGAGGCTTGATCAGACGCCTGTGGTTTTTTTGATTTTCTTAATTTCTGTTTTAATTTCTTTTATTTCCTTTATTTTCAAAAATTCATAACTTCTTCATTTTAATTACAAAATATATGGGACCAATTGCATTCTTCTCCATTTAAATTCTAGTTTCTAAAAATGTTTTTTAATATTTTTTATTTTGTCATTTGATATTTTTTGTGATTTTTCTCTTTTCTGGTTATTTTTAATTCCTTTTAAATAGTTTTCAATATTCAAAAAATACAAAAATATTTTCCTAACCTATTTGAATGATGATGGATCTATGAAAAATATTCTCATCAATTTATTAATTGATTTGAGATTTATTTGAGATTTTAATTCAATTAGGTTATTTTTATTCATTTTTAATTGATTAAAAATAGTTTCTGACTTTTAAAAATGCTGAAATTTTTTTGTCAAACTTTGTTTGACCTTGTTGAACTTGGGATAAATCACTCGGACCTTTCAAGGTTGATTTGAGGAGATTTTGAAGTTTGACCTTTCTTTAATATTTTAATTCAAGTTTATTTTCAAATATTAAAAATGCCAAAAATATATTATTCATTTCTTGACTTCCAATCTTCATCTCACTTCTGTTTTTGATTGTTTGACCATGATCCTCAATGTCATTGGTCAACACTTGTTGATTGGTACATTCTATTTCATTTAATGCACTTTATTCTTCCCTTTTCCATTTTCCATTATTCATCTTCTTCTTCTTCTTCTTTCTTCTTTTTGATCAATTAGTTAAAGGTTGATAAGTTAGCATTGATTAGGGAGGTTTAATCTTCCTTGATTCAAATCTAATTCATCTTGATCAATTGATCAAGTGAATGACTTTGCATTAAGGATAGGTTGTTTCCTAAATCATGCAAAGGACTTAAACCAATACAAGATCAATTCTCTTTTCTTTTGGCATGGCAAGTTGTTGGAACTTGGTTCACTAATCAAGACTTCTAACTTGTGTTGTTGCCTACATTATTATTGACCGGCCTCAGATAGTTGTGACTTCTACATAAGTCCAATTACGATTGCTTAACATAGCGCTAAATTTGCCTTATGGCACACTAACTATTAACCATTAACATTTACTTTTTGCACTTTACATTTATGCAATTTATTATTCTTGTACATATTATCCATTTGCTTTTTTCCTTTGCTCACTTGAGCACATGTTTATGTTAATGCAATTTGCCTTTTTCTCACTTGAGCACATATTTGTGTATATACTTTTGTGCTTGTGTTTTGTTTGTTTGTTGTGGACCAAATGCAAAGAATTGGACAAAATGGACTTAGACTTTAGGACTTTACCCAAGCTAATGGAGTTTGAAGAGCAACTAGGCCTCATGCCTTTAGAATGCTTAAAAATGTCAAAGAGCAACTAGGCCTCATGCCTTTAGAATGCTTAAAGCTTGAAGATGAACATTGAAAGGACCATACTCTAAACTCCCTCTTGTCCATTCTTTGATTGTTAATAGAACCTTTTGATGTGTGTGTTTTTGTGCTAGGGATTCCAACTTGAGCCAAATTGAGGAACCATTACCATGAGCTTCTAAGAGAGAGGGATCCAAGATACATTGAGGAACTTTCCAAGAGCTTCATTTGATTGTTGATTGCTTGAGTTTACCATTATTGTGATTGATTGTTCCAAAGGATGGGAGCTACTTGGATCATCAATATGATCTCAAGGGAGGAACTCCATTGTGGTCTTATTCTTTATCCCTCACCTCTTGTATTGTTTAGGATTTAGCCTTTCTTCTTCTTCTCTCCACTTTAACCCTAGCCAAAACCTTTGTGCAAACATTTAACACTTGCTTTCAAAATTAGAAACCTAGGCCTTATGCTTTTGATTTTCAATTTTTCTTTTCATAACACTTATTTTGAATTGAACTTCTAAGTCAACTTTGACCATTTTGTAAATACTTTTCATTGGTAAATACAACCCATTCAAATGTCTTTTTGTGGTTTCAATGGCCACTTTCTTAATCGAATTTTTCATAACCTTTAGCTATTAGGTTTGAGTTATCCTTGAGGTAGATGTAATGCTCACCTATATCCTTAGTGATGGACAATGAGTCTTCCATGCTTATTTTAGGGTTAACCCCTCACTAGCATGTTGAAGCTATCCTCACATGGTGGATTTGTGGTTTTTTTTTGGTTGAGTTTTCTCCCTTGGATAACAAAAGACCTTAAGGCTTTTGGACCAATCAATTCACCAACTCATTTTGAGATTTTTACCCCGAACTACGAGGTTTTGATCCTAATCTTTTAAAGATGGTACGTAGGCAATGGGTTTATCCATCCAAACACAAAAATGGAAATAACTTGTATATTCTCTTCTCATCTCTTCAATCATGTTTGCACAAATAAATTTTCACAAAATACCAACCTTACAACAAATGTGAAAATGGCTCCCTAGGAGTACCTAGGATGTTTTGGGTGCCTAACACCTTCCCATTGCATAACCAACCCCCTTACCCAAATCTCTGTCTTTTTTACTAGTTTTTGATTCGATAAAACTTTTAGGTTTTTGTTCGCTTTCTAACCATTCCTTTGGATAAAAGAAGTACGGTGGCGACTCGACTTGTATGATTTACCTTAGATTTAGTCAATATCTCTAATGGTAACGAATACCCCGCTACAGAAAAGTGGCGACTCTGCTGGGGAAGTATAATTTGCCTAGTGGGTTTGGCCTACTTTTCATATTTGTTGTATTGTGTTGTATATTGTTTTGTGACATATTTTTGTGCAATTTGGGATTACTGTATTGTATGTAATGATTGATTTGCTTGAATATTAATTCCTTGTATGCCTGGTGATCTTTGTGAGATGAGTTTTATACCCGAACTCGAGTGCACTTAGGATAGGAGAATGGCATAGTCTTGTTGACTTGTGTGGAGTTATTCCTTAGCAAGTTGACTTGCAAGCCCATTCACTTGGTGGAGGTCATGTTGGGATCAATAATGTCACGCAAGTAGTTATGGTTAGACATTACTCTTTCCAATATAGACCTTAGAAGCCAAGGACCTTAATTTACCAAGCCCATCTTGGCCTATTCTTAGGATGTAGTGCGAAAGTCGTTCAAGTGTAAGATTTGATACGATTGTTACGCGATACTACACTCATAAGAGTCTCTCTTGAGAATATTTTTGGAATACGAGTAGTCGTTTCTCCGATAATATCCGAAAGATGGGATGATGACTATGGGAACCTCTTGTAGAACATGTTTGGCAGGTTAAACCCTAGTACACTCCCTTTGGGTGGCCCTAAACCTAGACTACATGCTCGTGATTTGCAACAAACCCTTGATTCATGGTTGATCCGTTCATGTATCCTTAATATCAATGGAACTTGGGTGTTGATAAGGTGTAAACCATAATCCGCCAAAATGGATGATTGATATTAAGGATAATATGATCCATCCCATGACCTTTGTTTGGTGTGCTTTGCTTGATCCTTGAGTGTGATTGTTGCATTCATGCATTCATGCACCCATTTGCATCCATATCATCAAAATAATAAGAAAATTTTCAAGGAACTTAAGAGGTCTATTTGCCAATTTTCAGACATGGAAAGACAAAGAAGGAATACAAAGAAGTACAGCTTCAGACAACCAGATTTGAAATAACTAAGGAATTTGACATCCTATGTATTAGATTCCTTGGGTTTCAAGGCTCGTTTTGGGAAGCTTCTTCCTATTATGACTACTCAGGTGGATGAAGGGTTGATGAGTGTATTGGTGCAGTTTTATGATCCTTTGTACCGTTGCTTCACATTTTCGGATTTTCAGCTTTTGCCTACGCTTGAGGAGTATGCCTATCTTGTGGGTATACCTATTCTAGACCAGTTGCCGTTCAGTGGCTTAGAGAGTATTCCTACTTCTTGTGAGATAGATGACATGTTGCATATAGATGAATCTCTGGTTGGTGCTCATATGACTACCAAAGGTGGAATTCAAGGTCTCCCTTCTGAGTTCCTCATTGCTCAAGCTACTGTGTATGGGAAGGCCATGAGTGAGGATGCCTTTGAAGCCATATTTGTACTTCTCATCTATGGGCTAGTGTTGTTCCCCAACATCGATAAGTTTATGGATGTGAATGCTATTAGGATTTTCTCGGCTCTTAATCCCGTTCCGGCTTTGTTGGGTGACACTTATTTTTCTTTGCATATGAGGAATGCAAAGGGTGGTGGTGCCATTGTATGTTGCTTGCCTCTGTTGTATAAGTGGTTTATTTCTCACTTACCACAGACGCTCGCCTTCAAGGAGAATAAAAGATGTCTACGGTGGTCCACGAGACTTATGTCTCTCACTAATGATGATATCTCTTGGTACAACCGTGTGTATGATGGTGTGCAGATTATCGACTCTTGTGGTGAATTCTCCAATGTGCCTCTTCTTGGTACATGTGGTGGGATTAACTACAACCCTGTTTTGGCACGTCGTCAGCTTGGGTTCCCCCTAAAGGATAAACCCAATAACATTCTGTTAGAGGGTGTGTTCTTTTAGGAGGGTAAAGATCCCCAAGGCTTGAAAGCTAGGATGGTCCGCGCTTGGCGCAAGATTCATAGGAAAGGAAGGAAGGAGTTGGGTCCTAAGAATTGTGTCGCTTTGGAGCCTTATACTGCTTGGGTTAGGAAGAGAGCTTCTGAGTACCTCATGCCTTACGAGTATCCAAGACCTACACCTTTGGTTATGGCTGGGGCTTCAACCCTCCCTGATCAAGGAGTAGAGGAGTTGAGAGATGAAGACCGTTCACGTGCTTGGATCCGTAAACGAGAAGAGTTACTTCAGCAGATTAAGGAGAAGGATGCTTTGATTGAGTTTCTCGAGCATCAGGTTATTGATGATCCTAATGATACATGGACTTCTCTACTTCCTCAGTCTTCTAAGTTCTGGAAGAGGAAGTACGATCGACTCGCCAAGGAGAAGGCAGATATGGAGGCAGCCTATGAGGAGGAGATTAAGAGGCTTCGTGCATCTTATCTTCCTGTATCCCGAGCTTTAGATGATTGTTTCTAGGGATCCATAGGATGATTATTTTCCTTTTTTCTCGTATTTGGTTACCAATGTTGTACTTCTTTGGTGTAAAAAATATTTTCCAGATATTATTGACGAGATATTTCCATATGTGATAAAAATGTAATATTTCCCAAAATTTGCAAATAGAACTCTAAAGTTCCTCTGAAAAAATAAATAAATCATATGCACAAGTATTACATGCATCATGTGCATAAGCAGGTTTTGCTCCAGGCTTCTTGTCCTACGGTCTAACTCTGTGTTCTTCATTTATTTTAAAGACAAGCTGACTCACCGGTACTACACCAGAGCCAATTCTTCAAGACTAATGGATCATTTGGAACAAGAGAACCGTGAGCTGAAAGAGGAAGTAGCCAGATTGACTGCCCTGATGGAGTCATTCTTAGCCGCTCAGAGCCAGTCTTCTCCAACACCCGCAACTCCTCCCCAAAGAACGGTCATTTCTGAGATCGTAACTTTTCTACTGTGCCTGCTGCAACAGCTCATTTTGCGCCATCTATGCCAGCCGGGTTCCCTTGGGGAATGCCCGCCAACTTCATGCCAGAGGGTTTTGCTCCAACTCTTGCTTCTTTGCCGGCATCTAGCCCGGTCCTTTCAGTGCCACCTCCTGTCGTGCACACTTTACCAAGGGTTGAAGATACCATATATCATTCTAAGCCATCTGAGGGCCCAGACGTTTATGAGAAGATGGATGACATGAAAGACCAATTCCTTGAGCTTCGCAAGGAACTGAAGACCTTGAGGGGGAAGGACCTCTTTGGTAAGAGTGTTGTTGAGTTATGCCTTGTGCACAACGTGAAGATCCCTATTAAATTCAAAGTGCCTGACTTTAAGAAGTATAAAGGAAACACATGCCCTCTCAGTCATCTTATGATGTATGCTCGCAAGATGTCAACACAAACTGATAATGATCAACTACTCATCCACTATTTCCAGGACAGTCTGTCCGGTGCCGCTCTCCGGTGGTATATGGGTTTGGAAAGTTCGAACATCCGCTCTTTCAATGATCTTGGCGAGGCCTTCGTCAAGCAATATAAATATAATGTGGATATGGCTCCTGATAGGGACCAGTTGAGGGCGATGTCCCAGAAAGAGAAAGAGACCTTCAAAGAATACGCCCAGAGGTGGCGCGAATTGGCAGCTCAGATAGTGCCACCCCTTGAGGAGAAAGAGATGACCAAGATCTTCTTGAAGACCTTGAGCTCGTTCTATTATGAGAAGATGATAGCCAGTGCTCCCTTAGACTTCACCGAGATGGTGAATATGGGGATGAGATTGGAAGAGAGGGTCCGTGAAGGACGCTTAACTCGAGATGAAGGCTCTTCAGCAAAGAGATATGGAAGCTTTGCAAAGAAGAAGGAGGGAGAGGCATATGCTGTGTCTTCCCATGTCAAAAGAAGACCCTCTGTGAAGAGGAAGATCGCTCGCCCAGTCAATAATCAGCATCAGGTGGCTCATATAGCACCTGCTTTCAGGGAAGCTCAACATTATCAACAACCGCAAACTCAACAATATCATCAACAACAACAGCATCCACAACAGCAGGCCTACCAGCCTCGAAATAACAACAATAAGGCCAACACCAGCTATGAGAGGAAAAGGGTCACCTTTGATCCAATTCCGATGACTTATGCTGAACTCTATCCATCTCTGATTGATAGAAAGTTAATCACTCCGCGAGACCCTCCCGCTGTACCTGCTAACCCCCAGTGGTGGTACAAGCCTGAACTTCATTGCGTGTATCATTCCGGAGCTCCCGGACATGACGTGGAGAATTGTTATCCCTTGAAGACCAAGGTGCAAGACCTTGTGAGAAGTGGGATTTTATTTTTCGAGGACGTAGGTCCAAATGTGAAGAAGAACCCATTGCCCGAGCATGGGAAGTCTGTTAATATGGTCCAGGGTTGTCCTGGCAAGTATAAAGTTAAATATGTCAGTCACATCCGACAATCGCTGGTTGAGTTACATCGCTTGTTGTGTGATTATAGTCATTATGAACATGACCATCATAGATGCAGAGTCTGTTCTGTCAATCAGAAAGGATGTCGCTAAGTGCACAGAGATGTTCAAGAGATGTTGGACGAGGGAGTCATCGAGATCCTTCAAAATAGAAATGTTGACGAAGATGAGCTCGAAGTCAACGTAATTTCTCTGGTATTCCGGATACCTGAGCCTGTTGTCATCAAGTATGATGGTAGCAAGTAGAAGGTTGCTCCAGCTCTGACTATCAAGCCAGCCGGACCTGTACCGTACTCCTCTGAGAAGGCGGTTCCTTATCGCTACAATGATGTAGCAGTGGAAAGTGGGAAAGAGGTGCCCTTGCCCTCTTCATCTGTCGTAAACATCGCTGATATTAGCGGTTTGACCCGTAGCGGTCGTGTGTTTTCAGCTCCGATAAAACCCCAGGTTGATGCTCGAGGAAGTGTTGATGTTGATTTTGTTGAGCGCCCGATTAGGAATGCTGTGAGCACTCCAAATCCGGCACTTGTTGCTAAGCCCTCATCTACGTTGAAAACTCCTGCTTCTGCTGGCCCGAGTGGCAATACGAAAGAAGACTGTGATGAGATGCTGGGGCTCATCAAGAGAAGCGAGTACAACGTTGTAGACCAGCTTCTACAAACACCATCCAAAATATCTGTGTTTTCACTACTTTTGAATTCAGAACCACACCGAGAAGCTCTGCAGAAGGTGTTGGATATGGCGTACGTAGATCACGATTTCACGCTAGAACAGTTTAATAGCATTGTTGCAAACATCACCGCTTGTAACAATTTGAGTTTTTGTGACTCTGATCTCCCCGAGGAGGGAAGAGACCACAACTTGGCATTACATATATCTATGAGCTGCAAAGACGACGCCATGTCCAATGTGTTGGTGGACACTGGTTCATCATTGAATGTATTTGTAGCACCTCAAATTTGCACCTCCCATTTGTATATACATTTTCATTTTTAGGTCATTAACATTGCATTGACATTGCATAGTTCATCACATGTCATCAGGCAAGACTGGTCAGGAGATTCAACTGTGCAAAGCAAGCAAGAGCAATGTTCATGAGATCAAGGCCCTAGGGTTGGTACAATGAGTTCACATGATTCAAGGATCATTTTGAAGTGATTTGGCCAAGTGTTGAAGGCTCAGGACTCATCAGTCCATGTGCAAATCATTTGAAACCCTGAAAAGTCAACAAAAGTCAACTGTCAATTCAATGGTGAATTTGGGAGGTGGGAAATGGTTAGAGATGCCTCATTCATGTTCAAACAAGTCTCATTTGACATTTCAAACATCAACATTGAAGGATTTGAAGTCAGGTCAAGACTTTCCAAAAATGGCAAGTGACCTGTAATTTGAAGTTTCCAAAAAGGGAAAGGTTTTTGACCAACTTCAACTCAAGATTACATCATCAAGAAAGCTTCAAATGAAATTTTGTCCAACATGAAAGTTGAATATCTTTCTCTCCCATTTCCAAAAATTCAAAGATCATGAATTTCTCATGTGTGGTTGAGGAGATATGGTCCAATCATGGCAAAGTGTGGTTTAAACTTCAAATGAGCATAACTTTCAAACCAAAACTCCAAATTGGATGGCTCTTTTTGCATTCTTCTCATTTTGACCTCCAGTTTCCAAATCATGCATTGCATTGCACAAATTATCGTCACATGAGCATTTGCCAATTCATTGGATTTTTGGAGGGAAAACTTAAAATTTAAATTTGGTGCATTATTTGAACATTCTACCATTACCATTAGCTCCAAAATTGATTTTTAAGTGAAAATGAATCAAGATTTCGTGCACTGTTCACATGCATATCATGCATAAGGGGTGAAAACCAAATTTGCACTTACACCTTAAAACTCAATTAATTCCATTTGCATTTGGTTTAAGCTTAATTAAACATGATTAGTAGCAGGTATATAAGCAAAACCCTAACTATTTTTCAGAGGAGGCTTCATAATTTCAGATCTAGATCAAATTCATCAAACTTTTTTCTCAAAATTTTCTCTCAATTTCTTCAAACAAATCATATTCCATTGCTTGATTCATCATCTGGAAGCATCCTTGAGCAAGTTTGGAAGATAATTCACATGAAATCGTGCCTGTTTGAAGCATATGCAAGCTTGAACTCATCCATGGTGAATCCAAATTCTGGTGGAATCAAGTGCAATTGAACTTCAAGCTTTCATCCAATCAACTCTACAAGCTGCATAGAAGAAGTTTGGAGCATCACAAGGCCTGAATCACACGAATTCCAGATCTGCTCTTCAAGAGGTTACAAAATCGATCCTCTTATTTCTCAAAATTATTGTGATATTATTGTAGATCTTGAGATGCTGGTCATGTTGAGCTTTGAATCGTGAAAATCCATGCATGTTTGACTGAGTTATGGTAGATTAAAGTTCCATGGACAAATTTTACATTGCTCGATTCCATTGGTGTGTGTTGTTTTATGCTTAACTATGCCTGGATTTGTGATCTACATTGATTATCCTACATGATGCTATGCTTAATTGTGAATTCTAGGACTTTTGTTCTTGAACGTTGATGAACAGTTACCGTTCATCTTCTTCACGAGGAAGAAGATGAAGTTCTGGATAAGGCCACGGTTTTGATTCATGTTTGCCACAGAAATCCGTTGCAGTATGTTTGTTTTAGGGCTCGCGTCTCATTGGCTCATGCTAATTCCCATGCGCGCGTTCTCATTGGCCCGCTGGTTGACCACACGTGTTGACTTCTTCCACTTAAATGAAACGCAGCGTTTCATTCACAAGCTGGCGCCATTTTCATTTCAAATTAATATTTTAAATGGAAAACTCATCCAAATTCATCCCAATTTTTTGCATCTTCAATGTTACATCTTATTTCATATTTTCATCAATCTTACAAAAATCATTTAAAATGGAAAACTCATCCAAATTCATCCCAATTTTTTGCATCATGATCCTTATCTTGTCTAGTATTTTTTGGTTAAAAAAATGCAAGTTGTGCTTGGCTGGATATTGTTTGGTTCTAGGATGTTTGAGTACATGTCCATACTTGACCTTGCCATGCTATATCCTTTGTGAAATGCTGGTTTTTGATCCAATGAATCTGAAAATTTGCATGATGAAACTAGAGTCATTGCTTGACATTTTGGTGTTGATTTGGTATTTTTATCAATTACCATTGTTGTTTTATGAATGTGTTAAGTTGGTGTGACAATTTGTGTCACACCTTGTGATGTTCAACTTGAATGATGTGTTTGCCATGCCAAATGATCTCCAACTGCCTTGATTTTTGGTGTGATGCATGCTATAGATGTTGTGATTGCTCATGATTTTTGCTGGAATTATTTGGATCATTTCTGATTTAATTGAGATTTTTCATTCTGGATGGTCACATTTGAGCTTTAAAATTATCTTAAATTTCATTTGATCATAAAATGCTTGTTCCTTATCCAATGCTTCTGAATTTTTGCATACTATTTCTAGACATGTTGAGTGTTGTTTTGGATTTGGTTTGAGGTTTTTACCAATTACCATTTCTGTTTTATGCCTATGCTAACTTGGTGTGACAATTTGTGTCACACATGTGCTTGTTGTGCTTGTCTTGACTTATGATATGTGATTGCCATGCTTAATGATGTCCAATGCCTCTAATTTTCTGTGTGATGATCATGTTGCATGTCCTGTTTACTCATGAATTTTGCCAAGATTATTTGAATCATTTTTGATTTAATGTGCATTTATTTCTTCTGATGTCACAATGTGGTCACAATTTGCATACCTTGCCATGTTTGGTTCATGAAATGCTTTTGGTTAATGATATTGATATGGGACCTTTTGAGTTGTGTTCTTGATTGGATGAGGATGATTCATGTTAAAATTCATGTTCTGTTTTGAATGTTTGACCTACTTTTGACCCTAGGCTTTGACCTAGTGGTTTGGACTCACTGTTTGGATTGTGGATTTCAGCTTAAGAAGTACATTACCATGGTTGAAGTGGTTCACTCATTTGGATTGATTAGTTGATTGATGTTGGCTAACCTTATGTTGTTTTGTAGGTTGATGCCAAGTCATTTGTGTTATGCCCATTGGCTTGTGGCTTGCACATTGTTGCCTAATGCCTTATCTGTCTGTTTGTGTGATTGACTGTTGTCTGTTTGTTTGTTTGAATTGTGTACTGATTGGGTTAGATTTTTTCAGGTACCTAAGTTGCTTTGAGTTCTTTTGAACTTGCTTTTGCTTTGCTTGGTTGCTTAACCACTGAGGTATAATTCTCTGACTTCATGTAGTCTGGAAGACCTGTCCTGTTATGTGGGCAGACACCTGTCTGAAGCCCTCCTTAAGAGGCAATGCTTGTGTTTGTTTATCTTTGTGCTAAGCAGGAAAAGTCCTCTTATAAGGCAATAGGCAGATAAAAGAGATGTGCAATCCATCTCCTGCTATTCAGTGTGTCATTCACTTTGCTCACACACTTTGTGTTGATGCATTGTGGATATTAACCCAAGATCTTTGTTGTGTCAGTCATATGTGGAGAAGAGTTCCTACTTTCTGAACTCCCACACTTTCATTTGTCTGAAGCTCTCCCAGGCCAGGGATAAGAGTTGTGAGGTCTTACCCTCACTTCCCATTTCATCTGCTTCACCCTAACTCTCAATGTTAGGGTTAAGAGCTAACTACACCCGATTCCAGTTGGCTTGTGTTTCACAGCCTAACCTTGTGTGAGCCCAATTGTTTGCATATAGTGTGTGTGCTTGCTTATGTGTGCTTGTATGACTTTGCCTGTGCTGTTTAGGATAGCTTGCTCCCTGTGCAAGTTAGATAGAAACCTTAACTTAGGGATCGTATGCATGATAACTTCTAGGCTCGAGTCGTAGTCTCCCTAGTAGTTTGTATCTCCCTTTGTATCTGGTTAGGTTAGAAGTTCTTTCCCTGCGTAGGGGAACTACGTCGCCCTGATCCTCATACCAGATGAGGTACGTAGGCAGGAGATGAGCTGATCTCTCCGGGCGCCCTTTTCCTTTTTCAACCCTTTGTGTTGTGTTGGAGTCCGACATAAGTCCAGCGATTGGCAGTTGGTTTCCTGTGTCTTATTTGCTTGTTGGAGTCTGACGTAAGTCCAGCGATTGGCAGTCGGTTTCCTGTGTGTGTTTGTGTGGAGTCTGACGTAAGTCCAGCGATTGGCAGTCGGTTTTCTGTGTGGTTTTGTTTGGCGTGCGTTAGCCGAGCTACGAGTGCTCTGATTCTTCTCCGGTCAGAGAAGATACGTATGCATAGGATGCGACATCCTAGCGAGCAAGTTTCCCTTTGTCCCTAACTACGTTGACTCTGATGTCTGTGTATGACAGGCTACGTAGGCCCAGGATGCAATATCATGCCGAGTTAGTTTCTTTTGTCTTTCTGTGTGTTCCTTCCAGCCTTGTGTGCAGTTTGTGAGCAGTTTTTAGCAACCTTATCCTTTCTTTTGTGCGTGGATCCCGTCGAGTACGACGGATGCGTAGGGGTGCTAATACCTTCCTTTCGCATAACCGACTCCCGATCCCATCTCTCTGGTCGCGAGACCATGTCTTTTCCAGGTTTACTTCGAGCGTTTCCTTTCCCTCTTTAGGGATAAATAACGCACGGTGGCGGCTCTGTTGTTTCGTTTTCCCGCCGGTTTTTCGCGTAATGCGACAGCTGGCGACTCTGCTGGGGATATAGAGAAGTTGACCTCCTGCTGGTCCATCTTCCCTAAGCGAGTCGATCCTAGCGCTCTTTAGGATAGAGTTTAGGTTGCTTTTGTTGCTTTATTTATTGCATTTATGATTATGATGTGATTGTATATACGTGCATTATGTGTTTGCATGCATCAATTATCATTGTGCTGGCTGTGTGTCTCTCTGTTGGGGTGGGAGTTACAAGAGGTAAAAAGTCCAATACCCAGGCTATGAGTGAACTCTAGGACACCTAGGAATAGAGTGATTCATGGGAAGCGGGTGGTATTGCGCCACTTAGCGGAACATGATATCACGAGCAGTTCAGATTCTGATGGGGTATTATCGTTACATACATCTGGTGTGTACATGATGATATTCTTGAAAGGGTTGTTTATCCTGCGTTTCTCTTGACCTTACCCTGGCCTAGATGACACCCGTAAGTGGGGAGGGTTTGAATCATTTGCAGGTACTGATGGTGACTATGGTTCAGATGGACTTATGGATATCTATCTCTGACACGTCGGAGTTCTGCCCGTGATATCTATCAGCGGGTTCCGTTTATTTCGGATCCCCGGGTTGAATTTGAGGATACTTGTTCAGAGGATCTGGTTGTCATCCGTTCAGTGGATTTCCTGTGATAATGGTGACTTATCCTCCGTTCTGTTTATTTCGGAATTCCCCAAGTTGGATTTATGGTTACTCGGGCCCTCAGATGATTGTAATCAGTTCAGAGACCGGTCCAGTACAGTTGATCCTCAGATGACTTGGAGATGGCACAGTGATTTGCCTGCATGCATTTGCATCATTCCCATTTCGCATTCATCTGCATTTAACTCATGTCTATCCGTACTCAGGGTCCATTTATTGATTGAGATTCTGATCGAGAGATATCCTGATGTCAGAATATTATTGTTAAAATATTATCTGTCTCGATGAAGCCAAAATCAAAGGACGGAATTCTCCTCATACGGATAGACATTGCATGTGTGAGTCATACTAACCTGTTTGCTGTTTTGTAGGTGTCAGCATCTAACCAGCGCACATAGCTCTCCCGCTCAGACGTCCTGCCAGACCCGACAAGTCCAAGCTAATGGATCCACCCAACGTCGACATTCTCGAATTGAAAGAGATGATGGGGGAGTTGTTCAAAGTCGTGCAAGGGCTCGCCTTGGGGCAGAAAGCAATGGCTGAGAGGTTGGAAAGCATTGAAAGTTGGATGATAAAGGAGAAAGCTCAGGGAAAGGTTCCGTCATCCATAGTAAAGAAGCCCTCTGGCAATGGTCAGCCCGAGAAGGAGGTCGAATCAGGTGGTGTGCCTGCCCGAAAGGAACACGGTAAGGATCGTTACCACCTTTATGCTGCCACAGTAACCACTCCTGTTGGTGATCCACCTGTGCAACAGCAACAACCGCCACCTCAACAGAAAGCACAAAAAGCTAAGAGCCAAGTGAAGAAGGGGACGGATCGTCAGTTTGATAAGCCACCCATGACTTATACCCTTCTGTTCAAGAGGTTGAGGGATCTTGGGTTAGTTCGGCCGAGGATATTGGTTCCTGTAGAACCGCGTCAGAGTCCTGCAAACTACGACGAGAATGCCAGGTACGAGTTCCATTCTGGGGCACCCGGACACAACATTGAGGGTTGTAGAGCTTTTAAGCATGTCGTCCAAGATATGGTGGATTCTAAGGCCATCAGTTTGGCGCCAACACTGAATGTTAACGCTAACCCCGTGCCGGGTCCTCTGGGGGTGAAGGTGATGTCAAAGGACAAGAGAGGAATAGAGGTGCCTGAGGGGGATCAGTTAAAAACTTCAGTGTCTGTGGTCCCAAAACATCTGATGAAGAGTGGAGCATTCCCTAGTGCTGATAACTGTTGTGCGGCCGTCGCCACAAATAGGTGTGTAGTGCTGGGGGAAACGATCCAGAGAATGATGGAAGTAGAAATGGACGGTGAAAAATTTGAAACACCAAGTCAGGCTGTTGAAACCGTCAAGGTAGAGGATGCCATTCTAGCTGAGGAAGAGAAGAAGCTGTCCATTTCTTCTTACAAGTAGGCCATGGACGTGGTGAAGAACGGAGAAGCCCTAGGATGGGGAAAGATCATAGACATTATGGTGAAAGCGGATATGTTCGGGGTTGGCTATCAGCCAGATCAAGAGTCGTCTAGACAAAACAGAGGACGTCGTCAACCGTTCACATTCGTCAGTGCCGGAATGCTGGATCCAGGTCACGCCTATGCAGTGGGTGAAGAGATTGACCGTGACCGCGAGCTTGAGTCATGGATAAAATCATGCGTACCAGGGAACTAGAAGGCCTAAAAAATCATCACCGGCACTCATCATGAAGAGTAGTATTTCTGTATTTCAATTCTGTTTGCATGAAAGCCATACGTTTTGCCCGAAACGTAATGGTCCATTGTAAGGGCCATCTCATGTGTTTCATTTTGCAACATTTTGCATCATTAATAAATGGATGTTTTGTAGTAAAAGCGGTGCTCCCTGTCTTTCATTTATTTTTGCAGTTTAAAAAAAATAAAATGGCAATGTTTATTTTCATTTTTCTTTCCTTTCGATTCGTTTTGTTCTGACCTCAAAAGTGACTATCCTCCTGATCTCATTGATAACAATTCGGTTACACCTTTGTATGACTTCGACAATCCGATCTATCATGCCGAAGAATAAGGCGAAGAAGATTGTGATCTACTGGAATTAGCCAAGTTGTTAAGATAAGAGGAGAAGGTGATTCAACCATACGAGGAGCGATTCAAGATTGTTATTCCAGGCACCACCGAGGTCAGAAAGGAAGTGAAAGTTGGGGGCGCTTCAGAGGCGAGTCGAGAGCAGAATGGTAGCCCTGTTGAAAGAGCACGTGGATACCTTTGCCTGGTCGTGTCAGGATATGCCAGGGTCGGATACCGATGTCGTTGTACGCAAGCTACCATGGAGAAGACGGTCCTCTAGAGAAGCAGAATGCCGGTGCCACGTATCAGAGTGACTTTGTTCCATGATATGATTCGTCGTGAAATCAAATGCTATGTTGATGACATGATAGCAAAGTCCCAAGCAGAAGATGGGCATCCGGTAGACCGGATCAAGTTGTTTGACCGGTTGAGACAACTCGGACTGAGGTTGAATCCGAATCAGTGCACTTATGGAGTGCGGTCCGGTAGGTGCTGGGGGCGTATTGTGAGCGAATAAGAGGAATCGAGGTTGATCCTGCGAAAAAAAAAGAAAAGAAAAAGAAAGAAAAGAAAAAGAAAAAAGCAATACAAAGAAATGCCTGAACCGAGAACAGAAAAGAAGGGTCGTGGTTTATTAGATAGATTGAATTGCATTTCACGGTTCATATCTCATCTAGCAACCACGTGTGAACCCGTATTCAAAGTTGTTGAAAAAAAGAGATCAAACGGTCAGGTAGAATAATGATTGCCAAGGGGCATTGAAAGATAAAAGCGTAGGTTGCAGGAACCTCTGATTCTGATGCCTCCCGTGGAGAGACGGTCGTTAATTCTGTACTTGACAGCCCTCGAGGGGTCTATGAAGTGTGTACTGGGGCAGCATGACGAGTCTGGTCGAAAAGAGCATGCAATTTACCTTAGCAAAGAGTCTGCCGACTGTGAAACAATACACTCACTGCTCGAGAAAACTTGTTGTACTTTGGTATAGGCTGCTCGCCGACTGAGACAGTATATGCTGGTTCATACCACTTTGTGGATGCTCGAGATGGATCCGATCAAGTATGCGTTTGAGAAGCTAACATTGACCGGACGGGTTGCGAGAGGGCAAATGATTCTGACTGATTCGCGATATTCAATATACCTCTCAAAGAGCAGTAAGGGGGAGTGTACTGTCTGATTATCTCGCCCAACAACCCATTGAGGATTATTAAACAAGGACGTTTGAGTTCCCTGATGAGGGCATCTCGAGGTGCTCAAATCGAAAGATTGTGAGGAACCGATCCCGGAGGAGGGGCCTGACCCTGAATCCGAACGGATTCTGATGTCTGATGGGGTTAATGTGGATGAGTTAGCGCTGCTTTGGTTACGCCAAAGGGATCCCACGTTCCCTTCATTGCCCGGTTAGCATTTGATTGCACCAACAATGGTGGCTGAGTACGAAGCTTGTATCCTGGGTATCGAACCTCGGTACGTGCATCTACTGGGGCAATGCCTTCGGCGCAGGTATGTGAGACGGAATCCCATTTGGGGTCCTGAATGGAAAAGGTTGAGTGGATAAGGACTCGGTATGATGCGTTGAGCCTGACTGAGGAAAAGAGGCTGGCAGTTACTTGTCACGGGGCAGTCGTACCCAGTAAATGAAGCGTGTTGTTGACCGAAAAGTGCGACCTCGTGCGTACCACGTGGAAGAGCTGGTATTGAAAAGGATCCTTCCTCCTCAACGATCGTAGGGGCAAGTGGACACACAATTATGGATCCCATGCGTGGTCAAGAAGGCGTTCTCTGGTAGAGCCTTGTTGTTGACGACCATGGATGACGAAGATGTTCCATCCCTTGTGAATGCGGACGCAGTTAGAAAATACTTCGTAAAAGAGACCCGCTGGACGAAAAGAATAAAAGAGTCCAGGAAAAAATGGGCATCCCGGCGAACCAAAGAAAAAAAAAGGAAAAGGTTCGGGAAAAAGTTAGGGATAAAGAATGAAAAAAATTTGTACACCCAGCAAGTCGAAAACCCCACAAGGGCGGCTTGGGCAAAAAAGGGTATCCCGGTGGACTGAAAACCCGAAAGGGCGGTCCAGGCAAAAGAGGGAATGAAACGAACAACTGCGTCTAGCATGATCGTTTGAGATGTGGATACGACTTGGATAATCTCCGACAGAGATCGATCGGAAGCGTCTTGTTCAGAAGACAGAAAGTGCGGAAAGTCTTGAAGACATATGGGGTGTAACCAAGTTGGAACCCGATGAGATCACGGTTTCACATTGCCATTAGGATAGATTTTTCCTTTTGTGCGCGATCACCTCTTTTCAGGGATTGCTTCCTGTATGTTGCTCGGTTCTGAGCCACCTTTTTGTTTCAGTCAATAAATGCATGTTCAGTCAAATAATTTTGTTTTTGTCTTCATTACCGCTTTGATTGCGAAAACATCCGTTTATTTTTTATAAGCATATTTGCATTTTGAAACATAGAGGTCCCTTCCGATGCATGCTTATAAGATTGAAATCTGGAAATCTTATTCGGAAGTTTGAGTGACCTAGGTGTTGAAATGTTGGCACGCCTGGGGCACACTTTTATCTAACGATCTCTTGTGCAGGTGCTGTTAGATATCTTCATTCACTTGTAGTTTGTGATGGGTAACATTTCGACATAAGATCCCTGTAGAGTCCAATCAGGGGCAAGGGATAGAAGAACGGTGAAAAGACGGCGAAAGAAGGACGACGATCCTGGAGGGTTAATCAAGAAGACTCTTCAAAATCTGAGGACTGGAAACTTTGCATGAATCCCAGGAGTTCGATCTCCGTGGAGTACGAAGGGGTCGGGAATATAAGGTGATGAATTAGAAAAGTCCAGATAAGTCTGGGAGCTCTCAAAAGTGGAAAGTTAACGCTGCGGTTGGATGATGAATGCCGGTGTTAGACGAATCGACGGGTGTTCCATGTCAAATAGGCCGCGTCTCCCCAGTGGATTTGGGAGTGCTATCTCCACAGCTGATTCGAGATTGGTGCCTCCCCAGTATAGCCAAGATCAGGGATTCCTCCGCAGGATTGAGGATGTTTCCCCAGCAGGCTTGAGAATGGCCGTTTCCCCAAGCAAGTCTGAAAGCTGCTGGAACTGTTATTCCCTAGTAGTCGGGTGGCAGGTCTGAAGGCTATTCTATCCCCAGCCAGTCTGAAGGCTGTTGGTCCCCACTGAGTCTGAAGGTTGTATCCCCAGCAGAGGGTATCAGTGGGTACTCTGGTCCTCAACATTCAAGTTTGAAGTACTGTATTCCTCAGCAGGTTTGGAAGTGCTAGTTTCCCCAAGCAAGTCTGAAAGATATTAGAACGGTTCTTCCCCAGCAGTTGCTTAGCAGGCCTGAAAGTGGGTTTATCCCCAGCTAGTTGGAAGATCGTTAATCCCCACCGAGTTGGAAGGTTGTTGTATCCCCAGCGGAGGTGTCAGTGGAGTAGTTTATTCCTCAGCAGTCAGGTTTGAAGTACTGCTATCCCCGGCATGGTCATGAACGCTTTTCCCTGGCAAGGTTGTGGATGTCTATCTCCAGCATGGTCTGGTCTATTATTTCCCCAACAGAGTTATGCCTTTCCCCAGCAGGGTCGTGAAGGTGTTCCCCTAGCAGATTTCCTTAGCAGAGGGTTGTGTTGATGGTTTTCTCCAACAAATCCCCAAGTAGATCAGGTTCGGTGGAAATTATTTCCAGTGGAGTTTCTCCTACTCATGGGTTGACAGTTATCCCCAAAGGTTAGCATTGGTTGGTTCCCCTAGCGGAGTCCCCAAGTGGATTGGATTCAGTGAAAGTTGTCCTTGGTGGGATTTATCCTTTCTCCAGCAGCAATAGTATTCGCCAGCACGGTTGAGAAGTTGGTGTGTTCTCCAGGCAGAGTCTCCCCAAAGTTGACTTGGTTTCCTCTGCCGTCCCCAGAGTATCAGATCAGCAAAGCACCCCCAGCAGCGCGTCTCCCCACAGAGTTGGAGAATTCATCAGATTGTGCGCTCAGCAGAGCGACCATTTACTCCCCAGCAGGAGTTTTCATCATTTGCATTTTGCATGTAGTGATCATTGCATCCTCAAATTGCGTAGCATTTCCATTCAATATGGAGCATTACGCCATAGAAAAATTCAAACATATGCATTCATGTGTCAAACCTAATCAGACCGTACCCCGGCAGAGGTGGATCGTTGTTCAACATCTGTACGACACATTTCCTACGGTTGCTCCTGACAGCATTCAGGATTGATAATTCCCCAGAGAGGTTTATTTCCTCACCCGCAGGTGAAAGGAAAGCTTGATTCTCCCCAGCGAGGTCCCCGACAGGTGTTTGGCCTTGTCTCGACATATGTAGATGTCATCCTTGTGATACCCGTGGGTGTCGTAGTTATCCCTGTGTGGGTCTTGTGTTGGTGTATGTAGACATCATCCTTCGATGTTCGTTGTATCTCTTCCCATTCATCCGTTGATGTCTGGTCACCTCTCCGTTGGTGTCGATAAACGTCGAGTTTTTCCCATTCGTCCGTTGACGTTTGGTTGTATCTCTTTCTCCCAGTTCATCCGTTGATGTCTGGTCACCTCTCCGTTGGTGTCGATAAACATCGAGCTTCTCCCGTGTCTTCCCATTCATCCGTTGATGTCTGGTCACCTCTCCGTTGGTTTCGATAAACGTTGAGTTTTTCCCATTCGTCCGTTGACGTCTGGTTGTTTTCCTTTCTTTCCATTCATCCGTTGATATCTGGCCACCTCTTCGTTGGTTTCGATAAACGTTGAGTTTTTCCTAGTCGTCCGTTGGCATCTAGTTGTGATTTCTGTTTCTATTCACCATTCTTCTATGTCTGGTCGAGTCTTCCCATGCATCCGTTGATGTCTGGTCACCTCTCCGTTGGTGTCGATAAACGTCGAGCTTCTCCCGTTCGTCCGTTGACGTCTGGTCGAGTCTTCCCATTCATCCGTTGATGTCTGGTCACCTCTCCGTTGGTGTCGATAAACGTCGAGCTTCTCCCGTTTCGTCGTTGACGTCTGGTCGAGTCTTCCCATTCATCTGTTGATGTCTGGTCACCTCTCCGTTGGTTTCGATAAACGTCGAGTTTTTCCCATTCGGCTGTTGACATTTGGTTGTATCTCTTTCTCCCAGTTCATCCGTTGATGTCTGGTCACCTCTCCGTTGGTGTCGATAAACGTCGAGCTTCTCCCGTTCGTCCGTTGACGTCTGGTCGAGTCTTCCCATTCATCCGTTGATGTCTGGTCACCTCTCCGTTGGTTTCGATAAACGTTGAGTTTTTCCCATTCGTCCGTTGACGTCTGGTTGTTTTCCTTTCTTTCCATTCATCCGTTGATGTCTGGCCACCTCTCCGTTGGTTTCGATAAACGTTGAGTTTTTCCTAGTCGTCCGTTGGCGTCTAGTTGTGATTTCTGTTTCTATTCACCGTTCTTCTATGTCTGGTTGTGGTTCCTTTTTTATGAAAAAAATCAAAATCCCCAGTGGAGTCATAGGTAAACATCTTGACTGGTTCATTGACAAATATCAATTCTCAGTGGAAGCTTCCGTTGGTGAATTTTCCTTTCTTGAATCCTCGCTGAGTGCAAATTTCTACGGTTCTTTAGTATTCAATCCCTGTGTACCTTGAAGGTCTGACAACCGTTGCTCTCATCCGTTTAGGTTCCCAGTTGATTGAATAGGGGCAGCTGTAGCACCTCAAATTTGCACCTCCCATTTGTATATACATTTTCATTTTTAGGTCATTAACATTGCATTGTCATTGCATAGTTCATCACACGTCATCAGGCAAGACTGGTCAGGAGATTCAACTGTGCAAAGCAAGCAAGAGCATTATTCATGAGATCAAGGCCCTAGGGTTGGTACAATGAGTTCACATGATTCAAGGATCATTTTGAAGTGATTTGGCCTAGTGTTGAAGGCTCAGGACTCATCAATCCATGTGCAAATCATCTGAAACCCTGAAAAGTCAACAAAAGTCAACTGTCAATTCAATGGTGAATTTGGGAGGTGGGAAATGGTTAGAGATGCCTCATTCATGTTCAAACAAGTCTCATTTGACATTTCAAACATCAACATTGAAGGATTTGAAGTCAGGTCAAGACTTTCCAAAAATGGCAAGTGACCTGTAATTTGAAGTTTCCAAAAAGGGAAAGGTTTTTGACCAACTTCAAGTCAAGATTACATCATCAAGAAAGCTTCAAATGAAATTTTGTCCAACATGAAAGTTGAAGATCTTTCTCTCCCATTTCCAAAAATTCAAAGATCATGAATTTCTCATGTGTGGTTGAGGAGATATGGTCCAATCATGGCAAAGTGTGGTTTAAACTTCAAATGAGCATAACTTTCAAACCAAAACTCCAAATTGGATGGCTCTTTTTGCATTCTTCTCATTTTGACCTCCAGTTTCCAAATCATGCATTGCATTGCACAAATTATCATCACATGAGCATTTGCCAATTCATTGGATTTTTGGAGGGAAAACTTAAAATTTAAATTTGGTGCATTGTTTGAACATTCTACCATTACCATTAGCTCCAAAATTGATTTTTAAGTGAAAATGAATCAAGATTTCGTGCACTGTTCACATGCATATCATGCATAAGGGGTGAAAACCAAATTTGCACTTACACCTTAGAACTCAATTAATTCCATTTGCATTTGGTTTAAGCTTAATTAAACATGATTAGTAGCAGGTATATAAGCAAAACCCTAACTATTTTTCAGAGGAGGCTTCATAATTTCAGATCTAGATCAAATTCATCAAACTTTTCTCTCAAAATTTCTCTCAATTTCTTCAAACAAATCACATTCCATTGCTTGATTCATCATCTGGAAGCATCCTTGAGCAAGTTTGGAAGAGAATTCACATGAAATCGTGCCTGTTTGAAGCATATGCAAGCTTGAACTCATCCATGGTGAATCCAAATTCTGGTGGAATCAAGTGCAATTGAACTTCAAGCTTTCATCCAATCAACTCTACAAGCTGCATAGAAGAAGTTTGGAGCATCACAAGGCCTGAATCACACGAATTCCAGATCTGCTCTTCAAGAGGTTACAAAATCGATCCTCTTATTTCTCAAAATTATTGTGATATTATTGTAGATCTTGAGATGCTGGTCATGTTGAGCTTTGAATCGTGAAAATCCATGCATGTTTGACTGAGTTATGGTAGATTAAAGTTCCATGGATAAATTTTACATTGTTCGATTCCATTGGTGTGTGTTGTTTTATGCTTAACTATGCCTGGATTTGTGATCTACATTGATTATCCTACATGATGCTATGCTTAATTGTGAATTCTGGGACTTTTGTTCTTGAACATTGATGAACAGTTACTGTTCATCTTCTTCACGAGGAAGAAGATGAAGTTCTGGATAAGGCCACGGTTTTGATTCATGTTTGCCACAGAAATCCGTTGCAGTATGTTTGTTTTAGGGCTCGCGTCTCATTGGCTCATGCTAATTCCCATGCGCGCGTTCTCATTGGCCCGCTGGTTGACCATGCGTGTTGACTTCTTCCACTTAAATGAAACGCAGCGTTTCGTTCACAAGCTGGCGCCATTTTCATTTCAAATTTATATTTAAATGCTTATTTTATTTGATATGTTACATCTTATTTCATATTTTCATCAATTTTACAAAAATCATTTAAAATGGAAAACTCATCCAAATTCATCCCAATTTTTTGCATCATGATCCTTATCTTGTCTAGTTTTTGTTGGTTACAAAAATGCAAGTTGTGCTTGGCTGGATATTTTTTGGTGCTAGGATGTTTGAGTACATGTCCATACTTGACCTTGCCATGCTATATCCTTTGTGAAATGCTGGTTTTTGATCCAATGAATATGAAAATTTGCATGATGAAACTAGACTCATTGCTTGACATTTTGGTGTTGATTTGGTATTTTTATCAATTACCATTGCTGTTTTATGAATGTGTTAAGTTGGTGTGACAATTTGTGTCACACCTTGTGATGTTCAACTTGAATGATGTGTTTGCCATGCGAAATGATCTCCAACTGCCTTGATTTTTGGTGTGATGCATGCTATAGATGTTGTGATTGCTCATGATTTTTGCTGGAATTATTTGGATCATTTCTGATTTAATTGAGATTTTTCACTCTGGATGATCACATTTGAGCTTTAAAATTGTCTTGAATTTCATTTGATCATAAAATGCTTGCTCCTTATCCAATGCTTCTGAATTTTTGAATACTATTTCTAGACATGTTGAGTGTTATTTTGGCTTTGGTTTGAGGTTTTTACCAATTACCATTTCTGTTTTATGCCTATGCTAACTTGGTGTGACAATTTGTGTCACACATGTGCTTGTTGTGCTTGTCTTGACTTATGATATGTGATTGCCATGCTTAATGATGTCCAATGCCTCTTGTAACACCTCAAATTTGCACCTATCATTGTACATACATTCTCATATTAGGTCATAGCATAACATGGTCCACTGCATAGCATTGCATTGTCCCATTTGCCTCAAGTGCAAGCAAATCAAGAAATTAGGTCAAACTGGTCAGGAGATCAGTCAGTCAAGCAAGCAAGCACAATTCTCAAGGAGCCAAGGCCCTAGGGTTGGTCCAACATGTTCACATGACTTGGGGATCCATTTGAAGAGTTTAGGTCAAGGATTGGATGTTCAGAAGTCATCAGTCAATGCACAATCAGTCAGAAACCCTAAAAGTCAACTGTTGGTCAACTGTCCATTTAATCAGTGATTTGATGATGGGATTTGGTTTGAGAGAGCTTATTCATGTCCATATAGGCCTCATATATCATGTCAAACACCATCATGGAAGAATTTGAAGCCAGATCAGAAATTTCCAAAAATGGAAACTGGACCTGTAATTGAAACCTGCCCAAAATGGAAAGTCTTGATCCTCAAACTTACATCATGATACAAGCTTCAAATGGATTTTTGCCCAACATGAAAGTTGAAGATCTTGTTCTCCCATTTCCAAAAAGTCCAAGAACACTCAATTCCCATGTATGGTTGGCAAGTTATGATCGAATCGTTTTCAGAAATTTTTGAACTTCAAAAGGCCATATCTCTCAAACCATTTGGCCAATTTGGGTGGGGTTTTTTTCCTACAAGTCACATTTGATCCCCTTTTTCCAAAAATGTAACCATCATTCACCAAAACTTCACCAATCAAAATGGCATTTTTGAACTTGCCTTAATTAATTTCAAGTGAGTTGAATTTTGACTTTTCAAAATAATCATTTTTAAACCATTTGGCCAATTGAAATAGTTCAGAAATGTGGTTTTGGTCATGTTACAAAGTCATAATTCGTGCAAGTACATACACCCATGCCAACTTGCTTGAAAATTGGAAAAAAAGTACATTTCTCAACAACTCTATCCCATATTTTCATGAAGCTTTGATTTGTACTCTTAAACAGAGTATTTGGACATCATTTTCTGTCATTGTGAACCCTAGCTGCAGCCTCTAACACAGAAATTCTCATTCTCTCTCATTTTTGCATTTTCACCAAATTGCAATTTCTGTTCAAAACCTTCAAAGCACTCAAGCAAATCTTCATTGTTCCATCACTTGGCCAACATTTGAGAGCCTTTTGCAGCAGCAAACATCAACTGTATAGCAGCCTCGAGTTCTGTTCTCTCAAAGGACCATCCATGGCATATTGGATTTCAAGCACGAGCAAGCATCCATGAATCAAGCTTTCTTCACCATTCAACTTGTGGAAGTATAATCTCCATCTGTTTCAAGCATTAAGGGCCAGAAAACACTTGAATCTTCATCTGCTTTTCAGAACTGGTAAGGATTCGACCTCCTCATTTTGTTAAATCAATACATGCTTTAAAAAGATCTCTCCATGCTGAGCTTCATGATGGTTTTGTTTTTTGAAATGGTTGGATATTCATGAAGTTATGCTAAAATGAAGTTTGATGTTGATTTGCATTCTTGCTCGATTCTTGAGCTTTGTGATGATTTAGTGAAAACCAATGATGGATTCATGTTGCTTGTTGTTTGCTGATCATTTTTGTATATACAATTGCATTTTCTGGAAAAAAATTGGATGAGTCGAATTTGGAAGATGAAGGGGATGTTACTGTACATAGAACCCTAGGTTTGTTCATCCATTTCCCAGAATTTCTGCCTTTCACGTGCATGGCATGGTCTTATAACCAACAACCAATAGGATTATTTCGTTTCAGCAGCCAAAACGCTGCGTTTGGATTAGTGGCGTGGGTAATTTCAAAAATGCCACTGGCCGTGCCCCATGTCCCATTAAGTCATGTTGTTTTTCCATTTTTATTTCATTTGTGATATTCATCTTGTAAAAATCATAACTCCACCAATTTTAATCCAAATTTCATGGGATTTTTTGCATTATCTTCATCATGATCTCTACTTTTTTATCATAATTTTTCCAGAATTTTGTGATCAATGGATTTTAAAGGGTATTAGGGTTTGTGACATGTATGCATATTTTGTACACTTTGCCAAAACATTTGTGAAATGATGATACTTTATCCAATGGCTCCCAAATTTTTTGTGCTTAAACTAGACACACTCATGGTGATTTTGGTGTAGAGTTTGTGAATTTATCATTGCTGGTTTGTGAGTTATGATTTTTTGAATTAGGGTGTGACAATTTGTGTCACACCATTGATGTCCAAATTCATGATTTTTGATACCATGCTTATTGACCTCCAATTGATCTGATTTTTTGCATGAACCTACTCTTGTATGTCTAGTTCACATAGGAGTTTTCTTGGATTTAATTGTGGCATTTCCTAATTGTTTGAGATTTTCTCCCCTGCTTAGTCAAATGTTGACTTTTTGTGACACTTGTTCCCATTTCATTTGTGAAATTCTCATACTTTATTAGATAGACATGACATTTTACATGAGATAACTAGACACCCTCATCTTTGCCATGGTTTTAGTCCCATTCATTTATCATTCACCATCTCTGATTTATGATTTTTCTAAGTTGATGCATGTTTGGTTGACTTCTTTGAGCATGTCCAAAATTGCTTTGACTTTCTGATTTTCATTGACTGCTTTCCACTTGTCCAATTGAGCTGAAATTTTACATGCATGTCATGCTAGGTGTTAGGATTGAGTATGAATTATTTGATGATTTTTGAAAATGTTTGAGTTGACTTTTGATGCAAGTCATTCTGTTGACTTCTTTGAGCTTCTGTTTGCATTGCTTTGACTTCTTTTGCTCATGAATTGATGATGATGCATGATATGAATATGAACCCAATTGGAATTGCTTCTTGATTGATTGAATCTGATTTTGATTGAATATGGTTTGCTGTTTTGATTTTTTTCATTCTCTTTTGACCCTAGGCTTGCCCTAGTGGTCCTGGTACTCACTTTTGAGCTTATGTTTTCAGGTTGAACACCAAATGACCAATGAGATCAATTTCTTTTGATTGAGCTTGCTTAAATGTCATTGAGCTAACCTTTGTTTTGTAGGTGGCTTGACTCATATGATTTGAGTCTTGTGCTTGGCACAGTTGATTATCTGTTTTGACTGTTGTTTCCCAATTCCTTTTGCTTTGACTTGTGAACTGTGTACTGATTAGTTTGACTATTTCAGGTACCCTTAGTTGCTTAAGTTCTTTGAACTTGCTTTGCTTTGCTATTTAGCAACTTGCTTGAGGTATAATTCCTTTTTCTTCATGTAGTCTGGAAGACCTGGCCTGTTACTTGGCCAGGCAACTGTCTGAAGTCCTCCTTAAGAGGCAATGTTTGTGTATGTTTAATTTGTCCTTGTACAGAGTCAAAGACCTCCTAAGTGAAGAGGCAATTGGCAGAACCAAGGGATAAGCAACCTATCCCCTGCTATTCAGTGTGTCTTCTGTTTTGCTCACACCACTGTGTTGATGCATTACAGATAAAAACCCAAGATCTTGTGCAATTGCACAGTTGAGTCAGTATCAAATGTGTAGAAGGGTTCCCACTTTCTGAACCCACACATTCTTGTCAAATGCTCTCCCTGGCCAGGGATAAGAGCAATGAGGCACACCCCTCATCTCCTTTCATCTGCTTCACCTTGGCTCTCAATGTCAAGGTTAAGAGCACACTTACCCAGTTCCAGAGGTTTGTTTGTTGAGGTTGATATGACCCCTCGACTAAAACCTAGCCTTGTTTGAGCCCTTGCTTGTGTATAGTGTGTGCTACCTGTGTTTGTGTGTTTGTTTGACTTGCTTCCTGTGCAAGTTAGGGTTAGTTTAGACTTGCTTCCTGTGCAAGTTAGGTTTTGCTTGGCTTGCTTCCTGTGCAAGTTAAGTGTGTGTGTGGCTTGCTTCCTGTGCAAGTCATGATTAGGATAGGCTGGCTCCCTGTGCCAGTTAGCTAGAAACCTTAACTTAGGGATGATTTGCATGATAACATCTAGGCTCGAGTCGTAGTCTCCCTAGTTGTGTCTCCCTCTGTTATCTGGTTAGGCTAGTCCTTTTTCCCTCTGTAGGGGAACTACGTCGCCCTGATCCTCATACCAGATGAGGTACGTAGGCAGGAGATGAGCTGATCTCTCCGGGCGCCTGTGTCTTTGTTTTGACTTGTTGTGTGCTTGGAAGCTGATGTAAGTCCATTGAGTGGCAGTTAGGTTCCAGTGTGCGTGTGTTTGGTTCGGATGCTGATGTAAGTCCAGTGATTGGCATTCAGGCTCCACGTTTGCCTTTGTTTGTGTTTGCTTGTGTGCGTGTCAGCCGAGCTACGAATGCTCTGATTCTTCTCTCGTCCGAGAAGATACGTATGCATAGGATGCGACATCCTAGCGAGCATGTGTCGTTTCCCCAGTCCGAACTACTTCGACTCTGATGTCTATGCCTGATAGACTAAGTAGGCCCAGGATGCGATATTCTGCCGAGTCAGTCTCTTTTGTTTTCTTGTGTCTCCTTCAGCCAGTGTGTGTGTGTGTTTGAGCAGTGTTTTAGCAACCATTTTCCTTTCTATTGTGCGTGGATCCCGTAGAGTACTACGGATGCGTAGGGGTGCTAATACCTTCCCTTCGCATAACCGACTCCCGAACCCATCCTCTCTGGTCGCGAGACCATGTTCTTTCCCAGGTTTACTCTGAGCGTTTCCTTTCCCTCTTTTGGGATAAATAACGCACGGTGGCGGCTCTGTTGTTCTTGTTTTCCCGCCGGTCTTTCGCGTGATGCGACAGCTGGCGACTCTGCTGGGGAATATAGAGAAGTTGACCTGTGCTGGTCCATCTTCCCTAAGCGAGTCTCTCCTAGCGCTCTCTAGGATAGGGTTTGGTTGCTTTTGCTGTTATTTATTGCATTCATTTATTTATTGTTTGCATTTATTTGTTTGCATTAATGTTTGCATTTATTCATCTGTTCACCTGGCTGGTTGTCTGTTTCTCTCTGTTGGGGTGGGAGTTACACGAGGTAAAAGGCCCAATACCCAGGCCATGAGTGAAATCTAGGATACTTAGGAATAGAGTGATTCATGGGAAGCGGGTGGTATTGCGCCACTTAGCGGAACATTGATATCACGAGCAGTTCAGACCCTGGTGGGATATTATCGTTACATACTTCGGGTGTGTATATGATGATATTCTGCGAAAGGTTATTTATGCTGCGTTTCTCTCGACCTTACCCTGGCCTAGATGACACCCGTGAGTGGGGAGGGAATGATCATTATTACAGGTACAGTTGGTGACTTGTTGGTGACTTGTTGGTGACTTGTTGGTGACTTGTGATCCTGTTGGTGACTATTGGTTCAGAATTTTGGGGTCTCAGATGACTTTGGGTTTCAGATGAATTTGTGGTTCCGAGTTCAAGCCGAAGTTTTGATCCTGTGTTCTGAGAGACACAGCCAACCAGTCCGGTCCGCATCATTTGCATCATAGCATATTTATTTTTCAAAAGAAACGCAATAAAAAAGATACAAAAAAAAAGGGGGAAAAAAGAAAAGAAAAGAAAAAACTAATCCCTGCATGCATATCATTTCTCAGGTACATTCCAGAGCTTGTTCACTGATAGAGATGGCAACAGTCCCAGAGTTGAAGCGGAAGACTTGTTCCTACAGCTTTCACCGTGAACCTTTGACGTCTCTGATTGAGTTGAGCAACCTTATGACCAGTGGTAACCAGAAGGGGTTTGTTGACCAGTATGGAGATATTCTGACATTGTTGAAGATGGTAGTCGATCCGGTGTCGTTGCAGACTCTTCTACAGTTCTACGACCCAGAGCTTCATTGTTTCACCTTTCAAGATTATCAGTTGGCGCCTACTCTTGAGGAGTACTCCATTCTGCTGAGTGTCCCGGTCCGGTATCAGGTTCCTTTCTTGGATGTGCCCAAGGAGGTTGATTTCAGAGTTGTTGCCAGAGCTCTCCATTTGGGTATCAAGGAAGTCAGCGATAGTTGGAAGTCCAGTGGGGATGTTGTAGGATTGCCTTTGAAGTTTCTGTTGAGGGTAGCTAGAGAAGAAGCAGAGAAGGGAAGTTGGGAAGCCTTTCATGCTCAGTTGGCCGTCATGATCTATGGGATCGTCCTGTTTCCGAGTATGCCAAATTTTGTTGACTATGCTGCAGTCAGTGTTTTCATTGGAGGAAATCCAGTTCCTACTCTGTTGGCTGACACTTACTATGCTATTCACCGTAGGCATGGTAAGGGTGGGGCTATCAGGTGTTGTCTCCCGCTTTTGCTCAGATGGTTCTTGTCTCTCCTGCCAGTCAGTGGACCTTTTGTGGATGCTCAGAGCACGCATAAGTGGACTCAGAGGGTTATGTCTCTTACCTCCTATGATATCAGGTGGCAATCTTACCGGATGGATGTGCGTAACGTCATTATGAGCTGTGGAGGATTCCGTAATGTGCCACTCATAGGGACTAGGGGTTGCATCAATTACAACCCGGTTCTTTCTCTTCGCCAGTTGGGGTTTGTGATGAAGGGAAGACCACTTGAGGCTGAGGTAGCTGAAAGTGTGTATTTTGAGAAGCAGAGTGACCCGGCTAGATTGGAGTAGATAGGGAGAGCTTGGAAGTCTATTGGTGTGAAGGATGGATCTGTCTTAGGGAAGAAGTTTGCCATGGCTATGCCTGATTACACTGATTGGGTCAAGGAGAGAGTAGAAACTTTGTTGTTACCCTACGATAGGATGGAGCCGTTGCAGGAGCAACCACCTTTGATCCTTGCTGAGAGTGTGCCTGCGGAGCACTACAAGCAAGCCCTGATGGAGAATCGCCGTTTGAGAGAGAAGGAGCAAGATACCCAGATGGAGCTGTACAAAGCCAAAGCTGATAGGTTGAACTTGGTTCATCAACTCAGAGGAGTGCGAGAAGAAGATGCTAGCAGACTGAGAAGCAAGAAGAGATCCTACGAGGAGATGGAGAGCATGTTAGATGCAGAACACCGGGAGTGTT
This sequence comes from Lathyrus oleraceus, assembly GCF_024323335.1. Classification (NCBI taxonomy): domain Eukaryota; kingdom Viridiplantae; phylum Streptophyta; class Magnoliopsida; order Fabales; family Fabaceae; genus Lathyrus; species Lathyrus oleraceus. The sequence continues at coordinate 83,832,088 of NC_066583.1, read as the reverse complement.
TGAGGCTGCAGAGAGTTGAGGCCAGCTATCAGAAGAAGATCAGAGGCTTGGAGAAGCAACTCAGAGATAAAGACATCCAGTTGAAGAAGGAAGTAGACTTGAGACAGGCATCAGAGAACCACCTTGGAGGAGAAGTGGTAGAGCTTAGACGACAACTGAAGGAGAAAATCACTCTTTTGCCAGAATGTTCAGAATGTGACCTGTTGATAGACCAGTGTCAGTACTTGAAGACTCTCATTCCGGGAGGCCGTTTGTCTTAGCTTGTATCTTTGATATGTATGTTGAGAATCACCTCCAGGCTTGTTGGATGGGATTCATTGTTGTACTCCGATTGTTTGGATTTTCTTTGTCAACTTTGTTATATGATCCTGTTACTCATATAGATGAGGTTGTCGTTTTCACCTTGTACTCATCACTCTTGTGTATGTTGTTTCTGTGCTTCTATGTTGTTCTTGCTGCAGGTTGCCATCTTTTGAGGATGACTCAGGCTCTTTGAATGCCTGAGGAATGAACATATCATGTGCATCATACGCATCATTAGCACCATACTCATATCATTTTGCATAACAGGTGTTCTTGGTCGTGACTTCTCACTCTTGGTTCCTGTTCAGGCAGGATAGCTGATCAACGTCCGCACCGCTACTCAACAAGACTGAATCAACAGAGAGGTATGGATCAAGTTCAAGCAGAGTTGGCTGAGATGAAGGCTAACATGGCCCAGTTTATGAATATGATGCAAGGGGTTGCACAAGGTCAAGAAGAACTTCGAGCCATGGTTCAGAGACAAGAGGCTGCAAATCCACCGGTCAACCATGCTCCGCCAGAGGGAGGCCCGGTCAATGATAACAATGTTGCTGCTGCTGTACCCGTCAACAACTATGCTGTAGGTGATGAGTTAGGGGGTATTCGAATCAACGGTCAACCTATTGCTCCAGATGCCGCTAATGCCAGAGCAGTCCGTGTCCCGGCCCGTAATCCTGCTCCGATTGTTGACAGACAAGAGGATATGTTCTCTCTGCTCAGTGAAGACGAAGGTGTTCTGGGAAGGGTTGATGAGAGGGATCGTAAAGTTGATGCCCTTGCTGAGAAAATTAGAGCTATGGAATGTCAGAATTCTCTCGGTTTTGATGTTACCAATATGGGGTTGGTGGAAGGTTTGAGAATCCCTTACAAGTTCAAAGCACCGTCCTTCGATAAATACAACGGTACTTCTTGCCCTCGCACCCATGTGCAGGCTTATTATCGAAAAATCTCTGCGTATACAGACGATGAAAAGATGTGGATGTATTTTTTCCAAGATAGTCTATCTGGGGCTTCTTTGGACTGGTACATGGAATTAAAGAGAGATTCGATCCGATGCTGGAGGGATCTGGGTGAGGCCTTCTTGAGGCAATATAAGCATAACATGGACATGGCGCCTAGCCGGACTCAGCTGCAGAGTCTATGTCAGAAATCCGGAGAGAGCTTCAAGGAGTACGCTCAGAGGTGGCGTGAACTGGCTGCTAGAGTTTAACCCCCTATGCTGGAGAGGGAGTTGACAGACATGTTTATCGGTACTCTTCAAGGTGTGTTTATGGACCGGATGGGGAGCTGCCCATTCGGTAGTTTTTCTGATGTTGTCATTTGTGGAGAGAGGACTGAGAGCTTGATTAAAACTGGGAAGATCCAAGACGCTGGTTCCTCTTCTTCTAAGAAGCCGTTTGCTGGGGCACCTCGTCGAAGAGAGGCTGAAACTAATGCTGTTCAACACCGCAGAGATCAGAACAGAATTGAATACCGTCAAGCTGCTGCAGTAACCATTCCGGCACCTCAACCTCGTCAACAACAACAACAAAGAGTTCAACAACCGCAACAACAACAACAGCAACGTCCGTATCAGCCCAGACAGAGGATGCCTGATCGACGTTTTGATTCGCTACCCATGTCGTACGCCGAACTGCTGCCCGAACTACTCAGGTTGGGGATGGTTAAGTTGCGTACAATGGCTCCGCCTACAGTATTGCCTCCCGGGTACGACGCCAACGTCCGTTGTGACTTTCACTCTGGGGCACCAGGGCATCATACTGAGAAGTGTCGGGCTCTCCAGCACAAAGTCCAAGATTTGATCGATGCCAAGGCAATCAACTTCGCTCCAGTGCCTAACGTCGTAAACAACCCTATGCCTCAGCATGGTGGGCATAAAGTGAACAATATTGAGGGAAAAGAAGCTGAAGATCTGGTTGTTAGTGTTGATGATGTTCAGACTTCTCTGTTAGTTGTGAAGGGCCGTCTGCTGAATGGGGGTATCTACTCGGGCTGTGATGAGGATTGTTTGGGTTGTGCAGAATCTGAGAATGGTTGCGACCAGTTAAGGGCCGGTATCCAGGGTATGATGGATGAGGGTTGGTTGCAATTTAGTAGGGCTGTAAAAGATCGTGGAACAGTGTCAACTATCACCATTTACTTTAAACCGTCTGAAGGACGTGGACAAAGGGTCGTTAGTGCACCTGCAACGAATGGTACCCCAGTTACCATTTCCGTGCCTATAACCATCAGTGCTCCAACTACTATCGCTGCGTCTGGAAGAAGGGCTGTTGAGAATAGTAGAGCCGTGCCGTGGAAGTATGATAATGTTTACCGCAGTAACAGAAGGGCTGAAAGTCAGACGAGACCAGTGAATCAAACTCCAGTGACAATTGGTTTACCGAATAGGGTTCCTGCAACTGTTGGTCCGGCTGTGGATAATGTAGGGGGTCCAGGAGGTTTTACCAGAAACGGACGTCTGTTCGCACCGCAGCCTTTGAGGGACAATAATGCTGAGGCTCTCGCCAAAGCAAAGGGTAAGCAAGCTGTGGTTGAGGAAGAACCTGTCCAGAAGGAAGCGCCCGAGGGGACATTTGAGAAGGACGTGGAGGAGTTTATGAAAATAATCAAGAAGAGTGACTACAAGATTGTAGATCAGTTGAATCAAACTCCGTCCAAGATTTCTATACTTTCACTGTTGTTGTGCTCTGAGGCACACCGTAATGCCTTGCTGAAGATGTTGAATCTGGCTTACGTGCCTCAGGAGATTTCTGTCAATCAACTGGAGGGTGTTGATGGCCAATGTGAGCACCAGGCATGGTGTAGGATTCACCAACCTGGACTTAACGCCTGCAGGGCGAAACCATAACAAAGCCTTGCACATCACCATGGAGTGCAAGGGGGCAGTGTTGTCTCACGTATTGGTAGACACCGGGTCATCGCTGAATGTGTTGCCTAAGCAGATTCTGAAGAAGATTGATGTGGAAGGGTTTGTGCTTACTCCCAGTGACCTGATCGTTCGTGCTTTCGACGGATCCAAACGTTCTGTGTGTGGGGAAGTTACCTTGCCTGTGAAGATAGGTCCTGAGGTATTCGATATCATCTTCTATGTTATGGACATCCAGCCCGCCTATAGTTGTTTATTGGGGCGTCCATGGATTCATGCAGCAGGGGCAGTCTCGTCGACTCTCCATCAAAAGCTCAAGTATGTTTGGAACGGTCAGATTGTGACTGTGTGCGGTGAAGAAGAGATTCTGGTGAGTCATTTATCCTCGTTCAAATATGTTGAGGTGGATGGCGAGATCCACGAAACCTTATGTCAGGCGTTTGAGACTGTGGCTCTTGAGAAAGTGGCGTACGCTGAGCAGAGGAAGCCAGGTGCTTCAATTACTTCTTACAAGCAGGCTAAGGAGGTTGTTGATTCTGGCAAAGCTGAAGGCTGGGGCAAGATGGTGGACTTGCCTGTTAAAGAAGACAAATTTGGCGTTGGTTACGAGCCTCTCCAAGCAGAGCAGAATGGTCAAGCAGGTCCGAGTACCTTTACCAGCGCTGGGCTGATGAATCATGGCGACGTCTCTGCAACCGGTAGTGAAGACTGTGACAGTGATTGTGATCTGGACAACTGGGTTCGCCCGTGTGCACCAGGGAGGTCTATCAACAACTGGACGGCTGAAGAAGTGGTTCAAGTTACTCTTCTGACAGAGTAATTTTCTGTTGTTTTGTCATTTTGCATGAAAATCCTACGATCTGCCCAAGGCGTAGTGATTCATTGTAGGGCCTCATCATGTTTTAATGATTATCATTAATGAAGGACATTTTTTGCAATCAAACTTTGTGATCCCTGTCTTTCTATTTTTTGTTTTCATCTTTTTTCAAAACAATAAAAATGGCAATTTTTGTTTTTTGTGACTTTATTGAACTCTTTTTTCTAAAACAAAGCATTAAACATGCAGAAGCAATCTTATGGCATTCACTATGAACAGTTCTGTTATGGCTCAGTATGATTTCGACAATCCCATCTACCAAGCTGAATAGGAGAGTGAGGAAGACTGTGAACTCCCTGCAGAATTGGTCAGATTGCTGAAGCAGGAGGAAAGGGTCATCCAACCTCATCAGGAGGAGTTGGAGGTTGTTAATTTGGGTACTGAGGACGCCAAAAGAGAAATCAAGATTGGGGCTGCTTTAGAGGACTCTGTCAAGAGGAGGCTGATTGAGATGCTGAGAGAATATGTGGAGATATTCGCCTGGTCTTATCAAGATATGCCTGGGTTGGATGCAGACATTGTGGTGCATCGATTACCTCTTAGGGAAGGATGTCCTTCGGTCAAGCAGAAGCTTCGTAGAACGAGTCCTGATATGGCAACTAAGATCAAGGAAGAGGTTCAGAAGCAGTGGGATGCAGGTTTTTGGCTGTTACAAGTTATCCCCCATGGGTGGCCAACATCGTTCCTGTGCCGAAGAAGGATGGTAAAGTCAGAATGTGTGTCGATTACCGGGATTTGAATAGAGCGAGTCCGAAGATGATTTCCCATTACCTCACATTGATGTATTGGTTGATAATACGGCTCAATCCCTCGGTATTCTCTTTCATGGATGGTTTCTCTGGATATAATCAGATCAAGATGGCGCCAGAGGACATGGAAAAGACGACATTCATTACACCTTGGGGCACGTTCTGCTATAAGGTGATGCCATTTGGGCTAAAGAATGCTGGTGCTACCTATCAGAGGGCAATGACGACTCTTTTTCATGACATGATGCACAAAGAAATTGAAGTGTACGTAGATGATATGATTGCGAAGTCGCAGACAGAAGAGGAGCACTTGGTCAATTTGCAGAAGCTGTTTGACCGTTTGAGAAAGTTCAAGCTGAGGTTGAATCCGAACAAGTGTACGTTTGGGGTGAGATCAGGGAAGCTTTTAGGCTTCATTGTCAGTGAGAAAGGGATTGAGGTTGATCCAGCGAAAGTCAAAGCTATTCAAGAGATGCCTGAACCGAAAACGGAAAAGCAGGTCTGTGGGTTTTTAGGGAGGTTGAACTACATTGCAAGGTTCATATCTCATCTAACAGCCACGTGCGAACCAATTTTCAAACTGCTTAGAAAGAATCAAGCGATCAAGTGGAATGATGATTGTCAGAAGGCTTTTGACAAGATAAAAGAGTATTTACAGAAACCTCCAATCCTTATACCTCCAGTTCCAGGGAGACCTCTGATAATGTACCTGTCAGTGACTGAGAACTCGATGGGGTGTGTATTGGGACAGCATGACGAGTCTGGTCGAAAAGAGCATGCCATATACTACCTTAGCAAAAAGTTTACCGACTGTGAAACAAGATATTCACTGCTCGAGAAAACTTGCTGTGCTTTGGCCTGGGCTGCTCGCCGACTGAGGCAGTATATGTTGAACCATACTACCTTATTGATTTCTAAGATGGATCCAGTGAAGTACATCTTTGAGAAACCAGCTCTCACCGGACGCGTTGCTCGTTGGCAGATGATTCTAACAGAATATGATATTCAGTACACGTCACAAAAGGCCATCAAAGGTAGTATTCTGTCAGACTACCTCGCCGAGCAACCGATTGAAGATTATCAGCCTATGATGTTTGAATTCCCTGATGAAGACATCATGTATCTGAAGATGAAATATTGTGAAGAGCCTCTTGTCGAGGAAGGACCGGATCCGGATGACAAATGGACACTGATGTTTGATGGGGCTGTGAATATGAATGGTAACGGTGTTGGGGCAGTGTTGATCAATCCTAAAGGTGCTCATATACCTTTTTCTGCCAGATTGACGTTTGACGTCACCAACAACGAAGCTGAGTACGAGGCTTGTATCATGGGGATAGAAGAAGCCATTGATCTGAGGATCAAAACGCTTGACATTTATGGAGATTCCGCTCTAGTGATCAATCAAGTCAATGGGGATTGGAATACGAATCAGCCGCATTTGATTCCGTATAGAGATTACACCAGAAGAATACTGACGTTCTTCAAGAAGGTGAAGTTGTACCATGTCCCCCGGGATGAGAATCAAATGGCTGATGCTTTGGCAACTTTGTCGTCTATGATCAAAGTTCATTGGTGGAATCATGTGCCACATGTTGCGGTAAATCGACTCGAGAGGCCTGCGTATGTGTTTGCAGCCGAGTCTGTTGTGATTGATGAGAAGCCGTGGTATTATGACATCAAGAACTTCCTCAAGACTCAGGAGTATCCTGAAGGTGCGTCGAGGAATGACAAGAAAACCCTGAGAAGGCTAGCTGGAAGCTTCTATTTGAATCAGGATGATGTGTTGTATAAGAGAAACTTTGACATGGTCTTGCTCAGATGCGTGGACAGACCCGAGGCAGACATGTTAATGCAGGAAGTTCATGAAGGTTCCTTCGGTACTCATGCCGGCGGACATGCAATGGCTAAGAAATTGTTGAGAGCGGGTTATTACTGGATGACTATGGAATCCGATTGTTTCAAGTATGCTCGGAAGTGCCATAAGTGTCAAATCTATGCTGATAAGGTGCATGTACCACCAAGCCCTCTGAATGTCATGAATTCGCCTTGGCCGTTTGCCATGTGGGGCATTGATATGATTGGGAAGATTGAGCCTACTGCTTCGAATGGACATCGCTTCCTTTTGGTAGCGATTGACTATTTCACCAAATGGGTGGAAGCAGCTTCCTATGCTAACGTTACCAAACAAGTGGTTACCCGGTTCATCAAGAAAGAAATCATATGTCGTTATGGAGTTCCTGAGAGAATCATCACTGACAATGGTTCGAATCTCAATAACAAGATGAGTGAAAGAGCTTTGTAAAGATTTCAAGATTGAACATCACAATTCTTCTCCTTACAAGACCGAAGATGAATGGTGCTGTAGAAGCGGCAAACAAGAATATCAAGAAGATTGTGCAGAAGATGGTCGTTACGTACAAGGATTGGCATGAGATGCTGCCTTTCGCTTTGCATGGGTACCGTACCTCAGTACGTACGTCGACCGGGGCAACCCCTTACTCCCTTGTGTATGGTATGGAAGCTGTCCTACCTGTTGAAGTGGAGGTTCCTTCTTTGAGAGTTTTATTGGATGTCAAGTTGGACGAAGCCGAGTGGATTCGAACAAGGTTTAACGAGTTGAGCCTTATCGAAGAGAGACGGCTAGCAGCTGTATGCCATGGACAGGTGTATCAGAGAAGGATGAAACGAGCCTTTGATCAGAAAGTGCGTCCTCGAAGCTATCAGATAGGTGATCTAGTTTTGAAGAGGATCCTCCCTCCCGGTGCAGATAACAGGGGCAAGTGGACTCCTAATTATGAAGGTCCGTATGTTGTGAAGAAGGTATTCTCCGGTGGAGCCTTGATGCTTACAACTATGGATGGTGAAGATTTTCCGTCTCCTGTTAACTCAGATGTAGTCAAAAAATACTTCGCATAAATTGACCCGCTGGACAAAAAGAAAAAAAGAGTCCAGGCAAAAAAGGGGCATCCCGGCGAACCAAAAAACAGAAAGAAAAGGTTCGGGCAAAAATTAGGGATAAAATGAAAAGAATTTGTACACCCGGTAAGTCGAAAACCCGCAAGGGCGGCTTAGGCAAAAATGGGTATCCCGGTGGATTGAAAACCCGAAAGGGCGATCCAGCCAAAAGAGGGATTAAAGCGAAGACTACAGTCTGAGTTGTCTGTACTTCATCAAGCTTTGTCGTCTGCCATCTCGAAAGATGTGATCCGTCCAGTCATTCTTCTCAGAAAGCAAGGAGTTGGGAGGAAAACTGATGATCTGTGAGTTATAACAGAATTGGGAAATAGTGGATGTCGTGTTCACGTTGCCATTAGAATAGATTTTTCCTTTTGCGCGCAATTACCTCTTTCTAGGAATTGCTTCCCAATGTATTTGCCTTTTCAGGCACATTTTCAATCAATAAAAAGTCGTTATTCAGATAAATGGCTCTTTTGTTTTTATTTTTACTGTTTTGTTTGCAAAAATGTCCGAATTTTTGATAAGCATTGCATATAAGAACATGAAGGCTAAACAATGGCTTGCAGGATGACAAAACATTTGAAAATCATTTTGAATGATGAGGACACTTGAGCGTATCTTGTCCATGTATCCCCTGGGGGCATTTTGTTGTGCTGTTTTTCAGGTTGGCATCTGTGAGGACGTTTCCTCAACAGATATTTTCCCCAAGCAAGTATGGAAGCTATCAGAGCTATGTTCCCCTGCGGAGACGTCTGTGGATAGTTCCTTCTATTCCCCAACAGATCTAAGGATTGCCTATCCCCAGCAGGCCTGTATTTGCCGATTTCCTCCCGAGTGAGGCAGATTCATTGAAATTTATCTCCAACATTTATCCTATCTGTGGACTGAAGGATATCCCCAGCGGAGTTTACTTTCCCCCAGCAGCAGTGCTATTCTTCAACATGAGTGAGAAGTCGTTGCTCTCCCTGCAGAGTCTCCCCGCAGAGTTGGAGTACCCAATCAGTTTTGGCTCCCCAGCCGGAGTTTTTCATCATTTTTGCATTTTTGCATTTTTAGTGATCATTGCATCCTCAAACTGCGTAGCATTCCCATTCAATATGGAGCATTACGCCATAGAAAAATTCAAACATATGCATTCATGTGTTAACCTCACCAGACCGTATCCCCGGCAGAAGCGGATCATTTCATTCAACATCAGCACAGCAAGTCTGCTACAGTTGCTCTTGACAGCATTCAGGATTGATATCCCCACAGAGGTTATTTCCTCACCCGTTGGTGACAGAAAGTTTGTTTCTCCCTAGTGAGACCCCCAGCAAGTGGTCAACCTTGCCTTGACATATCTAAGATGTTGTTCTTGTGATACCGGTAAGTGTCATGCCAGCACCCGCGTGTGTTTCTTTGTTTGGTGTCGGTAAACACCATTGTTTCGGTGCCTGTAAACATCGGGTTTCTCCTCAGTCATCGGTAAATGTCTGGTCATCATTTTTGGTGTCGGTAAACACCATTGTTTCGGTGTCTGTAAACATCGGGTTTTCTCCCAGTCATCGGTAAATGTCTGGTCATCATTTTTGGTGTCAGTAAACACCATTGTTTCGGTGTCTGTAAACATCGGGTATTCTCTCCAGTCATCGGTAAATGTCTGGTCATTTTTTTGATGTCGGTAAACATCATCTTTCGATGTCGGTAAACAATCGAGTCCTTCCCTCAGTCATCGGTAAATGTCTGATAAATCCCCAGCTAAAGATCCCCAGTAGAGTCATCGGTAAATGTCCTATCTGGTTTCCAGTTGCAAATACTTGTTTTTTCCTTAATGAAGTGTTCCCCGGTCATCGGTAAATGTCTGGTCGTTTTTGGATGTCGGTAAACATCATCTTTCGATGTCGGTAAACGTCGAGTCTCATCCCAGTCATCGGTAAATGTCTGGTCATGCTTTGTTTCCTTGTTGATAAAATCAAGATCCCCAGAAGTCGTCGGTAAACGTCTTGTCTGATTACACCACAAAGATTTTGTTCCTCCCCAAGTGGAGACGCCATCGGTAAATGGCCCTGTATGCTTCGGTATCGGTAAACATTGAATGCCCAGTTTTATCCGCCATCGGTAAATGGCCCCGTTTTCTTTGATATCGGTAAATATCGGATCCCCAGTTGCAGTAGCCATCGGTAAATGGTCAAGTTGAAGTTGATATCGGTAAATGTCAAGTTTCTTTGAAGCCACCATCGGTAAATGGTCTTGCTTCCTTTTACATCAAGTTGTTTCCCAACAGCCATCGGTAAATGGTCTTGTTGAAGTTGATATCGGTAAATATCAAGTTACCAGTCTCTGACCATCGGTAAATGGTTTCGCTTTTCTGAAGTTGTCAATTGCAGGCGTCATCGGTAAATGACGTGGTTCTTCTTGTACCATATCCAGTCGGTGCAAAATTCTACGGTTCTTGGTATTCAATCCCTGTTTACCCTGAAAGTCTGACAGCCGTTGTGACTTTCACTCTGGGGCACCAGGGCATCATACTGAGAAGTGTCGGGCTCTCCAGCACAAAGTCCAAGATTTGATCGATGCCAAGGCAATCAACTTCGCTCCAGTGCCTAACGTCGTAAACAACCCTATGCCTCAGCATGGTGGGCATAAAGTGAACAATATTGAGGGAAAAGAAGCTGAAGATCTGGTTGTTAGTGTTGATGATGTTCAGACTTCTCTGTTAGTTGTGAAGGGCCGTCTGCTGAATGGGGGTATCTACTCGGGCTGTGATGAGGATTGTTTGGGTTGTGCAGAATCTGAGAATGGTTGCGACCAGTTAAGGGCCGGTATCCAGGGTATGATGGATGAGGGTTGGTTGCAATTTAGTAGGGCTGTAAAAGATCGTGGAACAGTGTCAACTATCACCATTTACTTTAAACCGTCTGAAGGACGTGGACAAAGGGTCGTTAGTGCACCTGCAACGAATGGTACCCCAGTTACCATTTCCGTGCCTATAACCATCAGTGCTCCAACTACTATCGCTGCGTCTGGAAGAAGGGCTGTTGAGAATAGTAGAGCCGTGCCGTGGAAGTATGATAATGTTTACCGCAGTAACAGAAGGGCTGAAAGTCAGACGAGACCAGTGAATCAAACTCCAGTGACAATTGGTTTACCGAATAGGGTTCCTGCAACTGTTGGTCCGGCTGTGGATAATGTAGGGGGTCCAGGAGGTTTTACCAGAAGCGGACGTCTGTTCGCACCGCAGCCTTTGAGGGACAATAATGCTGAGGCTCTCGCCAAAGCAAAGGGTAAGCAAGCTGTGGTTGAGGAAGAACCTGTCCAGAAGGAAGCGCCCGAGGGGACATTTGAGAAGGACGTGGAGGAGTTTATGAAAATAATCAAGAAGAGTGACTACAAGATTGTAGATCAGTTGAATCAAACTCCGTCCAAGATTTCTATACTTTCACTGTTGTTGTGCTCTGAGGCACACCGTAATGCCTTGCTGAAGATGTTGAATCTGGCTTACGTGCCTCAGGAGATTTCTGTCAATCAACTGGAGGGTGTGATGGCCAATGTGAGCACCAGGCATGGTGTAGGATTCACCAACCTGGACTTAACGCCTGCAGGGCGAAACCATAACAAAGCCTTGCACATCACCATGGAGTGCAAGGGGGCAGTGTTGTCTCACGTATTGGTAGACACCGGGTCATCGCTGAATGTGTTGCCTAAGCAGATTCTGAAGAAGATTGATGTGGAAGGGTTTGTGCTTACTCCCAGTGACCTGATCGTTCGTGCTTTCGACGGATCCAAACGTTCTGTGTGTGGGGAAGTTACCTTGCCTGTGAAGATAGGTCCTGAGGTATTCGATATCATCTTCTATGTTATGGACATCCAGCCCGCCTATAGTTGTTTATTGGGGCGTCCATGGATTCATGCAGCAGGGGCAGTCTCGTCGACTCTCCATCAAAAGCTCAAGTATGTTTGGAACGGTCAGATTGTGACTGTGTGCGGTGAAGAAGAGATTCTGGTGAGTCATTTATCCTCGTTCAAATATGTTGAGGTGGATGGCGAGATCCACGAAACCTTATGTCAGGCGTTTGAGACTGTGGCTCTTGAGAAAGTGGCGTACGCTGAGCAGAGGAAGCCAGGTGCTTCAATTACTTCTTACAAGCAGGCTAAGGAGGTTGTTGATTCTGGCAAAGCTGAAGGCTGGGGCAAGATGGTGGACTTGCCTGTTAAAGAAGACAAATTTGGCGTTGGTTACGAGCCTCTCCAAGCAGAGCAGAATGGTCAAGCAGGTCCGAGTACCTTTACCAGCGCTGGGCTGATGAATCATGGCGACGTCTCTGCAACCGGTAGTGAAGACTGTGACAGTGATTGTGATCTGGACAACTGGGTTCGCCCGTGTGCACCAGGGAGGTCTATCAACAACTGGACGGCTGAAGAAGTGGTTCAAGTTACTCTTCTGACAGAGTAATTTTCTGTTGTTTTGTCATTTTGCATGAAAATCCTACGATCTGCCCAAGGCGTAGTGATTCATTGTAGGGCCTCATCATGTTTTAATGATTATCATTAATGAAGGACATTTTTTGCAATCAAACTTTGTGATCCCTGTCTTTCTATTTTTTGTTTTCATCTTTTTTCAAAACAATAAAAATGGCAATATTTTTGTTTTTTGTGACTTTATTGAACTCTTTTTTCTAAAACAAAGCATTAAACATGCAGAAGCAATCTTATGGCATTCACTATGAACAGTTCTGTTATGGCTCAGTATGATTTCGACAATCCCATCTACCAAGCTGAAGAGGAGAGTGAGGAAGACTGTGAACTCCCTGCAGAATTGGTCAGATTGCTGAAGCAGGAGGAAAGGGTCATCCAACCTCATCAGGAGGAGTTGGAGGTTGTTAATTTGGGTACTGAGGACGCCAAAAGAGAAATCAAGATTGGGGCTGCTTTAGAGGACTCTGTCAAGAGGAGGCTGATTGAGATGCTGAGAGAATATGTGGAGATATTCGCCTGGTCTTATCAAGATATGCCTGGGTTGGATGCAGACATTGTGGTGCATCGATTACCTCTTAGGGAAGGATGTCCTTCGGTCAAGCAGAAGCTTCGTAGAACGAGTCCTGATATGGCAACTAAGATCAAGGAAGAGGTTCAGAAGCAGTGGGATGCAGGTTTTTTGGCTGTTACAAGTTATCCCCCATGGGTGGCCAACATCGTTCCTGTGCCGAAGAAGGATGGTAAAGTCAGAATGTGTGTCGATTACCGGGATTTGAATAGAGCGAGTCCGAAGGATGATTTCCCATTACCTCACATTGATGTATTGGTTGATAATACGGCTCAATCCTCGGTATTCTCTTTCATGGATGGTTTCTCTGGATATAATCAGATCAAGATGGCGCCAGAGGACATGGAAAAGACGACATTCATTACACCTTGGGGCACGTTCTGCTATAAGGTGATGCCATTTGGGCTAAAGAATGCTGGTGCTACCTATCAGAGGGCAATGACGACTCTTTTTCATGACATGATGCACAAAGAAATTGAAGTGTACGTAGATGATATGATTGCGAAGTCGCAGACAGAAGAGGAGCACTTGGTCAATTTGCAGAAGCTGTTTGACCGTTTGAGAAAGTTCAAGCTGAGGTTGAATCCGAACAAGTGTACGTTTGGGGTGAGATCAGGGAAGCTTTTAGGCTTCATTGTCAGTGAGAAAGGGATTGAGGTTGATCCAGCGAAAGTCAAAGCTATTCAAGAGATGCCTGAACCGAAAACGGAAAAGCAGGTCTGTGGGTTTTTAGGGAGGTTGAACTACATTGCAAGGTTCATATCTCATCTAACAGCCACGTGCGAACCAATTTTCAAACTGCTTAGAAAGAATCAAGCGATCAAGTGGAATGATGATTGTCAGAAGGCTTTTGACAAGATAAAAGAGTATTTACAGAAACCTCCAATCCTTATACCTCCAGTTCCAGGGAGACCTCTGATAATGTACCTGTCAGTGACTGAGAACTCGATGGGGTGTGTATTGGGACAGCATGACGAGTCTGGTCGAAAAGAGCATGCCATATACTACCTTAGCAAAAAGTTTACCGACTGTGAAACAAGATATTCACTGCTCGAGAAAACTTGCTGTGCTTTGGCCTGGGCTGCTCGCCGACTGAGGCAGTATATGTTGAACCATACTACCTTATTGATTTCTAAGATGGATCCAGTGAAGTACATCTTTGAGAAACCAGCTCTCACCGGACGCGTTGCTCGTTGGCAGATGATTCTAACAGAATATGATATTCAGTACACGTCACAAAAGGCCATCAAAGGTAGTATTCTGTCAGACTACCTCGCCGAGCAACCGATTGAAGATTATCAGCCTATGATGTTTGAATTCCCTGATGAAGACATCATGTATCTGAAGATGAAATATTGTGAAGAGCCTCTTGTCGAGGAAGGACCGGATCCGGATGACAAATGGACACTGATGTTTGATGGGGCTGTGAATATGAATGGTAACGGTGTTGGGGCAGTGTTGATCAATCCTAAAGGTGCTCATATACCTTTTTCTGCCAGATTGACGTTTGACGTCACCAACAACGAAGCTGAGTACGAGGCTTGTATCATGGGGGATAGAAGAAGCCATTGATCTGAGGATCAAAACGCTTGACATTTATGGAGATTCCGCTCTAGTGATCAATCAAGTCAATGGGATTGGAATACGAATCAGCCGCATTTGATTCCGTATAGAGATTACACCAGAAGAATACTGACGTTCTTCAAGAAGGTGAAGTTGTACATGTCCCCCGGGATGAGAATCAAATGGCTGATGCTTTGGCAACTTTGTCGTCTATGATCAAAGTTCATTGGTGGAATCATGTGCCACATGTTGCGGTAAATCGACTCGAGAGGCCTGCGTATGTGTTTGCAGCCGAGTCTGTTGTGATTGATGAGAAGCCGTGGTATTATGACATCAAGAACTTCCTCAAGACTCAGGAGTATCCTGAAGGTGCGTCGAGGAATGACAAGAAAACCCTGAGAAGGCTAGCTGGAAGCTTCTATTTGAATCAGGATGATGTGTTGTATAAGAGAAACTTTGACATGGTCTTGCTCAGATGCGTGGACAGACCCGAGGCAGACATGTTAATGCAGGAAGTTCATGAAGGTTCCTTCGGTACTCATGCCGGCGGACATGCAATGGCTAAGAAATTGTTGAGAGCGGGTTATTACTGGATGACTATGGAATCCGATTGTTTCAAGTATGCTCGGAAGTGCCATAAGTGTCAAATCTATGCTGATAAGGTGCATGTACCACCAAGCCCTCTGAATGTCATGAATTCGCCTTGGCCGTTTGCCATGTGGGGCATTGATATGATTGGGAAGATTGAGCCTACTGCTTCGAATGGACATCGCTTCATTTTGGTAGCGATTGACTATTTCACCAAATGGGTGGAAGCAGCTTCCTATGCTAACGTTACCAAACAAGTGGTTACCCGGTTCATCAAGAAAGAAATCATATGTCGTTATGGAGTTCCTGAGAGAATCATCACTGACAATGGTTCGAATCTCAATAACAAGATGATGAAAGAGCTTTATAAAGATTTCAAGATTGAACATCACAATTCTTCTCCTTACAAGACCGAAGATGAATGGTGCTGTAGAAGCGGCAAACAAGAATATCAAGAAGATTGTGCAGAAGATGGTCGTTACGTACAAGGATTGGCATGAGATGCTGCCTTTCGCTTTGCATGGGTACCGTACCTCAGTACGTACGTCGACCGGGGCAACCCCTTACTCCCTTGTGTATGGTATGGAAGCTGTCCTACCTGTTGAAGTGGAGGTTCCTTCTTTGAGAGTTTTATTGGATGTCAAGTTGGACGAAGCCGAGTGGATTCGAACAAGGTTTAACGAGTTGAGCCTTATCGAAGAGAGACGGCTAGCAGCTGTATGCCATGGACAGTTGTATCAGAGAAGGATGAAACGAGCCTTTGATCAGAAAGTGCGTCCTCGAAGCTATCAGATAGGTGATCTAGTTTTGAAGAGGATCCTCCCTCCCGGTGCAGATAACAGGGGCAAGTGGACTCCTAATTATGAAGGTCCGTATGTTGTGAAGAAGGTATTCTCCGGTGGAGCCTTGATGCTTACAACTATGGATGGTGAAGATTTTCCGTCTCCTGTTAACTCAGATGTAGTCAAAAAATACTTCGCATAAATTGACCCGCTGGACAAAAAGAAAAAAGAGTCCAGGCAAAAAAGGGGCATCCCGGCGAACCAAAAAACAGAAAGAAAAGGTTCGGGCAAAAATTAGGGATAAAATGAAAAGAATTTGTACACCCGGTAAGTCGAAAACCCGCAAGGGCGGCTTAGGCAAAAATGGGTATCCCGGTGGATTGAAAACCCGAAAGGGCGATCCAGCCAAAAGAGGGATTAAAGCGAAGACTACAGTCTGAGTTGTCTGTACTTCATCAAGCTTTGTCGTCTGCCATCTCGAAAGATGTGATCCGTCCAGTCATTCTTCTCAGAAAGCAAGGAGTTGGGAGGAAAACTGATGATCTGTGAGTTATAACAGAATTGGGAAATAGTGGATGTCGTGTTCACGTTGCCATTAGAATAGATTTTTCCTTTTGCGCGCAATTACCTCTTTCTAGGAATTGCTTCCCAATGTATTTGCCTTTTCAGGCACATTTTCAATCAATAAAAAGTCGTTATTCAGATAAATGGCTCTTTTGTTTTTATTTTTACTGTTTTGTTTGCAAAAATGTCCGAATTTTTGATAAGCATTGCATATAAGAACATGAAGGCTAAACAATGGCTTGCAGGATGACAAAACATTTGAAAATCATTTTGAATGATGAGGACACTTGAGCGTATCTTGTCCATGTATCCCCTGGGGGCATTTTGTTGTGCTGTTTTTCAGGTTGGCATCTGTGAGGACGTTTCCTCAACAGATATTTTCCCCAAGCAAGTATGGAAGCTATCAGAGCTATGTTCCCCTGCGGAGACGTCTGTGGATAGTTCCTTCTATTCCCCAACAGATCTAAGGATTGCCTATCCCCAGCAGGCCTGTATTTGCCGATTTCCTCCCGAGTGAGGCAGATTCATTGAAATTTATCTCCAACATTTATCCTATCTGTGGACTGAAGGATATCCCCAGCGGAGTTTACTTTCCCCCAGCAGCAGTGCTATTCTTCAACATGAGTGAGAAGTCGTTGCTCTCCCTGCAGAGTCTCCCCGCAGAGTTGGAGTACCCAATCAGTTTTGGCTCCCCAGCCGGAGTTTTTCATCATTTTTGCATTTTTGCATTTTTAGTGATCATTGCATCCTCAAACTGCGTAGCATTCCCATTCAATATGGAGCATTACGCCATAGAAAAATTCAAACATATGCATTCATGTGTTAACCTCACCAGACCGTATCCCCGGCAGAAGCGGATCATTTCATTCAACATCAGCACAGCAAGTCTGCTACAGTTGCTCTTGACAGCATTCAGGATTGATATCCCCACAGAGGTTTATTTCCTCACCCGTTGGTGACAGAAAGTTTGTTTCTCCCTAGTGAGACCCCCAGCAAGTGGTCAACCTTGCCTTGACATATCTAAGATGTTGTTCTTGTGATACCGGTAAGTGTCATGCCAGCACCCGCGTGTGTTTCTTTGTTTGGTGTCGGTAAACACCATTGTTTCGGTGCCTGTAAACATCGGGTTTTCTCCTCAGTCATCGGTAAATGTCTGGTCATCATTTTTGGTGTCGGTAAACACCATTGTTTCGGTGTCTGTAAACATCGGGTTTTCTCCCCAGTCATCGGTAAATGTCTGGTCATCATTTTTGGTGTCAGTAAACACCATTGTTTCGGTGTCTGTAAACATCGGGTATTCTCTCCAGTCATCGGTAAATGTCTGGTCATTTTTTTGATGTCGGTAAACATCATCTTTCGATGTCGGTAAACAATCGAGTCCTTCCCTCAGTCATCGGTAAATGTCTGATAAATCCCCAGCTAAAGATCCCCAGTAGAGTCATCGGTAAATGTCCTATCTGGTTTCCAGTTGCAAATACTTGTTTTTTCCTTAATGAAGTGTTCCCCGGTCATCGGTAAATGTCTGGTCGTTTTTGGATGTCGGTAAACATCATCTTTCGATGTCGGTAAACGTCGAGTCTCATCCCAGTCATCGGTAAATGTCTGGTCATGCTTTGTTTCCTTGTTGATAAAATCAAGATCCCCAGAAGTCGTCGGTAAACGTCTTGTCTGATTACACCACAAAGATTTTGTTCCTCCCCAAGTGGAGACGCCATCGGTAAATGGCCCTGTATGCTTCGGTATCGGTAAACATTGAATGCCCAGTTTTATCCGCCATCGGTAAATGGCCCCGTTTTCTTTGATATCGGTAAATATCGGATCCCCAGTTGTAGTAGCCATCGGTAAATGGTCAAGTTGAAGTTGATATCGGTAAATGTCAAGTTTCTTTGAAGCCACCATCGGTAAATGGTCTTGCTTCCTTTTACATCAAGTTGTTTCCCAACAGCCATCGGTAAATGGTCTTGTTGAAGTTGATATCGGTAAATATCAAGTTACCAGTCTCTGACCATCGGTAAATGGTTTCGCTTTTCTGAAGTTGTCAATTGCAGGCGTCATCGGTAAATGACGTGGTTCTTCTTGTACCATATCCAGTCGGTGCAAAATTCTACGGTTCTTGGTATTCAATCCCTGTTTACCCTGAAAGTCTGACAGCCGTTGCTCTCATCCATTCGGGTTCCCAGCTGATTGAATAGGGGCAGCTGTAACACCTCAAATTTGCACCTATCATTGTACATACATTCTCATATTAGGTCATAGCATAACATGGTCCACTGCATAGCATTGCATTGTCCCATTTGCCTCAAGTGCAAGCAAATCAAGAAATTAGGTCAAACTGGTCAGGAGATCAGTCAGTCAAGCAAGCAAGCACAATTCTCAAGGAGCCAAGGCCCTAGGGTTGGTCCAACATGTTCACATGACTTGGGGATCCATTTGAAGAGTTTAGGTCAAGGATTGGATGTTCAGAAGTCATCAGTCAATGCACAATCAGTCAGAAACCCTAAAAGTCAACTGTTGGTCAACTGTCCATTTAATCAGTGATTTGATGATGGGATTTGGTTTGAGAGAGCTTATTCATGTCCATATAGGCCTCATATATCATGTCAAACACCATCATGGAAGAATTTGAAGCCAGATCAGAAATTTCCAAAAATGGAAACTGGACCTGTAATTGAAACCTGCCCAAAATGGAAAGTCTTGATCCTCAAACTTACATCATGATACAAGCTTCAAATGGATTTTTGCCCAACATGAAAGTTGAAGATCTTGTTCTCCCATTTCCAAAAAGTCCAAGAACACTCAATTCCCATGTATGGTTGGCAAGTTATGATCGAATCGTTTTCAGAAATTTTTGAACTTCAAAAGGCCATATCTCTCAAACCATTTGGCCAATTTGGGTGGGGTTTTTTTCCTACAAGTCACATTTGATCCCCTTTTTCCAAAAATGTAACCATCATTCACCAAAACTTCACCAATCAAAATGGCATTTTTGAACTTGCCTTAATTAATTTCAAGTGAGTTGAATTTTGACTTTTCAAAATAATCATTTTTAAACCATTTGGCCAATTGAAATAGTTCAGAAATGTGGTTTTGGTCATGTTACAAAGTCATAATTCGTGCAAGTACATACACCCATGCCAACTTGCTTGAAAATTGGAAAAAAAGTACATTTCTCAACAACTCTATCCCATATTTTCATGAAGCTTTGATTTGTACTCTTAAACAGAGTATTTGGACATCATTTTCTGTCATTGTGAACCCTAGCTGCAGCCTCTAACACAGAAATTCTCATTCTCTCTCATTTTTGCATTTTCACCAAATTGCAATTTCTGTTCAAAACCTTCAAAGCACTCAAGCAAATCTTCATTGTTCCATCACTTGGCCAACATTTGAGAGCCTTTTGCAGCAGCAAACATCAACTGTATAGCAGCCTCGAGTTCTGTTCTCTCAAAGGACCATCCATGGCATATTGGATTTCAAGCACGAGCAAGCATCCATGAATCAAGCTTTCTTCACCATTCAACTTGTGGAAGTATAATCTCCATCTGTTTCAAGCATTAAGGGCCAGAAAACACTTGAATCTTCATCTGCTTTTCAGAACTGGTAAGGATTCGACCTCCTCATTTTGTTAAATCAATACATGCTTTAAAAAGATCTCTCCATGCTGAGCTTCATGATGGTTTTGTTTTTTGAAATGGTTGGATATTCATGAAGTTATGCTAAAATGAAGTTTGATGTTGATTTGCATTCTTGCTCGATTCTTGAGCTTTGTGATGATTTAGTGAAAACCAATGATGGATTCATGTTGCTTGTTGTTTGCTGATCATTTTTGTATATACAATTGCATTTTCTGGAAAAAAATTGGATGAGTCGAATTTGGAAGATGAAGGGGATGTTACTGTACATAGAACCCTAGGTTTGTTCATCCATTTCCCAGAATTTCTGCCTTTCACGTGCATGGCATGGTCTTATAACCAACAACCAATAGGATTATTTCGTTTCAGCAGCCAAAACGCTGCGTTTGGATTAGTGGCGTGGGTAATTTCAAAAATGCCACTGGCCGTGCCCCATGTCCCATTAAGTCATGTTGTTTTTCCATTTTTATTTCATTTGTGATATTCATCTTGTAAAAATCATAACTCCACCAATTTTAATCCAAATTTCATGGGATTTTTTGCATTATCTTCATCATGATCTCTACTTTTTTATCATAATTTTTCCAGAATTTTGTGATCAATGGATTTTAAAGGGTATTAGGGTTTGTGACATGTATGCATATTTTGTACACTTTGCCAAAACATTTGTGAAATGATGATACTTTATCCAATGGCTCCCAAATTTTTTGTGCTTAAACTAGACACACTCATGGTGATTTTGGTGTAGAGTTTGTGAATTTATCATTGCTGGTTTGTGAGTTATGATTTTTTGAATTAGGGTGTGACAATTTGTGTCACACCATTGATGTCCAACTTCATGATTTTTGATACCATGCTTCTTGACCTCCAATTGATCTGATTTTTTGCATGAACCTACTCTTGTATGTCTAGTTCACATAGGAGTTTTCTTGGATTTAATTGTGGCATTTCCTAATTGTTTGAGATTTTCTCCCCTGCTTAGTCAAATGTTGACTTTTTGTGACACTTGTTCCCATTTCATTTGTGAAATTCTCATACTTTATTAGATGGACATGACATTTTACATGAGATAACTAGACACCCTCATCTTTGCCATGGTTTTAGTCCCATTCATTTATCATACACCATCATCTTTGGACTGGAAACTTTGCATGAATCCCAGGAGTTCGATCTCCGTGGAGTACGAAGGGGTCGGGAATATAAGGTGATGAATTAGAAAAGTCCAGATAAGTCTGGGAGCTCTCAAAAGTGGAAAGTTAACGCTGCGGTTGGATGATGAATGCCGGTGTTAGACGAATCGACGGGTGTTCCATGTCAAATAGGCCGCGTCTCCCCAGTGGATTTGGGAGTGCTATCTCCACAGCTGATTCGAGATTGGTGCCTCCCCAGTATAGCCAAGATCAGGGATTCCTCCGCAGGATTGAGGATGTTTCCCCAGCAGGCTTGAGAATGGCCGTTTCCCCAAGCAAGTCTGAAAGCTGCTGGAACTGTTATTCCCTAGTAGTCGGGTGGCAGGTCTGAAGGCTATTCTATCCCCAGCCAGTCTGAAGGCTGTTGGTCCCCACTGAGTCTGAAGGTTGTATCCCCAGCAGAGGGTATCAGTGGGTACTCTGGTCCTCAACATTCAAGTTTGAAGTACTGTATTCCTCAGCAGGTTTGGAAGTGCTAGTTTCCCCAAGCAAGTCTGAAAGATATTAGAACGGTTCTTCCCCAGCAGTTGCTTAGCAGGCCTGAAAGTGGTTTATCCCCAGCTAGTTGGAAGATCGTTAATCCCCACCGAGTTGGAAGGTTGTTGTATCCCCAGCGGAGGTGTCAGTGGAGTAGTTTATTCCTCAGCAGTCAGGTTTGAAGTACTGCTATCCCCGGCATGGTCATGAACGCTTTTCCCTGGCAGGGTTGTGGATGTCTATCTCCAGCATGGTCTGGTCTATTATTTCCCCAACAGAGTTATGCCTTTCCCCAGCAGGGTCGTGAAGGTGTTCCCCTAGCAAATTTCCTTAGCAGAGGGTTGTGTTGATGGTTTTCTCCAACAAATCCCCAAGTAGATCAGGTTCGGTGGAAATTATTTCCAGTGGAGTTTCTCCTACTCATGGGTTGACAGTTATCCCCAAAGGTTAGCATTGGTTGGTTCCCCTAGCGGAGTCCCCAAGTGGATTGGATTCAGTGAAAGTTGTCCTTGGTGGGATTTATCCTTTCTCCAGCAGCAATAGTATTCGCCAGCACGGTTGAGAAGTTGGTGTGTTCTCCAGGCAGAGTCTCCCCAAAGTTGACTTGGTTTCCTCTGCCGTCCCCAGAGTATCAGATCAGCAAAGCACCCCCAGCAGCGCGTCTCCCCACAGAGTTGGAGAATTCATCAGATTGTGCGCTCAGCAGAGCGACCATTTGCTCCCCAGCAGGAGTTTTCATCATTTGCATTTTGCATGTAGTGATCATTGCATCCTCAAATTGCGTAGCATTTCCATTCAATATGGAGCATTACGCCATAGAAAAATTCAAACATATGCATTCATGTGTCAAACCTAATCAGACCGTACCCCCGGCAGAGGTGGATCGTTGTTCAACATCTGTACGACACATTTCCTACGGTTGCTCCTGACAGCATTCAGGATTGATAATTCCCCAGAGAGGTTTATTTCCTCACCCGCAGGTGAAAGGAAAGCTTGATTCTCCCCAGCGAGGTCCCCGACAGGTGTTTGGCCTTGTCTCGACATATGTAGATGTCATCCTTGTGATACCCGTGGGTGTCGTAGTTATCCCTGTGTGGGTCTTGTGTTGGTGTATGTAGACATCATCCTTCGATGTTCGTTGTATCTCTTCCCATTCATCCGTTGATGTCTGGTCACCTCTCCGTTGGTGTCGATAAACGTCGAGTTTTTCCCATTCGTCCGTTGACGTTTGGTTGTATCTCTTTCTCCCAGTTCATCCGTTGATGTCTGGTCACCTCTCCGTTGGTGTCGATAAACATCGAGCTTCTCCCGTGTCTTCCCATTCATCCGTTGATGTCTGGTCACCTCTCCGTTGGTTTCGATAAACGTTGAGTTTTTCCCATTCGTCCGTTGACGTCTGGTTGTTTTCCTTTCTTTCCATTCATCCGTTGATATCTGGCCACCTCTTCGTTGGTTTCGATAAACGTTGAGTTTTTCCTAGTCGTCCGTTGGCATCTAGTTGTGATTTCTGTTTCTATTCACCATTCTTCTATGTCTGGTCGAGTCTTCCCATGCATCCGTTGATGTCTGGTCACCTCTCCGTTGGTGTCGATAAACGTCGAGCTTCTCCCGTTCGTCCGTTGACGTCTGGTCGAGTCTTCCCATTCATCCGTTGATGTCTGGTCACCTCTCCGTTGGTGTCGATAAACGTCGAGCTTCTCCCGTTTCGTCGTTGACGTCTGGTCGAGTCTTCCCATTCATCTGTTGATGTCTGGTCACCTCTCCGTTGGTTTCGATAAACGTCGAGTTTTTCCCATTCGGCTGTTGACATTTGGTTGTATCTCTTTCTCCCAGTTCATCCGTTGATGTCTGGTCACCTCTCCGTTGGTGTCGATAAACGTCGAGCTTCTCCCGTTCGTCCGTTGACGTCTGGTCGAGTCTTCCCATTCATCCGTTGATGTCTGGTCACCTCTCCGTTGGTTTCGATAAACGTTGAGTTTTTCCCATTCGTCCGTTGACGTCTGGTTGTTTTCCTTTCTTTCCATTCATCCGTTGATGTCTGGCCACCTCTCCGTTGGTTTCGATAAACGTTGAGTTTTTCCTAGTCGTCCGTTGGCGTCTAGTTGTGATTTCTGTTTCTATTCACCGTTCTTCTATGTCTGGTTGTGGTTCCTTTTTTATGAAAAAAATCAAAATCCCCAGTGGAGTCATAGGTAAACATCTTGACTGGTTCATTGACAAATATCAATTCTCAGTGGAAGCTTCCGTTGGTGAATTTTCCTTTCTTGAATCCTCGCTGAGTGCAAATTTCTACGGTTCTTTAGTATTCAATCCCTGTGTACCTTGAAGGTCTGACAACCGTTGCTCTCATCCGTTTAGGTTCCCAGTTGATTGAATAGGGGCAGCTGTAGCACCTCAAATTTGCACCTCCCATTTGTATATACATTTTCATTTTTAGGTCATTAACATTGCATTGTCATTGCATAGTTCATCACACGTCATCAGGCAAGACTGGTCAGGAGATTCAACTGTGCAAAGCAAGCAAGAGCATTATTCATGAGATCAAGGCCCTAGGGTTGGTACAATGAGTTCACATGATTCAAGGATCATTTTGAAGTGATTTGGCCTAGTGTTGAAGGCTCAGGACTCATCAATCCATGTGCAAATCATCTGAAACCCTGAAAAGTCAACAAAAGTCAACTGTCAATTCAATGGTGAATTTGGGAGGTGGGAAATGGTTAGAGATGCCTCATTCATGTTCAAACAAGTCTCATTTGACATTTCAAACATCAACATTGAAGGATTTGAAGTCAGGTCAAGACTTTCCAAAAATGGCAAGTGACCTGTAATTTGAAGTTTCCAAAAAGGGAAAGGTTTTTGACCAACTTCAAGTCAAGATTACATCATCAAGAAAGCTTCAAATGAAATTTTGTCCAACATGAAAGTTGAAGATCTTTCTCTCCCATTTCCAAAAATTCAAAGATCATGAATTTCTCATGTGTGGTTGAGGAGATATGGTCCAATCATGGCAAAGTGTGGTTTAAACTTCAAATGAGCATAACTTTCAAACCAAAACTCCAAATTGGATGGCTCTTTTTGCATTCTTCTCATTTTGACCTCCAGTTTCCAAATCATGCATTGCATTGCACAAATTATCATCACATGAGCATTTGCCAATTCATTGGATTTTTGGAGGGAAAACTTAAAATTTAAATTTGGTGCATTGTTTGAACATTCTACCATTACCATTAGCTCCAAAATTGATTTTTAAGTGAAAATGAATCAAGATTTCGTGCACTGTTCACATGCATATCATGCATAAGGGGTGAAAACCAAATTTGCACTTACACCTTAGAACTCAATTAATTCCATTTGCATTTGGTTTAAGCTTAATTAAACATGATTAGTAGCAGGTATATAAGCAAAACCCTAACTATTTTTCAGAGGAGGCTTCATAATTTCAGATCTAGATCAAATTCATCAAACTTTTCTCTCAAAATTTTCTCTCAATTTCTTCAAACAAATCACATTCCATTGCTTGATTCATCATCTGGAAGCATCCTTGAGCAAGTTTGGAAGAGAATTCACATGAAATCGTGCCTGTTTGAAGCATATGCAAGCTTGAACTCATCCATGGTGAATCCAAATTCTGGTGGAATCAAGTGCAATTGAACTTCAAGCTTTCATCCAATCAACTCTACAAGCTGCATAGAAGAAGTTTGGAGCATCACAAGGCCTGAATCACACGAATTCCAGATCTGCTCTTCAAGAGGTTACAAAATCGATCCTCTTATTTCTCAAAATTATTGTGATATTATTGTAGATCTTGAGATGCTGGTCATGTTGAGCTTTGAATCGTGAAAATCCATGCATGTTTGACTGAGTTATGGTAGATTAAAGTTCCATGGATAAATTTTACATTGTTCGATTCCATTGGTGTGTGTTGTTTTATGCTTAACTATGCCTGGATTTGTGATCTACATTGATTATCCTACATGATGCTATGCTTAATTGTGAATTCTGGGACTTTTGTTCTTGAACATTGATGAACAGTTACTGTTCATCTTCTTCACGAGGAAGAAGATGAAGTTCTGGATAAGGCCACGGTTTTGATTCATGTTTGCCACAGAAATCCGTTGCAGTATGTTTGTTTTAGGGCTCGCGTCTCATTGGCTCATGCTAATTCCCATGCGCGCGTTCTCATTGGCCCGCTGGTTGACCATGCGTGTTGACTTCTTCCACTTAAATGAAACGCAGCGTTTCGTTCACAAGCTGGCGCCATTTTCATTTCAAATTTATATTTAAATGCTTATTTTATTTGATATGTTACATCTTATTTCATATTTTCATCAATTTTACAAAAATCATTTAAAATGGAAAACTCATCCAAATTCATCCCAATTTTTTGCATCATGATCCTTATCTTGTCTAGTTTTTGTTGGTTACAAAAATGCAAGTTGTGCTTGGCTGGATATTTTTTGGTGCTAGGATGTTTGAGTACATGTCCATACTTGACCTTGCCATGCTATATCCTTTGTGAAATGCTGGTTTTTGATCCAATGAATATGAAAATTTGCATGATGAAACTAGACTCATTGCTTGACATTTTGGTGTTGATTTGGTATTTTTATCAATTACCATTGCTGTTTTATGAATGTGTTAAGTTGGTGTGACAATTTGTGTCACACCTTGTGATGTTCAACTTGAATGATGTGTTTGCCATGCGAAATGATCTCCAACTGCCTTGATTTTTGGTGTGATGCATGCTATAGATGTTGTGATTGCTCATGATTTTTGCTGGAATTATTTGGATCATTTCTGATTTAATTGAGATTTTTCACTCTGGATGATCACATTTGAGCTTTAAAATTGTCTTGAATTTCATTTGATCATAAAATGCTTGCTCCTTATCCAATGCTTCTGAATTTTTGAATACTATTTCTAGACATGTTGAGTGTTATTTTGGCTTTGGTTTGAGGTTTTTACCAATTACCATTTCTGTTTTATGCCTATGCTAACTTGGTGTGACAATTTGTGTCACACATGTGCTTGTTGTGCTTGTCTTGACTTATGATATGTGATTGCCATGCTTAATGATGTCCAATGCCTCTTGTAACACCTCAAATTTGCACCTATCATTGTACATACATTCTCATATTAGGTCATAGCATAACATGGTCCACTGCATAGCATTGCATTGTCCCATTTGCCTCAAGTGCAAGCAAATCAAGAAATTAGGTCAAACTGGTCAGGAGATCAGTCAGTCAAGCAAGCAAGCACAATTCTCAAGGAGCCAAGGCCCTAGGGTTGGTCCAACATGTTCACATGACTTGGGGATCCATTTGAAGAGTTTAGGTCAAGGATTGGATGTTCAGAAGTCATCAGTCAATGCACAATCAGTCAGAAACCCTAAAAGTCAACTGTTGGTCAACTGTCCATTTAATCAGTGATTTGATGATGGGATTTGGTTTGAGAGAGCTTATTCATGTCCATATAGGCCTCATATATCATGTCAAACACCATCATGGAAGAATTTGAAGCCAGATCAGAAATTTCCAAAAATGGAAACTGGACCTGTAATTGAAACCTGCCCAAAATGGAAAGTCTTGATCCTCAAACTTACATCATGATACAAGCTTCAAATGGATTTTTGCCCAACATGAAAGTTGAAGATCTTGTTCTCCCATTTCCAAAAAGTCCAAGAACACTCAATTCCCATGTATGGTTGGCAAGTTATGATCGAATCGTTTTCAGAAATTTTTGAACTTCAAAAGGCCATATCTCTCAAACCATTTGGCCAATTTGGGTGGGGTTTTTTTCCTACAAGTCACATTTGATCCCCTTTTTCCAAAAATGTAACCATCATTCACCAAAACTTCACCAATCAAAATGGCATTTTTGAACTTGCCTTAATTAATTTCAAGTGAGTTGAATTTTGACTTTTCAAAATAATCATTTTTAAACCATTTGGCCAATTGAAATAGTTCAGAAATGTGGTTTTGGTCATGTTACAAAGTCATAATTCGTGCAAGTACATACACCCATGCCAACTTGCTTGAAAATTGGAAAAAAAGTACATTTCTCAACAACTCTATCCCATATTTTCATGAAGCTTTGATTTGTACTCTTAAACAGAGTATTTGGACATCATTTTCTGTCATTGTGAACCCTAGCTGCAGCCTCTAACACAGAAATTCTCATTCTCTCTCATTTTTGCATTTTCACCAAATTGCAATTTCTGTTCAAAACCTTCAAAGCACTCAAGCAAATCTTCATTGTTCCATCACTTGGCCAACATTTGAGAGCCTTTTGCAGCAGCAAACATCAACTGTATAGCAGCCTCGAGTTCTGTTCTCTCAAAGGACCATCCATGGCATATTGGATTTCAAGCACGAGCAAGCATCCATGAATCAAGCTTTCTTCACCATTCAACTTGTGGAAGTATAATCTCCATCTGTTTCAAGCATTAAGGGCCAGAAAACACTTGAATCTTCATCTGCTTTTCAGAACTGGTAAGGATTCGACCTCCTCATTTTGTTAAATCAATACATGCTTTAAAAAGATCTCTCCATGCTGAGCTTCATGATGGTTTTGTTTTTTGAAATGGTTGGATATTCATGAAGTTATGCTAAAATGAAGTTTGATGTTGATTTGCATTCTTGCTCGATTCTTGAGCTTTGTGATGATTTAGTGAAAACCAATGATGGATTCATGTTGCTTGTTGTTTGCTGATCATTTTTGTATATACAATTGCATTTTCTGGAAAAAAATTGGATGAGTCGAATTTGGAAGATGAAGGGGATGTTACTGTACATAGAACCCTAGGTTTGTTCATCCATTTCCCAGAATTTCTGCCTTTCACGTGCATGGCATGGTCTTATAACCAACAACCAATAGGATTATTTCGTTTCAGCATCCAAAACGCTGCGTTTGGATTAGTGGCGTGGGTAATTTCAAAAATGCCACTGGCCGTGCCCCATGTCCCATTAAGTCATGTTGTTTTTCCATTTTTATTTCATTTGTGATATTCATCTTGTAAAAATCATAACTCCACCAATTTTAATCCAAATTTCATGGGATTTTTTGCATTATCTTCATCATGATCTCTACTTTTTTATCATAATTTTTCCAGAATTTTGTGATCAATGGATTTTAAAGGGTATTAGGGTTTGTGACATGTATGCATATTTTGTACACTTTGCCAAAACATTTGTGAAATGATGATACTTTATCCAATGGCTCCCAAATTTTTTGTGCTTAAACTAGACACACTCATGGTGATTTTGGTGTAGAGTTTGTGAATTTATCATTGCTGGTTTGTGAGTTATGATTTTTTGAATTAGGGTGTGACAATTTGTGTCACACCATTGATGTCCAACTTCATGATTTTTGATACCATGCTTCTTGACCTCCAATTGATCTGATTTTTTGCATGAACCTACTCTTGTATGTCTAGTTCACATAGGAGTTTTCTTGGATTTAATTGTGGCATTTCCTAATTGTTTGAGATTTTCTCCCCTGCTTAGTCAAATGTTGACTTTTTGTGACACTTGTTCCCATTTCATTTGTGAAATTCTCATACTTTATTAGATGGACATGACATTTTACATGAGATAACTAGACACCCTCATCTTTGCCATGGTTTTAGTCCCATTCATTTATCATACACCATCTCTGATTTATGATTTTTCTAAGTTGATGCATGTTTGGTTGACTTCTTTGAGCATGTCCAAAATTGCTTTGACTTTCTGATTTTCATTGACTGCTTTCCACTTGTCCAATTGAGCTGAAATTTTACATGCATGTCATGCTAGGTGTTAGGATTGAGTATGAATTATTTGATGATTTTTGAAAATGTTTGAGTTGACTTTTGATGCAAGTCATTCTGTTGACTTCTTTGAGCTTCTGTTTGCATTGCTTTGACTTCTTTTGCTCATGAATTGATGATGATGCATGATATGAATATGAACCCAATTGGAATTGCTTCTTGATTGATTGAATCTGATTTTGATTGAATATGGTTTGCTGTTTTGATTTTTTTCATTCTCTTTTGACCCTAGGCTTGCCCTAGTGGTCCTGGTACTCACTTTTGAGCTTATGTTTTCAGGTTGAACACCAAATGACCAATGAGATCAATTTCTTTTGATTGAGCTTGCTTAAATGTCATTGAGCTAAACTTTGTTTTGTAGGTGGCTTGACTCATATGATTTGAGTCTTGTGCTTGGCACAATTGATTATCTGTTTTGACTGTTGTTTCCCAATTCCTTTTGCTTTGACTTGTGAACTGTGTACTGATTAGTTTGACTATTTCAGGTACCCTTAGTTGCTTAAGTTCTTTGAACTTGCTTTGCTTTGCTATTTAGCAACTTGCTTGAGGTATAATTCCTTTTTCTTCATGTAGTTTGGAAGACCTGGCCTGTTACTTGGCCAGGCAACTGTCTGAAGTCCTCCTTAAGAGGCAATGTTTGTGTATGTTTAATTTGTCCTTGTACAGAGTCAAAGACCTCCTAAGTGAAGAGGCAATTGGCAGAACCAAGGGATAAGCAACCTATCCCCTGCTATTCAGTGTGTCTTCTGTTTTGCTCACACCACTGTGTTGATGCATTACAGATAAAAACCCAAGATCTTGTGCAATTGCACAGTTGAGTCAGTATCAAATGTGTAGAAGGGTTCCCACTTTCTGAACCCACACATTCTTGTCAAATGCTCTCCCTGGCCAGGGATAAGAGCAATGAGGCACACCCCTCATCTCCTTTCATCTGCTTCACCTTGGCTCTCAATGTCAAGGTTAAGAGCACACTTACCCAGTTCCAGAGGTTTGTTTGTTGAGGTTGATATGACCCCTCGACTAAAACCTAGCCTTGTTTGAGCCCCTTGCTTGTGTATAGTGTGTGCTACCTGTGTTTGTGTGTTTGTTTGACTTGCTTCCTGTGCAAGTTAGGGTTAGTTTAGACTTGCTTCCTGTGCAAGTTAGGTTTTGCTTGGCTTGCTTCCTGTGTAAGTTAAGTGTGTGTGTGGCTTGCTTCCTGTGCAAGTCATGATTAGGATAGGCTGGCTCCCTGTGCCAGTTAGCTAGAAACCTTAACTTAGGGATGATTTGCATGATAACATCTAGGCTCGAGTTGTAGTCTCCCTAGTTGTGTCTCCCTCTGTTATCTGGTTAGGCTAGTCCTTTTTCCCTCTGTAGGGGAACTACGTCGCCCTGATCCTCATACCAGATGAGGTACGTAGGCAGGAGATGAGCTGATCTCTCCGGGCGCCTGTGTCTTTGTTTTGACTTGTTGTGTGCTTGGAAGCTGATGTAAGTCCATTGAGTGGCAGTTAGGTTCCAGTGTGCGTGTGTTTGGTTCGGATGCTGATGTAAGTCCAGTGATTGGCATTCAGGCTCCACGTTTGCCTTTGTTTTTGTTTGCTTGTGTGCGTGTCAGCCGAGCTACGAATGCTCTGATTCTTCTCTCGTCCGAGAAGATACGTATGCATAGGATGCGACATCCTAGCGAGCATGTGTCGTTTCCCCAGTCCGAACTACTTCGACTCTGATGTCTATGCCTGATAGACTAAGTAGGCCCAGGATGCGATATTCTGCCGAGTCAGTCTCTTTTGTTTTCTTGTGTCTCCTTCAGCCAGTGTGTGTGTGTTTGAGCAGTGTTTTAGCAACCATTTTCCTTTCTATTGTGCGTGGATCCCGTAGAGTACTACGGATGCGTAGGGGTGCTAATACCTTCCCTTCGCATAACCGACTCCCGAACCCATCCTCTCTGGTCGCGAGACCATGTTCTTTCCCAGGTTTACTCTGAGCGTTTCCTTTCCCTCTTTTGGGATAAATAACGCACGGTGGCGGCTCTGTTGTTCTTGTTTTCCCGCCGGTCTTTCGCGTGATGCGACACCTCTAATTTTCGGTGTGATGATCATGTTGCATGTCCTGTTTACTCATGAACTTTGCCAAGATTATTTGAATCATTTTTGATTTAATGTGCATTTATTTCTTCTGATGTCACAATGTGGTCACAATTTGCATACCTTGCCATGTTTGGTTCATGAAATGCTTTTGGTTAATGATATTGATATGGGACCTTTTGAGTTGTATTCTTGATTGGATGAGGATGATTCATGTTAAATTTCATGTTCTGTTTTGAATGTTTGACCTACTTTTGACCCTAGGATTTGACCTAGTGGTTTGGACTCACTGTTTGGATTGTGGATTTCAGCTTAAGAAGTACATTACCATGGTTGAAGTGGTTCACTCATTTGGATTGATTAGTTGATTGATGTTGGCTAACCTTATGTTGTTTTGTAGGTTGATGCCAAGTCATTTGTGTTATGCCCATTGGCTTGTGGCTTGCATATTGTTGCCTAATGCCTTATCTGTCTGTTTGTGTGATTGACTGTTGTCTGTTTGTTTGTTTGAATTGTGTACTGATTGGGTTAGATTTTTTCAGGTACCTAAGTTGCTTTGAGTTCTTTTGAACTTGCTTTTGCTTTGCTTGGTTGCTTAACCACTGAGGTATAATTCTCTGACTTCATGTAGTCTGGAAGACCTGTCCTGTTACGTGGGCAGACACCTGTCTGAAGCCCTCCTTAAGAGGCAATGCTTGTGTTTGTTTATCTTTGTGCTAAGCAGGAAAAGTCCTCTTATGAGGTAATTGGCAGATAAAAGAGATGTGCAATCCATCTCCTACTATTCAGTGTGTCATTCACTTTGCTCACACACTTTGTGTTGATGCATTGTGGATATTAACCCAAGATCTTTGTTGTGTCAGTCATATGTGGAGAAAAGTTCCTACTTTCTGAACTCCCACACTTTCATTTGTCTGAAGCTCTCCCAGGCCAGGGATAAGAGCTGTGAGGTCTTACCCTCACTTCCCATTTCATTTGCTTCACCCTAACTCTCAATGTTAGGGTTAAGAGCTAACTACACCCGATTCCAGTTGGCTTGTGTTTCACAGCCTAACCTTGTGTGAGCCCAATTGTTTGCATATATAGTGTGTGTTTGCTTATGTGTGCTTGTATGACTTTGCCTATGCTGTTTAGGATAGCTTGCTCCCTGTGCAAGTTAGATAGAAACCTTAACTTAGGGATCGTATGCATGATAACTTCTAGGCTCGAGTCGTAGTCTCCCTAGTAGTTTGTGTCTCCCTTTGTATCTGGTTAGGTTAGAAGTTCTTTCCCTTCATAGGGGAACTACGTCGCCCTGATCCTCATACCAGATGAGGTACGTAGGCAGGAGATGAGCTGATCTCTCCGGGCGCCCTTTTCCTTTTTCAACCCTTTGTGTTGTGTTGGAGTCCGACATAAGTCCAGCGATTGGCAGTTGGTTTCCTGTGTCTTATTTGCTTGTTGGAGTCTGACGTAAGTCCAGCGATTGGCAGTCGGTTTCCTGTGTGTGTTTGTGTGGAGTCTGACATAAGTCCAGCGATTGGCAGTCGGTTTCATGTGTGGTTTTGTTTGGCGTGCGTTAGCCGAGCTACGAGTGCTCTGATTCTTCTCCGGTCAGAGAAGATACGTATGCATAGGATGCGACATCCTAGCGAGCACGTTTCCCCTTGTCCCGAACTACGTTGACTCTGATGTCTATGTATGACAGGCTACGTAGGCCCAGGATGCGATATCCTGCCGAGTTAGTTTCTTTTGTCTTTCTGTGTGTTCCTTCCAGCGTTGTGTGCAGTTTGTGAGCAGTTTTTAGCAACCTTATCCTTTCTTTTGTGCGTGGATCCCGTCGAGTACGACGGATGCGTAGGGGTGCTAATACCTTCCCTTCGCATAACCGACTCCCGATCCCATCTCTCTGGTCGCGAGACCATGTCTTTTCCAGGTTTACTTCGAGCGTTTCCTTTCCCTCTTTTGGGATAAATAACACACAGTGGCGGCTCTGTTGTTTCGTTTTCCCGCCGGTTTTTCGCGTAATGCGAAAGTATTTCCAAAGACCACTCTCGGGAAGTTGTCATATCAAGGGCCTCCCATGAGGCAGAGTGGGGTAGTTGTGAAGGCTTTCGATGGGTCTCGCAAAACTGTGATTGGTGAGGTTGATCTCCCAGTCAAAATCGGACCAAGTAATTTCCAGATTACCTTCCAGGTTATGGAGATTCACCCATCATATAGCTATCTCCTAGGCAGACCATGGATTCACGAGGCAGGCGCCGTGACATCCACCCTACACCAGAAATTGAAGTTTGTAAAGAATAAGTAGCTGGTGGTGGTAGGGGGAGAAAAGGCTCTCCTGGTTAGCCATTTGTCTTCCTTCTCATATATAGATGCTGAGGATGAAGTTGGAACTCCCTTCCAAGCTTTATCTATTGCTGAACCTGTTGAGAAGAGAACTCCCTCATTTGCTTCCTACAAAGATGCGAAGTTGGCCATTGAGCATGGTGCAACTGCTGGATTAGGGCAAATGATTGAGCTAGAAGACAACAAGTCCCGGGCTGACATAGGCTATTCTTCTGGGGTCTTCAACAAGAAAGGTTTGTTCAAGAGTGGAGGTTTTATCCACACTGGTCAAGACGAAGAAGCTGCTGCCATTATGGAAGAGGACGAAGAGAATTCTGGCAACTTCATCATCCCTGGAGGAATCTGCAATAATTGGGTCGCTGTGGATATTCCAACAGTTATCCATAAGTCAAAGTAATGTTCATTGTGTTTGGAAACCCTTCTCCCATGCCAAAAGGAGGAGTGATGACATTGTTGGCGCATAAATTCAATGATATTTTCATTCAATAAATTCATGTTAAATGTTTGTTTTTCCAATTATTTTCCCTTTTCGCTTTTTTGCATGAAATTGGTGATCACAAAAAACCCTAAAAATAAGAATAAAATCAATCTTTTCATCTGCATAATGATTTGCTTTGTTTGAATTCTAAAATCTCTTTTATATCCAAAATCATTATGCAGGTTAATCAAACCCATTGAACATAATGATCCAACACCATCTCCCAACTTTGAATTCCCTGTATTTGAGGCGGAAGAAGATGATGTTGAAGAGATTCCTGACGAGATTACCCGTCTACTTGAGCACGAAGGGAAGATCATTCAGCCACATCTTGAGAATCTGGAAATAGTCAACTTGGGGTCTGAGAACTGTGTGCGAGAAGTGAAGATTGGGGCACTCCTGGAAGAGTCTGTTAAGAAGGGGTTAATTGAATTGCTACGAGAATATGTTGACGTCTTTGCTTGGTCATATGAAGACATGTCTGGTCTAGATACTGATATCGTGCAACATTTCCTACCTTTGAAGCCTGAGTGTGTGCCTGTGAAGCAAAAGCTCAGAAGAACTCATCCTGATATGGCAGTGAAGATCAAAGAAGAAGTTCAGAAGCAAGTTGATGCGGGGTTTCTGGTGACTTCTACATATCCTCAATGGGTGGCAATATTGTGCCCGTGCCTAAGAAAGATGGAAAAGTCCGGATGTGTGTGGACTATAGAGACTTGAATAAAGCTAGTCCGAAAGATGATTTCCCTCTACCACATATTGATATGTTGGTAGACAATACAGCTAAATTCAAAGTCTTCTCATTTATGGACGGATTTTCTGGATATAATCAGATTAAAATGGCACCCGAGGATATGGAGAAGACAACATTCATCACACCTTGGGGAACATTCTGTTATCGAGTGATGCCCTATGGTTTGAAGAACGCCGGAGCCACGTATCAACGAGCTATGACTACCTTGTTTCATGATATGATGCATAAGGAGATCGAGGTATATGTTGATGATATGATTGCTAAGTCAAGAACGGAAGTTGAGCATGTAGAGCACCTGTTGAAGCTTTTTCAGCGTTTGAGGAAGTACAAGCTTCGTCTGAATCCCAACAAGTGTACATTTGGAGTCCGTTCCGGCAAGTTATTGGGCTTTATCGTTAGTGAAAGAGGTATTGAGGTTGATCCTGAAAAGGTCAAAGCAATACAAAAGATGCCTGCGCCCAAAACTGAGAAGCAAGTCCGAGGTTTTCTTGGCCGCTTGAATTACATTTCCAGATTCATATCCCACATGACTGCCACATGTGTGCCAATATTCAAGCTCCTCCGGAAAGATCATTCCCATGATTGGACCGAGGATTTCCAGAAAGCTTTTGATAGTATTAAAGAGTATTTGTCTGAGCCTCCGATTCTGTCTCCGCCTGTGGAAGGGAGACCATTGATTATGTATCTGACAGTTCTTGAAGACTCGATGGGTTGTGTCCTTGGTCAGCAGGACGAATCAGGAAGGAAAGAGTATGCCATCTACTATTTGAGTAAGAAGTTTACTGATTGTGAGTCTCGATACTCAATGCTTGAGAAAACCTGCTGTGCTTTGGCTTGGGCTGCTAAGCGCTTACGTCAGTATATGATAAATCATACGACTTGGTTGATATCCAGAATGGATCCAATCAAGTATATTTTTTAGAAGCCTGCTTTAACTAGAAGAATTTCCCGTTGGCAGATGTTATTATCTGAGTATGATATTGAGTATCGAGCTCAGAAGGCTATTAAAGGTAGTATCTTGGCTGACCATTTGGCACATCAGCCGATCAAAGATTATCAGTCAGTCCAGTATGACTTCCCAGATGAGGAGATTCTGTATTTGAAAATGAAAGATTGTGATGAACCTACACTCGATGAAGGGCCAGAGCCTGGTTCCAGATGGAGTATGGTGTTTGATGGCGCTGTAAATCAATATGGAAATGGTATTGGGGCATTGATTATTACTCCTCAGGACACATATTTTCCTTTTACAGCAAGGTTAACTTTCAAATGCATGAATAATATGGCTGAGTACGAAGCTTGTATTATGGGAGTGGAAGAATGTATTGATCTTAGGATCAAACATCTCGATGTTTATGGTGATTCGGCCCTCGTTGTTAATCAGATTAAGGGTGAATGGGAAACGAATCAGCCTGGTCTCATCCCATATAGAGATTATGCGAGGAGGATTTCAACATTCTTTAATGAGGTTGACTTCCATCATATTCCTCGAGATGAGAATCGGATGGCAGATGCTCTTGCTACACTTGCTTCAATGATTGTGGTCAGACTTTGGAATGAAGTTCCCAATATCATTGTGATGCGCTTGGATAGACCAGCTCATGTATTTGCAGTAGAAGAAGTAAAAGATGATAAGCCATGGTACCATGACATCAAGTGTTTCCTTCATAGCCAGATTTATCCACCTGGGGCATCTGTGAAAGATAGGAAGACTTTGAGGAGATTGTCAGGCAGTTTCTACCTCAATGGTGAGGTACTTTACAAGAGAAATTTTGACATGGTGCTGCTCAGATGCGTGGATAGACACGAAGCAGACCTGTTGATGACTGAGGTCCATGAGGGTTCATTTGGTACTCATTCCAATGGACATCCCATGGCTAGAAAGATGTTGAGAGCAGGCTACTATTGGCTGACAATGGAGTCTGACTGCTGCAAATATGTGAAGAAATGCCACAAGTGTCAGATTTATGCGGATAAGATTCATATTCCTCCGACACTTCTGAATGTGATTTCGTCACTATGGCCCTTCTCCATGTGGGGAATCGACATGATTGGCATGATAGAGCCGAAAGCATCCAATGGACACATATTTATTCTCGTAGCAATTGACTATTTCACTAATTGGGTTAAAGCGACATCATATGCAAATGTGACCAGGCAGGTGGTTGTGAAGTTTATTAAGAATCAACTCATATGCCGATATGGTGTGCCAAATAATATCATTACTGATAATGGATCCAACTTGAACAACAAGATGATGAAAGAGCTGTGTAGCGAGTTCAAGATAACACATCATAATTCTTCTCCTTACAGACCCAAGATGAATGGGGCTGTTGAAGCTGCTAATAAGAATATCAAGAAAATTATACAGAAGATGGTTGTCATATATAAAGATTGGCATGAGATGTTGCCATTTGCTTTACATGGATACCGTACATCTGTCCAGACTTCAACAGGGGCAACCCCTTTCTCTCTCGTTTATGGCATGGAGGCTGTGCTCCCAGTAGAGGTGGAGATCCCATCAATGAGAGTCTTGATGGAAGCAAGTTAACTGATGCTGAATGGGTTCAGAGTCGTTATGACCAGTTAAATTTGATTGAAGAGAAGAGATTGACTGCCATGTGCCACGGTCAGTTATATCAGCAAAGGATGAAAAAAGCCTTTGATAAGAAGGTCAAGCCTCGTGTATTCCGAGAAGGTGACCTTGTGCTCAAGAAAGTCTTGTCTTTCGCGCCCGATTCTAGGGGCAAGTGGACTCCAAACTATGAAGGTCCATATGTTGTTAAGAGAGCCTTTTCAGGCGGTGCCTTAATACTTACAACTATGGATGGGGAGGATTTCACTCATCCTGTGAATTCAGATGCAGTCAAGAAATACTTCGC
Source organism: Lathyrus oleraceus (assembly GCF_024323335.1). Taxonomy (NCBI): domain Eukaryota; kingdom Viridiplantae; phylum Streptophyta; class Magnoliopsida; order Fabales; family Fabaceae; genus Lathyrus; species Lathyrus oleraceus. The sequence goes on along the minus strand of NC_066583.1, from coordinate 83,794,195 downwards.
CTAAAAATATAAATAGAATAGCTCGCTAAGTTGAAAACCCGAAAGGGCGGCTTAGGAAAAAATGAGCGTCTCGGTGGATTGAAAACCCGAAAGGGCGATCCAGGCAAAAGTTAGAGACATGAAAAAAATGAATACATGTATCCTGCTAGATTGAGTACCTCACCCTGGGGAAATCTAGGCAAACAATAGGGATTTTGGCAAGTAACTGCATCCTGACAAGACTTTGTTCTATAACTGTCATCCGTCAGAAATTCTTGCTCATTCATCATCAACCAAAGCTCCAAATACATCGGATTTCGAATTGGTGGAGAAATGGTCATTATGTTCAATGTAGCCCTTTTTCCAATATATATCACCAATTTCAAATTTGGAAAGATCTATGGAGTCTTGCCATTTGCAGACTACCATTCCATCAAATAAATTTGAGCCTTTATCCAATTATTTGCACTCTTATTTGTTTCCATTTCAACAAATGTTTTGCATGTTTTAAATGAAAAATATCATTATTTTAACTAAATCTTTCATAATTTGTTTTTAAACAAAGTGAACATTCACAATGATGAGGGGATACTGAGGATGTCTTCAGTGCTCTCCCAAAGATGGTAAGATTCTTGACAGGGTAAGACATTTGTTCCTATTCCTGGCATGCTCATGTCCTCTTCCTCCGGAGCCTTTTGTGGTCCCCCCCCCTAGCGGAGTGTTGGGAAAGATTATTCATCCCTCTTTCCTTCAGCAGAATAGTATTTCTTCCTCCTCAGCAGATGTGATCTCATTATTTGGGACAGTATTTGATGACCCCTAGAGACTTCTGGTTGGTGGTTGTTCCCCACGGAGTTCCCTGATCTCCCCTCTGATAATTTCCCCAGAAGAGTGTTTCCATGGCGGATTTTGATGATCTTTGCCCCCAGCTGGAATGTTTTGCTCATTCCCCTGCGGAGATCCCTGTGGTCCAGGTTTTCTCTCTTGAGATGTAGTACCGAACGTTTGTGTACTTATTCCTTGGACCTGTTTGTGTTAGAAATGTCTGTTTGTCAGCATTCATCATACATAAACCATGCATATATGCATAATGATAACATTCAGATATTCATAACTACATTATTTGCCATATATATTTGTTTGTTATCCCCTGCTAGTTGGTAATACATTTCCCCAAGCAGATGTCGGTGCCTGATCTCCCCATATAGAGTCAGCCCCTTAAGCAGAAAGTGTTTATCCTTCTTTCCATATTCCCCACTGAATTATACCCTCGTGGATGATGGTTGCTTCTGTCTCCTCTCAACATATATATTGGGATGGAGTTCCTCATTGAGTTATATCCTCATAGGGACAAGTTTTGTTTCAGCATTGGCCTCTTTTGGCTGCTTCTTGCACTCCTCTGTGGTGTAAATGAATGATTGCTCAGTAACCAGTAATTATTCATCTTATCCCCGGCGGAGTCTGTGGCCTTCTACCCTAATACCGGTGGTTATAAGTCCTATTTTTGTGGTTCTCTACCCTCATGCTGGTAGTCGTAAACCCTATTTTTTTATCCCCTCGCAGAGTTAACCTTTTGTTCATCCTAACCGATGATGGTTACTTTTCCGTGGTTTTCTACCCAGTATCCGGTAGATGTAATCCCCTCTTTGACGGTTATCATTATCCAATATTCGGTGCTGATATTCCCTCATCTTTTGGATAATTGCTCTGATCAAGCAATTTATCCCCAGCAAGTCATCTCTCATCTACCCTTTGTTGTTGGTGACGATTGTTTCTCCCCTGGATTGGTCATCATTTTATACCTAGTTTCGGTATCCCGATGCCTTTCTTTGACGGTCGATTTTATCCTTCATTAACCCAGTAATCGGTTGTGGATAATCTTCCATGCGAGTATGTTATCTACGTTCTGACAGTAATAAATAATATATCTCATGCACTCTTCGGTCGAAGTCTTTTGTTCTTCCCCCAGTCGAGTAAGATTCGTATCCCTTTTTTGGAATCGAATGTCCATCCTATCATCGAGTTTGCTTTTAGCCCTCTTTTGGATGATGAGTGTCTTGGGAATATTCCCCAATTCACGCTTCGGTTGGTCACCTATTATATGCCCAGTAACCGGTATCCCTGGTGTTCCTTCCTCCCTGCTCCCTTTTATGACTTTTTTGTCCCCCGCGGAGTCAGATTTTCCTGAGCTGAAGTATACCTTTTTAGGTCTTCCTCAGATGATTTCGGACGTTTGATATCTCTCACCTTTATACCGGTCTTAGATATTCATTCCCCCGAGCATGTTGTTCCCTCACCCTTATACCGGTGTTCGGATCACGTGTCTCTTTGAGCTTATTACCCAGTAACCGGTAATACCTCATCCTGTTGTTTCCTCAGAGGAGTTTTTGTTCTGGTCTTCCCCAACGAGGTCCCTTAGTGGATTCTCCCAGCCTGAGTCCGGATTTTTATCCGAAGTATCCGTTATGGATAATTTCTGCTATATTGGCATATTCCCCAATACATGCGCCTTCGAGTCAGTTCTGGTCTTTCCACTGGCTTACCCTTTTGGAATTCTGCTCACCAAGCTTTGAGTCGTGACCTGCTCACGCACCTTATTCCCTTCCTTATCCCCATGAGAATCCTCAAAGTCTCTGTCCCATGGAGTGAATTACTCATATGGATTATCAGTTTCTCCTGATTTCTTTTCTTTCTTTATGGACACATATCTCCATAGAGTATTACCTTTTGCATACATACATTTGTATCATGAGGTCTATTAGGGACCAAAATTCGTCTCTCTGTTATTATTTAAGCCCATTCTACCTCGTCGAGACGAAGATTTTAACCTTCACTTCTCCGGCTAGAATGACCTTAAATAGGGGCATCTGTAAGACCCCAATTTTGGCCCTAAGATCCCTCATGGCATCATAACATTGCATTTGCAAAGCCTCAAGGATCAAGAGCATCTTGGTTCCCTTTGCCTTTGGTTGGTACCTCTTGTGAGTGGTTTGAGATCACCATGTGTGCTTGAATTGTATATTATTGCTTTTCTCATTTTATTTACTAACCAAAAGCACAAAAAATATGTCACTAACATCTTTTGTTTGTAGCTTAAGCAATCACAAGGTCAAGAGCTTAAAGGAGATCTTTTTTGCAAAGATATGGCCAAGAGAAGATGAAGGAAAGCATGGCAATGGTTCCCAAATCTCTCATCCATCAAATATGCCCCCTAGTATCTCCATTCATCATTTTGATCAAAGCAAGTCAAAGGGTTTGAGGGTTGTTCCTCAAGGAAACCCTAATTCATCTGATCATCCACAATGCCTTGCCCATGAAGCAATCTCAGCCCATGATAAAAAAAATCAAGGTAAGTTCTTTAATTCATCATTTCATGCATATTTGAACTTATTTGAGTGTCCTCAATCATAAATTCATCAAGATATGAGTTATGGACTTGGAAAGTTGATCAGTCAATTCATCTGACTATTTTGAAATGCACTGAGACCTAACTTTTTATGTGTTGGTCAAATGGAGATGATCCCAAAAGCAAAAATGTTCTTAAGGACAATATGAACAACTGTCATGTTCATCAAAAATTTATTTGAAGCTTGGAAGGCCATATCCCATTCCAAGACATTATAGGTCATTTTGACTGAAACCCTAATTTTGGGTCAACTTCCCAAGAACATAACTCATTCTTTTTTTATGATTTTGAGGTGGGATCAAATGCATTGGAAAGCTTAAGATGTCTACTTCAAATGTTATGTTTAACAAAATTTCAAAATATCTAAGGAAATACATGTGATAATGCAAAACATTATAGGTCACTTTGGACCAAATGCATTGAAAGGCAAAAAAGTCCAACTTCAAGTGCCCATAACTTCTTCATAAAAAAATCCAAATGATGCAAAATTTAAGTCCATTTTGATTGTGTTGAAAATATCTACAACTTTGATGTTGGAGTTTTTTCATTTGAAGCTTGCATCATCAAAACAGAGGGGCTTGAAGTTGGTTCAATTTGGCAAAATTCTCAAAGGCATGTTTTGCACTATGAACTTCATGGCCTGTTTTCATAAATTTCCACATTCCAAATGAGTTTTGGTCCAACATAACATTTGTTCCTTATGTCAAGACCTTTCCAACCATTACCCACATGCCTATGTTTCATTTTTTCAAGTGGCATTTTTGAAGATGTGAAGTTTTAAGCTCAATTATGCATAACATGTGAGAATTCATTACACAAGCCATTGCATTGCCATCTGCACGTCCAAATCCATTTGATTGATCATCAGCATGTAAATGCAATAAAGTTTGGGCCTTCTACATGATCATGCAAGCCCATGCAAAGAATATCCACTTGCCATGCACACGAGTTTTTCCTTGCCTTGCCTCTAATTCAGCTATAAATAGACATGCTATGCTTCGTAATTCTTCAACCTAAAGGCGCCTGATATGCTGCACAACTGAATCCATAGCCATTACCAAAGGAACTAGTTCACATTTCATAAAATTTTCAGATCTAAAATTCAACTGAATTTGGTTGAATCTTTAGATCTAAAGTTCCTAGACCTTCCTCATATGATCCATTGAACTTCTGTTTTGCAAAAGGAAGCAAGGAAAATAGCTCAAATCTTCACAATCCAAAGGTATGGTTCAACTGGTTTTTGCTTCGAATCTCCTTGTTCCATGATCCATTTTCCTGGCCAATGTGTTTTCTGAAGTCCTCACTTGAGAGGCAAGCCAGTGGTGGCTTTGATTTTATGTTTTGATGAATTTCAGTTCATGTACCTGGATTTTCCAACTCTGATTTCTCACTCCATAGAAACTTTGAGTACAATCCAAGGTTACAGGGGGTGATGTACATCATCCCAGCTTTCCAATGATATGAGGATCGCTCATTTTTATTAAGTTTTTAAAACCTCCAAATGTCGCCGGAAAACGCATGCTCGCCGGAGAAGACGGTGGTGTACACCACCGTCTCTTGCCAGATTGAATCTGGACCCTTGGATGCGTTTCCCACGATCTAATCCTGGCCCTTGTTATGTTTGACTTCACTTAATGCCAAGTATGACGCGTTTGACTTGGACTCACCATAAGCGTGCATCTCACATCAGTCTGATCAGCCACGTCAATTAATGAGACTTGATCAGACGCCTGTGGTTTTTTTGATTTTCTTAATTTCTGTTTTAATTTCTTTTATTTCCTTTATTTTCAAAAATTCATAACTTCTTCATTTTAATTCCAAAAAATATGGGACCAATTGCGTTCTTCTCCATTTAAATTCTAGTTTCTAAAAATGATTTTTAATATTTTTTATTTTGTCATTTGATATTTTTTGTGAATTTTCTCTTTTCTGGTTATTTTTAATTCCTTTAAAATAGTTTTCAATATTCAAAAAATACAAAAATATTTTCCTAACCTATTTGAATGATGATGGATCTATGAAAAATATTCTCATCAATTTATTAATTGATTTGAGATTTATTTGAGATTTTAATTCAATTAGGTTATTTTTATTCATTTTTAATTGATTAAAAATAGTTTTTGACTTTTAAAAATGCTGAAATTTTTTGTCAAACTTTGTTTGACCTTGTTGAACTTAGGATAAATCACTTGGACCTTTCAAGGTTGATTTGAGATGATTTTGAAGTTTGACCTTTCTTTAATATTTTAATTCAAGTTTATTTTCAAATATTAAAAATGCCAAAAATATGTTATTCATTTCTTGACTTCCAATCTTCATCTCACTTCTGTTTTTGATTATTTGACCATGATCCTCAATGTCATTGGTCAACACTTGTTGATTGGTACATTCTATTTCATTTAATGCACTTTATTCTTCCCTTTTCCATTTTCCATTATTTATCTTCTTCTTCTTCTTTCTTCTTTTTGATCAATGAGTTAAAGGTTGATAAGTTAGCATTGATTAGGGATGTTTAATCTTCCTTGATTAAAATCTAATTCATCTTGATCAATTGATCAAGTGAATGGCTTTGCATTAAGGATAGGTTGTTTCCTAAATCATGCAAAGGAGTTAAACTAATACAAGATCAATTCTCTTTTCTTTTGGCATGGCAAGTTGTTGGAACTTGGTTCACTAATCAAGACTTCTAACTTGTATTGTTGCCTACATTATTATTGACCGGCCTCAGATAGTTGTGACTTCTACATAAGTCCAATTACGATTGCTTAACATAGCGCTAAATTTGCCTTATGGCACACTAACTACTAACACTAACTATAAACCATTAACATTTACTTTTTGCACTTTACATTTATGCAATTTATTATTCTTGTACATATTATCCATTTGCTTTTTTCCTTTGCTCACTTGAGCACATGTTTATGTTAATGCAATTTTCCTTTTGCTCACTTGAGCACATATTTGTGTATATAATTTTGTGCTTGTGTCTTGTTTGTTTGTTGTGGACCAAATGAAAAGAATTGGACAAAATGGACTTAGACTTTAGGACTTTACCCAAGCTAATGGAGTTTGAAGAGCAACTAGGCCTCATGCCTTTAGAATGCTTAAAAATGTCAAAGAGCAACTAGGCCTCATGCCTTTAGAATGCTTAAAGCTTTAAGATGAACATTGAAAGGACCATACTCTAAACTCCCTCTTGTCCATTCTTTGATTATTAATAGAACCTTTTGATGTGTGTGTTTTTGTGCTAGGGATTCCAACTTGAGCCAAATTGAGGAACCATTACCATGAGCTTCTAAGAGAGAGGGATCCAAGATACATTGAGGAACTTTCCAAGAGCTTCATTTGATTGTTGATTGCTTGAGTTTACCATTATTGTGATTGCTTGTTCCATAGGATGGGAGCTACTTGGATCATCAATATGATCTCAAGGGAGGAACTCCATTGTGGTCTTATTCTTTATCCCTCACCTCTTGTATTGTTTAGGATTTAGCCTTTCTTCTTCTTCTCTCCACTCTAACCCTAGCCAAAACCTTTGTGCAAACATTTAACACTTGCTTTCAAAATTAGAAACCTAGGCCTTATGCTTTTGATTTTCAAATTTTCTTTTCATAACACTTATTTTGAATTGAACTTCTAAGTCAACTTTGACCATTTTGTAAATATTTTTCATTGGTAAATACAACCCATTCAAATGTCTTTTTGTGGTTTCAATGGCCACTTTCTTAATCGAATTTTTCATAACCTTTAGCTATTAGGTTTGAGTTATCCTTGAGGTAGATGTAATGCTCACCTATATCCTTAGTGATGGACAATGAGTCTTCCATGCTTATTATAGGGTTAACCCCTCACTAGCATGTTGAAGCTATCCTCACATGGTGGATTTGTGGTTTTTTTTTTGGTTGAGTTTTCTCCCTTGGATAACAAAAGACCTTAAGGCTTTTGGACCAATCAAATCACCAACTCATTTTGAGATTTTTACCCCGAACTACGAGGTTTTGATCCTAATCTTTTAAAGATGGTACGTAGGCAATGGGTTTATCCATCCAAACACAAAAATGTAAATAACTTGTATATTCTCTTCTCATCTCTTCAATCATGTTTGCACAAATAATTGTTCACAAAATACCAACCTTACAACAAATGTGAAAAGGGCTCCCTAGGAGTATCTAGGATGTTTTGGGTGCCTAACACCTTCCCATTGCATAACCAACCCCCTTACCCAGATCTCTGTCTTTTTTACTAGTTTTTGATTCGATAAAACTTTTAGGTTTTTGTTCGATTTCTAACCATTCCTTTGGATAAATAGAAGTGCGGTGGCGACTCGACTTGTATGATTTACCTTAGATTTAGTCAATATCTCTAATGGTAACGAATACCCCGCTACAGATAGCCTAATGAGGGAATTAGGTTTTTGGATAAAAAAGAGAATTATTAGGGGATAGAGGTTACAATACGTGTTTTTGGGAGTTGGAGCAAAAGAGGCAAAAGTAGCATTGGAAACTTAGAGCTATGGGAGAGGGAAGAACACCAAGAAATTCATATTTCCTTTTGTTGCTAGGAGAACAAGGTAATGAGGGAGATTACTTCTTTAATGGGTGTTTAAGCAGGAGGAGTAGAAGGAGGACCTCCAATAGAATTGGGTGTTCTAATGCTTGATTATGAAATTATTGTTATAACCGTTGTTGTATGATGAATTTGGTGTGAATTTCGTTGCTATCATATAAGCATAAATTTTGTTTCGATGAGTTAGAGTATGTTTACCATTGTTGAGAATTTTGAAGGTTTATGGGATTGATAAAGTTATGAAATATATGATTTAATCGATGCCAATATGTGATAAATTGTAAATTTGATGCTTTAATCATTCGATAAGTGTTGGGTTTCGAATTTTGAGATCAGGACTTTTAACAGAATCGAAATTGGAGCTCCGGAAGGGCTCTAACGATGAAAATTGAATATTTGTCTGGTTTTTAGGTTCATGGCGGTAGCCATGGAGCCGTGGCGGACACCATGGCATGATGGTGGCGAGCGTCACCGAGGTTGTTGTGGCCAGACAGATTTGGGTTCCAATACGGTTTTGGTCATAACTTTTGATATGTAAGTCCAAATCGAGTGTCATTTGAAGCATTAGAAATCTAATGCTCAGAGCTATAATATGATAGTGATAGGTTAATTGTTTGAGTATTATTACTATGCCTACTGTATGAGTGAAGTTTTATTCATATGTTCGGTTAATGAATTGTTGACATATCCTGACGATTTTGGTCATAACTTTCATTTTGTAAGTCCAATTTAGATGTTGTTCGAAGCGTTAGAAAAATAACACGCTGAACTACATAATAGAAGAGAGAGTTTGGATGATTAAACTATGATTATGTATGTATTGTTGTGGTTTTATTGATGATGTTATGAACCATTTAGCAAAACATTGAGTTTCTGTTATTGATAAATTGATATGGTAAAATTTTAATATAATTGCAGGCTATTTGATTATTGTTTTTTGATTATAATATGGGTCGTGATATATGGTTTCAATGTGAAACTATCTTGTTGATGTTGTACAGGAAATTATGCGGTTCAATGTGATAACGTTTGTGTCGTTGCAATTGTTGTAACATGGTGAATCATTTGAATTGTTTGTTCACTTGTGATTGTGATAATCCATAAGGGTGGATTATGTTGTGTATGGATGTAGTTGTGTGATTGATTGTGGATCACAAGATGAATAATGACAAGTGTGTCAGTTTCATTTTTTGTCGTGCCATGCATTCATAAATTGTTGAGTTGGTGGAGATAAGTTTAAGTTCGAAGGGGAACGTTAAACTTATCTAGAACTTCGAAGGGGAAGTTCGGGATTCCGAAGGGGGAATCAAGTTTGTATGATGAACCGTTGATAAACAATTTATACCACATGGATTAGGTCGGGTTATGGAGTCTCATTTCATTTTCATTATATCGTGTGGTGTCTAGTTGTGGTGAGAATGTGGACCATGAATGATTTTGGTGCATTACGCATGAATACTGTCCTTAGCATGTTATGTACCGATTAATTATATTAATGTATTTCTCACCCCCTTTTTGTTTGTTGTGTCTATACTCCTTTGGAGTACAGAAAATCAGGTATCTGAGTAGTTGACGGTGCATGATATATTGTTATCGGTTGGGTCTTATAGTGGAGTCGCTATGATACATAACACCGGGGATGTTTAGTCTATGGGGTTGTTTTACCTATCTGTTTTTCATGTTACGTATCTTTAAATAATAAGGATTGTTGTTTTAAACTACTATTGTTTGGATGTTTGGGTGAGGCTTTGGATGCCGAACAAAAATTATATTTAATTCCACTGTAACAATGTAATTTATATGAGTTGAAGTGAAATTTTAAACTTCAAATAATATGGATGTGACATCCTACTTGATTTAATTATTTATATTTTATTTATTTATTTATTTATTTGAATCGGGAAATAGGGTGTTACAGCCACCCACCCAAGAATGATGTTATATGGTGATACAACGTTCATAATATGGTAGCTGACGTCAATCGCCTTGGCGTTATTTCCCTCTTCACATGTGATTTACACGGTTATGTGGCCCATTATTTATACATGTTCGCCTGATAACCCCATCAAAGAACCACCAAATGTTTTTATGTCGTTCGGTTTGAGTTGAAGTTTTTGGAAGGCGTCCCAAACACAAGATGTCGGTATAGCTACCAGGGTCTATCAGAATACACTTGATGTCCCAGTTCCCCTGTTTCACATTGATGACCAGAGGATCATCATCGTGAGGGCTGAGTCTGAGGGCGTTCTCCTCGGAAAAGATTATATTTACCCTTGTTTTCCCTTGAGAGATTCTGGGGAAGCCATGGGATATCACATTTGTCACAAATACTTGCCTTGCATACTTCCTCTGGGAAGATCTAGAGTTATCTCCAACGGTGAAGCCTCCGGTGATGCTATTTGAGTTGTATGTTTATAACATGATATGGTGGTTAGGGCTTGCCCACAATCAATAAAATCCTTGTATGGTGGTGTTTTGTGGTAGTTTATGAGTCTTGCTCACGTGAGGTGAGAGGCTCTACTAATGACCGATGATTCTTGGGAGCAATGGTTACGACCAGTAGGGTGTTAAGACCTTAGTAAGTGTTGTGCTCATTAGGGTGTAAAGAATATATATGACTTAGGATCTGTCTTCTCTCTTGAGGGGAGATATATGTATAGAGGCCTCTAGGGCTTAGGTTTTTTTTGGAAAGGGTCACCGCCCCCTCAATTAATGGTGGACCATTGAATCCCTATTTCCAAGGGAGACGTGGTTCAGTTAATGACCCTGACTTTATATATGCCCAAGAAGCATCTTATCCCATGTTTCCCAAATATGGGCGATGGGAAAACCATAAGGTCAAATGATACATCCCTTTGGACGACATTCTATCATCGAATTTTCTAGGCGGTCTAAAGACATCGCCCTAATCGAGAACTTTAACAAATATAACACTATATAAAGAAATAAAGGTTCAATAAGAATTCAATGCCATGTTGTCAGAGTTTGTTATTCCTTATCTCAAAATGTAAAACATTTTTTTTTCTTTCTCCATCTTACAGGTCCCTTTTTCTTCTTCTTTTTGTACGGTTATTTAATACAATTGAGTTTATATGATCATTGTTCATTTTATAATTAAGTAACTCATTTAAAATTTAATGTGTATCTAAATATATTATATATATATATATATATATATATATATATATATATATATATATATATATATATATATATATATATATATATATATATATTATGGGTATGTGGTGAGGTAGGTACTAAGGTGTACATACCTGAATCTTTATCTATGTATTTGAGTGGATAATTATATAGGTTCGTGTCCATACCCATTTTTACGGGTTTTTACCCTATTTGTTGTGGGTATCCATGGGGATAGGGCGAACTGCCATCCCAACTTTGATGTTGCATACCCTATGTTTGGAATTGATTTGTATGTAGCTTCATTTTTTATTTCTCGTCCACAAAGTTCAATATCTTTTTGTTTATCGCCTCTCGAATCATATCCGTAAACGTATACCCTACTTTTCTTTTTCACTTTTTCATTTTTGATAACATCTTTCCTTTTTATGGATAACATTTTATTTTTTTCTTGTTAGTTGTTTACTATTCACTACTATTGATTGCTTATTTGACAGCTGGATTCATAATATTTTTTTGTAATACAATGAACCATGCAAGAAAATTAAACTATAGTTGTTTTGAAAAATACAAATTAATTCTCATCACTTTGATTTTCATTATTAGTTAAATACATTACATTTGTATTAATTTATTTTATTTTTTATAAAATGATTACTTTTTATATTTGGAAATATCACAATAAGAAAAAATACCGATGTTCATGTTTATCAAGAAAAAAATACAACGTCCGTGTTTTTGGAAAATCGACAAATATTTATTTGTTTAAAGAAACCAAGAATATCAAGTCAAAAGAAATCAATAAACCTAGAATATAGAAAACATAATAATAATAATAAATTATTCAATATATTTTTGACGTAGTAAATTATAATTTTTTACAAGAGAAATAATGAATTATTCAAAATTATAATTTTTTACAAGAGAAATAATGAATTATTCAATACTAATAAATAAAATGAAATGGTTATATTTGACATGTTTAATTTTACATAAATTGAATTTGGTTTTATTTAATTAATCATGTCCTTGTTCGTCTATAATATAATGAAAAATGAATAAATCACTTAAAAAATAATCTTCAACATTTAAGCAAAACAATGAACTTGTCAAATGTGTTAATTAGCGTCGAAATATATTGAAATTACTCGTCAAACTTAACGGTTGTTTATAGTTTTAATCTAAGAAAAATAAATTATATTTGAATCACATAAAATTTTAATCAATGTGAGAATTGGAATTAGAAAATGTTAAAAGATAGACTCGTGTTTTTTATAAAGTTGTTTTGAAAATATATCTTAATAAGATTTAAGTTTTATGATTGAAATTATCTCTAAATAAGTTGAATGGAAAATACTAGAATTTTAAAAAGAAATAATGTAAATAACTTAAAAAGTAAATTTGTGGGTAAGTAAAAGAATGTAAAAACACTACTTTAAATTGAAAAATTGACGATTAAGTAAATTATTTTAAATTAAAAAAATTGAAAAGAGTTTAAAGACGAAGGAAGATATTTTTAATGTTATGGAAAATTTAGGCTTATTTTCAGTTAAAAAGACAATTGGATTCATATTTTTAATTTTATGGAGTAGGTTTTTAAAATTAGGTTTAATATTCTTTTTTGTCCCTTATATTAGTCCCGGAGTTCGTTTTGGTCCCTTAACTTAAAAAAAAATCTATATTGGTCCCTGAACTTTTCAATGTATATAATATTAGTCATTTTTGTCTAATTAACGATAGAAAAACTCAAAAATTGGTCGCCAAATTTATAGATAATTAGATGAAAATGACTAACATGATACGATTTGAAGAGTTAAGAGACCAATATATATATTTTTTAAGTTAAGGGACAAAAATGAACCTCGAAGTTAAGATACAAAACTAAAAAGGATATTAAACTACTACATTAATTATTTGACCATTTATGCTTTAGTAAAAAATATTAGTCATAAAGAAAATAATTGAGTAACTTTAACTTCAATAACAAGACATCACCATGACAACTAACTTGTTTAACAACTACTTTAAACATAGTATACACTTTAAATTTACACACATCCTTGGATTTTTCTTTATCATCTGGGATTTTATCAAATTGGTATTTTAATGCCTATGTATCGAATGATCATGTTCCCCACGATTCATGTTTATAGTGTCGCGACACAAAAAATACCTAGAGCGCTCACACGCTCGAGATGATAATAGAGTTGTCACATAACTTTATTTATTCCAAGAGGAAAGGGAAAATATCGATAAAACCCTTAAAAGGAAAAGAAAATGGCTATCACAATCAAATCCAGGTTTAAAAGTCGATTATGCAAGGGGGAAGTATTAACACCCCTCACATCCGTTCTGCTCAACAAGAACCATTTAGTTAGATTTGTGAATAGAATATTAGCTTATGTTATTTGTTTTCTTCTAGATTATTAAAAGTTTAAAAGAGAAAAAGAAAGGTCACAAAAGAGTTTTCTATTAGGGTGCTTGACAAGATTGCGGGTCTTGCTCATACGTATCCTCAGGTATGATAAAGAATTCAAAGCTACATAGTTCTTTCTATAAAACCACGAATTTGTTGGTTAATTTTAATGAACGAATGTTTAGATTGCATAATAGTGGTTAAACATTGCTTGTATACTCGCAATTGAAGGATTAAGTGTTGGTTTGTATCGCGGTAGAACAGACTGAACAATGTTCATTTATGAAAATGTTTTCGATTGCTCGGGGGTGTAGCACCTCAAATTTGCACCCCCCATTCATGCATTCATTTCATTTTTAGGTCATTAACATTACACTAACATTACATCAACATTGCATAGTACCTTGCATCTTATCAGTCAAGACTGGTATCATGAGGATTCATCAGTGCCAAGGAGCCAAGCATTTCCATGAGAAAAGGCCATATGGTTATTCTAGAGAGCTTACATGAATCAAGGTTCATTTGACCAAGTGCTAGAGGCTCAAAGTCCACAATGCAATTTCAGGTCATCTAGGGCCCATAAAAGTCAACTGTAAGTCAACTGATGGCTAGGAGGTGGAGAAATGGTTTGAGACACCTCATTCATGTCCCAAAGAGGTTTATTCAACATGTCAAACTCATGCCTTGAAGGTTTTGAAGCCAGATCAAAAGTTTCCCAAAATGGAAAGTGACCTGTAATTTCAAGTTTCCAAAAATGGCAAGTTTTTGGTCCACTTTCAACTTGACTTTCCAATATCAAAGAAGCTTCAAATGAAATTTTGTCCAACATGAAAGTTGGAGATCTTTCTCTCCCATTTTCAAAAAGTCCAAGATCATGAGCATCTGATGAATGGTTGAGGAGATATGATCAAATCATTGCCAAGTGTGCATGGAACTTCAAAAGGCCATAACTTTTGATCTAAAACCCCAAATTGAGTGCTTCTTTTTGCATATTTCTTCTCATGACCTGTATTTTCCAAATCATTCATCACATTGCATGGAATTTCATCACATGACCATTTGTTCATTCATGCTCATTTTGGAGGGAAAATCATGAATTTGAATTTGGTGCATCATATGAGCTTTTTAATCATTCCAACATGTGCATAAGATGATTTTAAGTGAAATTGCATGGCCATTTGCTACTGTTCACGTGGGATTGCATGCATGGGGTGAAAAAACCAATTTTTGCATAACACCTCTTTTCTCTTTAAAATCTCATTAACCATGCTTAATTGTAATTAGGAAATGGATTAGGCCAGCATATAAATAGTAAATCCTAACAGAATTTTCATTATTCACAATTCTAGATCTAGATTGAAAATTTCCCTCCAAAATTTCTCTTCTTCCAAATTCAAAAATTCTTCAAAGAACACTTGATTTTTATTGCATATTCTGGATTCTTGATCATCATTTGGTAGAATTCAAGCCATTGATTGAAGAAATTGGTGAAGAATCAAGCAATTCCATACATGAACATGAACATGGAGTTTTGAAGATTTAGCTAGATCCAAGCCATTCCAAGGGTTGATTTGTGCTTCAGAAGTGGTAACAAGGTTGATAGAAGAGATTTGGATGCTTGCCAAGCCTTGAATCTACTACTGCCATTGTTGAAGCTTCAAGAGGTCAAAATTTCGCATCTCCTAATTCTTGTTTTTATTTCCATAGACTTGTAGTTCGTTGCTTGCTGATTCCACTGGTATAAAGAACATGAAATTTGGTACAATATTGATGGAGATCTATGAGTTTAAAGTTTGGCTGTGAGATTTTATTTTCATCAATTTGCATGATTCATGAACAGTTAGGATGAAATAATAGTGGATTTGAACTCCTCGTGTTGCAAGCTTTCTGTTGATATAAGTTTCACTCAATTCTGCAAAAAAAATAATGGAGGTTACTGTTCACCACCGTCTTCATGAGGAAGACGGTGGTTTCCGCCGTGACCCCACCGTGCACGGCCATGGTTACTGTAGCGCTAGGGTTTTCTGGAAATTCACTGTAGCGCATCAAAACGACGTCGTTTTGAGTGAAGCGCGCACCTCACTTTGATTCTGTCCTGGCGCATTTCCAAATTGACATATCCATTTTCATTATTTCATGTTTTTTTCCATTCTTATTTCATTATTTCATGATATTCAAAAAATCACCAAAAATAGTATAATGATCCAATTAATTCCAGATTCTTTTTCTATTTGATCCTTGAGATGTCTTCTATTTTTTGATGTGGATTTCTGAAATTGTGCATGGCTGGAATTTTAATTGTGCTAGACTCTTTGAACATGTATGCATATGTGACATGTTTCATTCATCTTATTGTGAAATGCTCATAAATGATCCAATTGCCATGAAATTTTGCATGATAATTCATAACATGTTGATTGACTTGTGAGATTTTATTTGGCATTTTTTGCTATTTTCTTCCCTGTTTTGGACACATGTACTTTAGGTGTGACAATGTGTGTCACACAATTTGATGTTGATCTTCTCCATTTTCATTGCCTTGCCAATTGAGCTCCTCTGTTTATAATTTTTGGCATGATGATTATGTTTGACATGTTGACGGCTCATAAAAATTTCCAGAATTGTTTGAGTCATTTCTGTTTTAATATGGAATTTTGATTCTTGATGACCAATTGTATGCACCTTTTGCTTGCCTTGCCTTCTCTTGGTTGAATGATGACCTTGCTTAATGCTTTTGACTTGGTCCTCTTTAGGACATGTTCTTGATTGATTACACATGCTTCATGTTGAGTATTAGCTGCTGTTTTGACTTTTTGCCTTACCTTTGACCCTAGCCTTGGTGCTAGTGGTTTGTACTCATCTTTTGAGTTGTGCATTTCAGGTTCAAGCTTTTAGTCTTGATGGATGATGTTGATCTCATAAATTGAGATGCAAAATGATGTGTTCCACTAACATTTGTTGTGTTATAGGTTCCTTGGAGATTAAATCATTTGAGTTGTCTACTTGTTGGCTTGACTTGTTGTGTCTATTGGAACCACTGTTTGTTTGTCTGTTAATAGTTTGTCTGAATACCATACTGATTGGTTGGTTGTTTACATAGGTACTTTAGCCGCTTTAACTCATTGTTTGAGTTTCTTTGCTTGTGGTTGGCATACCACTTAGGTAAATTCCTATTCTCCATGTAGTCTGGAAGACCTGTCATGTTCTTTTGGCAGGCACCTGTCTGAAGTCCTCCTTAAGAGGCAATGTCTGTGCTTGTTTATCTTTGTGCCTTGTACCTCAAGTCCTCCTAAGTGAAGAGGCAATTGGCAGATAGAAGGGATGTGCAATCCATCCCCTGCTATTCAGTTGAGTCATTCATCTTGCTCGCACTACGTGCTGATGCATTTTGAATAAACACCCAAGATCATTGTATATAGAGTCAGTCAAGTGGAGTAGAGTCCCGCATTCTGGACTCCCACGTTTTCATTGATTGAAGCTCACCCAGGCCCGGGTTAAGAGCTATGAGGTCTTACCCTCATCACCTTTCATCTGCTCACCCTGACGATCAATGTCAGTGGTTAAGAGCCCTCAGGTACGCTTCTAGCCGACTTGTTTGTCGAGGTTGATATAACCCCTTGACTAAAGCCCAGCCTTGATGTTTGAGCCCCTTGTTGGTGTGTTTACTTCATGTTGTATGTGTTTGTGTGGTGTGATTGTATCCCCTAGGTTTGCTAGACTTCGCGTAGTCTCGTTTGCATGTCAATTAAGGTAGCACGGTTCCTTCGTCTAGGACTTCGTTTCTTGCGTGAGCTTTCCTAAAACACAAACAAACATTATCCCCTCTTAAGGACACGTTAACTCCTTCTACTACAGGTGAGTAAGTCTCCAAAGGTCGAGCATCCGGTAGATTGCGTAGTAATATTGTTCACATAAAAAACACAAAACAAGTAGAAATGTTTAGCCGAACTACGACAACTCTGATTCTCATGATTCAGATGAGATACGTAGGCACGAGATGCGATGTCTTGTCGAGTTTGACTAACAACTAACTGTGATCCTTTTCTCTCGCCCCCGTTGCGATTGAGACCTCCCCTTTCTCTTGCCCTAGTTGCAATCGAGACCCTCCTTCTTCCTGTGTGTGTTTGCTTGGAGTCTGACGTAAGTCCAATGATTGGCAGTCGGTTTCCCGTGTGTGTGTTTGCTTGGAGTCTGACGTAAGTCCAGCGATTGGCAGTCGGTTTCCCGTGTGTGTTTGTTGGTTTGGAGTCTGATGTAAGTACAGTGATTGGCATTTGGTTTCCTGTTTCTTTTATGGATTTGGATGTAAGACCAGCGATTGGCATTCCATTTCCAGTTGTGTGTTTCGTTTGACGTCTCAGCGTCTTTGCTTTCAGCGTTTTGTTTTGGCGTGCGTTAGCCGAGCTACGAGTGCTCTGATTCTTACTCTGGTTAGAGAAGATACGTATGCATAGGATGCGATGCCCTAGCGAGCACGTTTCTCGTTCTCCCGAACTACGTCGACTCTGATGTTTGTTTCAGTCAAACTACGTAGGCCCAGGATGCGATATCCTGCCGAGTCCGCTTTCTCCGTCTTTCGTCTGTGTTTCATTTCAGTTCTGTGCAGTTTTTGAGCAGTTATTTAGCAACATTTCTTCTATTCTTTCTGAGCGTGGATCCCGTCGAGTACGACGGATGCGTAGGGGTGCTAATACCTTCCCTTCGCATAACCGACTCCCGATCCTTGCATCTCTGGTCGTAAGACCATTTTCTTTCCAGGTTTACTTCGAGCGTTTCCTTTCCCTCCTCGGGATAAATAACGCACGGTGGCGGCTCTGTGTCTTTTCCCGCCGGTTTTTCGCGCAATGCGACAGCTAGCGACTCTGTTGGGGACAATAGAGAAGTTGACCTCTTGCTGGTCCATCTTCCCTAAGCGAGTCAATCCTAGCGCTCTTTAGGATAATTATGGTTGCTTTTACTGCTTTACTTATTGCATTTTGTTTATTATGATGTGATTGTATATATATATGCATTATGTGTTTGCATACATCATATTATCATTATGCTGGCTGTGTATCTGTTTCTCTGTTGGGTGGGAGTTACAAGAGGTAAAAGGCCCAATACCCAGGCTATGAGTGAACTTTAGGACACCTAGGAATAGAGTGATTCATGGGAAGCGGGTGGTATGGCGCCACTTAGCGGAACATGATATCACGAGCAGTTCAGATCCTGATGGGTATTATCGTTGCATACACCTGGTGTGCATATGATGATATTCTTGAAAGGGTTGTTTATCCTGCATTTCTTTTAACCTTACCCTGGCCTAGATGATACCCGTGAGTGGGGAGGGAATGAATCATTTTACAGGTAATGTTGGTGACTTGATCTGTTGGTGACCGTATCCTGTTGGTGACTTCTATTTAGTCCTGTTGGTGACTTGATTCTGAAGTATGGGTTCCAGATGACCTTGGGTTCCAGATGACCTCGATATGTGGTTTCCGGTTCCGAAGTCATGCCGAAGTTCTGAACCTGTGCCTTGTGATGCACAGCCAACCAGTCATAGTTGCATCATTTGCATCATAGCATGTTTATTTTCAAAAGAAAGTAATGAAAAAAAATGAAAATATGAATGATGAAAAATGCAAAAAAGGAAAAAAGTTAACCCGCATACGCATATCCTTTTCCAGGATCATTCATGATAAAACAGCATCCGCATCATAAGCATCATACCCATATCATTCTTGCATTACAGGTGTTCTTGAGGAGACTTCTCATTCTGGTTCCTGTTTTAGGCAGGATTGCTGATCGTCGTCCGCACCGCCACGCTGCAAGACTGAATCAACAGAGAAGTATGGATCAAGTTCAAGCTGAGTTGGCAGAGATGAGGGCTAACATGGCCCAATTTATGAGCATGATGCAACTGGTTGTACAAGGGCAAGAGGAGCTGCGAGCCTTAGCCCAGAGATAGGAAGCTGTGATTCCACCTGTTAACCGTGCTTCGCCAGAGGGAGTCCCTGTTAATGACACTGTTACTGCTGCTATTCCCATCAACAACTATGCTGTGGGTGATGAGTTGAGGGGTATCAGAATCAACGGACAACCTATCGCTCTAGAGACTGTTAATGTTCGAGCGGCCCGTGCTCCAGTTCGCCAGCCTGCTCCGTTGGTTGATGGACAAGAGGATATGTTCACTCTCCTTAGTGATGATGAGGAAGTGGGAAGGACAAAAGAGAGGGATAGAAAAGTTGATGCCCTTGCTGAGAAGATCCGTGCCATGGAGTGTCAGAACTCTTTGGGGTTTGATGTCACGAATATGGGATTGGTTGATGGACTGAGGATCCCTTACAAATTCAAAGCGCCATCCTTCGACAAATATAATGGCACTTCTTGTCCTCGCACCCATGTGCAGGCTTACTACAGAAAGATATCCGCATACACTGATGATGAGAAGATGTGGATTTACTTTTTCCAAGACAGCTTGTCTAGAGCGTCTTTGGACTGGTATATGGATCTGAGGAGAGAATCTGTTAGAAGTTGGAGGGATTTGGGTGAAGCCTTCTTGAGGCAGTATAAGCACAACATGGATATGGCTCCGAGCAGAACTCAGCTGCAGAGCTTGTGTCAGAAATCTGGTGAAAGCTTCAAAGAGTACGCCCAGAGGTGGCGTGAACTAGCCGCAAGAGTGCAACCTCCGATGTTGGAGAGAGAGCTGACCGATATGTTCATTGGAACCCTGCAGGGTGTGTTCATGGACCGTAAGGGAAGTTGCCCGTTTGGTGGCTTTTCAGATGTTGTAATCTGTGGAGAAAGAACGAAGAGTCTTATCAAAGCAGGAAAGATCCGAGATCCTGGCTCTTCAAGCTCTTCCAGTTCTAAGAATCCATTTTCTGGGGCACCCGGAAGGGGAGAGGGTGGAACAAATGCTGTACACCATTGGAGAAATGTGAACAGAAGACAATATCGTCAAGTCGCTGCTGTGACTATTCTAGCAACTCAACCTCAACAACAGCAAAGAAGACCAACTCAGCAATATCAACATCAACAACATCGTCCTCAACAGCAGGCTAACCAGCCTCGCAATGGTAATCAAGCTAGTACGAGTAATGAGAGGAAGAAGATCACTTTTGATCCGATTCCTATGTCATACGCAGAACTGTATCCCTCTTTTATAGAGCGGAACTTGATTACTCCCAGAGACCCACCGGCTATACCCGTCATCCCTCGGTGGTGGTATAAGCCTGATCAACATTGTGTGTATCATTCGGGTGCTCCTGGCCATGATGTGGACAACTGCTTTCAGTTGAAGAATAAGGTTCAAGACCTTATGAGATAAGGTATTCTGAACTTTGAGGATGTAGGTCCCAATGTTAATCGAGCTTGAAGACAACAAGTCCCGGGCTGGCATTGGCTTTTCTTCTGGGGTCTTCAACGAAAAGGGTTGTTCAGAAGTGGAGGTTTTATCCACGCCGATCAGAGTGAAGAAGCTGCTGCTATTCTGGAAGAAGATGCAGAAGATACTGACATTTGTCATCCCTGGCGGGATCTGCCACAATTGGGTCGCTGTGGATGTTCCTACAGTCATGCATAAGTCAGAGTAATAATCACTTTGTTTAAAAACCCTTCTCCCATGCCAAAAGAAGAAGTGATGACATTGTTGGCAACATTTGTGCAATGATATTTTCATTCAAATAAATTCGTGTTAAAACAATTGTTTTTCCATTTGTTTTCCCTTTTCGCTTTTTGCATGAAATTGGTGATCACAAAAAAACCTAAAAACAAGAATAAAAGCAATCTTTTCATCTGCATAATGATTGCCTTGTTTGATTTCCAAAAAGCTTTTCATATTCAAAATCATTATGCAGGTTGATTCTTAAACCCATTGAACATAATGATCCGACTGCATCTCCCAATTTTGAATTCCCTGTATTCGAAGCAGAGGAAGATGATGTTGAAAGGATCCCTGACGAGATTTCCCGACTTCTTGAGCAAGAAAAGAAGATCACTCAGCTGCATCTCGAGAATCCGCAAAACAGTCCAACTGGGGCATTACAAATGTAATCTAAAAAAAAGAAAAAAAAAAGAAAAAAAGAAAGAGGAGGGTAAAAAAAATCAAAATCAAAATCAAAAGAAAGAAAAAAGAAAGAAAGAAACAAAAGAAAATAGCACCCTCAAATCCCAGGTTGACTGATGCTGAATGGATTCAGAGTCATTACGACCAAGTGAATCTGATCGAAAAGAAAAGATTAACTGCCATGTGTCATGGTCAGTTATATCAGCAGAGAATGAAGAAAGCATTCGATAAGAAGGTCAAGCCTCGTGTGCTCCGAGAAGGTGACCTCGTGCTTAAGAAAGTCTTGTCTTTCGCGCCCGATTCCAGGGGCAAGTGGACTCCAAACTATGAAGGTCCATATGTTGTCAAGAGAGCCTTTTCAGGCGGTGCTTTGACACTTACAACAATGGACGGGGAGGATTTCACTCGTCCTGTGAATTCAGATGCAGTCAAGAAATACTTCGCCTAAAAAACAGAATAGCTCGCTAAGTTGAACCCTCGAAAGGGAGGCTTTGGCAAAAAGGAGCGTCTCGGTGGATTGAAAACCCGAAAGGGCGATCCAGGCAAAAGTTAGAGACATTGAAAAAAGAATTTGCATCCCGCTAGATTGAGTACCTCACACTGGGGCAATCTAGGCAAAAATTAGGGATTTGGCAAGTAACTGCATCCTGACAAGACTGTGTTCTACATCTGTCATCCGCCAGAAAATTCTTGATTCGTCGTCGACTGAAGCTTCGAATACATCAAAATTCGGAATTGGTGGAGAAATGGTCATTATGTTCAATGTAGCCCTTTCCAATATATATCACCAATTTCAAACTTGTACAGATCTATGGAGTCTTGCCATTCGCAGACTACCATTCCATCAAATCAATTTAAGCTTTTATCCAATTATTTGCACTCTTATTTGTTTCAACTCAACAAATGTTTTGCATGTTTTGATTGATAAAGTATCATTGTTTTCAAAATAAACAAATCTTTCACAAAATTGTTCTTAAACAAAGTGAACATTCACGATGATGGAAGGATACTTAGGAGATCTGCAGTGCTCTCCCAAGGGTGGTATGATTCCCAACAGGATAAGACTTTTGTTCATATCTCTGGCATAACTGTATCTTTTTCCTGTAGAACCTTTCATGGTTTCTCCTCAGCGAGGGTACTCAGTGCAGTGTTGTTTGAAGTTGTCCATCTTCATTTCCCCGGCAGTGCAACATTCTTCCTCCAAGCCATATTAGCCCTATTGTGGGTCATCCCTAGTAGAGTGCTGCTTGAGCCCTATGGTGGGTCATCCCCAGTAGGTTGCTTTTTGAACACTTTTGTGGGCCAGTTCCCAAGAAGAGTGTTTGTTGAAGACTTCAGCTTTCTTCTCTCCAGCAGAGCAGTCTTCTCCTCTCCCCAGCATGGGTGCTTTTCTTTGAAGATTCGGTATTTGGTGGATTGACATCCCAGTGCTCCATCATTTCCTCTGATAGATCCCCAACGGAGTTGTTGGCATGATGACCTTTATCAATGCCTATCTATCCCCACCAGAGATCTGGTTGCTTCTTGGTATCTTTGACCCCAGCATGAGTTGCTGTTGTGGCAGTGTCTGCCTGTGCTATGAACTCTTTTCTCCGGTTGTGACTGACGATCCCTCCGGCAACCTCTTGTGGCCTTCCTCCCCTGCAGGATGGTGTTGTAGCCTGATATCCCAGTCTCCGGCAGATCTCTTTTGCTCTTGGATGATCTTTTGGCTTTCCCTCTGGAAGGGTAGTACCGGGTGGTTGATCCCTGGACCTATGTGTGTTAGACATGTCTGTTCGTCAGCATTCATCATGCATAATGCATATACGCATAATCAAAACATTCAGATATTCATGTTGCATCTTTTTCCATATATCTGTTGATTGTTTTCTCCTGCTAATTGGTGATACAGATCTCCCTCGTAGATCTCCCCAAGCAGATGTTGGTGTGTCTGATCTCTCCATATAGAGTCAGCCCCTTAAGCAGAAAGTGTCTATCATTTCCTTCTGCACTCCCCACTAAGTTATATCCTCGTGGATGACGGTTGTTTCCGTTCCCTCCCTACACACATAACGGGATGGGTTTTCCCTATTGAGTTCTTTCCTCATTAGGATGAGTCTTGATTCAGTTTTCCTTTTTGGATCGATCCTAAATTGGCTTCCTATTGGCTGTCTCTTGTGCTTCCCTGTGGTATAAATGAATAGTTGCTCACTAACCGGCACTCATTCATCTTATCCTCAGCGGAATTTGTTGGCTTCTACCTACTAACCGGTAGTTGTAAGTCCTATCTTTACGGTTTTCTACCTACAAACCGGTGGTTATAAATCCTACTTTCATCCCCTAGCAGAGGTAACCTTTGGGGTTCATTCTGGTTGTTGGCGGATTTTTGCGGTCTTCTACCTACTACCCGGTAGTTGTAAATCCTATTTTTCTCCCATTCTGTTCCTCAGCAGATTGTTGTGGTCTTCTACCTACTAACCGGTAGATGTGAACTCTCTTTTCTCCCCTTTGTGGAGTCAACCCTTGTGCTCATCCTAGTCGATGACGGTTACTTTTTCGTGGTTTTCTACCTACGAACCGGTAGATGTAATCCCCTCTTTGCGGTTATCATTATCCAGTTTTCGGTATTTATAGTCCTTTTCCCTTTTGGATATTTGCTTTGATTAAGCAATATTATCCCCAGCGGGTCTTCCCCTTCCTTTTGGATAATTGCTCTGAGTAAGCCATTTTATCCTCAGTGGGTCCTCTTTCATTCACCGTTTGCCGGTAATGTTTGTGGTTTCCCCTTTTGATTGGTCATCTTTACATACTTAGTCTGGTATCCCGATGCCTTTCTTTTCGGTTGATTTATCCTTTGACAACCTACAACCCGATTATGGATGATCTTCCATGCGAGAGTATTATCTACGTTTTGACGACTATAGATAATACATCTCATGCACTCTTCGGTCGAAGCCCTTCGTGTTTCCCCAGTCGAGTAAGATTCGTTGTCCCTTTGCGGAATCGAATATTCATTCTACCCCAGTTGTTTGGATAATTGCCTTGTTCGCGCAATTTATCCCTAGTGAGTCATCTCTCGTCTACCCTGTTGTTGTTGGTAACGATTGTTTCTCTTTTTGGTCGATTTATCCTTTGACAACCTACAACCCGGTTATGGATAATCTTCCTTGCGAGTATATTATCTACATTTTGATAGCTATAGATAATATATCTTATGCACTCTTTGGTTGAAGTTCTGTCCTTCTCTAGTTGAGTAAGATTCGTATTCCTTGTGGAATCGAATATCCATCCTTTAACAAGTTTGCTTTCGCTCTCTTCAGGATGATGAGTGTTTTGGAACACACACCAATTCACAATTTCGGTTGATTTATCCTTTGTCAACCTACAACCTGGTTATGGATAATCTTCCTTGCGAGTATATTATCTACGTTTTGACGGCTATAGATAATATA
Source organism: Lathyrus oleraceus (assembly GCF_024323335.1). Classification (NCBI taxonomy): domain Eukaryota; kingdom Viridiplantae; phylum Streptophyta; class Magnoliopsida; order Fabales; family Fabaceae; genus Lathyrus; species Lathyrus oleraceus. The sequence continues at coordinate 83,769,203 of NC_066583.1, read as the reverse complement.
TCTTATGCACTCTTTGGTTGAAGTTCTGTCCTTCTCTAGTTGAGTAAGATTCGTATTCCTTGTGGAATCGAATATCCATCCTTTAACAAGTTTGCTTTCGCTCTCTTCAGGATGATGAGTGTTTTGGAACACACACCAATTCACGATTTCGGTCGATTTATCCTTTGTCAACCTACAACCCGGTTATGGATAATCTTCCTTGTGAGTATATTATCTACGTTTTGACGGCTATAGATAATATATCTCATGCACTCTTTGGTTGAAGTTCTGTCCTTCCCCAGTGGAGTAAGATTCGTATTCCTTGTGGAATCGAATGTCCATCCTTTAACAAGTTTGCTTTCGCTCTCTTCAGGATGATGAGTGTTTTGGAACACACACCAATTCACGATTTCGGTCGATTTATCCTTTGACAACCTACAACCCGGTTATGGATAATCTTCCATGCGAGTATATTATCTACGTTTTGACGGCTATAGATAATATATCTCATGCACTCTTTGGTTGAACCCTTTGTTTGTTTCCCCAACTGGGTAAGATTCGTATTCCTTGTGAAATCGAATGTCCATCCTTTAACAAGTTTGCTTTCGCTCTCTTCAGGATGATGAGTGTTTTGGAACACAAACCAATTCACGCCTTGGTCGGTCACCTGTTATATGCCTACAACCCGGTATCCTTGGTCTTCCTTCCTGTCTGCTCCCTATTGCGACCTTGGTCCTTTGTGGAGTCAGATCTTCCTGAGTCGAAGTATGCCTCTTCATGTTTTCCTCAGATGTTTTTGGTTGATTGATATCTCTCACCCGTGCACCGGTCTTAGATATTCCTTCTTCCCGAGCTTGTTACCTATTAACCGGTAACACCTCACCCTTTCGTGCTTCCCCAAGAGAGTCTTTTCTAGACAATTGTTGCTGTATTGGCGTTTTCCCCAATACATGCATGTTCCCGGCAGGGACATCTTGTTCAGATCTTTCCCATTCGTCCGTTGACGTCGGGTCGTTGTTTCTTTACTTCATTCCCCGCATAGTGCAAATTCCAAGTTCTTTTGGTATTCAATCCCTGTGTACCTTGAAGAGGTCTGACAGCCGTTGCTCTCACCCATTCAGGTTCCCAGTTGATTGAATAGGGGCAGCTGTAGCACCTTAAATTTGCACCCCCCATTCATGCATTCATTTCATTTTTAGGTCATTAACATTACACTAACATTACATCAACATTGCATAGTACCTTGCATCTTATCAGTCAAGACTAGTATCATGAGGATCCATCAGTGCCAAGGAGCCAAGCATTTCCATGAGAAAAGGCCCTATGGTTGTTCTAGAGAGCTTACATGAATCAAGGTTCATTTTGAAGCCATTGGACCAAGTGCTAGAGGCTCAAAGTCCACAGTGCAGTTTCAGGTCATTTGGGGCCCATAAAAGTCAACTGTAAGTCAACTGAGGGCTAGAAGGTGGAGAAATGGTTTGAGACACCTCATTCATCTCCCAAAGAGGTTTATTCAACATGTCAAACTCATGCCTTGAAGGTTTTGAAGCCAGATCAAAAGTTTCCCAAAATGGAAAGTGACCTGTAATTTCAAGTTTCCAAAATTGGCAAGTTTTTGGTCCACTTTCAACTTGACTTTCCAACATCAAAGAAGCTTCAAATGAAATTTTGTCCAACATGAAAGTTGGAGATCTTTCTCTCCCATTTTCAAAAAGTCCAAGATCATGAGCATCTGATGAATGGTTGAGGAGATATGATCAAATCATTGCCAAGTGTGCATGGAACTTCAAAAGGCCATAACTTTTGATCTAAAACCCCAAATTGAGTGCTTCTTTTTGCATATTTTTTCTCATGACCTGTATTTTCCAAATCATTCATCACATTGCATGAAATTTCATCACATGACCATTTGTTCATTCATGCTCATTTTGGAGGGAAAATCATGAATTTGAATTTGGTGCATCATATGAGCTTTTTAATCATTCCAACATGTTCATAAGATGATTTTAAGTGAAATTGCATGGCCATTTGCTACTGTTCACGTGGGATTGCATGCATGGGGTGAAAAAACCAATTTTTGCATAACACCTCTTTTCTCACTAAAATCTCTTTAACCATGCTTAATTGTAATTAGGAAATGGATTAGGCCAGCATATAAATAGTAAATCCTAACAGAATTTTCATTATTCACAATTCTAGATCTAGATTGAAAATTTCCCTCCAAAATTTCTCTTCTTCCAAATTCAAAAATTCTTCAAAGAACACTTGATTTTTATTGCATATTCTGGATTCTTGATCATCATTTGGTAGAATTCAAGCCATTGATTGAAGAAATTGGTGAAGAATCAAGCAATTCCATACATGAACATGAACATGGAGTTTTGAAGATTTAGCTAGATCCAAGCCATTCCAAGGGTTGATTTGTGCTTCAGAAGTGGTAACAAGGTTGATAGAAGAGATTTGGATGCTTGCCAAGCCTTGAATCTACTACTGCCATTGTTGAAGCTTCAAGAGGTCAAAATTTCGCATCTCCTAATTCTTGTTTTTATTGCCATAGACTTGTAGTTCGTTGCTTGCTGATTCCGCTGGTATAAAGAACATGAAATTTGGTGCAATATTGATGGAGATATATGAGTTTAAAGTTTGGCTGTGAGATTTTATTTTCATCGATTTGCATGATTCATGAACAGTTAGGATGAAATAATAATGGATTTGAACTCCTCATGTTGCAAGCTTTCTGTTGATATAAGTTTCACTCAGTTCTGCAAAAAAAATAATGGAGGTTACTGTTCACCACCGTCTTCATGAGGAAGACGGTGGTTTCCGCCGTGAGCCCCACCGTGCACGGCCATGGTTACTGTAGCGCTAGGGTTTTCTGGAAATTCACTGTAGCGCATCAAAACGGCGTCGTTTTGAGTGAAGCGCGCACCTCACTTTGATTCTGGCCTGGCGCATTTCCAAATTGCCATATCCATTTTCATTATTTCATGTTTTTTCCATTCTTATTTCATTATTTCATGATATTCAAAAAATCACCAAAAATAGTATAATGATCCAATTAATTCCAGATTTTTTTCTACTTGATCCTTGAGATGTCTTCTATTTTTTGATGTGGATTTCTGAAATTGTGCATGGCTGGAATTTTAATTGTGCTAGACTCTTTGAACATGTATGCATATGTGACATGTTTCATTCATCTTATTGTGAAATGCTCATAAATGATCCAATTGCCATGAAATTTTGCATGATGATTCATAACATGTTGATTGACTTGTGAGATTTTATTTGGCACTTTTTGCTATTTTCTTCCCTGTTTTGGACACATGTACTTTAGGTGTGACAATGTGTGTCACACAATTTGATGTTGATCTTCTCCATTTTCATTGCCTTGCCAATTGAGCTCCTCTGTTTATAATTTTTGGCATGATGATTATGTTTGACATGTTGATGGCTCATAAAAATTTCCAGAATTGTTTGAGTCATTTCTGTTTTAATATGGAATTTTGATTCTTGATGACCAATTGTATGCACCTTTTGCTTGCCTTGCCTTCTCTTGGTTGAATGATGACCTTGCTTAATGCTTTTGACTTGATCCTTTTTAGGACATGTTCTTGATTGATTACACATGCTTCATGTTGAGTATTAGCTGCTGTTTTGACTTTTTGCCTTACCTTTGACCCTAGCCTTGGTGCTAGTGGTTTGTACTCATCTTTTGAGTTGTGCATTTCAGGTTCAAGCTTTTAGTCTTGATGGATGATGTTGATCTCATAAATTGAGATGCAAAATGATGTGTTCCACTAACATTTGTTGTGTTGTAGGTTCCTTGGAGATGAAATCATTTGAGTTGTCTACTTGTTGGCTTGACTTGTTGTGTCTATTGGAACCACTGTTTGTTTGTCTGTTAATAGTTTGTCTGAATACCATACTGATTGGTTGGTTGTTTACACAGGTACTTTAGCCGCTTTAACTCATTGTTTGAGTTGCTTTGCTTGTGGTTGGCATACCACTTAGGTAAATTCCTATTCTCCATGTAGTCTGGAAGACCTGTCATGTTCTTTTGGCAGACACCTGTCTGAAGTCCTCCTTAAGAGGCAATGTCTGTGCTTGTTTATCTTTGTGCCTTGTACCTCAAGTCCTCCTAAGTGAAGAGGCAATTGGCAGATAGAAGGGATGTGCAATCCATCCCCTGCTATTCAGTTGAGTCATTCATCTTGCTCGCACTACGTGCTGATGCATTTTGAATAAACACCCAAGATCATTGTATATAGAGTCAGTCAAGTGGAGTAGAGTCCCGCATTCTGGACTCCCACGTTTTCATTGATTGAAGCTCACCCAGGCCCGGGTTAAGAGCTATGAGGTCTTACCCTCATCACCTTTCATATGCTCACCCTGACGGTCAATGTCAGTGGTTAAGAGCCCTTAGGTACCCTTCTAGCCGGCTTGTTTGTCGAGGTTGATATGACCCATTGACTAAAGCCCAACCTTGATATTTGAGCCCCTTGTTGGTGTGTTTACTTCATGCTGTATGTGTTTGTGTGGTGTGATTGTATCCCGTAGGTTTGCTAGACTTCGCGTAGTCTCGTTTGCATGTCAATTAAGGTAGCACGGTTCCTTCATCTAGGACTTCCTTTCTTGCGTGAGCTTTCCTAAAACACAAACAAACATTATCCCCTCTTAAGGACACGTTAACTCCTTCTACTATAGGTGAGTAAGTCTCCAAAGGTCGAGCATCCGGTAGATTGTGTAGTGATATTGTTCACATAAAAAACACAAAACAAGTAGAAATGTTTAGCCGAACTACGACAACTTTGATTCTCATGATTCAGATGAGATACGTAGGCACGAGATGCGATGTCTTGTTGAGTTTGACTAACAACTAACTGTGATCCTTTTCTCTCGCCCCCGTTGCGATTGAGACCTCCCCTTTCTCTTGCCCTAGTTGCAATCGAGACCCTCCTTCTTCCTGTGTGTGTTTTCTTGGAGTCTGACGTAAGTCCAATGATTGGCAGTCAGTTTCCCGTGTGTGTGTTTGCTTGGAGTCTGACGTAAGTCCAGCGATTGGCAGTCGGTTTCCCGTGTGTGTTTGTTTGTTTGGAGTCTGATGTAAGTCTAGTGATTGGCATTTAGTTTCCTGTTTCTTTTATGGAGTTGGATGTAAGACCAGCGATTGACATTCCGTTTCCAGTTGTGTGTTTCGTTTGACGTCTCAGCGTCTTTCCTTTCAGCGTTTTGTTTCGGCGTGCGTTAGCCGAGCTACGAGTTCTCTGATTCTTACTCTGGTTAGAGAAGATACATATGCATAGGATGCGATGCCCTAGCGAGCACGTTTCCCGTTCCCCCGAACTACGTCGACTCTGATGTTTGTTTCAGTCAAACTACGTAGGCCCAGGATGCGATATCCTGCCGAGTCCGCTTTCTCCGTCTTTCGTCTGTGTTTCATTTCAGTTCTGTGCAGTTTTTGAGCAGTTATTTAGCAACCTTTCTTCTATTCTTTCTGAGCGTGGATCCCGTCGAGTACGACAGATGCGTAGGGGTGCTAATACCTTCCCTTCATATAACCGACTCCCGATCCTTGCATCTCTGGTCGTAAGACCATTTCCTTTCCAGGTTTACTTCGAGCGTTTCCTTTCCCTCCTTTGGGATAAATAACGCACGGTGGCGGCTCTGTGTCTTTTCCCGCCGGTTTTTCGTGCAATGCGACAGGGGGCGAGAAAAAAATAGTTTGACTCGTTGAGGTTTGTTTTTTAAGTGGATGACAAATACTCAAATGGTCGAGTTATACAACTTGTATCCAAACACTCGAGGAAAAGAATGGTATACACCAAACTGTTCCTTTTTCACCCAATTAATTGTGAAAGTGTTTGATATGATTAAGGTTTTTTGGGTGGAAGACGAATACTCGAATGGTCGAGCTATACGACTTGTATCCAAGTATTCGGGAAAAAAGAGGTATACAGCAAATTATTCCTTTTTCAATCATTTTAATTGCAAAAAGATTTTGACGCGAAATGGATTTTGATTGTGAAAGAGGATTGGTACGAATCGAGTTAAGAGTTTTAAACGGATGATGAATGCTCGAGTGGTCGAGCAATACAACTCATATTCAAACAATCGAGGAAAATAATGGTATACACCAAACCGTTCCTTATTCATCTAATTTGTTATGAAAATGAGATTGCTTAAGATTTTGATTAGAAAGAGATTCATTATCAATCGGATTAGAAACCTTTAAGGGAATGATGAATACTCAAATGGTCTAGCTATACAACTCATATCCAAATAATCGAGGAAAATAGGTATACACCAAATTGTTCCTTTTCATCTTATTTGTGAAATATGTTTAAAAGTGATTAGGTATTTTATTTTGACTTAGAAAAATTCACTTGATATGGATCAAGACTTGATTTGTGTTAATTTGGAATCAATCAAAAGATGGTGAATTTTGAAAAGGTCACTTGACTTTGGATTAAGGGTTCTTAATTTGAAATTTTCATTTTAATTACTAAGTATTTATTTACTTAATTTAAAATTACTTAATAAAATAAGTAGATGGTAAAAGAAAAATAAATAAAAGTGAGGAGGGGTGTAATAGATAATGAGGGTCTAAGCAAGTAACAAACAATTGGCCAAGGCCCAATAAAAATAAACAAAAATAATAATAGAGAGAAAAAATGAAATAAAATAGAGGGGAGGTGCAAACAGCGAATGTTCCAAGGAAGAGGCCCAAAACACGTTATTGAATAGTCCAAAAGGGCTTGAGGGAGTCAAACAAGCTGACTCAACCTCGCCCTTTGGATCATGCTACTACAAGATCTAAAGGTGGAAAAGAGAAGGCGCGTGGAAAGGCATCCAAGGACACCCACACGTGGCATGGTCAAATGCAACAAGTCAACTAATCTGATGGCTAAAGGCCGTCAACATGTGGCCAAGGGAAACAAAAGCTGGAATGATCAAAAGGAGAGGAGCTCACATGTGTGGCTCACTTTCCATTTTTCCTTTTCTCACTAACCTATGATTCTCTCTCTCTCTCTCTCTCTCTCTCTCTCTCTCTCTCCCCTGATCAAACCACCATCGTGTTAACACCTTTTAATTTTCTCTCTCCACCAAATGCAGATCAAATACGACCATTCTTGAGGAACACATTGAGTGTTCATTAGAGCTCAACCAGGAATCTTCAAAAAATGGCCAAATCCAAAAAACCAAAACACATACCCTAATTAACTTCTCTCTATGACTAACAAAATGCTACTAATTTAAGCAACCACCCACAAAAACATAGATCTACCTTTATCCCCAAATAAAACCCTAGGTCTCAAATCAACGCAAACATCCAAATTATAACAATTTAACGCAAATAAATGTGCAACAAAAGCTAAAGTGACATTAATGAGCATGGAAAATGTAGAATAAATGAAGAATAAGACCTCATCGGAGTATGAAACTGAAGGAGAATAGCGATCCAAAACGCAATGGAAAATAGAAATTTCTCCTTTAGTGATCCTTACGAATGGGCATGATTAGTGATAGAATCGTTACCTCTTGTGGCGATTGAAACCTTTGATACAGATCTAAGGAGCGATCACGAACATTGAATGGTGAAACATGAAGGTGAGAAAAACAAGAAAGGGGGGGGGGGGGGTTGAATTGTTTTAAAAACAAAAGCTTTTTCAGAAATAGGAACACACAGAATGTTATACTGGTTCGCTTAGAAAACAAAGCTACTCCAGTCCACCCGGCCAAGGTGATTTCACCTTCAAAAAGGACTTAATCCACTAATCTTGAAAGATTATTCAACCAATCGTCTAAGAGAATGATCTCTTAGTCCTCTCAAGTATACAGACTGCGCAGAGTCACTTGAGGAACAAAAACAATTTACCAAAATGGATTTGTAATGAGAAGTGCTTCTAAGAGTAAGCAAGTATTACAACAAAATATTGGAGCAAGAGTTTTTCACGTAAGAGCAGCAGCTCGTGAAAAAGAGAGAGAATATAAATGACTTTTTCTGTGCGTTGTTGTTGTCTCTCAGTGAGGTAGACTGTCCTTTATATAGTAGTGAGAAGGACCGTTGGAGTGATGGCAGAATCTTAGTCTTTGATGAGCATTCAATGTCATTACTTCTGTGTTTCTTGCTATAACCATTTTGTCTCCCTGATTAACTTCTTTCTTAAAATACTTCATTTCCATAGTGAGAATTCTTTTCGTTACGCTTTCTGAACTTGGTGAAACTTCATCAGAGTCTTGTTGTATCGGAGTCATTCTTTAGAGGGAGATTACGTTTGAATACATCAGAGCTTCTCAGAGTACTAGTCTTCTTGATCATCAGATACTAAGACCAGTAGTTGTTAGAGCTTCTGGTTCTTTTTACTGTCTTCCTTTCGTCAGATTCAGATCTTCTTGGGCGTACTTCTTCCTTAGCAGCGTCTGATCTTCTAGCACTTTGCATCTGATCAGTGTTTGTATCTGATAAAATGATCAGAGTCCTTCGTTGCTGTTCAGAGTCCTGCACACTTAGAAAAATTTCGTTAGAGTGCCATTTTTGGTTTCATCCTTCGTTATCATCAAAATCTTGGAATTCTATTGTAGAACCAATTTTGTTCTTACAAAACACCTCTACTCAGTCCACACGAATGGATTCCTTCAGTCTCAGTGCTAGCTACTACAAATGAAGACTTTAAGTGAGTGAGAGAGAGAAACGAAATTTCATCTAATGCAATGCTTCTACACAAGGGTTCTATTTATAGAACCACTTGTATGGGCTGCAAGCTAAAAAGCCCACTTAAGTGTATGTGACCCATATCTTATGATATACCAAAATCACTTAAGCGCGTGGTACCTTACCATATTTCGTATTCTACGTAAGTGCACCGTACCTTATGATGTTTTACAATTCACTTAAGTGCATCATACCTTACGGTGTTCCTTATTTACTCCATCTCTCATCAATCCGTCCTTTTGTGTGTGACCCTGTAGGTTCTCGTGACATTGGTAATTATATTAAATCACGTATTTAATATAATAAATAGTGAGCGGTATCTTGTAACACATCACTGCTACCCAAGACACGAAAATGTCATGTGATATGATAAATCCTTTTGTGATAATACTTACCCTTTTGCCCTTATGTCTATATTGAATACAACGCATAGACAGTGTCATCCTTGTCCAGTTCAATATTGGGCCCGTAGACATTTATCCTGTTACGCAGGATGGGCAAATTCCATCTAGGTCACTCATGTCCCTCAACATGCTTCGTGGAGTACCCATCAACTGTCTTTATGGTTATCCAGTTATGGACAATGTTTGATTAGCAATAAAGCACTCGACTCTACATCTAGGGTCCATAGTGGTTTCAGGTCGAAGGGTGGTATACACCATTATCACCATGAGAATAAATTATGACACTTTGCATAACATTATATATAGTATTCTCATAGCGAGTCAATCCAGTATAAATATTACTCTTAATATTCATACTTATGTTGAAGACTTGATAACTCCTTATCCATGATCCATGAGATGTGATCATCAGTCTATATACATAATAGTCTTAGTGCTTTAATGTTATCCCACTTCACAATAAATCTCAACTACGGATACTTTAAGAATAATGTCCTTATGTTTAATGGGATCTCATGATTAAGTCACACTTGATACATTAAACGAAGTAGCTATTCTAGGGACTTTATTAAACAAACATAATAAAGAAAAAAGCCTTTACTATTAATAAATAATTCGATACAAGTAGCAAAAGTATTGGCCTTTAGGGCTTATACCAACAATCTCCCACTATCACTAGAGCCAATCAGGCATACCCCTAATGCCCATAGATCTAGTATGGCCATCATGCTTCTGCTGCGCAAGAGGCTTTCTCAGCGGGTCAACAATATATTCAAGTGTAGGTACTATGCATATTTTCACATCTCCTCTATCTATTATCTCTCAAATGAGGTGATAACGCCTAAGTATGTGTTTGGATCGTAGGTGAGATATAGGCTCCTTAGCTTGTGCGATAGCACCATTGTTATCACAATAGAATCAATGGGATCCACAATGCTAGGAACTATGCCAAGTTCACTAATGAACTTTTTGATCCAAACAACTTCCTTTGTTGCACTTGAGGCAACAATATACTCGACCTCGGTTGTAGAATCAACAACTGTATCTTGCTTTGAACTTTTCCAGCTCACAGCGCCACCGTTTAAGTAGAACACATAACCAGATTGCGATCTAAAGTCATCTTTATCTGTTTGAAAGCTAGCATCGGTGTATCCAATTACAACAAGCTCTTCCCGACCCTAATATATCAAGAACGAGTCCTTAGTCCTTCTCAAATACTTAAGGATATTCTTGACAGCTACCCAATGAGCATCACTGGGATCAGATTGGTACCTACTCGTTACACTTAAAGCATACGAGACATCTGGTCGAGTACATAACATGTCATACATGATATATGCTATTGCATATGTATATGGAATCTTATTCATGCGATCCCTTTCTTCCTTAGTCGAAAGGGATTGTGTTTTTGAAAGACACAGGCCATGTTGAATCCTTTATTAGAATCATGCATATTAAAGCATCTTAGCACTTTGTCTATGTATGTACTCTGACTTAGGCCAAGCAGTTTTTGTGATCTATCTCTATAGATCCTGATTCCTACTATATAGGCGGCTTCACCTAGGTCCTTCATAGAAAAGGATTTCCCTAACCAAGGCATTACTTGTTGCAGGGTAGGGACATAATTTCCAATGAGTAATATGTCATCTACATATAATACCAGGAAGACGATCATGCTCCCACTAACCTTCTTATAGACACAAGGCTCATCTTCATTCTTGATGAATCCATATTGTTTTACTGTTTCATCAAAACAAAGATTCCAGCTTCTGGAAGCTTGCTTCAACCCATAGATTGATCTTTGTAACTTACATATATTTTGGGCTTCTTCTGGTATGTCAAATCCTCCAGGATGTGTCATGTACACATCCTTAAGAAGATTCTCATTAAGGAAAGTAGTTTTGACATCCATCTGCCATATTTCATAATCATGATATGCAGCGATAACAAGTAAAATCCAAACAGATTTAAGCATTGCAACTGGTGAAAAGGTTTCATCATAGTCAACCCCATGAATTTGTTTATATCCTTTTGCAACCAGTCTTACCTTATAGGTGTGTACCTTACCATCCATGCCAGTCTTCTTTTTAAAGACCCACTTGCATCCTATAGGGTTAACTCCTATAGGAGGCTCTACCAAGGTCCAAACCTGGTTTGTGTACATGGAATCCATTTCAGATTTCATGGCTTCTAGCCACTTCTCAGACTCGGGACCAGTTATGGCCTATTGGTAGGTCACAGGCTCATCTTGATCCATGAGTAATACATCACCTTGATCAGTTATGAGATATCCATATCTCTTAGGTATGTGACATATCCTACTTGACCTACGTTGGTCTTGCTCTACTTGAGCAGGTTGCTCTTCCACAACTACTTATGTTTCCTGCTCTAATTCTTCCATAGGTGTATCAATGCTTTGTGATTCTAGATTTTCTTCAAGCTCTACTTTCCTCCCACTGATTCCTTTGGAAATAAAATCCTTTTCTAAGAAAACTCCAGTTTGAGCGACAAACAGTTTGCCCTCAGAAGGATTTTAGAAGTAATACCCTCTTGTTTCTTTAGGATACCCCAAAAATAAGCATTTGTCAGATTTAGGCTCAAGCTTAAGTGAAATATGTCATTTCACATAAACTTCGCAACCCCAAATCTTCATGTAAGACATATGTGGTTTCTTACCACTCCATATCTCATATGGTGTCTTCTCAACCTTTTTGGATGGAACACAGTTAAGTGTGTAAGCTGCTGTCAATAGTGCATGTCCCCAAAAGGAGTTTGGAAGATTGACGTGACTCATCATAGATCGGAACACTTCTAACAAGGTTTGATTTCTTCTCTCAGATACACCGTTCCGTTGGGGTGTTTCAGGAGGAGTAAGTTGGGATAGAATCCCACACTCTTTCAGATGGTCATCAAACTCTAGGCTTAAATACTCACCACCTTGATCTGATTGAAGAGTTTTAATATTCTTACCTAGTTGGTTTTGTACTTCATTCTTGAATTCCTTGAACTTTTCAAAGGACTCTGATTTGTGTTTCATTAAATACACATAACCATATCTACTGAAATCATCAGTAAATATGATGAAGTACTGAAAAACTCCTCTGGCTAGTATGTTCAATGGTCCACATACATCAGTATGTATGAGGGCCAAAATATCGTTAGCTCTTTCACCTTTTCCTTTGAATGGAGACTTTGTCATCTTTCCAATTAAACAAGATCTGCATGTCTCATATAATTCATAATCAAAAGAGTCCAAGAGTCCATCTTTATGGAGTTTGGAAATGCGTTTCTCATTTATGTGGCCTAATCGACAATTCCAAAGGTAAGTTGGATTTAACTCATTAGGTTTCATCCTTTTAGTATTAATGTTATAAATAGGCATTTCAAGATTAATGACATATAGTCCATTGTTCATTTGTGCAGTAGCATAGAATATATCATTCAAATAAATGAAGCAACAATTGTTCTTTATTATAAATGAAAAACCAAATTGTCTAAACAAGAAATGAAAATAATATTCCTGCTAATTGCAGGTACATAATAACAGTTCTCTAACTAATTTATTAAACCACTAGGTAAAGTTAATACATAATTTCCTACGGCTAAAGCAACAACCTTTGCTCCATTGCCAACTCGTAGGTCAACTTCACCTTTTTCCAAATCTCTACTCCTTTTTAGCCCCTGCACATTGGTACAAATGTGAGAACCGCATCCAATATCTAATACCCATAATGCAGAAGTAGATAAATTAATTTCAATAACAAAAATACCTGAAGTTAAAGTCTCTACTCCATTCTTCTTATCTTCCAAGTACTTTGGGCCATTTCTCTTTCAGTGTCCGGTCTTACCGCAATGGAAGCATGTGCCTTCCTTTGCTATGCCTTCACTAGGCTTCAAAGCAGGAGCAGTGGGTTTGGGTTTGGCCACTTCCTTGCCTTTCCCTTTACCACCCTGCTTGGTGGGTCTTTTGTTCTATCTTTTTCCATTTCCGATCATCAGAATGGACTTCCCTTTTGACTTCAGATTCTGCTCAGCAGTTCTTAACATGCCTAGCAGTTCAGGAAGAGATTTGTCCATATCATTCATGTTAAAATTAAGGACAAATTGACGAAAGCTGTCTGGCAACGATTGCAAGATCAAATTAGTCGCAAGTTCCTTTCTAAATGGAAAACCCAACGTCTCAAGGTTCTCCACATACCCAATCATCTTGAGCACATGGGGACCTACAGAGGCTCCCTCCGCTAACTTGCCTTGAAAAAGGGCTTTTTGAAACTTCAAACCTTTCATGCCTTGCCTGCTCTTGATAGAGCATCTTCAGGTGTTCGATCATATCGAACACTGCCATGTTCTCATGTTGCTTTTGCAACTCCGAGTTCATGGTGTAAGACCCCAATTTTGTCCCTAAGATCCCTCATGGCATCATAACATTGCACTTGCATTGCCTCAAGGATCATTAGCATCTTCGTTCCCTTTGCCTTTGGATGGGACCTCTTGTGATTGGTTTGATATCACCAGGCATGCTTGAATTGTATATCATTGCTTTTCTCATTTTGTTTACTAACCAAAAGGACAAAAATATGTCACTAACATCTTTTGTTTGTAGTTTGAGCAATCACAAGGTCAAGAGCTTCAAGGAGATCCTTTGTGCAGAGATATGGTCAAATGAAGATGAAAGCAAGCATGGTAATGGTTCCCAAAGCTCTCATCCATCAAATGTGTCTCCCTAACATCTCAATTCATCATTTTGATCAAGGCAAGTCAAAGGGTTTGAGGTTTGTGTCCCAAAGGAACCCTAATTCATCTGTGCACCACAATGCCTTGCTCATGAAGCAACCCCAGCCCATGGTCAAATGCAATCAAGGGAAGTTCTTTAATTCATCATTTAATGCATATTTGAACTTATTTGAGTGCCCTCAATCATCAATTCATCAAGATATGAGTCATGGACTTGAGAAGTTGATCAGTCCATTCATCTGACTATTTTGAAATGCAATGAGGCCTAACTTTTTATGTGTTGGTCAAATGGAGATGATTCAAAAAGAAAAAATGTTCTTAAGGACAATATGAACAACTTTCATGTTCATCAAAAATTGATTTGATGCTTGGAAGGTCATCTCCCATTCCAATACATTATAGGTCATTTTGACTGAAACCCTAATTTTGGGTCAACTTCACAAGGACATATATCATTCATTTTTTATGATTTTTAGGTGGGATCAAATGCATTGGAAATCTTAAGATGTCTACTTAAAATTTTATGTTGAATAAAAGTTCAAAATCGCAAAGGAAATACATGTGATAATGCAAGACATTATAGGTCATTTTGGGCCAAATACATTAAAAGGCAAAAAAGTCCAACTTCAAGTGCCCAGAACTCTTTCATAAAAAATCCAAATGATACAAAATTTAAGTCCATTTTGATTGTCTTGAAAAGATATACAACTTTGATGTTGGAGGTTTTTTCATTTGTGGCTTTCATCATCAAAACAGAAGGGCTTGAACATTGGCCAAATTTAGAAACTTTGCCTTTACATGTTTTGCTCCTTGCACTTTAAACTCCAATTTCACCAATTTCCACACTTCAAATGGTTTTTTTCCCAACATAACAATTGTTCCTTACATCAAAACCTTTCCAACCATTACTCACATGATCATGTTTGGATTTGGCAATTGGTATTTTCGAAGAGGGGAAGTTTTTGGTTCAATTATGCATAACATGGTGAAACTTCATATGCAAGCAATTGGAGTGCAAACCACACGTCCAAACCTTCTCCAAATCATTCCAATATCCATTTGTATTGGCTTTTGGGCCCTCCATGCGCCTGTACAGACCCATGCATGGAGGCCTTCAATTTTCATGCACACGAAATTCACCTTGCTTGCATCAGGTTTTGCTATAAATAGAGGTGCATACCTCCATCATAAACCAACCTAAAGACGTCTGAAATCCTGCTAAAGTGATTCCCCAATCTCACCAAAGAAGCTATTTCAATTTTTCTTCAAATTTTTCAGATCCAAAGTTCAACTACATCTGGTTGAATCCTTGGATCTAAAGCTTCTAAACCTTCATCCTTCAGCTCATTGATCTTCTGTTTTGGCAAAGAAAGCAAGGAACCGAGCTCAAGTTTCCAGAAATCAAGGTTGTTATGCAACTGGTTTTTTCTTCGAAACTCATTATGTATTGATCTATTTGGTTGGATATTATGTTGGTTGAAGTCCTCTCCATAGAGGCATCATTGTTGTGCATTCAATTTTCAAAATCTAACAAGTTCATGATGAACACCACAGAACTTCCATCTCTGATTTCTCTCAATATAGAGATCTAGAGTGGAATTGAGTGGCACAGGGATGATGTACATCATCCTAGCTTTCCAAAGATGTATAGATCGCGTATTTTGGTTAAGATTTGGTTGTCTGCAATTTTGGCCGGAAAACACAAGCTCACCGGAGAAGAAGGTGGCTCCAGTGGCCGTCCCATTGCCAGTTTGAATGTGGATCGTTGGATTGAGTTTTCCAGATCTAATCCAGGCCCTCGCTTGTTATGACTTTCATTTATTCAATATGTTGCGCGTGGACTTGGACTTATGGTGGAATCGCACATCTGGAGCGCATGATCTGCCAGCTCAATTAATGAGCTCAGATCTGACGCTCCTGGTTTTTTTGAATTTCCAATTTTCTGATTTAATTTCTTTTATTCCAATAATTTTCAAAAATTCATATCTCTTTTATTATTGGTCCAAAAATTATGGGACCAATTGCATTCTTCTCCAAATAATTTTTAGTTTCTAATTTTGATTTTTAATATTTTTTATTTCCTCATTTGATATTTTTTGTGAATTTTCTCTTTTCTGGTTATTTTTAATTCATTTTAAATAGTTTTTGATATTCAAAAAATACAAAAATATTTTCCTAACCTATTTGAATGATGATGGATCTATGAAAAATATTCTCATCAGTTTTTTAATTGATTTGAGATTTATTTGAGATTTTAGTCCAATTAGGTTATTTTTATTCATTTTTAATTGATTAAAATAGTTTCTGACTTTTAAAAATGCTGAAATTTTTTGTCAAACTTTGTTTGACCTTGTTGAACTTTGGATAAATCACTTGGACCTTTCAAGGTTGATTTGAAGTGATTTTGAAATTTGACCTTTCTTTTATTTTTAATTCAAGTTTATTTTAATATTAAAAATGCCAAAAATATTTTATTTATTGTTTGATCTCCAATCTTCATCTCACTTCTGATTTCTTATTGTTTGACTTTGATCTTCAATGTCACTTGGTCAATACACATGGATTGGTACATTTTATTTGACCTTATGCATTTTGATCTTTCCATCTCCTTATCCATTCTTCATCTTCTTCTTATTCTTCTTCTCTCTTTTTGATCAATGAGTTGAAGGTTGATAAGTTAGCATTGATTAGGGAGACTTAACCTTCCTTGATTCAAATCTAATTCATCTTGATCAATTGGTCAAATGAATGGCTTTGCATTAAGGATAGGTTGTCTTCTAAATCATGCAAAAGGCTTAAACCAATACAAGATCAATTCTCTTTTCCTTTTTGGCATGGCAAGTTGCTGGAACTTGGTTCACTAATCAAGACTTCTAACTTGTGTTGTTGCCTACATTATTATTGACCGGCCTCAGATAGTTGTGACTTCTACATAAGTTCAATTACGATTGCTTAACATAGCGCTAAATTTTCCTTATGGCACACTAATTACTAACACTAACCATTAACAATTAACATTTACTTTTTGCTCTTTACTTTTATGCAATTTACTATTCTTGCACATATTATCCATTTGCTTTTCTCTTTGCTCACTTGAGCACATGTTTATGTTAATGCCATTTGCCTTTTGCTCACTTGAGCACATAATTGTGTATATACTATTGTGTTTGTGTTTTTGTTTTGATTGTTGTGGACCAAATGCAAAGAAGTGGACTTAGATCTTAGGATTTTTCCCTATGCAAAGAATGGAGAAATAGACTTAGTTTCTAGGACATTCCCTATGCAAAATTGGAGCAAAAGGATCTTAATGATGAATATGGGCCAAGCCTCTAAACTCACTCTTGTCCATTCTTGATTTGTTTCATAACACTCTTTGATGTGTGTGTTCTTGTGCTAGGGATTCCCACTTGAGCTTAATTGAAGAACCATTACCATGAGCTCCCAAGAGAGAGAGATCCAAGATGCATTGAGAAGTTTTCTTCCAAGTTCACCTTGATTAATGATTGCTTGAGTTTATGCTTTGTATGTTTGCTTATTCCAAAGGATGGGAGCTACTTGGATCATCAATATGATCTCAAGAGAGGAACTCCATTGTGGTTTTGTTTCTTTATCCCTTACCTTTTTGCTTTACTTAGGACTTAGCCCTTCTTCTTCTTCCCTCCACTCTAACCCAAGCCAAGATTTTTGTGCAAACACTTAACATTTGTTTTCAAACATTAGAAACCTAAGCCTTATGCTTTTGATTTTCAAACTCTCTTTTCATAACACTTATTTTGAATTGAATCTTTAAGTCAACTTTGACCATTTTGTATACACTTCTAATTGGTAAATATAACCCATCAAAATGTCTTTTTGTGGTTCCAATGGCCACTTCTTTAATCAATTTTTTTCATAACCTTTAGCTATTAGGTTTGAGTTATCTTTGTGGTAGATGTAATACTCACCTATATCCTTAGCGATGGACAATGAGTCTTCCATGCTTATTATAGGGTTAACCCCTCACTAGCATGTTGAAGTTATCCTCACATGGTGGATTTGTGGTTTTAGGTTGAGTTTTCTCCCTTTGATAACAAAAGACCTTAAGGCTTTTGGACCAATCAATTCACCAACTTGTTTTGAGATTTTTACCCCGAACTACGAGGTTTTGATCCTAATCTTCTTTTAGATGGTACGTAGGCAATGGGTTTATCCATCCAAACACAAAAATATAAATAAACTTGTACATTCCCCTCCCATCTCTTCAATCATGTTTGCACAAACAAAATTTTCACAAAAGACAACAACCTTTACAACAAGTGTGAAAAGGGCTCCCTAGGAGTACCTAGGATGTTTTGGGTGCCTAACACCTTCCCATTACATAACCAACCCCCTTACCCAGATCTCTGTTTCTCTTTTACTAGTTTTTGTTAAAACTTTTAGGTTTTTGTTCGCTTTCTAACCATTCCTTTGGATAAATAGAAGTGCGGTGGCGACTCGACTTGTATGATTTACCTTGGATTTAGTCAATATCTCTAATGGTAACGAATACCCCGCTACACATGGTAGCTAGCATGAGGCAATCAGTTTCATTGGCATCATTGACATGCTTCTTATAAGCATCTCTTTCCGCCTTAGGTGCAGAACTAGGAGGTTCCTCTTTGGGAATAGGTTTCTCCAAGACATACAACTTTCTATCATGTTTGAGGACAATCCTCATATTTTGGTGCCAATCCAGAAAATTTGTCCTAGGCAATTTTTCCTTATCAAGGATTGAGCGTAAAATTTTTTTAGAGGTGTTCGTTGTCATGGTAATCTACATGAAAAATAAGAAAATATAAGTATCACTAAAATAACATATTTAATTAGGCATTTAATTAAATATGCTCCCACTATTTTACTCAAAACAAATGGCCCTCATCATTTGATTCGGAAAATCTCGTTGGAAGATTTTCTAGTGGGTTGAGATCCACATTTCACTTTGTTTTAATTCCACGTAGGCGGATTACATAAAACTGGGTTATTTAGGTAGGAACTCCTTCCAATTGTATCTAATACAACTCTCAAATATTTTAGTTGGGTGAGTAACTCCTTATTCCAATCCATCATATGGATCATTTCCAACTCTTGCTTCTAAACATATATAATCGTATTATAATTTGTTTAGTTAAGTTTGAACCATTGTTTTAGCAATTGGATATTACAATTATCCCATCACACCTTACTAATATAGAACATGCACCTCGCGTAGGCAAAACCTACACTATTCGATACTAGTTTTGATGAGTGCTAAAACTTGGAAAGCATAAAATTAATATTTAATTTAAGGGAATTTGAAATTATTTTGATCTCACCGGCTTATTTATCATATAAATCGTCTCTCACATGCATCAACATGCATACAAAATGAAACAGTTATGGCCCATAGCGCAATTGTTCTCCCAAGCCAATGAGAGAACCTAAGATAACCTAATAACGATCTAAGATTCTCCAAGCAAGATCTTCAAGGTTGTCCTCCTTTGATATTGTATTCTTCTCTTTCTTCATAACATTACATTACATAAAAGAAACTCGTTTTATATACAAGGGAGTGAGATGAGAAAAGAAGTTACATTAAGAGATTAAAAGAGAGGCACGACACGCAAGCCGTATTTTAAAATCCCAAAACAAAATAAAGGAAAACTAAGGCCATAACCGGTCACCACAAGACAATAATAATAAACACATTATTATTATTAATTTAAATTCTGTTAATTAAATAAACCAAATTAAATTTCGGCGACTGATCACACTCCGCAGAGTTAACCAGGGGTTCTGTTGCCCGTTCAGTGGACGGGGGTCAAGGGGGCAGCGCCCCGACACAAAATTTTAATGAACAATTCATTTGAAACTGACGTCTATTTTCACATCAACACTTGATACTTTAAAGCACAACTCTTGCACAGTCACAACCCTAATCGCATAACTCTCTGACAGCATAACCCTTGTACCGTCATGAACCCTAATGCAACAATTTCATACCGTCAAACACATCTAGATTGTTAATTCAGTATGATCGATCAACACATTATTGCTTCACCATAATTCATCGTATTCCGAAGCAAATGACCATTGATCGCTCAAAGGAAAACAACCATTAAGTGTTTGAATGAACGAAACATAAACAATATATCATATATACCGTATTTTACATCAGAATTTATTATATCATATATATAACTTAATCGATCTCAATTGTGTAACCTATGGATGATCGATTATCGCTGCTTCACCATACCAACATCGGATTCCGAAGCATAGTCAACATCAATCATCCAAATCGTACACACATGATTCCAAATTTAATTACTCGTTTATTATTTAATTCATTCTGTCTTTTAATAATATTAATACAGAAAATAGAGAAAATAAACGGCTATCAGATGCATGGTTTCGTAAGTGGCTCTGATACCATTGAAGGAGAATAGCGATCCAAAATGCAGCGAAAAATAAAAATTTCTCCTTTAGTGATCCTTACGAATGGGCATGATCAATAATAGAATCATTACCTCTTCTGGCGATTGAAACCTTTGATGCAGATCTAAGGAGCGATCACGAACATTGAATGGTGACAACTCCTCTACTCAGTCCACACGAACGAATTCCTTTAGTCTCAGTGCTAGCTGCTACGAATGAAGGCTTTGAGTGAGAGATAGAGATATAGAGAGAGAGAGAGAGAGAGAGAGAGAGAGAGAGAGAGAAACGAAATTTCACCTAATGTAATGCTTCTGTATAAGGGTTCTATTTATAGAACCACTCGTGTGGGCTGCAAGCTAAAAATCCCACTTAAGTGTATGTGGCCCATATCTTATGATATACCAAAATCACTTAAGCACG
The DNA here is from genome assembly GCF_024323335.1 of Lathyrus oleraceus. NCBI lineage: Eukaryota > Viridiplantae > Streptophyta > Magnoliopsida > Fabales > Fabaceae > Lathyrus > Lathyrus oleraceus. The sequence goes on along the minus strand of NC_066583.1, from coordinate 83,748,521 downwards.
TGGTACCTTACCATATTTCGTATTCTGCTTAAGTGCGCCGTACCTTACGATGTTCTACAATTCACTTAAGTGCATCATACCTTACCGTGTTCCTTATTTACTCTATCTCTCATCAATTCGTCCTTTTGTATGTGACCCTGTAGGTTCTCGCGACATTGGTAATTATATTAAATCACGTATTTAACATAATAAATAGTGAGCAGTATCTAGCAACACATCACTGCTACCCAAGACACGAAAACATCACGTGATCTGACAAATCCTTTTGTGATAATACTTATATGTACAATTACCCTTTTGCCCTTATGTCTATATTAAACACAAGGCATAGACCGTGTCATCCTTGTCCAGTTCAATATTGGGCCCGTAGACATTTATCCTGTTACACGGGATGGGCAAATTCCATCTAGGGCACTCATGTCCCTCAGCATGTTTCATGGAGTACCCATAAATTATCTTTATGGTCATCGAGTTACAGACAATGTTTGATTAGCAATAAGGCACTCGACTCTAAATCTAGGGTCCATAGTGGTTTCAGGTTGAAGGGTGGTATACACCATTATCACCATGAGAATAACTTATGACACTTTACATAGCATTCTATATAGTATTCTCATAGCGGGTCAATCCAGTATAAATATTACTCTTAATATTCATACCTATGTTTAATACTTGATAACTCCTTATCCATGATCCATGAGATGTGATCATCAGTCTATATACATAATAGTATTAATGCTTTAATGTTATCCCACTTCACAACAAAGCTCAACTATGAATACTTTAAGAATAATGTCCTTATGTTTAATGGGATCTCATGATCAAGTCACACTTGATACATTAAACGGATTAGCTATTCTAGGGACTTTATTAAACAAAAATAATAAAGAAAAAAGCCTTTTATTATTAATAAATAATTCGATACAAGTACCAAAAGTATTGGCTTCTAGGGCTTACACCAACAGAAACCCCGACGAGCCTCCGACAAGTCCAACCTCAGGTAAGTTTTCCAAAATTCCTTCTTTTGCTCCTGTTTGTTAGTTGTGATTCTCCATTTGTCTAAACTTCTTCTCCTTCTTGTTAGGTCTGGCGAGGCAGTATATGACTTAGTTCAAGCTTTCTTAAGCTTCAAAGAAAAGCTTAAGGATCTTTCTCTTGAGAACTTTAGTGAGGGCTATGGCTTAGTTTTAGCAGGGGTTCAATAAGATTTTAAGTATGTGTTAGAGTCAAATAGAATGAGGTTATATATAGTGAGAATGGTGAGGTATCGGTGATGAACTCGTGAGTTACTTTAAGGGGAAAGGAATTTGTTTAGAGTAATTTGGGGGGACATAGTTGGATATCCGTGTGAGGTGTGAATAAGGGATAAATTGTGTGAGGTGTGAATAAGGGATTAATTGTGCGTGGATGAAAATATTGTGGCTGGGATTGATGATGCTATGTGTGAATGTTGAGTTGGATGTGATGATGACCATACTGCATATCACACATTTATCCTTTTCCTTGTTATATCTTTCTTTTGAATTTTCAATTCCTTTTAGTTTGATGCATATGATGTGTTATGTATGTTGTTGGTATGTTGTTGATGGCATGGATGTTGCTGTAAAATGTAGAAATCGTGTCTATATTATTTCAAACTTCTTCTTATTATTAATTTTTTAAATTTTTTATTTATGCATGGATGATGGATGTATGGTGTTTGATAAGGGAGGTACTATGGGATGGACGAAGATGGTATGTTGCAAATGTGAAGCAAGGAACTCATGATACAAGCCAACCTTATTTTCCTTCTTTTTATTTTTTTAATTTTCTTTTTAAATTATATACATAATATGATGTATGACTGACGTCTGTAAACTTATTTCTATTTTATATGGAATGTAATGTGTGGTTTTGGTATTTAAATTCAAATATATTTCAGTACATGTACATGTATTCAAAATTCCAATTCGATTTAAAGCCCAATTTTAATTCTCTTTGTTAATGAATGCTTTTGACATATAATGGGGAAAAAATTTGAACCACATGTATGGCATATGAAAAATTAATTAAAAGTGAAACATGTAAAAAAAACATGGTCAATCAAATGGTGTTCATTAATATGGTCTAAAATGATGATAATCACTCACAAAGTGATATGGGAATGTTATGAAAGGAACCAATGGATGACCGCAAAATATGAATGTAGGATGGTACAAAGTTGAAACTAATGGACTTGTGACCTTTATTTTGAATATGATTTTAACATAACAAGAAAATGAAAAATGCAATGCAGATGAGAATGATTAGACCAAACACGTCGACTTCCAAGTGTCCTTTATTTTAAAATGCAATGGATGCATTGGATACAATGCAAGATAAACTGAAAGGACCAAAGATAAAGGTGGGACAAAATTAGAGTATGACAGTTACCCATATTTAATTGCCTTAAACCCTAGAGTATGCATAACCATGGTTTTTATACCTTTAGGGTGGAAGTCAATAAAATACAAAAGACCTAAATTTTATCTCAACAAGATGAAATGCAATGAGATTAAGAAAGAAAATAAACTAGGATAAAATATTGGATCAACATCAATTCAAGAGGTGATACTGATTAAGATGAAAAGGATCACCATCAAAAAAGGTTGATGGTTATATTACAACAAGGAGGATCACCATCAACAAAAGGATGATGGTAAGATCAGACAACAAGTATCACCATCAACAAAAGGATGATGGCAATATCACAACTGCAAAGATCACCATCAACAAAAGGATGATGGTTAGATCATAGACAACAAATATCACCACCAATAAAAGGATGATGGTAAGACCACACTGCAAAGATCGCCATTGACAAAAGGCTGATGGTAAGATCACAATCATAAAGATCACCATCAATAAAAGGATGATGGTAAAATCAAACGACAAGGATCACCATCAACAAAAGAGTTATGGTAAGATCACAACTGCAGGGATCACCATCAACAAAAGAATAAAGGTAAGATCACAACTTCAAAGATCGCCATCAACAAAAGGATGATCGTAAGATAGAACGGAAAGGATCGCCATCAACAAAAGGATTATGGTAAGATCACACTTGCAAAGATTGCTATCAAAAAAAGGTTGGTGGTTAAATAAAACGGTAAGCATCGCCATCAACAAAAGGATGATGGTAAGATCACATCTGCAAGGATCTCCATTAACAAAAGGATGATGGTAAGATTATAACTGTAAAGATCTCCATCAACAAAAGGATGACGGTAAGATCAAATGGTAGGGATCTCCATCAACAAAAGGATGATGGTAAAATCACAACTGCAAGGATTGCCATCAACAAAAGGTTGGTGGTTAGATCAAACAGAAAGTATCGCCATCAACAAAAGGTTGATTGTAAGGTCAAACAGAAAGGATCGCCATCAACAAAAGAATGATGGTAAGATCATAACTGCAAAGATTGCCATCAATAAAAGGATGACAGTAAGATCATAACTTCAAAGATATCCATCAACAAAAGGATGATGGTAAGATCATAACTTCAAAGATCGCCATCAACAAAAGGATGATAGTAAGATCACAACTACAAAGATCACCATCAATAAAAGGATGATGGTAAGACCAAACTGCAAAGATCACCATCAACAAAAAGGCCGATGGTTATATCAAACTACAAAGATTACAATCAACAAAAGGATGATGGTTAAACCATAAATGAAAAGATCGCCATCAACAAAAGGTTGGTGGTTAGATCAAATTGCTACGACCGCTATGAACAAAAGGTTGATGGTAAGATCAAAATGACAAAGATTTCCATCAACAAAAGGTTGATGGTTAGATTACAACAGCAAAGATAGACCTCAACAAAAGGATGATAGTTAGATCAAACTACAAAGATCGCCATTAATAAAAGGATGATGGTTAGATCAAACTAAAAAGATCACCATCAACAAAAGGTTGATGGTAAGATCAAATGAGAAAAGATCATTATAAACAAAAGGTTAACAAAAAGGACTCATTGGGGAATAAAATCATCAACAAAGGTTGATGCAATATACTTGCTAGAGAGTATCGTCATCAACAAAAGGTTGATGGAAAAGACTTAATGGGGAATATCATAATCAACAAAAGGTTGACTAGGGATATCTAATGACAACGTATGCGGGGTAGGAACTCTCTCGGAGAAATACCACTGACTTGACTGAGGATTTACCTGGAGTCTCAGATTGATCTTGAATCCTGGTTTATGCGATGTGTAACACCCCTTTTTCTACCCCAAAATACTTAACATATAATCAGAGTAAATAAGCACGCATATAAACCAAAGGGCATCACATCGACGTTTTCAAAAACTAAAAGCTTTCAAAACCAACATCATTCATCATCAATATACAATACACCTGGTCATTCAAAATAACGCATTTCAATTATCATGAATATTCAAGAATATGCATTCGCAGCGGAAAATAATGAATACTCATGCATTTCGTCAAATGATCCATATCCCATACCATGATCATCTCTTAATAATCTCTTCAAAATAAACTAAAACCATAATCAGAATATTTGGCACTATGGCCTCTCAATAGCAATTGCAAATAAGCATGTTCACAAGTAATAACATAATACTTATCCAAATAGGATACGAGTTCAATACTACTAATCTACCCAGTGTTACATGACCAGAGCATTGACTCATTACCTAGTCTTCAAACTAAAATACGGAAACTCTCCGGCTAATCTCGAGCGAGCTACCGTCCACTTACTTCAGCGATACTACTCTTGAGTATCTGCACGATACCCATGTAAAGGTAACATTCAAACAGAAAGGGTGAGAATTCAAATCATTATGAATAAGTATAATAAGGCACAATGATTAATCAACAATTAAAGGAATTCATCACACTTCATATAACCATGTAAATAATATTAACCAACATTTATTTCACATGTTTCAAGCACACATAAAACTCAAGGAGTATAATATTCAAATCCAATATTATATTCCCACAAATACACATAACTACAATTATCACATAATCACATATTTTTCCAAATTATGTATCCAAACATCATCAAATTAAATTACCATATCTCATACACACATCACAATCACAACACTGCATACACTCAACTGTCACATAACTCTAATGTGACGCAATGCAAGACATGTGGCTCTATGCATATGGTACCGAAATGTGAACCCAATGTTTCACCACTTTCCGATTCAATATCTAGAATCCAAGCCACGCTTCCGATCCGGACAAGATCAAAGCCACTACCACGCCTATTTCCAATTAAGGATCAACGTGTGCTACATCTACCACGCCTATTTCCAATTAAGGATCAACGTGTGCTACATCTACCACGCCTATTTCCAATTAAGGATCAATGTGTGCTACATCTACCATGCCTATTTCCAATTAAGGATCAACGTGTGCTACGTCTATTTCCATTCAAGGATCAACGTCTACCACGCCTATTTCCAATTAAGGATCAACGTGTGCTACCATATGAACCCACAGTTTCACCGCTTCCACCATGAAGCCGACCATGCGATGAATGAATGTACAAATACCAACACATATGCAATTAAGATCATCTCTACCATCTTAACATTCCACATATCACCATAATTCAACTCTATGAATTATCCCCCAATGGTACATATACACATTCATAACAAATACACCATTCACATAATATGCAATTAAGATCATCTCTACCATCTTAATCATTCTACATACAACCATAATTCAACTCTATGAATTATCCACAAATAGTACATATACACATTCATAACAATATATCATTCACAAATATAGGCTAATTATCAAATGCGCACACATAGATTTCATTCCAAAACGAATACAACATTTAAAATATCAATTTTTCACTTTTTAAACAGTGTTAACCGATTAACGCATATGGTTAATCGGTTAACGTGACACAGAATGCACTTCCTGGAAAATTTCAACAGTGTTAACCGGTTAACGCTTTTGGTTAACCGGTTAACGCAAGACAGAATACAAATTTCTAACAGATTTTCAACAGTGTTAACCGGTTAACGCTTTCGGTTAACCGGTTAACGCAAAAACAAAATGCTATTCCCGCGTTAACACAAAACAGAATGCAGAATTTTTTGCGTTTTTCATCGTTGGAGGACTTTCGGACCTCCGATTTCGATTCCGTAAAAAGCCAAACATTCAGAAAATTATAACTCATACAATACTCTAAGAATATAACGTTAATTTGCAGTTTAACACAATCAAATCACCATAATTCAAGAATACTCATCAAAACTAACAATTCCAAACAACCATACAAAATTAGGAATTTTAACCTAAACATGCTTCTACCCATTGACCTGTTGGTGTAAGCCATAGAGGCCAATACTTTTGGTACTTATATCGAATTATTTAAAGACATTTTCTTTATTATGGTTGATTAATAAAGTCCCTGGAATAGATAGTCCGTTTAATGTATTAAGTGTGACTTAATCATGAGAACACATTAAACATAAGGACACTATTCTTAAAGTATCCGTAGTCGAGCTTTAGTATGAAGTGGGATAATATTAAAGCATTAAGACTATTATGTTTGTAGACTGATGATCACATCTCATGGATCATGGATAAAGAGTTATCAAGTCTTAACCATAGGTATGAATATTAGGAGTAATATTTATACCGGATTGACCCGCTATGAGAATACTATATAGAAAGTTATGCAAAGTGTCATAAGTTATTCTCATGGTGATAATAGTGTATACCACTCTTCAACCTGAAACCACTATGGATCCTAGATGTAGAGTCGAGTGCTTTGTTGCTGATCCAACGTTGTCCGTAACTGGATAACCATAAAGACAGTTGATGGGTACTCCACAAAGCATGTTGAGGGACATGAATGTCCTAGATGGAATTTGCCCATCCTACGTAACAGGATAAATGTCTATGGGCCCAATATTGAACTGGACAAGGGTGACACGGTCTATACCTTGTGTTCAATATAGACATAAGGGCAAAGGGGTAATTATACACATAATTATTATCACAGGAGGTTTTGTCAGATCACATGACATTTTCGTGACTTGGGTAGCAGTGATGTGTTGCTAGATACCGCTCACTATTTATTATGTTAAATGCGTGATTTAATATAATTGCCAACGCCGCGAAAACCTATAGGGTCACACACAAAGGACGGATTGATGAGAGATAGAATAATTAAGGAACATCGTAAGGTACAGTGTACTTAAGTAGAATATGAAATATGGTAAGGTACCAAATACTTAAGTGATTTTGGCATTTTATGAGATATGGGCCAAAATGCACTTAAGTGGGCTTTTTGGCTTGAAGCCCACACAAGTGGTTCTATAAATAGAACCCCTTGGGTAGAAGCATTGTAACTCACTGAGACAGAAAACACAACTGAAGAGTTGGAATTTCGTATCTCTCTCTCACTCAAAGCCTTCATTCATAACAGCTAGCACTGCGATTGAAGGAATTCATTCGTGTGGACTGAGTAGAGACGTTGTCATCGTTCAACGTTCGTGATCGCCCCGTGGATCTGTGTCAAAGGTTTTGATCATTATCAGAGATCTGCACCAAAGGTTTGAATCGCCATAAGAGGTAACGATTCTATCACTGATCATGCCCATTCGTAAGGATCACTAAATGGAGAAATTTTTAAATTCTGGTGCGCCTTGGATGGCTATTCTCCAACAATGGTATCAGAGCCACTTACGAAACCATGAATCTAATAACTGTTTTTTTTCTATAATAATATGATTAAAGACATAATGAATCAAAGGTTAAATTGAGATCGATCAAGTTACATATATGTGATATATGTAATCCTGATGCAAAATACATTATATATGATATAGTGTTCTCGTTTCGTTCATTCAAACCCTCAATGATTGTTTTCCTTTGAGCGATCAATGGTCGTTTGCTTCTTGATCCGACAATAGTATGGTGAAGCAATGACGTGTTGATCAATCATACTGAATTAACAATCGAGATGTGTTTGACGGTCTGAAATTGATGCATCAGGGTTAGTGACGGCACAAGGGTTGTGTTGTCAGAGAGTTATGCGATTGGGGTTTGACTGCACAAGAGTTGTGCGTTCTAAACACTTTTCCAAACAGTGTTAACCGGTTAACGCGTATGGTTAACCGGTTAACGCAATATGAAATACTTTTTTTTTAATTTTCAAACAGTGTTAACCGGTTAACGCATATGGTTAACCGGTTAACGCAAGGCGGAAAACAGTTTTCCAAGAAATTTTTCAACAGTGTTAACCGGTTAACGCATATGGTTAACCGGTTAACGCAAGGCAGAAAAGAATTTTCTAAAAGTTTTCAAACAGTGTTAACCGGTTAACGCATATGGTTAACCGGTTAACGCAAGGAAAAATTCACCCGTTCGGCTAGAAAAAGTGCTTTGAAGTATCAAGTGTTGATACGAAAAATGACGTCAATTTTAAATGAATTGTTCATTAAAATTTTCGAGCAGGGGCGCTGCCCCTTCGACCCCGCAAGGGGCGCTGCCCCCTTGACCCCTGTCTGCTGAACCACCGTCCGCTGACCAGGCAGCGGAACACCCGTTCCCGCTGTCTGGGCAGCGGACCCCCGGCTAACTCTGCGTAGTGTGATCGGTCGTCGAAATTTAATTTGATTTTAATTAATTAAAGGAATTAATAATACTAATAAAGTGTTTATTATTGTCTTGTGGTGATCGGTTATGGCCTTAGTTTTCCTTTGTTTTGTTTTGGGTTTTTAAAATACGACTTGCGTGTCGTGCCTCTCTCTTAATCTCCCAAATGTAACTTCTTTTCTCATCTCACTCCCTCGTATGTAAAACGAGTTTCTTTCATGTAATGTAATGATATGAAGAAAGCAAAGAAGTCAGTGCCAAAGGAGGACAACCTTGAAGATCTTGCTTGGAGAAGCTTAGATCGTTGTAGGTTAGCTTAGGTTCTCTCATTGGCTTGGGAGAACAATTGCGCTAGGGGCCATAACTGTTTCATTATGTATGTATGTATGTTGATGCATGTGAATGTATGTTGATGCATGTGAGAGACGGTTTATATGATAAACAAGCCGGTGAGATCAGAAAAATTGCAATTCCCTCAAATTAAATATTAAGTTTATGCTTTCCAAGTTTTAACACTCATCAAGACTAGTAATGGATAATGTAGGTTTCGCCTACGCGAGGTGCATGATCTATATATATTAGTAAGGTGCGATGGGATAATTGTAATATCCAACTGTTAAAACAATGAGTCAAACTTAACTAAACAAATTATGAGAATATTATATATGTTTGCTTTCCAAGTTTTAGCACTCATCAAGACTGGTATCGAATAATGTAGGTTTCGCCTACGCGAGGTGCATGTTTTGTATTAGTTAAGGTGCGATGGGATAATTGTAATATCCAACTGCTAAAACGATGAGTTAAACTTGATTATAATTTTCTTATATATGTTTAGAAGCAAGAGTTGGGAATAATCCATATGATGGATTGGAATAAGGAGTTATTCACCCAATTGAAATTTTCGAGAGTTGTATGAGATACAATTGGAAGGAGTTCCTACCTAAATAACCTAGTTTTGTGTAATCCGCCTACGCGGACTTAGAACGAAGTGAAATATGGATCTCGACCCACTAGAAAATCTTCCAACGGGATTTTCCGAATCAGATGATGAGGGTCATTTGTTTTGAGTAAAATAGTGGGAGCATGTTTAATTAAAAGGCCTAATTAAATATGTCAATGATACTTATATTTTTCATTAATCCTTGTGTAGATTACCATGACAGCAAACACCTCTAACAACATCTTGTGATCAATCCTTGATAAGGAAAAATTGTCTGGGACAAATTTTCTGGATTGGCACCGAAACCTGAGGATTGTCCTCAAACATGATAAAAATTGTATGTCTTGGAGACACCTGTTCCTGAAGAGGAACCTCCTAGTTCTGCACCCAAGGCAGAAAGAGATGCTTATAAGAAGCATGTCGATGATGCCAATGAAACTGTTTGTCTCATGCTGGCTACCATGAACTCAGAATTGCAAAAGCAACATGAGAACATGTCAGCGTTCGATATGATCGAACACCTGAAGTTGCTCTATCAAGAGCAAGCAAGGCATGAGAGGTTTGAAGTTTCAAAAGCCCTTTTTCAAAGCAAGTTAGTTGAGGGAGCCCCTGTAGGTCCCCATGTACTCAAGATGATTGGGTATGTGGAAAACCTTGAGAGATTGGGTTTTCCCCTCGAAAAGGAACTTGCAACTGATTTGATCTTGCAATCGTTGCCAGATAGTTTCAGTCAATTTGTCCTAAATTTTAATATGATTGATATGGACAAATCTCTTCCTGAACTGCTCACCATGTTAAGAACTGTCGAGAAAAATCTGAAGTCAAAAGGGAAGTCCATTCTGATGATCTGAAATGGAAAGAGACAGAACAAAAGGCCCACTAAGCAGACTGATAAGGGGAAGGGCAAGGAAGTTGCCAATCCCAGACCCACTGCTGCTTTGAAGCCTAGTGGAGGCATAACAAAAGAAGGCACCTGCTTCCATTGCGGTAAGACCGGACACTGGAAGAGGAACTGTCCAAAGTACCTGGAAGATAAGAAGAATGGAGTAGAGACTTCAACTTCAGGTATTTTTGTTATTAATTTATCTACTTCTGCATCATGGGTATTAGATACTGGATGCATTTCTCACATTTGTACAAATGTGCAGGAACTAAAAAGGAGTAGAGATTTGGCAAAAGGTGAAGTCGACCTACGAGTTGGCTATGGAGCAAAGGTTGCTGCTTTAGCCGTAGGAACTTTTGTATTGACTTTACCTAGTGGTTTAATAATTCAGTTAGAGAACTGTTATTATGTACCTGGAATTAGCAGGAATATTATTTCCATTGCTTGTTTGGACAAGTTTGGTTTTTCATTTATAATAAAGAATAATTGTTGCTCAATTTATTTGAATGATATATTCTATGCTACTGCACAAATGAACAATGGACTATATGTCCTTGATCTTGAAATGCCTATTAATAACATTAATACAAAAGGGTGAAACCTAACGAGTTAAAACCAACTAGGTAAGAATATTAAAACTCTTCGATCAGATCGAAGTGGTGAGTATTTAATCCTAGAGTTTGATGACCATCTGAAAGAGTGTGGGATCCTATCTCAACTTACTCCTCCTGGCACATCCCAATGGAAGGGTGTATCTGAGAGAAGAAATCGAACCCTGTTGAACATGGTCTGATCCATGATGAGTCATACCAATCTTCCAAACTCCTTTTGAGGACATACACCATTGACATCAGCTTACACACTTAACCGTGTTCCATCCAAAAGGGTGAAAAGACACCATATGAGATATGGAGTGGTAAGAGACCACATATGTCTTACATGAAGATTTGGGGTTGCGAAGTTTATGTGAAACGAAAAATTTTCACTAAGCTTGAGCCCAAATCTGACAAATGCTTATTTGTGGGGTATCCTAAAGAAACAAAAGGATATTATTTCTACAATCCTTCTGAGGGCAAAGTGTTTGTCGCTCGAACTTGAGTTTTCCTAGAAAGGGATTTTATTTCCAAAGGAATCAGTGGGAGGAAAGTAGAACTTGAAGAAATTCAAGAATCACAAAGTATCGATACACCTATGGAGGAATTAGAGCAGGAAACACAAGTAGTTGTGTAAGAGCAACCTGCTCAAATAGAACAAGACCAGCGTAGGTCAGGCAAGATACGTCACCTACCTGAGATATATGGATATCTGATCAAGGTAATGTATTACTCATGGATCAAGATGAGCCTGTGACATACTCATGGAATCTTCGTTTTGATGAAACAGTAAAACTGTATGGATTCATCAAGAACGAAGATGAGACTTGTGTCTACAAGAAGGTTAGTGGGAGCATGATCGTATTCCTGGTATTATATGTAGATGACATATTACTCATTAGAATCAATATCCCTACCCTGCAACAAGTAAAGTCTTGGTTGGGGAAATGCTCTTCTATGAAGGACCTGGGTGAAGCAGCCTATCAGAATCTATAGAGATAGATCATGAAATGCTTGGCCTAAGTCAGAGTACATAGACAAAGTACTGAGACGCTTTAATATGAATGATTCCAATCTGGTTATGTGTTTTGCTTAAATGGTGGCACTGTGAGCTTGAAAAGTTCAACGCAAGATGCAGTTGCTGATTCTACAACTGAGGCCGAGTATATTGCTGCCTTAAGTGCAGCAAAGGAAGCTGTTTGGATCAACAAACTTGGCATAGTCCCTAGCATTGTGGATCCCATTGGTCTCTATTATGATAACAATGGTGTTATCGCACAAGCTAAGGAGCCTAGATCTCACCAACGATCCATACACATACTTAGGCGTTATGCAAAAATATGTAAAGTACCTACACTTGACAATGTTGCTGACCCACTGACAAAGCCTCTTGCGCAGCAGAAGCATGATGGCCATACTAGATCAATGGGCATACGGGGTATGCCTGATTGGCTCTAGTGCTAGTGGGAGATTGTTGGTGTAAGCCCTAGAGGCCAATACTTTTGGTACTTATATCGAATTATTTAAAGGCATTTTCTTTTTTATGGTTGATTAATAAAGTCCCTAGAATAGATAGTCCGTTTAATGTATTAAGTGTGACTTAATCATGAGAACACATTAAACATAAGGACACTATTCTTAAAGTATCCGTAGTCGAGCTTTAGTATGAAGTGGGATAACATTAAAGCATTAAGACTATTATGTTTGTAGACTGATGATCACATCTCATGGATCATGGATAAAGAGTTATCAAGTCTTAAACATAGGTATGAATATTAGGAGTAATATTTATACCGGATTGACCCGCTATGAGAATACTATATAGAAAGTTATGCAAAGTGTCATAAGTTATTCTCATGGTGATAATAGGGTATACCACTCTTCGACCTGAAACCACTATGGATCCTAGATGTAGAGTCGAGTGCTTTGTTGCTGATCCAACGTTGTCCGTAACTGGATAACCATAAAGACAGGTGATGGGTACTCCACAAAGCATGCTGAGGGACATGAGTGTCCTAGATGGAATTTGCCCATCCTGCGTAACAGGATAAATGTCTATGGGCCCAATATTGAACTGGACAAGGGTGACACGGTCTATACCTTGTGTTCAATATAGACATAAGGGCAAAGGGGTAATTATACACATAATTATTATCACAGGAGGTTTTGTCAGATCACATGACATTTTTGTGACTTGGGTAGCAGGGATGTGTTGCTAGATACCGCTCACTATTTATTATGTTAAATGCGTGATTTAATATAATTGCCAACGCCGCGAAAACCTATAGGGTCACACACAAAGGACGGATTGATGAGAGATAGAATAATTAAGGAACATCGTAAGGTACGATGTACTTAAGTAGAATACGAAATATGGTAAGGTACCAAATACTTAAGTGATTTTGGCATTTTATGAGATATGGGCCAAAATGCACTTAAGTGGGCTTTTTAGCTTGAAGCCCACACAAGTGGTTCTATAAATAGAACCCCTTGGGTAGAAGCATTGTAACTCACTGAGACAGAAAACACAACTGAAGAGTTGGAATTTCGTATCTCTCTCTCACTCAAAGCCTTCATTCATAACAGCTAGCACTGCGATTGAAGGAATCCGTTCGTGTGGACTGAGTAGAGATGTTGTCATCGTTCAACGTTCGTGATCGCCCTGTGGATCTGTATCAAAGGTTTTGATCATTATCAGAGATCTGCACCAAAGGTTTGAATCGCCACAAGAGGTAACGATTCTATCACTGATCATACCCATTCGTAAGGATCACTAAATGGAGAAATTTTTAAATTCCGCTGCGCCTTGGATGGCTATTCTCCAACATGACCCAATCATACTAACCCATAATAATAAGGATTCCCCCCTTACCTCTTCAATTTTTTAGAAACCCTAGCTCCTCTCTTGTTCTTCCCCTCTTCTCCTTACTTTTCCTATTCTCTTTCTCTATTGTTGTCAAATGATCAAATGAATCCTAATTCTCACTCTCCTCACCTCTTATATACTAGTATTCTATTTGGGCTTAAAGCATGATACCTCTAATTTAATTAATAGGCCCAATAAGACCTAATATTCAAATATCTCTAATTAGTTCAAAATAAATTAAACCAACTCAATATGCACACCAAGTTAATTAATTCAATTATTCATTAGATCTCATATCAACTAAATAATTAATTAACACACCAAATTAATTAATATAATCGATTATTACTACCTAACAACCAATTAATTAATTAACACTTCAAATAAATAAAATAAAATATATTAATAATAATATAAGAAATAATTACTAAAATTGGGTTGTTACACGATGCATGCATCTTTGATTTGTAAGGTGTAATGCTCCACATTGGTGGAAATGATACACATGAAATGATGCATGAAATGTCATGATTAATACATGTAGGAATGTAAATGGGTGATTAGTTTATTGTGGGGCTTGATCTTCTTTCCTCGAAAAGGTCAAGAAAAGCTGAGGTTTTGGTGTACCAATCCCAATTGGTTCTCGATATGCCAATGAAAGATTGGTCTTTGGAGTACCAATGACGATTGTATTTTGGTTTAATGGTTGCTAATGAAATATTGTACTTTAATTTTTTGGTTAGCAATGAAAGATTGGATTTTATATTTTTGGTTACCAATGAAAGATTGGGGTTTTAATTTTGATTACCAACGAAAGATTGAATTTTGGTTTTTTTGATTACCATTGAAAGATTTGGATTTAGTTTTTTTGGTTACCAATGAAAGATTGGGCTATGATTGTTCTGATGGCGAATGAAAGATCAAACTTTTATGTTTTGGCCAATGAAAGATTTGGATTCTGTAGGTGGAAAGGGTTTGACTTCCCGACATTCTGAATTTTGACAATGCAATGATTGAAAGGCATATATGCTTTTGGTGCCCCAAGTTTGATCCTTTACTAGTAAGTTGTATACTCATTCATGGGAGAACTCTGACTTCTATGCTGAATAGGCCATGGAGACCTACAAATGATTTTATATCTTCGTGCATCAAATGCAGTACTGGGGACTGTTGATCTCCCTTCAGACATTTCAAAATCAAAATAATTTACTTTTATTTTCAAATGCTTTTATTATTGTCTAAATTTTTAATGCAGTTTTTATAAAAAATAATTGACATTTTGCAAATAAGCAGATAAAACAAAAATAATGAAGAAAGCTTTTATGAAAGCATGATCCTTATTCAAATGAATTGACCCGTAAATGGGTGATAATACATAAGGATGTAATTCCTAAAAGAGGCGATTGTTGTCCTAGGAAGAAGTAGGATGACAATGGGAACTATTTTGAGTTTCTATTGAATTACAACACAACTGTATTCCTTATGTCTTCAAGGATCACAACACTTTGATTCTGAGGAGAATGTATATATCAATTCTTTTGGCCTAGAGTTTTCCATTGTAGCGTAGATTCACAGGCTGCAGTATTTTTCCTTTGGAAAAATCCCTAACTTTTTCCTGGACCGCCCTTTAGGGTTTTCAGTCCAACGAGATACCCATTTTTTCCTTAGTATCCCTTTCGGGTTTTCGACTTAGTGAGTTGCATTCTTTTATTTTTATCCCTAACTTTTTCCCGGACGGATTGTGTTGGCTTGTGTTGGCTTTTGCTATTTAAGCTTTTTATGTTTCTGCTTTTGATGAACCTCTAATAGATTCTAAACAATTGGTTTATAGTCTGACTTAGAAAACTTGTATTACTTCTGAAAGTCCTTATCATATTTTGAATCAGAATCTGACATAGAGTATCATAGTTGTTAGGAGCAGAATATTAAGTACATAAGCAAGGAAAGTAAAAACAAAGACACAAGCAGTTATCCTGGTTCCTCTCACAACTTGAGAGTAGTCCATTCCCCTTATACTTCTAAGGGATTTCCACTATAACTAAACTGAATAAAAATGCTCAAGCACCAAGCAAGATACTTCCAATGCTCAAGCATACACGCAAGAGACTTCCAGTGCTTAAAACCACAAGTAAGATACTTATATGCTCAAGCACACAAGAAAGAGACTTCAAATGCTCAAGCACTAAAGTAAGAGACTTTCGACTCTATAACAAACTATTAAGAGATTTGGGTAACAACTACACTTGATATACAATCAGAGATGCAGGCAAAATACAACTTAGAAAGATTCTAAGACTTAAAAACTTCTGAAATATACACAATGTTAATATGTTCTAAGTCTAGAAAATTTGACAGAGTAGGTTCTCTTTGAAAAGCCAAGGTTCAGAGTTTGTAATGCAGTGTATTAGTCTTCAACATATGGTCCTTCAACTCCTTATATAGATAGCAGAAAAAGAGACATTGAAGACTTTCCCCAAAAGGTTGGATAACCTTTGTATTTAATTAGACACATCAAGAAACCACCTTCAAGTCTTCACGTGATCAAAAGGTCTCTGAGTCTGAATGAGTTTCTTCAATTGAAGAGATTATACTTCAGAGGTTAACTTTCTCCAGACTTCATTCTTCAGAGGCTGATCCCTTTAGAGTCCACTTCTTGGATTCTGAAGCTTCAGAGTCTTGATCACCATAGGCTGAATTTCTTAAGAGTTTACTTCTTTAGAGTTTGGATCTTCCATCAGAGCCAGAGTCTGAACATCAAATTCAAATTTCTCAAGCATTTCTTCATTTGTTCTCAATCTTAAAAACCTGCAT
The DNA here is from genome assembly GCF_024323335.1 of Lathyrus oleraceus. Classification (NCBI taxonomy): domain Eukaryota; kingdom Viridiplantae; phylum Streptophyta; class Magnoliopsida; order Fabales; family Fabaceae; genus Lathyrus; species Lathyrus oleraceus. The sequence goes on along the minus strand of NC_066583.1, from coordinate 83,731,795 downwards.
ACTTGAACAAATATTAGAATACCCATTTGTTCTTTAAATACTTTGTTATCATCAAAATACAAGGGATATGGTATCAACCAATTTTTTTTCCATCAATCATATCATTTTTTTATCCACCGGGATACCAATTTTTTCATAGGCCACCCTTTCAGACTTTCGACCTAGTGGGCTTTTGTATTCCTCTTTTTTAGGCAAAGTATCATTTGATTGTGTCCAAATTCATTAGGAGCAGAAATTATTCTCCATCCATAGTTGTGAGAATCATAGCACCTTTGGAAAAGGCTTTCTTCAAAACATATAGGCCTTCATAATTTGGGGCTCACTTGCCCCATGAATCCTTGTGAATTAGCAGGATCTTTTTCAGCACCAGGTCACCTTTTTGGTTTCTCGAGGTCGGACCTTCTTATCAAATGCTTTCTTGAGACACCTATGATATAGCTGACCATGACATAACACTGTCATGCACTTCTCCTCTATAAGGTTGAGTATGTCGAACCTTGTCTAGACCCATTCCTCCTCTTCTAGGTTGGTCTCCATCAAGACTCTCAGCGAGGGTTCGACCTCAACAAGAAGTATTGCTTCCATGCCATAGACCAAAGATAAATGAGTTTCCCCCGCTGACATGCAAACTGACATCCGATAGTCGTGCAACAAAAAAGGTAGCATTTCATGCCAATCCTTGCATGTTATCACCATTTTCTAGATGTTTTTTTTTGTTTTTTACTTCTATGGTGCGGTTCATCTTGGGCCGACATCTTGATGAGTTGTGGTGATCGATTTTGAAGTTTTTGCCAATTCTTTAATCATTTTGTTGTTGATATTTAACCCATTATCAATGATGATCTTGCTGGGAACCACATAATAACATATGATGTCCTTCTTAATGAAGCAGGCAATTACTTGCTTTGTGAAATTGGCGTAATATGCAACTTTGACCCATTTGGTGAAGTAGTCTATGGCAACTAGTATGAGTCTATGTTCGTTCAAAGCCTTTGGTTCGATGAACCCAATCATGTTTATTCCCCACATGGAGAATGAACATGGTGCTGTTAGTACACTCAGAGGAGTAGGTGGTACATGCACCTTGTCGGCATAAATCTGACATTTATGGCACGTTTTGGCATAATGGAAACACTCAGTTTCCATAGTTAACCAGTAGTAGCATGCACTCTAGATTTTCTTGTCCATTGTGTGACCATTGGCATGAGTACCAAAGGATCCCTCATGAATTTCCTTGATGAGCATGTCTGCTTCATATCTATCCACACATCTGAGCAGGACCATGTCATAATTCCTTTTGTATAACACATTTCCATTTAGGAAGAACTTTGTTACTAATCTCTTCAGAGTTTTCTTGTCTATGATTGAAGTGTTTGCTAGGTATTATTGCTTCTCAAGATAACTCTTAATATCGTAGGACCAGGGTTTGTCATCAGGTTCTTCTACTACTGCCAAGAAATGTGTAGGTTGATCGAAATGCTTGATTATAACAGTTGGCTCATGATTATGCCAAATTAACTTGTACATTGATACCAAGGTTGCCAAAGCGTCTTCCATATGATTTTCCTCCCGAGGAATATGGGAAAAGGTGATTTCTTCGAACTGGGGTAGTAGTTCCAACACATGATCCCGATATGGAATCAGGTTAGGATATCTTATTTCCAAGTCACCTCTTATCTAGGGTATAACCGAAGTAGAGTATCTGTATACTTAAAGGACTTTAATCCTTAAGTCAATGACTGCTTCTATCCCCATGATGCACGCTTTAAACTCAACAATATTATTGGTGCGGTCAAAACATGATTTTGCAGTGAAAGGTAGGTGATAATTCTTGGGAGACATCGGTATTGCCCCGATACCATATCCTACAACATCAGAGGCACCATCGAACATAAGAGTCTATCACTCCCCTGGTTCGGGTCCTTCATTGTCGCCTATGACCTTTTCATCATTCATGGCCATAACATCTTCATCAGGGAAATCAAACCTCAATGGTTGATAGTCTTCCACTATTTAGTGGGCAAGATAATTTGCCAACACACTGCCCTTGATGGCCTTCTATGTAACATATTGGATGTCGTATTCAGATAAAAGCATTTTCCAACGGGTGATTCTGCCTATAAGAGTTGGCTTCTAGAATATGTATTTGATAGGATCCATCTTGGATATCAGCCACATTGTGTGTGTCAGCATATATTTTCGGAGGCATCGGGAAGCCCATGAAAGTGCACAATAAGTCTTCTCGAGCAATGAGTATCTAGTCTCACATTCATTAAGTTTCTTTCTTAGGTAGTAGATGACATGTTCCTTCCTACCTATTTCGTCTTACTGTCCCAATACACAACCTATAGATTTATCAAGTACCGTTAAGTACATGATAAGAGGTCTTCCCAGAACAAGGGGTATCAAGATGAATGGTTCTTGTAGGTATTCTTTCAATTTCTCAAATGCTGCTTGGTAGTCGCCGTTCCACTCGATAGCTTGATCTTTGTGTAGTAGCCTAAAAATTGGCTTGCACGTGGCTATGAGATGTGATATGAATCTAGCAATGTAGTTCAATCTCCCTAAGAAGCCATGAACCTCTTTTTCAGTTTTGGGTGAAGGCATACTCTATACGGCTCTGACTTTGTTAGGATCAACCTCGATTCCTTGTTGACTTATGATGAATCTCCATAATTCACCAGATCAGAACCCAAAAGTGCACTTGTTAAGGTTGCGTCTTTGCCTAAATTATCTCGATCGACCAAATAACTTTTGTAGATTGATGATGTGACCCTCTTCTGTCTAGGATTTTGCAATCATATCATTGATGTATACTTAGATATTTTTATGAATCATATCATGAAAGAAAGTTACCATCGCTCGTTGATATGTTACCCCAACTTTTTTCAAGTCAAAAGGAATCACTTTGTAGCAGAAGGTTCCCTAAGGGGTGATAAATCTGGTTTTCTTCATGTCTTCCGGGGCGATTTTGATTTGGTTATACCTAGAGAAACCATCCATGAAGGAGAATGTCTAGAACTGAGTCATATTATCCACTAGTACATCAATGTGAGGTAATGTGAAATCATCTTTTGGGCTTGCTCTATTTAGGTCACGGTAATCAGCACATATTCATACTTTTCCATCCTTTTTTGGTACCAACACAATGTTGGCAACCTATTGTGGGTACTTTGCTACAACCAAGAAGCCTGCAGCGAATTGCTTTCTAATCTCTTCTCTTATCTTGAAAGCCATATCCAACAGAGTCCTTCTGAGCTTCTTCTTGACTAGCAGACATTATTCTCGGAGAGGAAAATTATGCACAATGATGTCAGTATCCAACCCGAGCATATCTTAGTATGACCAAGCAAACATGTTTACATACTCACGAAGGAGTTCGACCAACTTCCTTTTCTCAACATCTTGTAAGGTGGCGCCTATCTTGACTTCTTTATTGTCTTCCTTAATTCCAAGGTTGATAATTTATACTACATCCTGATGCGGTTGAATGATCTTTGATTCCTACTTGAGTAGCCTGGCCAACTCTTCAAGGAGTTCATAATCTTCCTCGCCATCCTTTCCGGCTTGGTTAATTGGGCAATCAAAGTCATATGGGACCATAACATTGTTGTTACTAATGGTCTCAGGGGTGATTCTGCATGTTATGATTATGCATTTTTTTAGAAAAGAGAATAAAGTGAAAGTGCGTAAAAGATTGCCATTTTAAAATAAAATGTGAAAGAAAAGGAGCTTAATTGTCTTTTATTGATAATAAACAATGATTAAAGCAACGGGGTCCCTAGAAAGCGTTCCATTATGCCTTGGGCAAAGCATATGGTTTAAAAAAACAGAAAATTACTTTTTAAATGGAAAGACTTCTTGGATTTCAACAAACTTCCAGTTTTTGAGCTCTTCCCCTGGTATGCCTTGGCACACCCAATCTATCATTGCTTCATTATCGACTACCTCTTCCACCATGGCTATCTGTCCTCCTAAGATGTGACCGACACTCATGAAAGTTTCTTACACAAGAATGACTTGTCCCTTGCAAGTTTGAAAATCATATTTTCCCAAAGAAGGTTGATATCCCAGCCCGAACCTATCTTTCTTCTCAGGAAATTCCAAGATTTTTCCCTAGTGCTCAGCATTTCCAGTCTTAACAATGTCCTTGGCTCCTTTCCAAGAGGTCATTTATGGTTTACATTTGTGGTGCTCCACCACTGGCTGGATTGCAACAACACTTGCCACTTCCAAGGCATGGAATGGAGTTTCAACCTTTTCTACATCTACGTCAATGTATAAAAAAGAAGACAAATGGCTTACCAATATGTCTTCCTCCCCACCCACTACTATTATTTTGTTGTCAATGATAAATTTTAGCTTCCATTGAAGTGTCGAAGTAATTGCCCTTGTAGCATGAATCTAGGGTCTTCCAAGTAGACAGCTGTACATTATATTAATGTCCATAAATTGGAAGGTGATGGAGAAAGTGTATAGGTCGATCCTTATGGGGAGGTCCTCTCTCTAATCACAGCTCACTGGGAGCCATCAAAAGCTTTTATAATCAGAGCGTTAGGCTTCACCGCAACTCTTTCCACTATCAACTTTATTAAGGTGGTCTTTGACATAACATTCAATGAGGATCCTGTGTCCACCCACACCCTAGATAAGATCATATCCAAAAACTTCATTAGAATATGTAGAGATCTATTGTGTTCCCTCCCTTCCGATGGTAATTCATCATCACTGAAGCCTATGCAACTTCTAGTTGTGATGTTAGCAACAAGACCATCAAATTGATCTACAGTAATATCCTTAGTCACGTGGGCATCCCCCATGACTTTCATTAGCGACTATCGATGAGCCTCCGGGCTTAGTACTAAGGATAATATTGAGATCTTAGAGGGTATGCGGTTAAGCTGGTCCACCAGTCGAGAGTCACTCTTGTCGCGCACGAAAAATACATAGTCGCGACCAGATTTTATTTATTCCAAAGGAAAGGGAAAGTAGCAATAAAATCCCCTAAGAGAAGGGTCTTCGCAACCAAGAGAGGATTCAGAAGTCGGTTATACAAGGGGAAGGTAATAGCACCCCTCACATCCATCGTACTCGATGGTAACTGTAACACCCCATTTTTTATTAGATATTTTATTATATTTTAATTGTTTGAATTATGTATTTTGATGATTTATTTTATGGCTAGGTATTTACGGGGTATGTATCCTTTAGTTAGGGGTATAGAGAGATGATAGAAGTAAGTAGAATAATTTAAATTATTTTGATACTTATAAATAATTTTTTATTTATTTTTATTATATTAATTAGTGGAGATAAAATAATTGGGGCAAATAAGAGAAATTGAGAAAGTTAGTAGAAAGAAGGAATATGAGATGATTAAGTTTGGACCAAGTTAGTGATTTGGAAAAGTTTACCCTAAAAATAAAAATATAAGAGGAACCTAGGTTTAAGGAGATTTTCACAGTACATGATACTGGAAAAAAATGAGCAAAGAGGCAATAGGCAAGGTGATCAAGGAAAGAGAGTGAATGTTTCAATTTAGAAATTTTGCAAGGAGTTCAGGTAAGGGTGAGAACTTCTTCCAATAGTGAAAGGTATGGTAGAAGGGTAGAATGGAGGAACCCCTAACCTCCTTAGGGTTGGGTGTTTTGATTCATAATTTTGAATTGGGATGCTATTGTGGTTGTTATATGATGAATTTCATGTGCCTTATATGCGTGTATTTTTTCTGTTTTGATGATTGAACCTATATCCACCATTACAATTTTGAAGATTTTAGGCTTAATCTTAAAATAATGATTAGATGAATTAATTATGTTAAAACTGTAAATTAACTTAAGATAATTAGAGTATTGCATGGCTTGTAATTTTCTGAGCGTTTGGCCTTTTACAGAATTGAAATTGGAGGTCCGGAAAGCCTCCAACGATGAAAAACGCAGAAAATTCTGCATTCTGTCCGTCACGACGGCGCTCAGCGCGGGAGTATTTGTTCATGTTTTTTGGTCGAAACCATTTTGGCCATAACTTTTGATCCGTAAGTTCAAATCGAATTCCGTTTGAAGCGTTGGATATCTGAAATAGAGGGTTATAACTTTGCTTCAGGGACAAAATAATTTGGTGATTATTTAATGGATATTTTTGCGGTTGAAGAAGATGAAAATTATGTTGTAAATTTTAGAAAAATAATAACTTTTTAGTAACAACTCCGTGCACGATTTTGATCATAACTTTCAAGTCGTGAATCATTTTGCATTGAGATTTGAATAATTAGAAATATGAATCTTAGAGGTATAAATTGATGGTGATAAGTAAATTATTTGAGTATTACTCATGTGCCTACTGTGTTGGTGAAGTTTTTGTTCATACATTTGATTAATGAATTGTTAACATATCCCGACAATTTTGATAATAACTTTTATTCCGTAAGTCTGATTTTGATGTCGTATGAAGCGTTATAAGACTAACACTCAAACCTATAATATGGTAGTGATTATTGATATGTTTAAATAATATTCACATGCTTACTATGTTAATAAATTTATTAGTTTATACGTTTGGTTGATAAATCGTTGCATTGTTATAATATCATGGTGTGATCATTATGTTGTTATGTTAATGGTGTTAAGATGCTGACGAGTTGCTGTTGTTTGTTGATATTATTCATATGGTAACATGAATTGGTTGTTGCATGATGAATGATGTGATGCATAAATGATGATATGTGTGTGGGGATCCTTTAGGTGAACCTTGTTGTGTCAATGCATGTTATTTGAGAGTCATGCATCTTGGTGTACGTGATTCAGTCCAATTTTGGCGAGCCCCGATTCTATGGTGATGGATCATATGTGAGTAGCTAACTCCTATTATGGGGGATTAGTGAAGCATTACCTATGTTAATGGTAACGAGTTTTGCTGAGCCTCGATCCCATTGTGATGGATCGGGTGCGAGTAGCTAATTCCTGTTATGGGGGATTAGTGAAGTGTTACCTATGGTGATGGTAGAGATTTTGGTGTGCTCCGATTCCAAGAGGGAATCGATCCTATGGTGGGTGTAACACCCTTCTAAAATATCCCAATAATTAATTAAAACAACCAAACATAAATCAGAGTAGATATGCAATTTAAGGGTGTCACACTTGACACTTCACACCATTCATCAAAACAGTTCGTCATGCTCATTTATTAATCAAAATAAAACATTGCACAATTCGCAGCGGAATAAAAATCTAACAACATGCAAAACATGTAACACATTACATGTAAAGTTGTTCAACAACCAAAGGAAAACAAGTAAAACATCCCGTCCCGATGTTACATCTACCAGAGCACGACTCACTAAGGAACTACACTAGACTCCAATCACTAGCTTCTACTCAATTACTGCTCGTTACCTGAAACATAGTTGTAAGGGTGAGTTCCTCAATCGATATAACAAGCATTATAAAATATCATGTAATGTTAAGTAAATTAACACATTCATCACCCTCATCATATCACACATTCAGCAACGGCAACATCAACTCATAATCATACTCAACACAACCACAAAACACACGTATAATATTGGAATACATCCATTCATATTATACGCCATACATACATTATGCAATGAGACTCCATGCATGCGGTACCGACTATTCGTGAACACATAGTTCAACCTCACCGATCAAACCCAGATACGGCTACCAAGCTCACTAGTCCCACTCATTTGAGACCTAGTGACTCACTCACTAATTCCTCACCATGGGAATTAGCTACCACCATAAAGGCTATGCTATGCACGCTAAATCACCTAGCATGCAAACATCAACGACAATCCACAATGGACATATGCTCACACTCTAAGCCATAAACAGTCCATCTACAATTGCATACATAATAGATATATTCACAGCATTATGCATACCATCATACATCATCAGCATATTTATCATAGAATCATATCATGTCATGCCAAATAATAAATCACAGTATTAGCACACTCTACTAATACCTATACTGCTCAAAACAACGGGAAATGATCCCTACTATATCATACATGCAATATATCATTCACCAATATAGGCCAATCATCAAATATGTACACATAATTCCATTCCAAAACGTACACAATATTTAAATATCAATTTTTCACTATTATAACAGTGTTAACCGGTTAACGCCCTGGGTTAATCGGTTAACGCAAAACAGAATGCGCTTCCTGGAAAATTTTAACAGTGTTAACCGGTTAACACCCTGGGTTAACCGGTTAACGCAAGACAGAAATTAATTTTTAATTATCATAACAGTGTTAACCGGTTAACGCCCTGGGTTAACCGGTTAACGCAAGACAGAAAGTTGTTCCTGCGCTAACAACGAACAGAATGCAGAATTACCCGCATGTTTCGCCGTTGGAGGACTTCCGGACCTCCGATTTCGATTCCGTAAAAAGCTACACGTCCAGAAAATTACGACTCATCCAAATATAGATTCATTCACGATTTAAACGTAATTTATTCATCACAATTCAAGGGTATTATCAAAACCTAATTAGGGTCAATTCAATGGCTTATTACTACCCATTACATGTTAACCCATAATGCCCATTAAACGACGATAAACCCCCCTTACCTGAGTTAATCCGGCAATTGATTCTTTGACCTTCAACAATCGAGAATTCTCCTCCTGAGCCCTAGCCTCTTCTTCTCCCTTTCTCCACTTTCCAGTCGCTTCTCTGTTTTCACGTGAAAAACCCTTTTCTAATTGGGACTCTTTACTGATTCCAACTTATAATTCCAATAATAATAATCCAATAAAATTCCAATTATTTAATTAAATTAATAAATATACTAATAATAATATATATGAATGGTTTATCTAAATAATACCCTCTCATTCATATTATCATCATAATATACTATTAAACTTAAATTAAATAATTATCATATTTTATCGGGGTGTTACAACTCTCCCCCACTAAAAGAGTTTTCGTCCTCGAAAACATACCTCAAGCGAATAACTCTGGATAAGACTCCTTCATCTGACTCTCAAGTTCCCAAGTCACATTGCCACCTGCTGGTCCTCCCCAAGCTACCTTTACCAAAGCAATCTCTTTACCCCGCAACTGCTTCAACTCTCGATCCTCGATCCTCATAGGTGATGTTTCAACAGTCAGGTTATCTCTCACCTGTACATCATCTACTTGGACCACATGCGACGGATCAGGAATGTACCTCCTCAACTGAGACACATGAAAAACCTCATGCAAATTCGCAAGTGACGGCGGTAAAGCGATACGATAGGCTACCACCCCTATCCTCTCCAAAATCTGATAAGGACCAATAAATCGAGGTGTCAACTTCTTCGACTTCAAAGCTCGACCAACCCCAGTTATCGGAGTAACACGAAGAAACACATGATCTCCCTCTTGAAACTCAAGTGACTTCCTCCTCTTGTCGTGATAACTCTTCTGACGACTCTGAGCAATCCTCATCTTCTCCTGAATCATCTTAATCTTTTCCGTAGTTTGTTGAACAATCTCCGGTCCAACCACAGCACTCTCACCGGACTCATACCAACATAAAGGTGTCCGACATCTCCTACCATACAAAGCTTCAAACGGTGCCATACCAATGCTCGAATGAAAACTATTGTTGTAGGTAAACTCAATCAAAGGTAAATAACAATCCCAAGCACCTCCCTTTTCCAAAACACAAGCCCTCAAAAGATCCTCCAGTGACTGAATCGTCCTCTCAGTCTGACCATCAGTCTGCGGATGATATGCGGAACTCAATCTCAGCTTAGTTCCCAAAGCCCTCTGCAAACCTTCCCAGAACTTCGATGTAAATCTAGGATCTCTGTCCAAAACAATACTCGACGGAATACCATGCAAACTTACAATTTTCTCAATATACAACTCAGCTAATCTCTCTAACGGATAATCCATTCTGATCGGAATAAAATGAGCCGATTTTGTCAATCTGTCAACAATCACCCAAATAGCTTCAAAATTCTTAATTGTCCTCGGTAAACCAGAAACAAAATCCATACTGATACTATCCCACTTCCACTCTGGAATAGCCAACGGTTGCATTAGCCCAGACGGCTTCTGATGCTCAATCTTTGACTTCTGACAAGTCAAACAAGAATAAACAAAACTCGCAATTTCTCTTTTCATTCCCGGCCACCAAAATAACTTTTTCAAATCATGATACATCTTCGTAACCCCAGGATGAATACTCAGGCCACTACGATGTCCTTCCTCAAGAATACTCTTCTTAAGTTCGGTAACATCCGGAATACACACCCGATTACCAAATTTCAAAACACCATTCTCATCAACTCTGAATTCACCACCTTGACCTTGATTCACTAGAGTCAACTTATCAACCAAAAGCACATCGGATTTCTGACCCTCTCTAATCCCATCCAGAATACCACTCGTTAACTTCAACATTCCCAATTTAACACTATTGTGAGTACTCTCACACACCAAACTCAAGTCTCTAAACTGCTCAATTAAATCCAATTCCTTAACCATTAACATAGACATATGCAATGATTTCCGACTCAATGCATCAGCCACTACGTTTGCTTTACCCGGATGGTAATTCAAACCAAAGTCATAATCCTTAAGAAACTCTAACCATCTCCTCTGTCTCATATTCAGCTCTTTCTGATCAAACAAATACTTTAAACTTTTATGGTCACTGAAAACCTCAAATCTTGACCCGTACAAGTAATTCCTCCATAACTTCAGAACAAATACCACAGCTGCCAACTCTAAATCGTGTGTCGGATAGTTCCTCTCATGAACCTTCAGTTGTCTCGAAGCATAAGCTACAACCTGCTTATTCTGCATCAAAACACCACCCAAACCCAACAATGAAGCATCACAGTAAACCTCAAATGGTTCCGACGGACTTGGTAATATCCGAATAGGAGCAGTAGTTAACCTTCTCTTTAACTCTTGGAAACCTTCTTCACATTTTGAGTCCCAAACAAACGCTTGCCCCTTTCTAGTCAACATCGTCAACGGTAACGCCAACTTAGAAAATCCCTCAATGAATTTCCTATAATAGCCTGCAAGTCCAAGAAAACTCCTTATCTCAGAAACTGACTTCGGAGCTTCCCACTTAGATACCGCTTCTATCTTAGAAGGATCAACAGCAACACCCCCTCTTGAAACCACATGACCAAGAAAACTAACCTCTTCTAACCAAAATTCACACTTGGACAGTTTAGCAAATAACTTCTTTTCTCGTAGAACCCCTAAAACCACTCTCAAATGTTCAGCATGCTCTTCTTCAGATTTCGAATACACCAAAATATCGTCAATAAACACCACAACAAACTTGTCTAGGTACGGATGGAAAATCCTATTCATATACTCCATAAATACCCCAGGCGCATTAGTCACACCAAAAGGCATTACAGAATACTCATAATGTCCATACCTTGTTCTGAAAGCAGTCTTCTGAATATCCTCAGTTTTCACACGTATCTGATGATACCCCGATCTCAAATCTATTTTGCTGAACACACTCGCACCAACCAACTGATCCATCAAATCATCAATCCTCGGCAAAGGATACCGATTCTTGATCGTCACTTTATTCAGTTGCCTATAGTCCACACACAACCTCATAGTACCTTCTTTCTTCTTAACCAATAACACTGGTGCGCCCCACGGTGACACACTCGGACGAATGAATTTCTTATCCAACAGATCTTCCAGCTGACTCTTCAATTCAGTTAACTCAACAGCAGACATACGGTACGGAGCCATCGATATCGGCCTAATACCAGGTACCAAATCAATCGAGAACTCAACGTCACGCTCTGGCGGTAACTCATTCACTTCTTCAGGAAACACATCAGGAAAATCACACACCACGGCTAGATCGCAAATCGCCAGTTTATCTTTAGCCTCCAAAGTTGCTAACAGCATAAACAACTCTGCCCCATCTGCTACTGCCTCATTCACCTGCCTTGCTGATAGAAACAAACTCTTTCCTTCCTCAATCTCAGGAAAGATCACAGTCTTATCAAAACAGTTGATAGAAACTCGGTTAAACACCAACCAGTTCATACCCAGGATAACATCAATCTGCACTAGTGGAAGACACACGAGGTCCATCCCAAAGTCTCTACCAAAAATACTCAAAGGGCAATTTAAACAAACTGAAGTAGTAGTCACTGAACCCTTCGCAGGAGTATCAATCACCATACTCCCATGCATCTCAGATATCTCTAATTTAAGTTTCACAGCACAATCCAAAGATATAAAGGAATGAGTCGCACCAGTGTCAATAATAGCTACAAGAGGAAAGCCATTAATATAACACGTACCTCGGATCAAACGATCATCTGCAGAAGTCTCAGAACCCGATAAAGCAAAGACCTTGCCTCCCGACTGGTTCTCTTTCTTCGGCTTAGGACACTGCGGACTGATATGACCCACCTCTCCACAGTTGAAACAAGTCATAGTCTTCAACCGGCACTCTGCAGCCAAGTGACCACCTTTGCCACACTTGAAACACTTCTTCTCAGTACTGGTACACTCATGGATACGTTGTCCAGCCTGACCACATCTGTAACACTTAGCAGGGGCACTGGAGTCTCCCCCACTAGGTCTCTTCATCCCACTCTGTCTCTGGAAACCTTTGCCAGCTGCATACGGCTTCCCACGATCATTCTGATTCTTGCCTTTCCTATCAACCCTCTGCTGATAGCTCTCCGCTCTGGCCTTAGTATCCTGTTCAAAAATCCTGCAACAGTCAACCAAGTCAGAAAACACTCTAATCCGCTGATACCCAATCGCCTGCTTGATCTCGGGACGTAACCCGTTCTCAAACTTCACACATTTTGAAAATTCCCCAGTAGCCTCATCATAGGGAGTGTAATACTTCGACAGCTCTGTGAACTTAGCAGCATACTCAGTAACAGACCGGTTGCCCTGCTTCAATTCTAAGAACTCTATCTCTTTCTTTCCTCTGACATCCTCTGGAAAGTACTTCCTCAGGAATCTCTCTCTGAACACCGCCCAAGTGATCTCAGCACTCCCAGCAACTTCCAACTCAGTACGGGCAGCAACCCACCAATCATCTACTTCCTCTGACAGCATATGCGTACCGAACCTGACCTTCTGGTTATCGGCACACTCAGTCACTCGGAAGATCCTCTCGATCTCCTTCAACCACTTCTGAGCACCATCTGGATCGTATGCTCCCTTGAACATTGGAGGATTGTTCTTCTGGAACTCACTCAGTTGACGAGCAGCTCCCAATCCCACAACATTCGGATTCCCTCCAAGTACTCCAGCTAGCATACCCAGAGCCTCAACAATCGCAGCATCGTCTCTACCTCTTCCAGCCATCTCTATTCTGAAAACCCAACAAGCTAAAACAATAAGTACTGATAGGGTTACACAACACCTATCACATACCGGGAAACAGAATAATTACGACTCGACTCGACCGACTATGCTCTGATACCACTAATGTAACACCCTTCTAAAATATCCCAATAATTAATTAAAACAACCAAACATAAATCAGAGTAGATATGCAATTTAAGGGTGTCACACTTGACACTTCACACCATTCATCAAAACAGTTCGTCATGCTCATTTATTAATCAAAATAAAACATTGCACAATTCGCAGCGGAATAAAAATCTAACAACATGCAAAACATGTAACACATTACATGTAAAGTTGTTCAACAACCAAAGGAAAACAAGTAAAACATCCCGTCCCGATGTTACATCTATCAGAGCATGACTCACTAAGGAACTACACTAGACTCCAATCACTAGCTTCTACTCAATTACTGCTCGTTACCTGAAACATAGTTGTAAGGGTGAGTTCCTCAATCGATATAACAAGCATTATAAAATATCATGTAATGTTAAGTAAATTAACACATTCATCACCCTCATCATATCACACATTCAGCAACGGCAACATCAACTCATAATCATACTCAACACAACCACAAAACACACGTATAATATTGGAATACATCCATTCATATTATACGCCATACATACATTATGCAATGAGACTCCATGCATGCGGTACCGACTATTCGTGAACACATAGTTCAACCTCACCGATCAAACCCAGATACGGCTACCAAGCTCACTAGTCCCACTCATTTGAGACCTAGTGACTCACTCACTAATTCCTCACCATGGGAATTAGCTACCACCATAAAGGCTATGCTATGCACGCTAAATCACCTAGCATGCAAACATCAACGACAATCCACAATGGACATATGCTCACACTCTAAGCCATAAACAGTCCATCCACAATTGCATACATAATAGATATATTCACAACATTATGCATACCATCATACATCATCAGCATATTTATCACAGAATCATATCATGTCATGCCAAATAATAAATCACAGTATTAGCACACTCTACTAATACCTATACTGCTCAAAACAACGGGAAATGATCCCTACTATATCATACATGCAATATATCATTCACCAATATAGGCCAATTATCAAATATGTACACATAATTCCATTCCAAAACATACACAATATTTAAATATCAATTTTTCACTATTATAACAGTGTTAACCGGTTAACGCCCTGGGTTAATCGGTTAACGCAAAACAGAATGCGCTTCCTGGCAAATTTTAACAGTGTTAACTGGTTAACACCCTGGGTTAACCGGTTAACGCAAGACAGAAATTAATTTTTAATTATCATAACAGTGTTAACCGGTTAACGCCCTGGGTTAACCGGTTAACGCAAGACAGAAAGTTGTTCCTGCGCTAACAACGAACAGAATGCAGAATTACCCGCATCTTTCGCCGTTGGAGGACTTCCGGACCTCCGATTTCGATTCCGTAAAAAGCTACACGTCCAGAAAATTACGACTCATCCAAATATAGATTCATTCATGGTCTTAACGTAATTTATTCATCACAATTCAAGGGTATTATCAAAACCTAATTAGGGTCAATTCAATGGCTTATTACTACCCATTACATGTTAACCCATAATGCCCATTAAACGACGATAAACCCCCCTTACCTGAGTTAATCCGGCAATTGATTCTTTGACCTTCAACAATCGAGAATTCTCCTCCTGAGCCCTAGCCTCTTCTTCTCCCTTTCTCCATTTTCCAGTCGCTTCTCTGTTTTCACGTGAAAACCCCTTTTCTAATTGGGACTCTTTACTGATTCCAACTTATAATTCCAATAATAATAATCCAATAATATTCCAATTATTTAATTAAATTAATAAATATACTAATAATAATATATATGAATGGTTTATCTAAATAATACCCTCTCATTCATATTATCATCATAATATACTATTAAACTTAAATTAAATAATTATCATATTTTATCGGGGTGTTACAGTGGGGATCATGGAGTGAGATAAACCTTTGTGTTCATATTTGGTACCACATGTATGTCGAGTCGGTGTTGAGTATATTGCATAAGTGTTGTATTGGTTGTTGTTTATGTGTTGTTAAATGAGATGTTGTTACATATGATGTTAATGATAATTGAGATGTGGTTTTGTATGATGTTGATGATAATTGAGATATTATCGTGTATGATGTTGATTATGATTTGGATGCAAGAATGTGATATATTATTGTGCATGATTGTGTAGATGATATACTTTATTCTTCATTCTATATCATTATTATTGAAATGAATTCTCACCCCTTCTGTTTGAATGTTGCCTTTACATGGGCATCGTGCAGATACTCAAGAGTAGTATTGCCGAAGTAAGTGGAAGGTAGCTCTTGAATTACTTCTTTATTTTGTCGCTTTTATTAGTGGTACCTTGCTCTGATCATGTAACATCGGGTTAGGTTAAATGCATATTTTATTCCTTATGTCTGATTATGTTGAAGTCATAAGACTAATTTTGTTGTTGAGAATTCTTAAGATGTTGAGTTGATGGATTACAACTCTCTTATTTTGTTATTTCAATTGAAGTTGAGACTAGATGTTGTTACTTGCTCTATCTTCCATAATTATGATGATAGTTCCGCTACGATGATACTTTAAAATGGAAGTGAGCGGGTGGTGACAAGTTATGAATGTATTATTATGTAAATATATAATACCGATCAGATTAGATGGATGTCGTGTAAACATCCCATGTATGATTCAGATAAGTTGAATGTCGTGTAAACATCCTTATTAAAAATATGTGTATTGAAATTTACTGTTGAAACCCGAGTTATAGAGCAGGTCATGTGTGTTATGAATGTGTGACACCCTAGGTGTTTTTATTTTATATTTAATTTACGTGATAAATTATGTGCAGGTTTTAGGGTGTTACATTAGTGGTATCAGAGCAGGTCGGCCCGTCCGACCAGGTTGTTTAATTATGTTTGCTCCCTAGTATGCGACATGCGTGTGAGAACACTATCGATGCTTGTTTTGTTTTCCATTTGCAGGTTGGGAATGAAACAAGTGGGGGATAAGCGTCTACTTCTCTTAGATGTTCCAACTATATAGATTGGACATCTTGTTGCTGCACGTAAGAGTGCAGTGTTGGCTAGTTAACCTATTTTTAGAATGTTGTGCTTTTCCTAAACCCAAAGAGTGGTTGGATTCGAGGATGGTGTCGGTTAGCAAAATAGTGTGATCCTTCAGGGAATATAGTTAGGTGTTCTCGTTGGTCACTTCCTTGTATGGGGGAAGGCGATGTTTTAGCCAGAGATGAGCCAATGGTGTGTTGAGTATCTTAACGTGTTCCTTGAGGATGTGTATGACTTGTATTTTGTTAGAACAAGTTGTTGTTATTCTTGGAATGAATTGGTTGGAGTTAAACCAAGTGTTTATCAATTGTTTTGATAAGTTGGTGCAATGTATTGCTGATTGCAAGAGCTCAGGCGATGGTAAAGATGTGTTGTTCCTAACACTGAAGATACTATGGATTCGAGATTCCTGTCTGCCGGTCAAGTTGGGAAGTCTTTAGGGGAAACAATCAGGTATTGTTAATGTTGTTTCTCGGAGAGTAGAGAGAAATATGACGACTAATGTTATGTCGGTGGTGTGTGATTCCTGATGTTTTCCTGAAGATATCTATGACTTGCCTCCATAGCGTGAATTTGAATTCAATAGAGGTGAAGAGTTGACATTCGTATCAGCTAAGCAAGTGAGAGAGTCCTTGAAGGATATTGCACAAGTGTTTGTGATGTAAGCTTCGTTGGAAGCTAGAGGAAAGATAGTAGTTTGTGATCTTCATGGAATGTGTGAATTTCCTAAAGTGTTTCCTGAAGACATCAGTGATTTGCCTCCAGAGCACGGAGTGGATTTTTCTATAGACTTAGTATCTGATACTAGTCCGGTGTCGATGACTCCTTATAAGGTGTCTACTTCAAACTTGGGGAATTGAATAAGCAACTAAAAGATTTGCTTGAGAAGAAGTTTGTTCAACCAAGTGTTTCTCTGTGGGGTGTGTCGGTGCTGTTAGTGAAGAAGATAGATAGTAGTATGAGGCTATGCTTAGAGACAATTGAGTTTTCATGAAAGGAATTACCCTACACATGATCTTGAGTTGACAATAGTGGTATTCGTGTTGAAGATTTGGAGGCACTACCTATTTGGCTCCAAATTCAAAGGGTTCAGTGATCAAAAGTGTTTGAAATATTTATTTTATGAGAAAAGTCAAATATGAGGCAGGGGAGATGGCTTGAACTTCTGAAGGGTTATGATTTTGATTTGAGTTACCATCCGGGTAAAGCTAATGTTGTAGCTGATGCGATGAGTAAGAAGTCTTTACATAGGTCGATGCTTATGGCTCGAGAGTTAGAACTGATTGAGCAATTCAAAGATATGAGTTAGTGGGTAGAGAAACTTCTAACAGTGTGAAGTTGGGCATGTTGAAGCTGATGAGTGGTATCCTTGAAGAGATCAAAGAAGGTCAGAGATATGATTTGAGTTTGATATATCATCTCACATTAATTAACCAAGGTAATGAATGTGATTTCTGAGTTGATTAAAATGGTGTGATGATGTTCAAAGATAGAGTTTGTGTTTCTGATGTACCCGAACATAAGAGGAGTATTCTTGAGGATGGTCACAAAAGTGGATTGAGTATTCATCCTGGTGCTACGAATATCTATCAAGATTTTAAGAAGATATTTTGGTGGCCAGGAATAGGGAAAGAGGTTACCGAATTTATGTATGCTTGCTTGACTTTCTAGAAGTCAAAGATCAAACATCAGAAGCTATTGGTGCTAGAACAAGATTTTGGTTCTGCAACATATCTCTAAGTTTTGATGATAACAAAGAATGAAACAATTTGGTACCCTAATAATTTTCTCTAAGTGTGCAGGTTTCTAAGGAAAAATGAATTTGAGGAAAACAATATCTGGCATCTAATGTAGTCTAGAAAAGCTGATCCAACAATGAAGAAATCATATATGGCTCTGAATAAGAACACTTCTGAAAGAATCACATGCAGAATCGGACATTGAAGTTCATATCTGATGTCTGAAGAATCTACATCTGATGTCTCTACAAGACAACATCATAAGACACTCTATCTGAAATCTATTCAACAAACATCTATCTGAAGTCTATTCAACAAACATCTATCTGAAGACTATTTAACAAACAACTATTTGAAGACTAGTTAAGAATATATGAAGACTACAAGCTTCTGCCCAAAGACTCTGACTCCGCTCACTCTGATTCACGCTCAACAAATCATCTGACTCATCAAAATCATAAACTTAATCAAGAAGTATTCTAATTATAGTACAAATCTTCATAAGGAAATTATGGATTATGTTCTAAGACCGCTATGGAAAGGACAAAGAAGTTAATACCATTAATTCCCATAATGGACAAGAAATCTCCATTAATTTCCCTCCAATGGTATAATCTCAAAGTACTATATAAAGACCTCATCATCATCATGCTGAATACGAAGAATACACAAGAATTCTATAATACACTGCTCATAGTGTGATCATTAATTCGTGTTCTTAATTGTGTTTATACTGCTTACCTAGAAGCACTTAGGCAAACACATGTACTTATATAAATTTGTTGATATTCCTCAAGTGACTTGTTTAAATCTGTAGACTTGAGAGGACTAAGAGATTGTTGAACTCTTAGACGTTTTCATAATCTATTGAGATTATTGGATTAAGTACTTATTGAAGGCAAAATCACCTTGGTCGGGTGGACTAGAGTAGCTTTAATTTTCAAGCGAACCAGGATAAATTTCTTGTGTTATTAGCATTTACTTTCGTGTGAGTGGTGTTGCAAAAGTTTTTGATTACTGTGAAAACAATTCAAACCCCCCTTTCTTATTTTTCTCTACCTTCAATTGGTATCAGAGCTTAGGCTCTAATTGATTTTTGAATCAAACACTTAACAGTGTAGAGAGATCCAGTGTGAGAAAAACATCATGGATAACACAAATGAAAGAGATAGCTACAATGCCAAACCACCAATTTTTGATGGAGAAAAATTTGACAATTGGAAGGACAGAATTAAAAGCTTCTTCCTAGGCTATGACGCTGATCTATGGGATATTGTCACAAATGGTTATGAACCACCAATTTCTGCTATCGGTATCTCTATTCCAAGAAGCATAATGGGTGATGATCAGAAGCGTGATTTCAAGAATCACCATAAAGCAAGAACCATTATGTTGAACACAATCTCCTACAGTGAGTACGAGAAGATAACCAACAGTGAAATAACTAAAGAAATATTTGTTTCCTTGAAGATGACTCATGAAGGCAATAATCAAGTTAAAGAGACTAAGGCTCTGGCCTTAATCCAGAAGTATGAAGCCTTCAGAATGGAAGATGATGAAGTTGTTGAAGTGATATTCTCAAGGTTCCAAACCTTAGTTGCAGGACTCAAGGTTCTGGACAAAGGAGATACTACAACAGATCATGTCAAAAAAATAATCATAAGTCTTCCCAAGTGTAGCGGGGTATTTGTTACCATTAGAGATATTGACTAAATCCAAGGTAAACCATACAAGTCGAGTCGCCACCGCACTTCTATTTATCCAAAGGAATGGTTAGAAAACGAACAAAAACCTAAAAATTTTATCGAATCAAAAACTAGTAAAAATGTCAGAGATCTGGGTAAGGGGGTTGGTTATGCAATGGGAAGGTTTTAAGCACCCAAAACATCCTAGGTACTCCTAGGGAGCCCTTTTCATAAGTGTTGTTCTAGTCTAAAGGGTGTAGGTATATATAAAGTACTATTTACTAAAAGGAAGGTTAAAATAAAATGACTCGCAAGGATGTGGCATCCACTGCCTACGTATCTCATCTGAGTATGAGAATCAGAGTCTTCGTAGCTTGGCTACCTATGGGTTAGAGAGAAGTGTGCTCGGTAAGATGTCGCATCTTATGCCTACGTATCTCATCTGGAATGAGAATCAGAGCAAAACGTAGTTCGGCTAACTAGGGGTTAAGGATTGCCATCTGAGCATGGACTTACAAAAGAGGACACTAGCTGTGTCAAAGGAGGGCGGGCAGTGTGTTCAACGTCCTAACAGTAGGTGTCGCAGCTCGCTGAATCGAGTCTTAGGTAGTTACCTCTTTGCAATAGAACGGACTGACATGCCACAAGATCGGAGACGCACAGAAGGTCTAAAAGTGGGGAAGCTCTGCTCTAGAGTTGTCATGCAATATGGACCTATGTGTTAGGATATACAAAGGGGAACATCTACCTAATGTTAGCATGCAACGAATAAGGGAATTCTACCTATGTTATCATGCAAAGGGTTCTACCTAATGGGTGCTACCTAAACGGAACAAGAGTCGACGGATAGAGCACGGAGAGGAGATACGGATAAGGGTAGATGGCGATGCAGGAGGCAATCAACTTACAGGTAGATGGCGATGCCTGAGGCAATCGACTTACAAGAGGATGGATGAATGCGTGTTGGTTCTGTTATGTTTTGAAAATGATTACTCGATGTTGGATCGAGCTTTTGATCTTATTTTGAAATGGTTATCGAATGTTCGTTTTAATTCTTGTATTAACAGGTGGCTAAAGAAATAAAGAAATAAATATTATACACTTTATGGGAGAGGGGTACATTTGTTATGAATGGGGATTGTTCATGGCAAACAAACAATAAGAATATATGCCTCATACATCATGCAAGTAAGCAACAGTTATCAATCCGATCGGATAAATAAACAATATATAATCAAACCAAAGAATCAAATAATGGAGCATTTAAACAATGCATGGGAGTATGAACATGTTAAATAATCAAGCAATAGAAAGCATGAATGAGAGAAACAAGTATAAAAGATAACTGATGAATCAAACAGATGAAAATATACACACGAAGGGTCCACTGAATAATTTAATCAGGAAATGAGGTAAGGACCAAATAAAATCAAGGTAAAAGGCCTATAATACATGGCATATGAGATGAACAAGGGAGGATCAAAAGATCTCTTCAATTGCCATAAGCAATCCCTAAGTCAAACATCGATCATAAAGAAGTCAACTGAAAATTCAAGTCAACTTAAAAAATAACAAATAAATAGCAAATTAATCAAGAAATTTATGAAAAATTAATCTAAATGAGGTGGGGTCAGGACATCATCATCCCCCAAAAATATTTTTAAAATAACAAAAATTGGTATATAAATTAATTAAAATAAAACCGAGCTCAAACCAAAAGTCAATTAATGAGACTAGGTTAGAAATAAATCAAGAATAAA
Source organism: Lathyrus oleraceus (assembly GCF_024323335.1). Taxonomy (NCBI): domain Eukaryota; kingdom Viridiplantae; phylum Streptophyta; class Magnoliopsida; order Fabales; family Fabaceae; genus Lathyrus; species Lathyrus oleraceus. Next base: position 83,710,093 of record NC_066583.1, on the reverse strand, counting down.
TAGTAGATTAATCAAGAAAATTATGAAAAATTAAACTAACTAAGGTGGGGTCAGGATATCATCATCCCCCAAAAAGTTTTTAAAAATAACGAAAATTGGTTTATAAATTAATTAAAATAAAACCGAGTTCAAACCAAAAGTTAATTAATGAGACTAGGTTAGAAATAAATCAAGAATAAATAGTAAATTAAAAAAAAAAATTATGAAAAATTAAAATAAGTAAGGTGGGGTCAGGACATCATCATCCACCAAAAATATTTTAAAAATAACGAAAATTGGTACACAAATTATTTAAAATAAAACAGAAGTCAAATTAAAAGTCAACCAACCAAACTAGGTCAAAAATAAATCCAAAATAAATTGAAAATGTGAAATAAAATTCCAAGAAAAGGTCAGTTTGACCAAGAGACAGTGGTCAACCTTCATCCCAAAAATAAAATGCTAACAATAATTTTAAGTCATAAAAATAAAATCAATGAAGAAAAGTGTGTTAAAATGGACCAGTTAGAATAAATAATTAAAATAAAATATTAATATTAAAAAAATACGAAAATAAAAATCATATAAAATTAAATAAAACGTTAAGAAAAGTGAAAAATATTTTTGGGTAATTTTATGGATGAAGAAAATATTTTAAATAAGAAAAAGAAATATGAAAATGGAAGGACTAATTGTGATGAACATGGTAAGCAATCGCAGATATATCAAAACATGGCCATGGAAGAGATGATTACCTAATGGAAAATAGAAGTGGAATGGAATCTGATATGTGATGAAGCTTTGCCTTCTTTCCACGAAATTCCAATGCTCCTTTAGGGTTAGGGTTTCAGCTTCTTAAATAGGGTGGATTAAGTGTTTTCATGGGCTTTTTAATAAGTGATTTATCCATAAGAATAAAAGTGTGAAGTGAGGTGTAAAATGTTGTTATTTTGGGACAAACTTAAGTGAATGGATGTCCAATGCATGGCCAAAAGAGGTAAAAAAAAACGTGACTGGTTTGTGCAACATGCTTAGAAAATATGATTGGGCCAGCCAGACCCAAAATCTGCCTAGAAAATTAAGTCATGATGCCCACTTTAAATGAATGTATCTCTCAAACCATTGATCCAAATGAGATGATTCCAAAAGGATGTGAAAGAGGACATGGCAAGGTACAATTATTATGAAGAAAGTATTTTCAAATAATGTCTTGAAGTTCAAGAAAATTGGCCAAGAAGTCTTGACAAATTTTGAAGATTTTGGACTTAGAAATTTTTCTAAGTGTCCTAAAAAAATATTTCACTTTGACTAAGCATAACTTTCTCAATTCTAATCCAAATGGAGGAAACATTATATCTCTAGAAATCTTGGAACAAGAGGAACAACTTTCATGTTGGAGAAATTTTCAAATGGAGCTTTTATCTTGATGTAAAATGGGCTTAAAGTGAGTGCAACGATCATGAAAACTTGCCCTAAATGGAAAGTCAACCATTTCCAAATTAAGTAACTTTCCCAATCCTGATTAAATGATGAATCCATGATCCAACCTTGATCAAAATTCACATGTAGGCCTTCCTAGGCATGAATTTTGAGATTCCACTCTCAAAAAGCCAGGAGTTGACTTTTCTGACCCCACAGTTGACTTTTCCCAAACTGTCTGATTCCCGATTCTATTGATAAATTGAAGCACTTCTGGCTCAAATAAAAATGTTGATTTTGTGCATGTAGACCCTTGTGGATATATGGAGGGCCATGGAAAAGAGTTTCACCCAAAGAATCAGAAAGAAACTAATTTTATACCAAACCCTAGTTTTAGGGCAAAATGATCAAGAACTGATTGCACTGATTGCCAATGGATCTTTCTGAGATAATTGTGAATCTTCCTAGGCCAAGATGCCTCTCTAATCATGACATGGATGAGCTTCTCTACTTCCAACCAAACATTGCCTGTTGCAGGTAGTCATGAAACCCTAATTTCTGATTAAATCCAGATGAATACTCTGATAGCTTTGAATCCTTCACTGATGAACTGAGGACCATAATAAGATACTTGGACCCCCCTGAGACCTTTAAGACTTGTATACTTAGAAAATGAAGTCCAATTCTTAATCTTGATTTGTGTGGGCTCCTTCTGTTAAGGAGTGATCGATCAAAACCTGATCTCCATGTCACTAATGCAGTATGCAATGAGTATGACCTGATATGATGCTAATGAAGTGTAAAACATAATCCCATGCTTCCAGGAAAAATGAAGGGTAAATTTTAGGGTATTACAGCTGCCCCTATTCAATCAACTGGAAACCCGAAAGGAAGATAGCAACGACTTTCGCACTTTCGAGGTATCAAGTGATTGAATACGATAAAAGCCCGAAAATTTACACTGAAGTGAAAAAATGAAGTAACAATGCCTGCCAGAATCGACCAAGAGGTGGTCTTGAAAAAGAATCCGTCTGGTATGGTGAGAGTCGGACTGAACACCGAAACAAGGAATGTTAGCCAGAATACCAAAATAAATGGTAACACAGAAATAACCATGGCCTGAATGCCGCTCATCAATCTGAATACTAGAAATGACTTCGACCTGAGCATCAGACGATACTTGATTATCAAACATCGGTCTGAACACCGGGAAACTGGCCTGAATGCCACTTCGGTCTGAATACCGGAAAACTGGCTTGAATGCCACAAGTTGCATCGACCTGAATGTCGGAAACTTCTTCGATCTGAACATCAGAAGATATTAGATTATCAAACATCGGTCTGAACACCGGGAAACTGGCATGAGTTCCACTTCGGTCTGAATATCGGAAAACTGGCCTGAATGCCACAAGTTGCATCGACCTGAATGTCGGAAACTTCTTCGATCTGAACATCAGAAGATATTAGATTATCAAACATCGGTCTGAACACCGGGAAACTGGCATGAGTTCCACTTCGGTCTGAATACCGGAAAACTGGCCTGAATGCCACAAGTTGCATCGACCTGAATGTCGGAAACTTCTTCGATCTGAACATCGGAAAACTGGCCTGAATGCCACTTCGGTCTGAATACCGGAAAATTGGCCTGAATGCCACAAGTTGCATCGACCTGAAAATCGGAAACTTCTTCGATCTGAACATTGGAAATCTGGCTTGAATGCCACTTCGGTCTGAATACCGGAAAACTGGCCTGAATGCCACTTCGGTCTGAATACCGAAAAACTGGCTTGAATGCCACAAGTTGCATCGACCTGAACGTCAGAAACTTCTTCGATCTGAACATCGGAAAACTGGCCTGAGTGCCACTTCGGTCTGAATACCGGGAAACTGGCCTGAGTGCCACAAGTTGCATCGCCCTGAACGTCGGAAACTTATTCGATCTGAACATCGGAAAACTGGCATGAATGCCACAAGTTGCGTCGACCTGAACGTCGGAAACTTCTTCGATCTGAACATCAGAAAACTGGCCTGAATGTCACTTCGGTCTGGATACCGGAAACTTTCATGCCTGTCAGCATTGGCAAAAATAGGGAAAATGATAATTGAGGCGGCGCGTGGGCCAACGACCCCTGCTAGGAATAATAAAGATAAGTCATGAACAATCTTCAGTATGAGTATTGGAAACAACTTCTGACATATCACTTGGGATACCGAGAATGCCTTATGCTTTACATGCGTATGTTTGAATTTTTCAATGGCGTAATGCTCCATGAAAATGGAAATGCTACGCAATTTGGGAGGATGCAATGCAACATGCAGGGATGCGAAATGCTTGATTAGAGAGAACGCCAAGCTGAGGCAAGGAATTCTGCTGGGGAAATGATCACCATCTTCTGGATCCTGGCAAGGCTGTTGGAGATGCACAACACAAAGAACTTTGTGGGGAAATAACCCGCCACACGGTGTTCTGGCAAATAACAAAATACCGAGGCTCTGACTGGGGAGAGAATGACACTGAAAACTTGCTGCTGAGGAAAGCGACAGTGGTTCTGGCAACCATAATCTGCGAGAGAGACGACTCAGCAGGGGAAGCAAACACCGATACGGTACCGAGATTCTGCTTCAAGGAAAGAGACTATGGGTCTAGCGTCGAGATCATCGATCTGGAATCAAACTCTGAGGAGCAACCGCTTCTGCTGGGAAGATACAGTCTGGCACTGTCAACTCCGCTGGGGATATACAGTCTGACACTATCAACTTCGCTGGTGAATGTATAATCTGAAACAAATGCTTGGGGAAGTACAACAGTGAGAGCCTGCTGGGGATTAAAGAATCCAACGCTCAGACCAGCTCTGCAAGGATAAGATACCAAATTCCAAATGTTGAGGAAAAATATCCGCGATCATTTGATGGGGACCTTAAGGAAATGCCCCGAGTGTACCTGTTCTGAATAGATGATCCAAAGCACTTAAAATTTACAGCAATTTTCAATGTTTATTAAGCACGTACCTGTAAAGCTCTTATGTTTCATGATGCAATGTTTATAAAAAATTCGGACGTTATTTTTGCAAACAAAATAGTAAAATGAAAATGAACACAGAGATGTACTGAATAACATGATTTTATTGATTGAGTAGCCTCTGAATAGGCATTTACATCAGGAAGCAATCCCTGGAAAGAGGTAATTGCACAACAGGTAAAAACAGAAATTAATCTAATGGCAATGTGAAATGGATTTCTATCGGGTTCCAATTCTGCTATGATTCGCTCGTCTTCAAGATCCTCCAGATGATCAGCTTTCCGAAAAAGGTGATTGGACTGTTTCCTATCCTTCGGAAGTTTCCGGTTATCGACACGAGATGATATTCAGAACTTCTCAGAACGCAGCCTTTCGCTTAATCCCTAACTTTTGCCTGGATCGCCCTTTCGGGTTTTCAATCCACCGGGATACCCATTTTTTCCTAAGTTACCCTTTCAGGTTTTCAACTTACCGGGTGTACAATCTTTTCATTTTTAATCCCTAACTTTTTCCCGAACCTTTTCCATTTTCTTGGTTCGCCGGGATGCCCATTTTTTTCCTGGACTATTCTTTTTATTGTCCAGCGGGTCTATTTTATGCGAAGTATTTTTTAACTGCGTCTGAGTTCACAGGAGAAGTGAAGTTTTCACCATCCATAGTTGCAAGCATTAAGGCTCCACCATCAAAAACCTAGGTGACAATATACGGTCCATCATAGTTAGGAGTCCACTTGCCCCTATGATCTGCCTGAGGAGGAAGGATCCTTTTCAACACCAAATCTCCGACTTAAAAGCATCGAGGACGCACTTTCTGATCAAAGGCTCTCTTCATCCGACTTTGATACAACTGCCCATGACAAATGGCTGCCATTCGCTTCTCTTCGATAAGACTCAACTCATTGAACCTTGTCCGAACCCATTCAGCTTCGTCTAACTTGACATCCAGCAGGACTCTTAGAGAAGGAATCTCCACTTCAACAGGTAGGACCGCTTCCATACCATACACAAGGGAATAAGGGGTTGCCCCGGTCGATGTTCGTACTGAAGTACGATACTCATGCAAGGCGAAGGGTAGCATCTCATGCCAATCTCTACACATAACGACCATCTTTTGCACAATCTTCTTTATGTTCTTATTTGCTGCCTCAACAACACCGTTCATCTTAGGACGATAAGGGGAAGAATTATGATGTTGAATGTTGAAGTTCTTGCACAATTCTTTCATCATTTTGTTATTGAGATTAGAACCATTATCAGTAATGATTCTTTCGGGAATCCCATAACGACAAATGATTTCTTTCTTGATGAATCGGGCAACCACATGTCTGGTGACCTTCACAAATGACGCTGCTTCGACCCACTTGGTGAAATAGTCAATGGCAACAAGGATGAAGCGATGCCCATTGGAAGCAGTCGGCTCAATCTTTCCAATCATAACAATGCCCCACATAGCAAACGGCCACGACGAAGACATCACATTCAGAGGATTTGGCGGCACATGCACCTTATCAGCATAAATCTGGCATTTATGACACTTCCAAGCATATTTGAAACAATCAGATTCCATGGTCATCCAGTAATAACCCGCTCTCAACAATTTCTTAGCCATTGCATGTCCGCCGGCATGAGTACCGAAGGAGCCTTCATGAACTTCCTGCATTAACATGTCCGCTTCGTGTCTATCCACGCATCTGAGCAAAACCATGTCGAAGTTCCTCTTATACAACACATCGTCTTTGTTCAAGAAGAAACTGCCTGCCAATCTTCTCAAAGTCTTTCTATCATTGTTGGATGCCCCTGCAGGGTACTCTTGATTATTCACAAAGCACTTGATGTCGTGGTACCAGGGCTTGTCATCAACTACCAGTTCAGCAGCAAACACATACGTGGCCCTATCAAGGCGCATAACATTGATATTGGGAGCATAGTTCCACTGAATCACCTTGATCGTGGAGGATAGAGTAGCAAGAGCATCTGCCATCTGGTTCTCGTCACGAGGTATATGATACAGCCTTACTATTGTGAAGAAAGTCAACAGTCTTCTCGTGTAGTCTCTGTAGGGGACCAGATTAGGCTGGAGAGTATTCCAATCACCATTCACTTGGTTGATCACTAGAGCTGAATCTCCGAAGATGTCTAAAGTCTTGATTCTCAAATAAATGGCTTGCTCAATACCCAAGATACAGGCCTCATACTCAGCTTCATTATTGGTGCACTCGAAAGTCAGACGAGCGGTGAAAGGCATGTGGGCACCTTTCGGAGTAGTAATGACAGCACCAATTCCACTTCCTTTGGCATTGACGGCCCCATCAAACATTAAAGTCCACTTTTCATCTGGATCAGGTCCCTCCTCAATAACTGGCTCTTCACAGTCTTTCATCTTGAGGAACATGATGTCTTAATCCAGAAAATCAAACTTCATCGGCTGCTGAGCAAGATAGTCTGACAGAATACTCCCTTTGATGGCTTTCTGGGATGCATACTGGATGTCGTACTCTGTCAGTACCATTTGCCAACGAGCAACCCTTCTGGTGAGAGCTAGCTTCTCAAATATATACTTGACTGGATCCATTTTGGAGATCAATAAGGTCGTGTGAGTCAGCATGTATTGTCTCAATCGCTTAGCAGCCCATGCAAGTGCACAACATGTCTTTTCAAGCATTGAGTATCTCGACTCGCAATCTGTGAATTTTTTACTCAGGTTGTAGATGGCATGCTCTTTACTACCTGTCTCGTCGTGTTGACCGAGAACACAACCCATGGAATTATCAAGTACTGTCAAATATATAATCAGTGGTCTCCCTGGGACTGGAGGCATAAGGATTGGAGGATTCTGCAAATACTCTTTTATCTTCTCGAAAGCCCTTTAGCAATCATCATTCCACCTGATGGCCTGATCTTTTCTCAACAATTTGAATATTGGCTCACACGTGGCTGTTAGGTGAGAGATGAACCTTGCAATGTAGTTCAACCTTCTTAAGAAACCACCGACTTGTTTTTCTGTTCTTGGCGCAGGCATTTCTTGTATCGCTTTCACTTTGGCCGGATCCACCTCAATCCCTTTTTCACTAACAATAAAACCCAACAGTTTTCCAGATATCACCCCGAAAGTACACTTGTTCGGATTAAGCCTTAGCTTGAATTTCCTCAAACGCTCAAATAGTTTCTGCAAATTCACCAAATGTTCTTCTTCCGTCTGAGATTTGGCAATCATATCATCAACATAAACCTCGATTTCATGATGAATCATATCATGGAAAAGAGTTACCATGGCTCGTTGATATGTTGCCCCAGCATTTTTCAGACCAAACGGCATCACCTTGTAGCAGAAGATGCATCATGGGGTTACGAAAGTTGTCTTTTCCATGTCTTCTGGTGCCATCTTAATTTGATTATAGCCAGAAAAGCCATCCATGAAGGAGAATACCGAGAACTGAGCCGTGTTATCCACCAAAGCGTCGATGTGAGGTAATGGGAAATCATCTTTAGGACTAGCTCTGTTCAGATCCCGGTAGTCAACATACATCCGTACCTTTCCATCCTTTTTAGGTACTGGAACGATATTTGTAACCCATGGCGGATAATTTGTAACCGCTAGAAACCCTGCATCCAACTGTTTTTGCACTTCTTCTTTTATCTTGACAGCCATCTCTGGTCTTGTTCTTCTGAGCTTCTGCTTGACCGGAGGACAATCCTCTTTGAGAGGCAAACGGTGTACCACAATGTCTGTTTCAAGCCCTGACATGTCCTGATAAGACCAAGCGAAGATGTCAACATACTCTTGCAGCTATTCAATCAGCCCCTTCTTCACATTATCTTCCAAAGCAGCCCCTATCTTGATTTCTCTCTTGGCGTCCTCGGTGCCGAGATTAATCACTTCAACAGACTCTTGATGTGGTTGAATGACCCTTTCCTCCTGTTTTAATAACCTGGCAAGTTCTTCAGGGAGTTCACAGTCTTCATCACCCTCTTCATCAGCTTGAAAGATTGGATTTTCAAAGTCGAAGTGAGCCATAGCAGAACTGTAATAAGATCCGGTGACGTGCATCTGCATGAGTGATGGTATGTGCTTATGAGTGTGAACAAGAAGTGGAAACTAAACAAAACATTGCCAAATGTATGTATTTTTTTTATTTTTGATTTTTGAAAACTACAAAAATAGAAAGACAGTGAACAAAATATTTGAATGCAAAAAGACGTCCTTTATTTATGATAAAAAATGCAGGTATCCACATAGATGACCCCTACAAGGAGTCATCACGCCCTGGGCGGAACGTAAGACTTGGATATGCATGAATAGACAAAGAAAATTACTCTTTAAGAAGAGTGACTTGGATAATCTCTTCAGAAGACCAGTTGCAGGAAACTTCACCCGGGACCCTTGGACGCACCCAGTTGTCAATGTCGCAATCACTATCCTCATCTTCTTCGTTGATTGCAGAGACCTGGCCATACTGAATGATGCCAGCACTGGAGAAAGTAATCGGCTCCTGACGAGTCTGAGGCATTGGAGTTGTGGAATTCAATGCTGGCTGATACCCAATCCCACACTTGTCTTCCTTCATAGGTAAATCCAACAGACGTCCCCAACCGGGAGCAACACCTAAATTTACCAAGGCATGTGCCTGCTTGAAGGACGACAAAGATGCACCTGCTTCAACCTCTTCCAATGGAGTTGCATCCTTGACTTGAACTGCCTCAAAGGCCTAACACGGGGTCTCATGAATCTCACCTTCTACCTCTACATACTTGAATGTAGACAGGTTATTGACCAGAATATCCTCCTCACCACAGACAGTGATAATTCTTCCGTTGACCGGGAACTTGATCTTCTGATGCAAGGTCGAGGAGACTGCCCTAGCATTGTGGATCCAAGGACGACCCAGAAAGCAACTATACGAAGGACTGGTATCCATCACATAGAATACGGTGTTAAAGGTTTGTGATCCAATCTGAATTGGCAATTCTACCTCTCCGAACACTGACCTCTTAGAACCATTGAAGGCTCTTACCACAAGATTGGAAGGCTTCAAGATCAAACCTTCTACATCTAACTTTGACAGGGCTCTCTTGGGTAGCACATTGAGAGAAGAACCTGTATCCACCAGAACATGGGACAACACAGTGCCTTTACATTCCATCGAAATGTGCAAAGCCTTGTTATGATCGCGTCCAGCTGGCGTCAAGTCAGAATCAGTAAAACCCAACCCGTTGCTTACATGAACATTTGCAACGATCCCTTCTAGTTGGTTCACTGAGATCTCCTGAGGCACATATGCAGCATTAAGGACCTTCAGAAGTGCCTCCCTGTATGCCTCCGAACACAACAGGAGTGAGAGAATAGATATCTTGGACGGTGTCTGAATCAACTGATCGACTACCTTGTAGTCTCTTTTCTTTATAATTCTCAAAAGCTTGTCCACATCCTTCGCGAAAGTAGGCTCAGAGCCAGCCTGTGGTGCAGAGGTACCCTCATTCACAACTTGCTTGCCTTTGGCCTTCGCCGCGGCGTCAGCACTATCAGGTTGGGTAACCGGTGGTGAGAACAGTCTACCACTTCTAGTGAATCGCCCGATTCCATCAACATTGTCCACTGCGGGATCTTTTATCTCAATTCCAGGTTCAGACTTCTGATCCTGCACCTCTTCTACTTTCAGTGGCTGCTCCACTCCATGATCATGCGTGTACACACTCCCCCCGTAATGCCAAGGAATGGCCCTTTCGCTGGTGAAAGGTAAAGGACCAGGGGTCGTGATGGTCATGGTGGATTGATGCGGTCGCACTAGTGGTACCGGTTGCGCTACTGGCGCACTGATCTGAGCGGTCAGGTAGAAAATTGTGATAGTGGCAACTTCACAGTCATACTCAGAAATCTTATTCATTGCAAACATATGAAACATCAGAATCAAGTTCAGCAACTACATCAGAATCAAACACCATGTTTGGAATATCAGTAACAGCATCAGAAAAATTAATTACATCATTGGGAATTACAAAATCAGCAGGAACAACATTTGTAAGTTCTTCAGCATCTTCAGGAAAGAGAGGATCAACATCTGCATTCTCAACAACCCCTTCAACAAACCTTTGGGCAGATAAGTCTTTAGCTTGGAAGATACCATCGTCAAGCAAGGCTTGGATACCCTGCTGCAGCTTCACACAACCCCCACTCTGTGCAACACAACTCAAACAACCGCTCCCACAGTCGGGGAAAACATCTGCCTTTAGCAAGTATTCTTTGATTTCTAACAGCGGAGTCTTCAGCTTCAACACCTTCTTGACTAGTTTGGCTTCTCCTTCAACCATGTTAACATTTGCTCCACCATACTGCGGCATGGGATTGTTGATAACATTAGGAGCCGGCGCAAAGTTAATGGCCTTTGAATCAATAAGGTCCTGAACTACGTGCTTAAAAGCTTTGTAGTTCTCAATAGTGTGGCCAGGTGCCCCATAGTGGAAATTACACCTAGCATTGGCGTCATAACCCACTGGAAGCCTGCCAACGGGAGGAGCCAAAGTGTGTAATTGCACAAGTTGCAAATGTTGAAGGTTTGGAAGCAACTAGGCATACGACATCGGAAGAGTATCGGAACGCCTATCCATCATCCTCTGTCTCTGTTGATAAGCAGGTCTGTTACCCTATTGTTGTTGGTATTGATTTTGTTGACGTTGAGGTTGTTGTTGTTGCACTGGTGCTGCAGCCGGAATGGTCACTGCTGCAACATAAGGTTGTTGATGGTAATTCTGAAAGTTATTCCTGCGGTTACCTCTGCTCTGATAAGAAGACACATCATTTGCATCCCCTTCTCTCCTCTTCTATCCTCCTAAGAACGGCTTCTTTGACCCTAATGATGATTCAACCCCGTTTTGGATCTTACACGTCTTCAAGTAGTTCTCCACCCTCTCACCGGTAGAGACCACATCAGCAAAATTCGAGGCGTTGCAACCCACCAGACGCTCCGAATAAGATCCAGGCAGTATGTTCATAAACATGTTGGCCATCTCTTTTTCCAACATCGGAGGCTGAACACGGGAAGCCAACTCTCTCCAGCGTTGAGCATACTCTTTGAAGCACTCGTTGCTCTTGAGAGACAGATTCTGGAGCTGAGTCCTGTCAGGTGCCATATCCGCATTGTACTGATATTGCTTCACAAAGGCCTCAGCCAAGTCTCTCCAGCAGCGAATATGGGCTCTGTCCAGCCTCATATACCACTCCAAGGATGCCCTAGCTAGGCTGTCCTAGAAGAAGTACATGAGCAGCTTCTCATCATCAGAATACGCGATTATCTTGCGGAAGTAAGCTTGTACATGAGTCTTCGGGCAAGAGTTGCCATTGTACTTATCAAACACGGGGACTTTGAATTTTGGCGGAACTCTCACGCCTGGGACCATCCCCAAGTCAGCAACATCCACACCAAGAGCATTCTGCCCTTCCACAGCTTTCAACCTCTTTTCCAGTCTCCGAAACATAGGATCCGTACCATGGCCCATGCCAAAGTCCTCCTAAAGCAGGGGGAATTGATCCTCCTGATCATGATGGATGGGTTGTTGACCAAGGTTGCCATGTGGGATTGGGATAGGCCCCGGTCCATTGGGTCCATTAGCCTCTCTAGCGGGAGGATCAGCCCCAACCTTCGGTTGAGTAGTAGGGGGATTCCCTTGTACCAACAATCTAATCTTCTGTTGTCCCTGAGCCACTCATTGGACCACTTCCATGAACGGATTCATGTGAATCCTCATCTCAGCGAGCTCTGCTTGTAAACCTTCCATTGCTCTCTGTTGATTCCTTCGGGCACCGTATCGGTGAATGCCTGAGTCAGCTATCCTACTAATGGAATACCAAACAAGATGAGAACACTGCGGCGGTACCTGTTATGCAAGACATGCTAATGAATATGCAAACACAATGACATGTTTATCAATTTCAAAAGGTATTCTACCCCTTGATTCCAGTCTCACATTAGATAAACAGTGTAAGAAAACCCCGACTAGAATCAAGAAGAAGATATAAACCCCTAGGAATAGATAAACATGATACATGCAATGGTTATGATTTAATTTTTATATCAGAGGAACTTTAGATTCTTATTTGCAAATTTTGGAAATATTAAACGTTTATCACATACGAAAATATCACGTCAATTAATATTTGGAAATGTTTTTACGCCAAAGAAGTACAGTCTTGGTAACCAAATACAATACAAGAGAGAGGGAAAATGAACATCCTATGGATCCCTAGAAGCAATCGTCCAAAGCCCTCGAGACCGGAAGATAAGCTGCACGAAGCCTCTTCACCTCCCTCTCATAGGCTGCCTCCATATCTGCCTTCTCTTTGGCGAGTCAATCATACTTCCTCTTCCAAAACTTGGAAGACTGAGGAAGTAGAGAAGTCAATGCATCATCAGGATCATCAATAACCTGGTGCTCAAGGAACTCTATCAAAGCATCCTTCTCTCTGATCTGCTGAAGCAACTCCTCTCGTTCACGGATCCAAGCACGCGAACGGTCTTCGTCTCTCAACTCCTCTACTCCTTGGCTAGGGAGGGTTGAAGTCCCAGCCACAACCAAAGGTGTGGGTCTTGGATACTCATAAGGCATGAGGTACTCAGAAGCTCTCCTCCTAACCCAAGAGGTATAGGGTTCCAAAGCGATACAATTCTTCGGACATAGCTCCTTCCTTCCTTTCTTATGGATCTTCGCCAAGCGCGGACCATCCTGCCCTTCAAGCCTTGGGGATCTTTACCCTCCTGAAAGAACACACCCTCTAACAGAATGTTATTGGGTTTATCCTTTAGGGGGAACCCAAGCTGACGACGTGCCAAAATAGGGTTGTAGTTAATTCCACCGCATGTACCAAGAAGAGGTACATTGGAGAATTCACCACAAGAGTCGATAATCTGCACACCATCATATACACGGTTGTACCAAAAGATATCATCATTAGTGAGAGACATAAGTCTCGTGGACCACCGTAGACATCCTTTGTTCTCCTTGAAGGTGAGTGTCTGAGGCAAGTGTGAAATAAACCACTTGTACAACAGAGGCAAACAGCACACAATGGTACCACCGCCCTTTGCATTCCTCATATGCAAAGAGAAATAAGTGTCACCCAACAGAGTAGGAACGGGATTAAGAGTAGAGAAAATTCTAATGGCATTCACATCCACAAACTTGTCGATGTTGGGGAATAACACTATCCCATAGATGAGAAGTACAAATATGGCCTCAAAGGCGTCCTCACTCATGGCCTTCCCAAACATAGTAGCTTGATCAATGAGGAAATTAGACGGGAGACCTTGAATTCCACCTTTGGTAGTCATATGAGCACTAATAATAGATTCATCTATATGCAACAGATCAACAATCTCTTGAGAAGAAGGAACTCTCTCCAAGCCACTGAACGACAACTGGTCTAGGATAGGTATGCCCACAAGATAGGCATCCTACTCAAGCGTGGGCAAAAGCTAGAAATCCGGAAAAGTGAAGCAACGGTACAAGGGATCATAGAACCGCACCAACACACTCATTAGACCTTCATCCACTTGAGTAGCCAGAATAGACAGAAGCTTCCCATGACGAGCCTTGAATTCCAAGGGATCTAATACATAGGATGTCAAACTCCTTAACTCTTTCAAGTCGGGTTGTCTGAAACTGTACTTCTTCGTATTCCTTCTTTGCTTATCCATGTCTGAAAATTTGCAAATAGACCTCTTAAGTTCCTTGAAAGTTTTCTCATTATTGATGATATGGATGTGTATGAATGCATGAATGCATGGATGCAACAATCACACTCAAGGATCAAGCAAATCACACCACACAAAGGTCATGGGATGGATCAAGTCATCCTTAATATCAATCATCCATTTTGGTGGATTATGGTTTACACCTTATCAACACCCAAGTTCCATTGATATTAAGGATACACAAGAACATATCAACCACGAATCAAGGGTTTGTTGCGAGTCGCGAGCATGGAGTCTTGGTTAAGAACCACTCAAAGGGAGTGTACTATGGTTAAACCTGACAATCATGTTCTACAAGAGGTTCCCATAGTCATCATCCCATCTTTCGGATATTATCGGATAAACGACTACTCGTATTCCAAAAATATTCTCAAGAGAGACTCTTATGAGTGCAGTATCGCGTAACAATCATATCAAATCTTACACTTGAACGATCTTCGCACTACGTCTTAAAAATAGGCCTAGATGGGCGTGGTAAACTAAGGTCTTTGGCTTCTAAGGCATATATTGGAAAGAGTAATGCCTAACCACGACTACTCGTGTGACATTATTGATCCCAACATAACCTCCACCAAGTGAATGGGCTCGCAAGTCAACTTGCTAAGGAATAACTCCACACAAGTCAACAAGACTATGCCATTCTCCTATCCTAAGTGCACTCGAGTTCGGGTATAGAACTCATCTCACGAAGATCACCAAGCATACAAGGAATTAATATTCAAACAATTCAATCATTACATACAATACAGTAATCCCAAATTGCACAAAAATATGTCACAAAGCAATATACCATACAATACAATAAATATGAAAAGTAGGCAAAACCCACTAGGAAAATGATATTCCCCAGCAGAGTCGCCACTTTTTTGTAGCGGGGTATTCGTTACCATTAGAGATATTGACTAAATCCAAGGTAAACCATACAAGTCGAGTCGCCACCTCACTTCTATTTATCCAAAGGAATGGTTAGAAAGCGAACAAAAACCTAAAAGTTTTATCGAATCAAAAACTAGTAAAAATGTCAGAGATCTGGGTAAGAGGGTTGGTTATGCAATGGGAAGGTTTTAAGCACCCAAAACATCCTAGGTACTCCTAGGGAGCCCTTTTCATAAGTGTTGTTCTAGTCTAAAGGGTGTAGGTATATCTAAAGTACTATTTACTAAAAGGAATGTTAAAATAAAATGACTCGCAAGGATGTCGCATCCACTGCCTACGTATCTCATTTGAGTATGAGAATCAGAGTCTTCGTAGCTCGGCTACCTATGGGTTAAAGAGAAGTGTGCTCGGTAAGACGTCGCGTCTTATGCCTACGTATCTCATCTGGAATGAGAATCAGAGCAAAACGTAGTTCGGCTAACTAGGGGTTAAGGATTGCCATTTGAACATGGACTTACAAAAGAGGACACCAGCTGTGTCAAAGGAGGGTGGGCAGTGTGTTCAACGTCCTAGTAGTAGGTGTCGCAGCTCGCTGAATCGAGTCTTAGGCAGTTACCTCTTTGCAATAGAACGGACTGACATGCCACAAGATCGGAGACGCACGGAAGGTCTAAAAGTGGAGAAGCTCTGCTCTAGAGTTGTCATGCAATATGGACCTATGTGTTAGGATTTACAAAGGGGAACATCTACCTAATGTTAGCATGCAAAGAATAGGGGAATTCTACCTATGTTATCATACAAAGGGTTTTACCGAATGAGTGCTACCTAAACATAACAAGAGTCGACGGATGGAGCGCGAACAGGAGTTACGGATAAGGGTATATGGCGATGCCGGAGGCAATCGACTTACAGGTAGATGGCGATGCCTGAGGCAATCGACTTACAAGAGGATGGATGAATGCGTGTTGGTTCTGTTAAGTTTTGAAAATGATTACTCGACGTTGGATCGAACTTTTGATCTTATTTTGCAATGGTTATCGGATGTTCGTTTTAATTCTTGTATTAACAGGTGACTAAAGAAATAAATATTATACACTTTATGGGAGAGGGGTACATTTGTTATGAATGGGGATTGTTCATGGCAAACAAACAATAAGAATATATGCCTCATATATCATACAAGTAGGCAATAGTTATCAATCAAATCGGATAAATAAACAATATATAATCAAACCAAAGAATCAAATAATGGAGCATTTAAACAATGCATGGGAGTATGAACATGTTAAATAATCAAGCAATAGAAAGCATGAATGAGAGAAACAAGTATAAAAGATAACAGATGAATCAAACAGATGAAAATATGCACACGAAGGGTCCACTGAATAATTTAATCAGAAAATGAGGTAAGGACCGAATAAAATCAAGGTAAAAGGCATCTAATACATGACATATGAGATGAACGAGGGAGGATCAAAAGATCTCTTCAATTGCCATAAGCAATCCCTAAGTCAAACATCGGTCATAAAGAAGTCAACTGAAAATTCAAGTCAACTTAAAAAATAACAAATAAATAGCAAATTAATCAATAAAATTATGAAACATTAAACTAAATAAGGTGGGGTCACGACATCATCATCCCCCAAAAAGATTTTAAAAATAACTAAAATTGGTGCATAAATTAATTAAAATAAAACTGAGGTCAAACCAAAAGTCAACCAACCAAACTAGGTCAAAAATAAATCCAAAATAAATTGAAAATGTGAAATAAAATTCCAAGAAAAGGTCAGGTTGACCATGAGACAATGGTCAACCTTCATCCCAAAAATAAAATGCTAACAATAATTTTAAGTCATAAAAATAAAATCAATAAAAAAAGTGTGTTAAAATGGACCATTTAGAATAAATAATTAAAATAAAATATTAATATTAAAAAATACGAAAATAAAAATTATATAAAATTAAATAAAACGTTAAAAAAAGTGAAAAATATTTTTGGGTAATTTTATGGACGAAGAAAATATTTTAAATAAGAAAAAGAAATATGAAAATGGAAGGATTAATGGTGATGAACATGGTAAGCAAGCGTAGATATATCAAAACATGGCCATGGAAGAGATGATTACCTAATGGAAAATAGAAGTGGAATGGAATCTGATATGTGATGAAGCTTTGCCTCCTTGCCACGATTCCAATTCTCCTCTAGGGTTAGGTTTCAGCTTCTTAAATAGGGTGGATTAGGTGTTCTCATGGGCTTTTTAATAAGTGATTTATCCATAAGAATAAAAGTGTGAAGTGAGGTGTACAATGTTGTTATTTTGGGTCAAACTTAAGTGAATGGATGTCCAATGCATGGTCAAAAGAGGTAAAAAACGTGACTGATTTGTGCAGCATGCTTAGAAAATCTGATTGGGCCAGCCAGGCCCAAAATCTGCCTAGAAAATCAAGTCATGGTGTCCACTTTAAATGAATGTATCTCTCAAACCATGGATCCAAATGAGATGATTCCAAAAGGATGTGAAAGAGGACATGGCAAGGTACAATTGTTGTGAAGAAAGTATTTTCAAATAATGCCTTGAAGTGCAAGAAAACTGGCCAAGAAGTCTTGACAAATTTTGAAGATTTTTGACTTAGAAATTTTTCTAAGTGTCCTAAAAAAATGTCTCACTTTGACTAAGCATAAATTTCTCAATTCTAATCCAAATGGAGCAAACTTTATATCTATAGAAAGCTTGGAACAAGAGGAACACCTTTCATGTTGGAGAAATCTTCAAATGGAGCTTTTATCTTGATGCAAAATGGGCTTAAAGTGAGTGCAACGATCATAAAAACTTGCTCTAAATGGAAAGTCAACCATTTCCAAATTAAGTAACTTTTCCAATTCCTGATTAAATGATGAATCCATGATCCAACCTTGATCAAATTTCACATTTAGGATACCCTAGGCATGGAATTTGAGATCCCACTCTCAAAATGTCAGGAGTTGACTTTTCTGGCCCCACAGTTGACTTTTCCCAAACTGTTTGATTCCCGATTCCATTGGTCAATTGAAGCACTTCTAGCTCAAATAAAGAGCTGATTTTTTGTATGTAGACCCTTGTGGACATATGGAGGGCCATGGAAAAGAGTTTCACCAAAATAATTAGAAATAAACTGATTTTGTACCAAACCTTAGTTTTAGGGCAAAATGATCAGGAACTGATTGCACTGATTGCCAATGGATCTTTCTGAGATAATTGTGAATCTTCCTAGGCCAAGATGCCTCTCTAATCATGACATGGATGAGCTCCTCTACTTCCAACCAAACATTTCCTGTTGCAGGTAGCCATGAAACCCTAATTTCTGATTAAATTCAGATGAACACTCTGATAGCTTTGAATCCTTCACTGATGAACTGAGGACCATAATAAGATACTTGGACCCCCTTGAGACCCTTGAGACTTGTATACTTAGAAAATGAAGTCCAATTCTCAATCTTGCTTTGTGTGGGCTCCTTCTGTTGAGGAGTGATCGATCAAAACCTGATCTCCATGTCACTAATGCAATATGCAATGAGTATCACCTAATATGATGCTAATGAAGTGTAAAACATAATCCCATGCTTCCAGGAAAAATGAAGGGTAAATTTTGGGGTATTACACCTATCAACATCCAAGATCCATTGAGTTTGATGAGACTTATGATCAAAATAGTCAAGGTCCAAGGCCAACAAAAGTCAACAAAGGTAAAACAAGCATAAAATAAAAATAAAATACATCAAAAATATTTTTAAAATGAATTTTAAAAGGGAAATAAAAGAGAAAACCCATAAAGCCCTTCAAAACACCAAATAAATAGCCAAGAAAATTATGGAAGGTTGAAGATAAAATAAGAAACATAAAATAAAAGTTTCAGAATTTTTAAATGCATAAAAGTATTTTTAAAACAATTAAAACAAAGGAAAAATGAGGAAATCCAAGAAAAATAGAAAATTAAGAAAATAAAATATGGAAAAATAAAAATCAAATGAAGAAAAATGAAAGAAATTTTTTGAAAGTACTTTGAGATTTTTTGGATAAAAGATGAATTTTCTATGAATTTTTAAAGAAAATAAAATTTAAAATAAAAAAGAAAAAAAATAGAGGCGTTGGATCTGGCCTCATTAATTGCATGGTAGATCCAACAGCTATCAGGATAGGGCATGATAACGTGAAATTATACCATTTCTTTTACTCGATTCGCATGCATTTAACATGATTTTATGTATGTTTTATTGTATTATGCCGATGTTGGTGCCCCGTTTCAGGTATTTGTTGATGCAAAACTCATGTGTGCGAAAGAAGTAAAGAAAAGAGAAGAAACAAAGAAAAAGGGAAGAAAATAAGAAAATGTTGAAAATACAAGTTATGGGCTTGTGGCGTTCGCCACGCCCCTTGCCACGTCACTTCAGAGTTTAAGTACCATGACGTTCGCCATGGCCCTGTGGCGTTCGCCACAGACACACAATGTTGTTTTTAGCAACTGCACAGACCATGGTCAAGATGCTCCCTATTTCCTCTCCAACACTTGCAAACAAATTTAGCGAAGTTCAACCTTATTTCACCAATATAAAAAGGCTGAATCAGAAGAAGAATCCATCCAAGTTTTTATCGTGTAATTTTGATTCTTAGTTTTAAGCAAAAATACTCTAAAAAGTGATAGTTCTTCCACATCGGGAGGGTATTGCACCATTGCTTTTACGTTTACAAGTTGCCTGGATCAAGCGTGCCGACATCGTTATAATTTTCCATTTATTATTTGTACTCGAAGAATCCTCCGAAGTTTAATCCAATTGCTATTATTCATCAAGTTTCTTTTAATTGCTCAATTCTTTAGTTTCTGCTTTAATTTGCAATTCTGATTTTTGATTATCTTTATGTTTAAGAATTGTATGTGTATGGCTAAGTTTAAAACCATGTTCGGCTAAACCATTCGACATCGGTATGTAAGGACCGTCGTTCCGACGGGATTTGGTAATAATTAATGATAATTTTTATGAGTTATTTTCTGACTCTGGTTTCCAATTCTAATTTAAAAAGGTTTTTGCACGAGAGTGAAAAGTCAATAAGATTATAAATTAATAGCGCGAGGGTTTGAGATTTTAACTGGATAATGGTTTCTAGGCATTAATCATAAACACAGCGAGAGCGCTTTAGGATTAATTAGGATTTATCAATATCCAAAAATTACTTTTAATTCAGGTGGGTGAGCGAGAGCAAAACATTTTGGCTTAAGAGTATAGCACGAGCCAATAACACGAGAGTGTGAGGCAAAGTCTTTTAATTTGATATTTTCTACTAAAAAGTGATTTACCTTATTTTAGTGTTAATTATTTATCGAATCCTCGAAGAATGATGTGATTTACATACTGATGCCTCTTTATTGAATATTTTAATCATATTATTATTTCCGGTTAAATTTTATTTCCCTATCTCTCTTAATCAATCTAAGAAAAACAAAGCAATCATTAGCCTTAGCTTTACATAGTAACTTTAGATAACGATAGTTTGATTTTTGGTCCTTTGGGTTCGATATATTTTTTTAAAACTATGTGATACGACTGTGCACTTGCAATTAGCCATTTCGATATACATACTTAGTCACGCGAATAGGGCGCATTATGGAAAATAGCCAGAATAAAACACGAAATCACATTCAAAATGGACCAATCAAAATATTTCAAATTGCCAACATGGATAGCTAACTTAGATGGCCTAAAACAACTTCGGTCATCTTCTCCGGTGATCCCTCACTGGAGCTTCATCGTTTAGCAAAGTAAGAACATGAGACTACCACCAATGTGATCGTCTCCTCGTCACGAATTCAACCTCATGCTCAAAATTCATTTATCTAAACTGAGCATGGAGAATTTCAGAGAAGTTCCAGAAGTAAGCAAGTCACGAAAAGTAAAATTAAATGATGAACAATATCAGTCAACACCAGATAAGTTAGGGGAAAACATCAGAAGTGAAGGACTACATCATGGTAACTTGTTTTACTTTAAATGATGCTCATAACTACCTTGTCCAAATGACGATCACGGTTTGGAGAAGCTTGATCTGGTCAGGGCACTTTAGAATGTCTTAGAGCTTGGGATATGTTGCAAAAGCTTCAGAGGAGACCGAAGGGGCTAATAGAATCAAGAAATTGAATTGAAACAAGCTAGAAATCAAAATACGATAGCTCAATTTCTTGAAATGATTTGGAGTTGGAATAGAGGATATTTGACTCTCCAAAGCTTGGGAATGAAGCAAATATGTTGCTCTATATATAGGGAAGTGATTGGTGATCTCATACATGTCAAATGATGCTCAATTCATGCAAAATGAATTTGCTCATGATATGAGAAAAGTGTGACTTGCAAAACCATCAAAACTCATCCAAATCGTGTGTTTTATGAGTCATTTAACTTCTAGATACTTGATTAATCATGTTTAGTTCCAAAACACATGGTAAGTTAGCTTGCAATTGAGGATTAGTGAAGTTCAAAATTTTGATAATGATGATTTCTTCAGTTCCAAGTCACCATGTTTAACTCAATGGGGCATCTTACTCATGAAGCTTTTTATCACATTCTTCTTTCAATTTATTGACATCATATCAAAGATCACAATTTTCCAAGAAAGGTTGCATTTGGATGTATGAGCACAAAGTGGCATATTGAAGTTGGCACAAAAATCTGGTAATGCTACTTGAAAAATTCTAAGTCCCAAATGGCTGAAATGACCTATAATGTCTCAAAGAATTCCATGACCTTCCAAGCATAATTTGACTTTGATCCTTGAAGAAAACTTGTAGAGGGAATCACAAATGATACTGTACAAAAAGAATCAGCCTTAAATGTTGAAATTTGTAGAAGTTATGAACATTGGAAGTTGAGAAAAAGTCATTTGAAAATAGTTAAAATTTCACTAAATCCACAAATGACCTATAATGTCTTCAAACTTTTGATGATCCTCCAAGCATAATTGGATCTCGTCATTCAAAGAGAATTTGTAGAGGATATTAAGAAGAGTCATATGAAAAATGAAGCATTCAAAAATGTTGAGGATTAAAGGAGTTGTGATCCTTTGAACTTTGACTTCAAATGTTGACTTTGTGGTCAAACCTCTTGGAGTAAACTTGTGTACTTGGAATTTTCTTGAATTTCAAGGTACATGGATGATCATATAAACTCAAAATAAGGTTTCCTTGAATGTATTTTGATTAAATTGCTCAAAGTTTGAGGTAACTTGTTGAAGAAGGCATGTAAATAAACACATGAACCTTTAACTTTTCTTGAGAAATAAGCAACAAAACTTTGAGATACTCTTGATCAAAATGAGATTGAAAGATGCTTGAGAACCTTAGAGACTATGTTTTAAGATATAATACCCTTGAGAATCAATGGTTGAACACACTTTGACTTGAGAAATAAAAATAACCTAGCTGAGGAACCATGCTTGATGCTCTTGATGAAAACCCTACCTTGCACAATAAACTTAAAGAAAAAAGATATATTTTTTCTATTTTGATTAATGGTTAGATAAGTAATGAACATATAAACACAAAGGTAAAACACCAACAGAGAGGTGCTTGATGATCCATGCAAAAGGAAAACCCAAAGATGAGAGGGAGATGACAAATATGTGACCTTGTTTATATGCAAGGATGAAAATGATATGTGGGATCTTAGGGTTAAAAATTAGGGTATGACAGATGCCCCTATTTAAGTTTCTTCAATTCGGAGATATGAAGATTGAAATCTTCGTCTCGAAGAGATTGAAGAGACTTAAATACAGAAGACTCAATTTTTGGCCCTAAGATACCATAAAAATGCTTATGATATAATATGAATGCAGACAAGGATCTCTGTGGGGAATATAGCGCCACGAGAGGCAAAGAACTGCTGGATAAAAGAGGAGACTAAATCTCTGTAGGGGAATAATAGATTCCAATTGGGGGACCCAGTTGGGGACAAACAAAGTTCCACAAGGGAAAAAGGAAAGACGCATAGACAAAACAACTGCACGAAATTGCTGGAGACAAAGGGATATCCTCCAAGAATATAAAGCATCAGGAAACGACCCAACTTGGGAATAACTATTGTATTGGAAAGGAACCAATGTACATTTAGAAAACAAACGAACCAAAGACCCAACGGGGGAAGACTTATTAAAGCAACACTCTACCGGGGAAAAAATCAATCAAAGGGGATGTCCAATTCCACTAGGGGGAGAAATTACCTAACTACCAGCCAAGTGACATCTTAAAAAAGGCAATAAGCCCAAAATGAAAAATTACCAACTACCATCCAAGTGATAACTTAACAAGGTAACTAACCAAAAGTAAAAATAAATATTACCTAACTATCAGCCAAGTGATAACTTAACAAAGGTAATAAGCTCAAAAGGAAAGATTACCAACTACCAGCCAAGTGATAACTTAACAAGGTAACCAACCAAAGGTAAAAAATAAATATGACCTAACTATAAGCTAAGTGATAGCTTAACAAAGGTAATACGCTCAAAAGGAAAGATTACCAAATACCAGCCAAGTGATAGCTTAACAAGGTAACCAACCAAAGGTAAAAAAGAAATATTACCTAACTATCAGCCAAGTGATAGCTTAACAAAGGTAATAAGTTCCAGGGACTAAAGTTCAACCCAAGAATAAACTTGATAGAAACGGTCAAAGAAGACTCAATCCGATGAGGAAATAAACTCAACTAGAGATTAATTCCATCCAGATAATGAACTGGAAAGGAAAACTGAAACAAAACCTTCCATGAGTGTTGTACCCCAAAATTTACCCTATTTTTTAAACACTAATTGGCTTATGTTTTATCATCATATAAATTCATGCATATCATTGGTTCTATGGTTATGGGATCAAGGTATCTCTCTTTTGGCCTTCTTCAAGCTTTAGGGGAGAGAGAGAGAGAGAGAGAGAGAGGTGACAAGCAGTGCAAGGAGGGTGATATATCCTCAACTTCATGATTACTCAATCTACAAGGGGTTTCGTATGCCTTAAGACATCTCAAATGTTCCATTACTTCATTAGTTTATTGAGAGTTGTAAGAGAATGGAAGTTAATCTCACTCTCCTACCTTTTGGTCCCTGAGCCAGAAGTGTTGATTATTTCAGTGTGTGGCATACCCATGGACCAAATTTTGAATCATCTTCATCATATCATTATACAAGACATCTTTTTTCAAAGTTTATCCACTCTCCCCAGAAGAATCAAGGTTTTGAAGATGTGCACTCATCTCCTATCTTTTCGGACTAAAATTAGGGTTTATGATAAAATTAATTTATTTTTGATTTTTTGAGCAAGACTTGATTCCATGGTATTCTATGTGTCCCTAAGTGTCTATGTGTGGAAAATTGGCCATCAATTTTAACCAGAAGAAGTTCAATTGCTCAGATGATCATGGTTTGATTCAATTGGGGAAAAGTCAACCGAGCAGATTAAAAAGTCAGCTCTTGATTTTTTTGGTTAAAATTGTGTTCCACAATTCAAATATGGTATATGGTTGAAATTTGATCAAGAAAAGTCAAGAGATTCATCAAAAATCATGAATTATGAAAGGTTGCCTAAATTGGAAATTAGGGTTTTAAAGAAACGTTACTATTTTGGGCAAGTTTGCAACTAATTTCAGTCAATTTCATGGCCATCTTTCACCCAGATTCAAGCTCCATTTCAAGACAACTTCAACATGAAAATTTTAGTACTAAGTTTCCTCTTTCCAATGGTTCCAAGAACTTCTTATTTGGTTGGATATAACTCAAGTTATACCCTTCTAAAGTCATGACCTTAAGTTTGTAATTTGGTTCTATACTTAGTAAAATTTTGCTAAGTGTTTGATCAGTTTCAAGCAACCACCTTCATGGACATTTTTCACCTATATGAAAGTTTCATTTCAAAGTGACTTAAACATGAAAGTTGTAGATCACATTCCCCTATCCATTTTAGCTTCAGAAACTTTCTCATTTGGTGGCTTAATGAACAAGTTATAGAGTTATAAAGTTGGGTCCTCAAAATTGCCAATTGACCTATAACTTGCATGCATGCATGCAGTTTCAAGTTTCTATTTTTGTATCCATTTTTAATGGACTTGAAGGCTTTATTTAAATTTTCCTCCAACATGAAACGTGTTTATCTCCCTTCGCTCTTTCCAAAAATCTCAAGTTTGTTTCATTTGGTCAAGAAACCATGGAGTTATGATGGCTTGAACATGACTGGTCCTTAATTTCCATTATCATGATTGTCATTGGTTTTGTGAATGTCATCACCATTTGCTTGAAGCGTGGCCACTTCACATGCATGCCACGCCTCTTACTTTCCTTTTATGACCAAATAACATACATTTTTCATGCATGCACACCATGCACCAATTAGGCTAAATGATAAAATGTTCTTTTGGTCCATTCCTTATCTCTCCACCCTCTCCCAAGTCCCTCGAGTTCTAGCACTCTTCCATTCCAATTCAACTCTGGAAAATGACACACAACCCATTATCTTATCATCCAAAACGCAGCATACAAGTCTCACATTCTCTCACTCTCATTTTTCAAAATTGGCAATAACCAACTTTGCCACATGTGATGACCTTTCTGCCCTTACCTAGGGCTCATATAAAACTCATTTTCATTCTCTAAACCTAGATAGGACATTGGAAAGAGGCAAGAGCAGATTTGAAGCAATACTCACTCTCATTCATTTTTCTCCATTTTTGAAGCTCCCTTCTGAGCATTTATCTGGCTCACCCTTGCGCATCATCTTCCTACTGGTCTTGCTCATCTTCCTTCTTTAAGAACTAAAGGTGCAGTGGACACTCTCCACTAGGTAAGTTCTCTTCACTTTGTTCTTCTTCATGCTTACTCATTCACCATGCTTAAGCTCATGCATATGCATCTGGGAGATGTACGCTTGAGTAGATCATGGAGCTAGGCTCACATTTTCATTTACAGTTTTGTTTGAATGATTTTTAAATATGGTTGAACCCATATGTTCTTGCTTAATTTTCTCCATGTTCCTTTTTCCATTTTTGAAATCTAAATATGTCATGTTGTTCTACTAATTGCATACTTTATTTTTTGATTCAAACTTTATTTAATTTGGTGGAGAGATGAGAAAGTTATTTGAGGGAGAAAATTACATGTTAGAATCGGGATTAGGGTTTTTGATCTCATTTTTATGCATGGCCGAGGTTGAAGACGAGTAGGTGTTGTGTTGTGATTGGCCATGGTTTTGTTTTGTCTTTTTTTGCTTAAGTGAAGGTGACCGATTGATGCCATGTTCCACATGATTTAAAACCTGGCATTGCCATTTTATTTTTATTTTTATTTTTATTTTCTAACTTGCTTTGTGGACCAGGGCGTGTGTTTTTGTTTTCCCTATAATACCCCAAAATTTACCCTTCATTTTCCTGGAAGCATACGCTTTACACCTCATGCATGCATTCATTTTTAGGTCATTTAGCATTTGAATTTCATCATGGAAATCGGAATCGGATCCAAGAAGCTTGAACATCATCCATGACACTTTGTGGGCTCTATTTAGATGATCAGTCAACACAAGGGAAAGACTTGAGTTACTTCCAACAGGGGCCTATTCGTCAGTCAAAATGTTAATTTTGAAGGAGCAAAGGTTTGTTCATGAGCTGTCATGCTCGCTAGGTGAAGCCCACGTGTTTTGAAAAAAAAACGAAAAAAAAACGAAAAACGAAAATAAATAAATAAATAAATAAAAGAAAAAATCTTGGACTTGGACCTCTCTCATTTGAGCCCACAGGTCCACAAAAATCAGGTTATAAATTCAGAGTTTCAGTGAAACAAAAGGCCATTCTATTCCTATTACCCTGTCTGGGAAAAAGATAGTGAGAGAAGAACCCTGGGGAAAAAGATAGTGAGAGAAGAGCTAACAGAGTTCAGAGCAACCTCCAGGAAACTCTGAAAGGTTCATTCTGACTCACACACTTTCAGCTCAAGCAAACCCTAACATTGGTTTGCAAATCCAGTCGTGCCATTTGATTTCAACCGATCTCTCCAATCAGGTTTGCCCTTATTCCCATTACCTTTGTGCTTTGAAGTTGAATACTCTGAATGTTTGAGGTATGATGGATGAATTTCATTAGGTTTTTGTCCACGGGTTCATAATTATGTATGAATGTATAAATAATGCCTTGAATGCTTAATCGTTTAATTTCTGAAGTGTATGCCACGGGGTTTGAGGTTTCTGAAACCATACCGTTATCCATGAAAAACCATACTGTTTTACTCTAATCTGACTTACGTTTGTCATAGCATGTTTTCTCCTAATCCTTATCTTGTTTCACTAACCCTTTTGTTGAGTTTTTGTGAAGGCTCACATGACTTTTGCAGGGATAGCTCGCTGGATATTCCATTTTGCTTGTGGGATACCATTTGGGAGATTTATTCTGATTGCCTTGTTGGCACATTTACTTTATACATGTTTGTTTTGTATGTGTTCGTATCCCCGCAGGTAGCGCGATTCCTTCGTCAAGGACTGTCTTTTTGCATGAGCATCCCAAACCCTAACCCTTCATTGATTTTTCTTCTCCTAAACACACGTTTACTCCTTCTACTACAGGTGAGTAAGTCTCCAAAGGTCGAGCATCCGGTAGATTGCGTAGTAACGTCGTCCGCCCCCAAAACATAATCCTTAACCCCGTAGTTAGTCGAACTACGGCTTGCTCTGATTCTCATTCCAGATGAGATACGTAGGCATAAGACGTGATGTCTTAGCGAGCACACATCCCCCAAACCCATAGGTCAGCCGAGCTACGAAGACTCTGATTCTCATATTCAGATGAGATACATATGCAGTGGATGCGACATCCGCGCGAGTCATTTTCATTTAACCCCTTTTTTAGTAAACAACACAAGATAAACTCACACCCTTTAGACAAGAACTACAAAAGTGGATCCCGTAGAGTACTACGGATGCGTAGGGGTGCTAATACCTTCCCTTCGCATAACCGACTCCCGAACCCAAGATTTGGTTGCGAGACCTTGTCTTTTCCTTTCCTCTTTTCAGGTTTACTTCGAGCGTTTCCTTTCCCTCCTTTGGGATAAATAACGCACGGTGGCGACTCTTCTGTCATTTTCTTTCCCCGGTTGTTTTTTCGCACACTGTATTTTTCAGGTTGCGACATTCCCCACCCCCTTTTTTGGCCCATACTCTGAATAACTAATTGCCTTTTATCCATTTTACTAATACGCACCCCATGTCTCTTTTTATTTAATATTAGTTTCTTTTCCTTTTAATTATTATTTAATCACTTCCTTTTATCCAAAAATCACAAAATAAATCATGAATGATATTTTGAGTGTTATTTAATTTTACATATTCTTTAATTTAATTTTTGATTTATTTTAATATTTATTTTGATTTTTATATTTAAATGTGTTTAATTGACCTAATTTTAAATTGTTAGGGTTTAATTCTTGGTCTTCCCTTTTTAATTTTGATCCAAATTTGTGTACACATGTAGACACATAAATATAGGTCCTTTGAGATTTCATTTGGTGTTTTGAATATCAATTTCAAATCATATTTGAACTTATTTTTAAAGATTTCTTTGTGTGATCATTTGTTTTTGCATTGCACAAGTATTTGGATTATTAACGCATCTTTTGCACATAATTTTGAGCACATCTTTAAGAAACTTTGAGCTTGTGTTTATCGCGACAGTCTCTAACCTTTCTATTTGAGGTTTACTTGCAGGACCGGTTACAAAGTCCTAAACTTATATGTGTTGAGTATATGACTGTTTCGTTGATAAAGTGTTTGGAATACTTTTAGGTTGTAAGTGCAATGTTTTGCAAATTATAAATGTCATAACAGTAAGGCAATAAAAGACAAAATATTGATATAAATGAATAAAGCAAATAAAAGTCATTTGGCAAGTTAAATGACTTGAAGATAAAAATAGAAGTAAAAGTACATTTTGTAGGAAGATGACTTTTTTCTCTCAAACGCTTGATACTTCAAGTGTATTCCTACTACAATGCTTAAAAATGCCGGACTCGAGTGCACTTAGGATAGGAGAATGGCATAGTCTTGTCGACTTGTGTGGAGTTATTCCTTAGCAAGTTGACTTGCAAGCCCATTCACTTGGTGGAGGTCATGTTGAGATCAATAATGTCACACAAGTAAGTTGTGGTTACACATTACTTTTTCCAATATAGACCTTAGAAGCCGAGGACCTTAGTTTACCAAACCCATCTTGGCCTATTCGTAGGACGTAGTGTGAAAGTCGTTCAAGTGTAAGATTTGATACGATTGTTACGCGATACTACACTCATAAGAGTCTCTCTTGAGAATATTTTTGGAATACGAGTAGTCATTCCTCCGATAATATCCGAAAGATGGGATCATGACTATGGGAACCTTTTGTAGAACATGTTTGGCAGGGTTAAACCTTAGTACACTCCTTTTGGGTGGTTCTTAACCTAAACTCCATGCTCGTGACTTGCAACAAACCCTTGATTCATGGTTGATCCGATCAGGTATCCTTAATATCAATGAAACTTGGGTGTTGATAAGGTGTAAACCATAATCCACCAAAATGGGTGGTTGATATTAAGGATAACATGATCCATCCCATGACCTTTGTTTGGTGTGCTCTTAATTTCTCTCCAGACAGTGCAACCTGACAGATGTTCAAGCAGATACAGCGATCCTGATTCCCATGCCACTGCACTGCATTCACATCATTTTGCATCACATCATTTTGCATTCATAATCATTCACACATGTTTATCCATTTCTGTGGGGTTTATATCTTCTACTTGATTCTAGTCGGAATTTTCTTGGTTCTCATCAACGGCTTAGTCTTTTTTTTTACATCGTTTATCTATTGAGAGACTGGAATCAAGGGGGTAGAATACCTTTGGAATTGATAAACATGTCATTGCATTTACATATTCATTAGCATGTCTTGCATAACAGGTACCGCCATAGTGTTCTCAGTTTGTTTGGTGTTCCATCAGCAAGATAGCTGACCCAGGCATTCACCGGTACGGTACCCGCAGAAACCAACAGAGAGTAATGGAAAGCCTACAGGCAGAGTTCGCCGAGATGAAAATCCGCATGAATTAATTCATGGATGTGGTTCAAGGGGTGGCTCAGGGACAGCAAGAGCTCAGGCAGATGATACAAAGGAATCCCCCTGCTCAACCAGAGACGGTGACTGATCCTCCAGCTGGAGAGGCTAATGGACCCAATGGACCGGGGCCTATCCCAATCCTACATGTCACCTCCGGTCAACAGCCCGTTCATGATGATCAGGACGATCAGTTCCCCCTGCTGCAGGAAGACTTTGGTATGGGTCATGGTGTGGACCCCATGTTTAGAAGATTGGAAGAGAGGTTGAAGGCAGTGGAAGGACAGAATCCTCTGGGAGTAGATGTTGCTGACTTGGGGCTGGTCCCAGGTGTGAGAGTGCCACCGAAATTCAAGGTCCCGATATTTGACAAATACAATGGCAACTCTTGCCCGAAGACCCATGTGCAAGCCTATTTCCGTAAAATGGTTGCATACTCTGATGACGAAAAGTTGCTTATGTACTTTTTACAGGACAGCCTAGCTGGGGCATCCCTGGAATGGTATATGAGGCTGGACAGAGCCCACATCCGTTGCTGGAGGGATTTGGCTGACGCTTTCATGAAGCAGTATCAGTATAATGCAGACATGGCTCCGGACAGAACTCAACTTCAAAATCTGTCTCTTAAAAGCAATGAGTGCTTCAGAGAATACGCTCAACGCTGGAGAGAAATAGCTTCCCGTGTTCAACCTCCTATGTTGGAGAAGGAAATGGCTAACATGTTCATGAACACTCTGTCAGGACCTTATTTGGAGCGCCTGGTGGGTTGCAATGCCTCCAATTTTGCTGATGTAGTCTCTACCGGAGAGAGGGTGGAGAATTACCTGAGGACATACAAGACCCAGAGTGGAGGTGAATCCTCATCAGGGGTGAAGAAGTCGTTCATTCAGGGACAGAAGAGGAGAGAAGGGGATGCAAGTGCCATATCTTCTTATCAGAACAGGGATAACCGGAGGAATAACTTTCAGAACTATCATCAGCAACCGTATGTTGCGGCTGTGACCATTCCAGCTGCAGCACCACTACAACAACAACAACCACAGTGTCAACCAGCTCAGTACCAACCACAACAACCGGGTAACAGACCCGCCTATCAACCGAGGCCAAGGACGATGGATCGGCGTTTCGACACTCTTCCAATGTCGTACGCTCAGTTGCTTTCTAGTCTTCAACAACTACAACTTGTGCAGTTTCCCACTCTGGCTCCTCCCGTTGGTAGGCTTCTGGTGGGTTATGACGCCAACGCTAGGTGTAGCTTCCACTCTTGGGCACCTGGCCACAATATTGAGAACCGCAAAGCTTTTAAGCACTTAGTTCAGGACCTCATTGATTCAAAGGCCGTTAACTTTGCACCAGCTCCTAATGTCGTCAACAATCCCATGCCCCAGCATGGTGGAGCCAACGTTAACATGGCTGAAGGAGAAGTCAAATTAGTCTCTGCGGTCAACAATGAAGATGGGGATAGTGATTGCGACATTGATAACTGGGTGCGTCCGAGGATCCCGGGTGAAGTTCTCAACAATTGGTCTTCTGAGGAGATTGTCCAAGCCACTTGTCTGGAGGAGTAATTTTCTTTGTTTATTCATGCATATCCAAGTCTTACGTTCCGCCAGGGCGTAATGACTCATTATAGGGCTCATCTATGTGACACTTGCATTTTTTATCATAAATAAAGGACGTCTTTTTGCATTCAAATATTTCGTTCCCTGTCTTTCTATTTTTGCAGTTTTTCAAAAAAAAAATGGCAATGTTTTGTTTAGTTTCCACTTTTTTTTTCCACACTCATAAGCACATACCATCACTCATGCAGATGCACATCACCGGATCCTATTGATAACGGTTCTGCTATGGCTCGCTTCGACTTTGAAAATCCAATCTTTCGAGCTGAAGAAGAGGGTGATGAAGACTATGAACTCCTTGAAGAACTTACCAGGTTATTAAAACAGGAGGAAAGGGTCATTCAACCGCATCAAGAGTCTGTTGAAGTGATTAATCTCGGCACCGAGGACGCCAAGAGAGAAATCAAGATAGGGGTTGTTTTGGAAGACAATGTGAAGAAGGGGTTGATTGAATTGCTGCAAGAGTATGTTGACATCTTCGCTTGGTCTTATCAGGACATGCCAGAGCTTGACACAGACATCGTGGTACATCCCTTGCCGCTCAAAGAAGGTTGTCCTCCGGTCATGCAGAAGCTCAGAAGAACAAGACCAGAGATGACTGTCAAGATAAAGGAAGAAGTGCAAAAACAGTTGGATGCAGGGTTTCTAGCAGTCACAAATTATCCGCCATGGGTTGCAAATATCGTTCCGGTACCTAAGAAGGATGGAAAGGTACGGATGTGTGTTGACTACCGGGATCTGATTAGGGCTAGTCCTAAAGATGATTTCCCCTTACCTCACATTGACGTTTTGGTGGATAACACGGCTCAGTTCTTGGTATTCTCTTTCATGGATGGCTTTTCTGGCTATAATCAAATTAAGATGGCACCAGAAGACATGGAGAAGACAACATTCATAACCCCATGGGGCACCTTCTGCTACAAGGTGATGCCGTTTGGTCTGAACAATGCCGGAGCAACATATCAGCGAGCGATGGTGACTCTGTTCCATGATATGATTCATCATGAAATCGAGGTTTATGTTGATGATATGATTGCCAAATCTCAGACAGAAGAAGAACATTTGGTGAATTTGCAGAAACTATTTGAGCGTTTGAGGAAATTCAAGCTGAGGCTTAATCCGAACAAGTGTACTTTTGGGGTGAGATCTGGAAAACTACTGGGTTTTGTTGTTAGCGGAAAAGGGATTGAGGTGGATCCAGCCAAAGTGAAAGCGATACAGGAAATGCCTGAGCCAAGAACAGAGAAACAAGTCCGTGGTTTCTTAGGGAGGTTGAACTACATTGCAAGGTTCATCTCTCACCTAACAGCCACGTGTGAGCCAATATTCAAACTGTTGAGAAAAGATCAGGCTATCAGGTGGAATGATGATTGTCAAAGGGCGTTCGAGAAGATAAAAGAGTATTTGCAGAATCCTCCTATCCTTGTGTCTCCGGTCCCAGGGAGACCGCTGATTATGTATTTGACAGTACTAGACAATTCTATGGGCTGTGTTCTCGGTCAACACGACGAGACAGGTAGGAAAGAGCATGCCATCTACTACCTGAGTAAGAAATTCACAGATTGCGAGTCGAGATACTCAATGCTTGAAAGAACATATTGTGCACTTGCATGGGCTGCTAAGCGATTGAGACAATACATGCTGTCTCACACAACCTTACGGATCTCCAAAATGGATCCAATCAAGTATATATTTGAAAAGCCAGCTCTCATCGGAAGAGTTGCTTGTTGGAAAATGGTACTGACAGAGTACGACATCCAGTATACTTCCCAGAAAGCCATCAAGGGGAGTATTCTGTCAGACTATCTTGCTCAACAGCCGGTTGAAGATTATGAGCCGATGAAGTTTGATTTTCCAGATGAAGACATCATGTTCCTCAAGATGAAAGACTGTGAAGAGCCAGTTGTTGAAGAGGGACCTGATCCAGACGAAAAGTGGACTTTAATGTTTGATGGGGCCGTCAACGCCAGAGGAAGTGGAATTGGTGCTGTCATTACAACTCTGAAAGGTGCCCACATGCCTTTCACCGCTCATCTGACTTTCGAGTGCACCAATAATGAAGCTGAGTATGAAGCCTGTATCTTGGGTATTGAGCAAGCCATTGATTTGAGAATCAAGACTTTGGACATCTTCGGAGATTCAGCTCTGGTAATCAATCAAGTGAATGGTGATTGGAACACTCTCCAGCCTTCTCTGGTCCCCTACAGAGATTACACGAGAAGACTGTTGACTTTCTTCACAACAGTAAAGTTGTACCATATACCTCATGATGAGAACCAGATGGCAGATGCTCTTGCTACTCTATCCTCCATGATCACGGTGATCCGTTGGAACCATGCTCCCAAGATCTACGTGATGCGCCTTGATAGGGCCGCGTATGTGTTTGCTGCTGAACTGGTAGTTGATGAAAAGCCCTGGTATCACGACATCAAGTGCTTTTTGAAGAATCAAGAGTACCCTGCAGGGGCATCCAACAATGATAGAAAGACTTTGAGAAGATTGGCAGGCAGTTTCTTCTTGAACAAAGACGATGTTCTGTATAAGAGGAACTTTGACATGGTTTTGCTCAGATGCGTGGATAGACACGAAGCAGACATGTTAATGCAGGAAGTTCATGAAGGCTCCTTCGGTACTCATGCCGGCGGACATGTAATGGCTAAGAAATTGTTGAGAGCAAGTTATTACTGGATGACCATGGAATCTGATTGTTTCAAATATGCTCGGAAGTGCCATAAATGCCAGATTTATGCTGATAAGGGACATGTGCCGCCAAATCCTTTGAATGTGATGTCTTCGCCGTAGCCTTTTGCTATGTGGGGCATCGATATGATTGGAAAGATTGAGTCGACCGCCTCCAATGGGCATCGCTTCATCCTTGTTGCCATCGACTATTTCACCAAGTGGGTCGAAGCAGCATTGTTCGCGAATGTCGCCAGACATGTGGTTGCCCGTTTCATAAAGAAAGAAATCATTTGTCGCTATGGGATTCCCGAAAGAATCATTACTGATAATGGTTCTAATCTCAACAACAAAATGATGGAGGAGTTGTGCCAGAACTTCAACATTCAGCATCATAATTCTTCCCCTTACCGCCCTAAGATGAACGGTGTTGTTGAAGCGACAAATAAGAACATAAAGAAGATTGTGCAGAAGATGGTCGTTACGTATAGAGATTGGCATGAGATGCTACCCTTCGCCTTGCATGGGTATCGTACTTCAGTACATACATCGACCGGGGCAACCCCTTACTCCCTTGTGTATGGTATGGAAGCAGTCCTACCTGTTGAAGTGGAGATTCCTTCTCTAAGAGTCCTGCTGGATGTCAAGTTAGACGAAGCTGAATGGATTCGGACAAGGTTCAATGAGTTGAGTCTTATCGAAGAGAAGCGAATGGAAGCCATTTGCCATGGGCAGTTGTATCAAAGTCGGATGAAGAGAGCCTTTGATCAGAAAATGCGTCCTCGATGCTTCCAGGTCGGAGATTTGGTGTTGAAAAGGATCCTTCCTCCTCAGACAGATCACAGGGGCAAGTGGACTCCTAACTATGATGGACCGTATATTTTCACCAAGGTTTTGATGGTGGGGCCTTAATGCTTGCAACGATGGATGGTGAAAACTTCACTTCCCCGGTGAACTCAGACGCAGTTAAAAAATACTTCGCATGGAATAGACCCGCTGGACAATAAAAAGAGTAGTCCAGGCAAAAATGGGCATCCCGGCGAACCAAGAAAATGAAAAAGGTTCAAGAAAAAATTAGGGATTAAAAGTGAAAAGATTGTACACCCGGTAAGTTGAAAACCTGAAAAGGCAACTTAGGCAAAAATGGGTATCCCGGTGGATTGAAAACCCGAAAAGGGCGATCCAAGCAAAAGTTAGGGATTAAGCGAATGACTGCGTTCTGAGTAGTTCTGAATCTCATCTCGTGTCAATGACTGGAAACTTTTGAGGGATAGGAAACAGTCCAATCACTTTTCAGAAAGCTGATCATCTGGAGGATCTTGAAGACGAGCAAGTCATAGCAGAATTGGAACCCAATAGAAATCCATTTCACATTGCCATTAGATTAATGTCTGTTTTTATCTATTGTGCGATTACCTCTTTCCAGGGATTGCTTCCTGATGTAAATGCCTATTCAGAGGCCAGTCAATCAATAAAATCATGTTATTTAGTATATCTCTGTTTTCATTTTCATTTTTCTGTTTTGTTTGCAAAAATGACGTCCAAATTTTTTTGATAAACATTGCATCATGACACATAAGAGCTTTACAGGTACATGCTTAATAAACATTTAAAATTGTTGTAAATTTTAAGTGCTTTGGATCGTCTATTCAGAACAGGTACCCTCGGGGCATTTCCTTAAAATCCCCTGCAGATGATCGAGAATGTTTTCCACCAACAGACGAACTCGGTATCTTATCCCTGCAGAGCAGATCAGAGCGTTGGATTCTTCAATCCCCAGTAGGTTCTCACCACTGTACCTCCCCCCAAGCGGTGGTTTCAGATTATACACTCCCAAGTAGAGTTGACAGTGTCAGACTATATACCCCCAGCGGAGTTGACAGTGCCAGACTGTATCTTCCCAGCAGAAGCGGCTGCTCCTCAGAGTTCGAGGCCAGATCGATAATCCCAATGCCAGATCCATGGTTTCTTTCCTTGAAGCAGAACCTCGGTACCGTATCGGTGTTTGCTTCCCCTGCTGAGTCATCTCTCGCAGATCGTGGTTGCCAGAACCACTATCGCTTTCCCCAACAGCAGGTTTTCAGTGTCGTTCTCTCCCCAGTCAGAATCTCGGTATTTTGTCATTGCTAGAACACCGTGTGGCGGGTCATTTCCCCACAGAATTCTTTGCGATGTGCATCTCCAGCAGTCTTGCCAGGGTCCAGAAGATGGTGATCATTTCCCCAGCAGATCCCCTTGCCTCAGCTTGGCATTCTACCCAGCATTTCGCATCCCTGCATGTAGAATCATATTGCATTGCATCCTCCCAAATCGCGTAGCATTTCCATTTTCATGAAGCATTACGCCATTGAAAAATTCAAACATACGCATGTAAGCATAAAACATTCTCGGTATACCAAGTGATAAGCCAGAAGTTGTTTCCAGTACTCAGACTGAAGATTGTTCATGAGTTACCTTTGTTATCCCCAGCAAGTGTCATTGGCCCATGTGCCGCCTCTATTATCGTTCCCTATTTCTGCCGATGCTGACTCGCATGAAGTTTCCGGTATTAAGACCGAAGTGGCATTCAGGCCAGTTTTCCGATGTTCAAATCGAAGAAGTTTCCGACGTTCAGGTCGATGCAACTTGTGGCATTCAGGCTAGTTTTCCAATGTTCAAATCGAAGAAGTTTCCGACGTTCAGGTCGATGCAACTTATGGCGTTCAGGCCAGTTTTCCGATGTTCAGATCGAAGAAGTTTCCGACGTTCAGGTCGATGCAACTTGTGGCATTCATGCCAGTTTTCCGATGTTCAGATCGAAGAAGTTTCCGACGTTCAGGTCGATGCAACTTGTGGCATTCAGGCCAGTTTTCCGATGTTCAGATCGAAGAAGTTTCCGACGTTCAGGTTGGTGCAACTTGTGGCGTTCAGGCCAGTTTTCCGATGTTCAGATCGAAGAAGTTTCCGACATTCAGGTCGATGCAACTTGTGACATTCAGGCCAATTTTCCGACGTTCAGATCGAAGAAGTTTCTGACGTTTAGGTCGATGCAACTTGTGGCATTCAGGCCAGTTTTCCGAAGTTCAGATCGAAGAAGTTCCCGACATTCAGGTCGACGCAACTTGTGGCATTCAGGCCAGCCTCTCGGTGTTCAGACCGATATTAATAATCTCATATCTTCTGATGCTCAGATCGAAGTCATTTCCAGCATTCAGACTGATGAGCGGCATTCAGGCCATGGTTATTTATGTGTGACCATTTATTTTGGTATCCAGGTTAACATTCTTTTTCGGTATTCAGACTGACTCTCACCGTACCAGACGAATTCTTCTCTCAAGACCACCTCTTTGCCGATTCTGACAGGCATTGTTACTTCACTTCACTTCAGTGCAAATTTTCGGGCTTTTATTGTATTCAATTCCTTGATACCTCGAAAGCACGAAAGTCGCTGCTATCTTCTTTCCAGGTCTCTAGTTGATTGAATAGGGGCAGCTGTAATACCCCAAAATTTACCCTTCATTTTTCCTTGAAGCATACGCTTTACACCTCATGCATGCATTCATTTTTAGGTCATTTAGCATTTGCATTTCATCATGGCAATCGGAATCGGATCCAAGAAGCTTGAACATCATCCATGACACTTTGTGGGCTCTATTTAGATGATCAGTCAACACAAGGGAAAGACTTGAGTTACTTCCAACAAGGGCCTATTCGTCAGTCAAAACGTTAATTTTGAAGGAGCAAAGGTTTGTTCATGAGCTGTCATGCTCGATAGGCGAAGCCCACGTGTTTTGAAAAAAAAACGAAAAAAAAAAAAAAAATAAATAAATAAATCAATGAATAAATAAAAGAAAAGAAAAAATCTTGGACTTGGACCTCTCTCATTTCAGCCCACAGGTCCACAAAAATCAGGTTATAAAATCAGAGTTTCAGTGAAACAAAAGGCCATTCTATTCCTATTACCCTGTCTGGGAAAAAGATAGTGAGAGAAGAACCCTGGGGAAAAAGATAGTGAGAGAAGAGCTAACAGAGTTTAAAGCAACCTCCAGGGCAACTCTGAAAGGTTCATTCTGACTCACACACTTTCAGCTCAAGCAAACCCTAACATTGGTTTGCAAATCCATCTGTGCCATTTGATTTCAACCGATCTCTCCAATCAGGTTTGCCCTTATTCCCATTACCTTTGTGCTTTGAAGTTGAATACTCTGAATGTTTGAGGTATGATGGATGAATTTCATTAGGTTTTTGCCCACGGGTTCATAATTATGTATGAATGTATAAATAATGCCTTGAATGCTTAATCGTTTAATTTCTGAAGTGTATGCCACGGGGTTTGAGGTTTCTGAAACCATACCGTTATCCATGAAAAACCATACTGTTTTGCTCTAATCTGACTTACGTTTGTCATAGCATGTTTTCTCCTAATCCTTATCTTGTTTCACTAACCCTTTTGTTGAGTTTTTGTGAAGGCTCACATGACTTTTGCAGGGATAGCTCGCTGGATATTCCACTTTGCTTGTGGGATACCATTTGTGAGATTTATTCTGATTGCCTTGTTGGCACATTTACTTTATACATGTATGTTTTGTATGTGTTCGTATCCCCGCAGGTAGCGCGGTTCCTTCGTCAAGGACTACCTTTTTGCATGAGCATCCCAAACCCTAACCCTTCATTGATTTTTCTTCTCCTAAACACACGTTTATTCCTTCTACTACAGGTGAGTAAGTCTCCAAAGGTCGAGCATCCGGTAGATTGCGTAGTAACGTCGTCCGACCCTAAAACATAATCCTTAACCCCGTAGTTAGCCGAACTACAGCTTGCTCTGATTCTCATTCCAGATGAGATACGTAGGCATAAGACGCGATGTCTTAGCGAGCACACATCCCCTAAACCCATAGGTCAGCCGAGCTACGAAGACTCTGATTCTCATATTCAGATGAGATACTCTGAATAACTAATTGCCTTTTATCCATTTTACTAATACGCACCCCATGTCTCTTTTTATTTAATATTAGTTTCTTTTCCTTTTAATTATTATTTAATCACTTCCTTTTATCCAAAAATCACAAAATAAATCATGAATGATATTTTGAGTGTTATTTAATTTTACATATTCTTTAATTTAATTTTTGATTTATTTTAATATTTATTTTGATTTTTATATTTAAATGTGTTTAATTGACCTAGTTTTAAATTGTTAGGGTTTCATTCTTGGTCTTCCCTTTTTAATTTTGATCCAAATTTGTGTACACATGTAGACACATAAATATAGGTCCTTTGAGATTTCATTTGGTGTTTTGAATATCAATTTCGAATCATATTTGAACTTATTTTTAAAGATTGCTTTGTGTGATCATTTGTTTTTGCATTGCACAAGTATTTGGATTATTAACGCATCTTTTGCACATAATTTTGAGCACATCTTTAAGAAACTTTGAGCTTGTGTTTATCGCGACAGTCTCTAACCTTTCTATTTGAGGTTTACTTGCAGGACCGGTTACAAAGTCCTAAACTTATATGTGTTGAGTATATGATTGTTTCGTTGATAAAGTGTTTGGAATACTTTTGGGTTGTAAGTGCAATGTTTTGCAAATTATAAATGTCATAACAGTAAGGCAATAAAAGACAAAATATTGATATAAATGAATAAAGCAAATAAAAGTCATTTGGCAAGTTAAATGACTTGAAGATAAAAATAGAAGCAAAAGTACATTTTATAGGAAGATGAGTTTTTTCTCTCAAACGCTTGATACTTCAAGTGTATTCCTACTACAATGCTAAAAAATGCCACCTTCGAAATGAAAATTATATATGCTTAAATACTAGTAAAAAATAACTGCTGGGAGGTTACGACCCATTTATGAGATGACATGTGTCGGAGCACATCTCCCACGTTTGCTGGTAACTTCCAACGTTTAGTTCTCCATGATTAATCTCCACCATGGTGAACTATCCTTAGACTTTGACAAGCTTCCCCTTTCGTCGACCCAACGCTCTTGGCTTTCTACCTCGTCGATCCAACTTCTAATTGTCCTTTGGTCGACCCGACTTTGTACCTATTGGGTCGAAATTTTCCTCCTAACAAATTGCCCCCTGAAAAGGCTGGTTTCGACTTGAGATCTTCGACCGAGAAACCTGACTTGAGCTCTTCGACCGAGAAACCTGACTTTTGACTTTCCAAATTTAGGCTAGTCATCTAATCGCTAATGATGCTTTTGTATGCAATGATGACTTTCCTGGGTTGCGATTTCCCAGACACACTGTCATTATTACTAGCTACCCTCTAGGTCGTGGGATCTCAACTAAAGCTACTAACTCTCCCACTATCTACTAGTTGGACATTTGTCAGTCGACTGATGCTTGACTATCCTTTGGTTTGCCTATAAATAGCCATTTTTTACCCTCAAACTTTTCTTCCTGCTTCCGCAACTGCATATCTCTTCTGCAACTTTCACAATAATCTCAGTTTTAACAAATTTTCTTCAAACTTCTTAACAATGGCTTCTTCCACTCTCACCAAAGGTGCTAACTCCTTCAACACTGGAGGCAACCCCATTGCATTTCAACTTAATGCAATAGAAAGCACGAAGCATATTCCTCAACTTATTTCTACTGATGAAGTAGTGATAAAAATCTGGCAACGCCAGATGCTCATTCCATTTGTCATTGACAAAAAACTAGTCGCATTTCATGGACCTCTCCCAGACTCAAAATCTACACCAAAAGAAATTCAAGGCTTTTCTCCTGGTTATGTTCATGCTGCTCCTCCAGCTTTCGACAAAGATGGAGCTATCGACGTCAGATCATGGATCCAAAGGCAAGGGTCTTCAGATCAATTCCTACCCCAAGCAACAAAGAATATTTAGCTTGGCTTAACAAAGTCTAAAGAAAACACCAAGATCAGTGGAGAAGTGCAGAGATCTTTGACACTATCCATATCTCTAGGTATGCTCACCAAATCAATCCTTGTATGATGTTTGCCTCTATGTATTTTTGGGAAGGTTCGACCAATACTTTCCAACTTCCATGTGGTATATTGACGCCGACACTCTTTGACGTAGCGACCATTATAGGTCTATCGCCATTGGGTGATACTTTTGACCCCACACTTCCAACAGAGACCACATTTTTGTTTGGTCGAGCCAGTCATAAAAACTACATCGAGGATCACCACGACAAGGATTCTGTCGAAGTTTTTGACGAAGAGCATATCGCTTTTCTAACATTGTGGCTCTCATATTACATGTTATGTCCTAGATATTTACAGATAGCCAAGAGTTACATCAATCTGGCGATCCAAATCCAAGAGGATCGACAAATCTCTTTGGGTAATCTTTTACTAGCTTCCTTGTACCAATCTTTGGGGCTTGCAACCCTGAAATTAAAATTTCTCCATTCTACTACAAAGGCCCTGAACTTGTCGGGTCCCATGTGGCTTTTATAACACTGGTTGAATGCCACTTTTGAATATCAGTTAGGCTACCCAGTATCGGAATGCATACTTCGGTTAAATGAGGATCGAATGATCGAAGGAGCGAGGCTAGCCTTGATGACATGCCAAGAAACCCCAAACAAACACCTTTTCATGAAGTACCTGAATATGTTCATCGAGGCCGACAAGTTTTCCCCTGGTATGGCTCCATTTACGGATCGAAGCTTTGGCCCAAAATGGTTCAAAGATCCTTTTCCAGGTGAATCTCCCCAGGTTATTGTAGCAGTAAATTCATGATCATCAAGCTATGGATAAGCTAGACATCAAATAACAAGAGTCGCCACCGCGCTTTTATTGTTTCCAAGGGAAAAGGGAAAAAGTACGAACAAAACCCAAAAGTAAGAAGTTTTCAAATCAAAACTAATAAAATGTCAGAGATTACAGGTAAGGGGGTTGGTTACACAAAGGGAAGGTGTTAGCATCCAAAGTGTCATATGTACTCCTAGGGAGCCCTTTTTTGTGTGCATATGTATTATGTACAAACTGATATTTACAAACAAATAGAATAAGGGGATGAGAAAAGAATTCATTAATTATATTTTTGTGTTTGACAAGACCTTCGGACTTGTGCCTACGTACCAACATAAAAATGAGGGATCAAAACCTCGTAGTTCGTGATACAAATTTCAAAGTGGATGCATTGTTTTTAACAAAAATTAAGTTTGAAAGGCACAAAGGCCTAAAAATGGTTTGAATGAGTTAGTTCTTTTTGGCTTGTTTGAAAGTTTAGGTTAAGTATAGTTAAGTTTATTTACAAGTTTGATTAAGAAAAGAAGTTTGAAAATGCAATGGCATAAGGCAAACTTTCTAGTTTGCAAAGTGGTCAAAGTTTAGAACAAAACTAGTTTAAGAAAAGAAGAATTTTTAAAAGGAGGGAGAGATTTTGAAATTAAAGAAGTGGGGAGGAGATGAAGAGACTAATCCAATGCACAAAATTAAAAGTTAAGAGTTGAAAAGATCTGACCAATGGGTAGCAATCCAATATACAAGAATGTCTTATGGAAACCCCAAATTCCCTTGGATATTAGAATCAAGCCACAAACAATGCATACAATATTATCTTGAAGAGCAAGGCATCAAATAAAGATAGCCTCATCCAAGCCTTAGCCACTCCATGATGTCTTTTCAAATTTGCCCATGTAGCAGATGAATTCCACAAGTCACAGGTTCAAAATAACAGCTTCACAATGATCATGTTGCAGATGAACTCAAAGGGATCTTCAATGATGTATCAGATGAAGTTTCAAATTGTAAGCACTGGGTTTCACAACAGTTGGCATTGGCCAAGTCCTTATTGCATAGGAATGTTGCCTAAATTCTAAGTCCAACTGTCCAAGATCAAACCAACAGTGCGCACAATAGTTTTTTAGGTTTTTTGTTTCTTATTATGTACATTAATGGTCAAACACCACACAAACAAACAAAATATACACAAACAAAATATATCACACAGTATGGTCCAAATGGACAAAGTGAAAATGGCACTAACATAAACAATTAGAATGGTATGAATAATGGAAAATGAATAGAACTTTAAAAAATTAAAATGCATTAAAATAAAGGACTTGAAATTAAATGTTAGTTGTTTATAAGTTAGAAGTTAGTATTGTTTTGTTTTTGCTTTAAGTCATTCTTTGGAGAACACTCAACCCACTTATCACAAGCATGGATCCTTGAACCAAGACATCTTCCAAAGGAAGGAAAAAAGGCCAAGTTTCCACACAATACCATGAAAGAGGGGAGACTTACAATCTCACTAACTAGAATGCTATGCCTTTTTGTATCAAAAATTTAGCGCTATGTTAAGCAATCGTAATTGGACTTATGTAGAAGTCACAACTATTTGAGGTCGGGCAATAGAATTTTGGTGTTAATGTATGTTAGAGACATAGTATAATGGACTATGCACATGAAACATACCACACACAAAAATAATATGCAAAAAGGTGGCCTAATCTCATCCATACTTGTGTTGATTTTGCAATCAACTAGCCTTAGGATTTAGAGACATCATAGGCCAAATGAAATGGATGCATAAAGAAGGGGAATTAGATGAAGAGGGAGGGGAATGGATCAAAACTCAAATTGATCAAAGGAGGATTTTCACCAAATTAATATCATTCATTCATTTTGGGAGATGGAATGTACATTCCATCAATCCCCTAAATCCAATGATATTAACCTAGCAACGTCAAATCAACCTTGACCAAGGCCCAACAACACAAGTCAAACTTATACAAACCATCACAAGATGTCAACACAATTATTTGGCATTTATTAAATTTAAAATATACTAAAATAATGCATTTAATTAAATATGGTTTGTCAAATTCCTAATACATCATCAAAACACCAAAGAAATGGCCATGAGACTTATCATAGGTCAAACAAAGGTCAAAGGACCTTGGAGAAAAAATTTCAGAATTTTTAAAGACTTAAAAGTATTTTTTAACAATTAAAAATAAACACAAAATGAATTAAATCATGAAAAATATTAATAATGATCCAAAAAATAATTTTAAAAATATGAAAGAGGAAATTATTTAAAAATTTTTGGTGAAATTCTCATATTTTATTGATCAATATTAAAATTAAGATGAATTAATAAAAATCAAATGAATCAAAACAAAAATCAAAAAAATGTGAGCCACTTGATCTCCCTCATTAATTGAGGTGGCAGATAAAGTGGATCAGCGTGCGCGTTCCATCGTGGGACCTAGTCAGCGCGCCACACGCGTGGTAATCAAAACCAACGCCTAAG
Organism: Lathyrus oleraceus; assembly: GCF_024323335.1. NCBI lineage: Eukaryota > Viridiplantae > Streptophyta > Magnoliopsida > Fabales > Fabaceae > Lathyrus > Lathyrus oleraceus. The sequence goes on along the minus strand of NC_066583.1, from coordinate 83,665,398 downwards.
ATTAAAACATTTCAAATGGATCCTGTGGTCTATAGATGTGCCAACACACCTCCGGAGCCAGAGCTCCAGTCTTCTTCTCTGGTGGACCTCACCGGACTGATCCACCCTCAACCATCACCAAAATAAAAAAGAAGGACATGATCGGGGAAAAAATGGTGTAGAGCACGAATCTGACTTCAATTTCAACTAACTCCAAATATATAAAAAGATATGAGGAGTTGAATTTTGAGGTGTGACAACTGAGTTGCTTCGATTTGACCTCAAAGCAACTCAATCTTCTTGCCTACATTGGTAGGACTTCAAACAACCAAAGATTCAAGAGAATTGATGAGAATTGAGTGAGAATCGAAGAGAAGAAGTTTTCTGAAATTTACCTTCAAAGTTGTGCAGAAATGGATCTTGCTTGCTTCAACCTTGATTTGATCACACTTGAGAAGCTTGCAGGAGAGGTTCGGCAATGGTACAAAGCTTTGGATCCTGGAGTTTCTGAATCTCCAAACAATGAGATTCAATCTCAATTTTCAAGTTGAAAATTCTCAAATTTTCCTTTGAATGGTGAGGGTTTCAATTGGGGGGCAGAGCTGGCGCGCAAGGTGTCTTTAAATTGAGCTCCAAAGTCCTCTATTTATAGCAACTGTGACTGATATTTGCACACTTGAAAAATTGCTAAATTTGGACATTTCAGGCACAAGCTTGCATGGGCGTGTACAGGCTCATAAAGCAATCCAATTTGATCCATGTACAATCATTATGAAGTTCAAATGAGGCTTGGATGTCAAGGCAATGTGAAATGTGATTTTTGGCATTTGATTTCTTCCTATCATACATACCTTTTAAAGCCATGCGCAACCCTAGAAATCCTTATCCAAAATGCATGAACTTGGGTTCTTTGGAAAGCTTAGATCAAGGGGAACAACTTTTATGTTGGACACTTTTTCATTTGGAACTTGGATCACGGTGAATTTTGAGGTGTACGTTTAGAAATTTCAACATGTTGAATTTTTTTCTAAGTGTTAAGCCATATATCTCAATATTCCACCTTGCATAACTTTTTATGTGAGCTCCCAATGAGAAAAGTGTATTCATCAAATTTGTATCACTTTCAAAGACCTTCAAAATGGTCACAAATTTCATGTCATTTGGATTTATACTGATAGAGTTATTCATTTTTGAAGTTGAGGAAAATATCTTGTTCAATGGTATAGGTCAAAAATGACCTATAATGTATCCTCATATCACATGCTCATAAAAGTTGAACTGCCTCTTACTCCAAACATCAAAGTTGAAGTAGACATCTTTAATTTGATTTTTCAACTTAGGAATCTTTCATCTCATAAAAATTGAGCAAGTTATGGCCTTGGGAAGTTGACTTTCAAATTAGGGTTTAGACAAAATGACCTATAATGTTTCGACAAGAAAATGATTTTCCAAGCAAAACTAGATCTAGGTATCAACATGAAAATTGTTTGGAATGTCATCTAGAGTAACTTGGCTCTTAGAATCATTTTCATATGGTGAAAATTGTAGGAGATAGGGTCTAGGGAGACCCAGTTTCGATCAGATGAATTCATCTGGCCAACCACCATCAACCAACTTGCTAACCTTCAATTATCTTGGCTTTTTAGGCTCTTGTTAGATCATATATGCATAATATGATGAATTTTGAAGTGTCCCTTGAGAAATTTGATTAATTGGTGAGATAGCTTGTTGGAGAAATTACTCAAGATACCCAGTCAAACTAGGGTTTCCAAGGCAAATCACCTCCAAACTCTTGAAGAATACTTGATCAATATGACATGTAGATATCATTGGAACTCATATATGATACTTTGAGACATTGTGAATCAATCATTGGTTGTGCTTTTAGCCATGAGGGTCTCAAACCCTAGGTGTGGACTTGATAAATCAATGAGGATCATGCCTTACCTACAAAGAGTTAGGCAAATACAAAGACATATTTTTGGTATTTCGGTTAGTAAAATAACAATATACAAGTATGATACAATCTCATGGTGCTTGGTGATCTCTCCCAAAACAAACCCAATGAATGAGGGGTAAGTAGTATGCCAAGGTATGATCCCAATGCTAATGCATATGATGAAATTGCATGAGGGATCTTAGGGTCAAAATTGGGGTCTTACAACTTCCCCTATTTAAGGACATTCTAACTGAGGAGGTGAAGGTTAAAATCTTCGTGTCGACTCAGTGGAAAGGGCTTAAATAACAACATAGAAACAAATTTTGGTCCCTAAGAGACCTCATGATGCATATGATATGAATGTAAAAAGAAAATTCTCTGTGGAGAGATGTTTCCACAAAGGAAAAGAAATCAGAGAGACCGAAGACTCGCAGGAGTATAATGCATTTCATAAGGAAAAATCACTGGGAAGACAGAGACTCTGGGGAGATAAAAGGTTATGCCTAGGCCAGGCTACGACTTAAAATTGTTGGGCGGACTAGAGGAATTCCATAAAATGGAAAGACCCAGTCGGGGAAATAAAACATCTGTAGGGGATTACAAGTAGATCAGAATAAAACTGATGTTCTTGAATCAATGCAGGGAAAAACAATTTCACTAAGGAAAAGCGCACTCAACTCAACTGGAGAAGAAATAAACTTCAACGCAGGAGGAGCAAAAATTCATTATCCACTACCTGCTACTGGGTAAGGAGATAATAAAAGTCTGATAGAGAGGACACCCGTCATCGGTTAGGATGAACATATCAAGGATGACTCGCTGGGAACCACCAGGAGGGAATATTCATTACCGCCTACTGGATAAGAATAGCCTTGCTGGGGAAAACTGCAGAAATAGAATTTACAAATACCAGTTACTGGACAGAAGATTGAAGATGAGAACATCCGCCACCGGTTAAGGTGAACATATCAAGGATAGACTCAAAGGAAAGAAAATCTGTCATCGGTTAAGATGAACATATCAAGGATAGTCTTGCCTGGGAATTGTTAAGGAGGATACCCCTCATCGGTTAAGATGAACATTTCAAGGATAAACCAACTAAATAGAAAGTAGGGATTATATCTATCGAATACTGGATAGAAGACCATCAAAGAGAAAATCTGTCACCGGTTAGGATGAACATATCAAGGATAGACTATGTTGAGGGGAAGAGAAGGATTTACAACTACCAGTTACTGGGTAGAAGACCGCAAAGAGGAGGAAATCTGTCATCGGTTAGGATGAACATATCAAGGACTAGCCCTCTGGGGAACAAAATAGGGATTACAACTACCTTTTTACTAGGTAGAATACCAAGGATGAGAATATCTATCATCGGTTAGGATGAACATATCAAAGATATACCCAAGGAAAGGGAAGAAAATATCCGTCATCGGTTAGGATGAACATATCAAGGATATACTTCCTAGGCAAACGTGAAAACGAATCCGCTGGAGAGAAAAAGTTGCTCTTGCCGGGTATTAGGCAAAAGTGAAAAACATGAGAAGAATATTACCAGTTACTGGGTAATAGACTCTCAGGGGACCAAAAGCATCTATCTAGGTAAGATCTAGAAAGAAAAGGTCAATCAAGACTCATCCCAATGAGGGTATAGCTCAAGAGGAGTAATTCTATCCAGGTAATCAACTGGGGAGGAAGCTAAAACAATGATCATCCACGAGGAAATAACTCAGTGGGGAAAGGAGAAAGGTTAAAATCTTTCCGCTTAAGGGGCTGACACTTCTATCATTAAGAGGACAGACACCGAACTTGTATGGGGATGAAGTACCACCATAGCAAAGAATAAGAATCTCAAACAATGAATCAACAAATATGATTATGCAAAAATATGAAATCATGAAATTATATGAGTGTATATGTATATGTATATGTATATGGATATGTATATGTATATGTATATGTATATGTATATGTATATGTATATGTATATGTATATGTATATGTATATGTATATGTATATGTATATGTATGATGATTATGCTGATAAAACGATCGCAACGGATACAAAGGTTTCACAAAAATTCAAATCATCGGTACAATCCTCGGTCAATCCACAATAAAGGGATACAACTGCCAGAGAACAGGGAGATCAACATCCCAAAGGCTCAACATTATCCGGGGAAGGACGAGATCTCCTGAGGAAAGGAAATTTTATCGAATCTGCAGGGAATTTTAGGTCAACACCATATCAAAGGGGAGACAACCATACAGAGGATAAACACAAATAGTTGCTCAAAAACCAGGAGGAAACTCTGACTGGGAGTGAGTCGGATGACTATTGGCGGAGAAACCAATGCGATCCACTGGGGAAATCGATCTTACTCTGCTGAAGATCGAAACACAAAATCAACCCTGCTGAGGAGCACACAAAATCTACCGGGGACTAAATCAACCAACTTAGCTGGGAAAAGTACAGAAGCTCCGCTGGTGATCAAAACACTCCGTAGGGGAACTGGATCAATAAACTCGTTTAAGGATACCCAAAGGGTTATCTGCTTAGGGGGCCCATATAGCTCCACACTTAAGACTTGCTGTTTTTCGAAATGCTGTTGATATTGCTTTAAAACTGCCTCTGAAAAATTCTTGCTTTTATATGTTTAAGAAAATGATTTTGATTAAAATAAATTAATTTCAAAAATGATCATAATAAAATTTAAAACTATTTGGCTGAAATAAATAAGAGTAGAAACAATTGGATAAAAGCTCAACTTTATTTAATAGAATGGTAGTGTGTAAATGACAAGACTCCATAGGTCTTTACAAAGTTGAAAATGGTAATTTACATGGAAAAAGGGTTACATTGAATACAATTGACCGCTAATCCTTCTACCAACTCTTGATATCCACTGTGCTTTTGGTCGCCACTGGGGATAATGAATCACCATCAACCCTTGTGCTCAACAAAGTTTCTCCAATACTGGACGATCAGTAGCATGCAGTTACTTGCCATAATCCCTAATTTTTGCATAAATTGCCCCAAGGTGGGGTACTCAATTTATCGGGATAAATTTTTCTATTTTATGTCTCTAATTTTTACCTGGATCGCCCTTTCGGGTTTTCAATCCACCGAGACACTCCTTTTTTGCCTAAGCCGCCCTTTCAGGTTTTCAACTTAGTGAGCTGATCTTTTCTTTTTTGGGCGAAGTATTTCTTGACTGCATATGCGTTCATAGGACGAGTGAACTCTTCACCATCCATAGTTGTAAGAATCAAAGCACCGCCTGAAAAGGCTCTCTTAACAACATATGGGCCTTCATAATTAGGAGTCTATTTTCCCCTAGAATCTAGTTTGAACGATAAAATCTTCTTTAGCATAAGGTCACCTTCCTTGAATACACGAGGTCTGACCTTCTTATCAAAAGCTTTCTTCATCCTTTGCTGATATAATTGACCATGACACATGGAAGTTAATCTCTTCTCTTCTATCAAATTCAACTGATCAAACCTAGTCTGACACCATTCAACCTCAGTCAACTTGGCTTCCATGACCATATGCAATGAAGGAATCTCAACCTCTACGGGGAGGAGTGCTTCCATACCATGAACAAGAGAGAAAGGGGTTGCCCCTGTTGAAGTGCGGATGGATGTACGATACCCGTGCAACGCAAATGGGAGCATCTCATGCCAATCTTTATATGTGACAACCATCTTCTGAATAATCTTCTTGATGTTCTTGTTCGCAGCTTCAACAGCCCCATTCATCTTGGGTCTGTAGGGAGAAGAATTATGGTGTGCAATCTTGAAATCTTTGCAAATAGCTTCTCCCATATTATTATTCAAGTTAGATCTATTATCAGTAATGATCTTACTTGGCACACCATAACGGCATATGATTTGATTCTTGATAAACCTCACAACAACTTGCTTGGTTACATTTGCATACGATGCCACTTCAACCCATTTTGTGAAGTAGTCAATTGCCACCAGAATGAAACGATGTCCATTCGGAGCTTTAGGCTCAATCATCCCAATCATATCAATTCCCCACATGGATAAGGGCCATGGGGAAGAAATAACATTCAATAGTATCTGAGGAACATGAATCTTATCTGCATATATTTGACACTTATGGCATTTCTTCACAAACTTGCAACAGTCAGATCCATTGTCAGCCAATAGTAACCTACTCACAACATCTTCTTTGCCATTGCATGTCCATTGGAATGAGTACCAAAGGATCCTTCATGCACTTCAGTCATCAACAAGTCTGCTTCGTGTCTATCCATGCATCTGAGCAGAACCATGTCGAAGTTTCTCTTGTACAATACATCACCATTCAAGTAGAAATTACCGGCTAACCTCCTCAAAGTCTTCTTATCTTTCAAAGATGCCCCAGACAGGTAAATCTGACCTTGAAGGAAACATTTAATGTCATAATACCACGGATTCTCGTCTTTGACCTCTTCAACAGCAAATACATGAGTTGGTCTATCAAGACGCATCACAGTCAAATTGGGAAGCTCATTCCAGTACTTCACTATAATCATTGACGCCAACGTTGCAAGAGAATCTACCATCCGGTTCTCATCTCGAGGGATATTATGAAATTCAACTTTTGTAAAGAAAGTTGAAATACTCCTCGCATAATCTCTATATGGTATCAAACCGGGTTGATTCGTCTCCCATTCACCTTTGATCTGATTTACAACCAAGGCGGAATCTCCGAAGACATCTAATTACTTGATCCTGAGATAAATGGCCTCTTCGAGCCCCATAATGCAAGCTTCATATTCTGCCATGTTGTTTGTACACTTGAAAGTCAATCTAGTTGTAAACAGAAAATGTGTGCTTTAAGGAGTAGTAATCACTGCCCCAATGCCATTACCATATTGATTAACAGCTCCATCAAATAACATGCCCCAACGGGAACCAGGCTCTGGCCCTTCTTCAAGCAATGGTTCATCACAATCTTTCATTTTTAAGTACAAGATCTCTTCATCAGGAAAACCATATTGCACTGACTGGTAATCTTCAATCGGTTGGTGAGCCAAATGGTCAGCCAAGACACTACCTTTGATAGCTTTCTGAGACCGGTATTCGATATCATACTCTAATAACAACATCTGCCAACGAGCAATCCTCCCAGTTAAAGCAGGATTCTCAAAAATATACTTGATTGGATCCATTTTGGATATTGTAGCGGGGTATTCGTTACCATTAGAGATATTGACTAAATCCAAGGTAAATCATACAAGTTGAGTCGCCACCGCACTTCTATTTATCCAAAGGAATGGTTAGAAAGCAAATAAAAACCTAATAGTTTTAACAAAAACCTAATAGTTTTAACAAAAACTAGTAAAAGGAATCAGAGATCTGGGTAAGGGGGTTAGTTATGCAATGGGAAGGTGTTAGGCACCCAAAACATCCTAGGTACTCCTAGGGAGCCCTTTTCACACTTGTTGTAAAGGTTGTTGTTTTGTGAAAATTTTGTTTGTGCAAACATGATTGAAGAGATGAGAGGAGAATGTACAAGTTTATTTATATTTTGTGCTTGGATGGATAAACCCATTGCCTACGTACCATCTTATAAAAAGATTAGGATCAAAACCTCGTAGTTCGGGGTAAAAATCTCAAAAATGAGTTGGTGAATTGATTGGTCCAAAAGCCTTAAGGTCTTTTGTTATCAAAGGGAGAAAACTCAACCAAACCACAAATCCACCATGTGAGGATAGCTTCAACATGCTAGTGAAGGGTTAACCCTATAATAAGCATGGAAGACTCATTGTCCATCACTAAGGATATAGGTGAGTATTACATCTACCACAAGGATAACTCAAACCTAATAGCTAAAGGTTGTGAAAGATTTTGATTAAGAAAGTGGCCATTGGAACCACAAAAAGAAATTTGAATGGGTTATATTTATCAATTAAAAGTATATACAAAAGTGGTCAAAGTTGATTTAAAGGTTCAATTCAAAATAAGTGTTATGAAAGGAAAGTTTGAAAATCAAAAGCATAAGGCTTAGGTTTCTAATGTTTGAAAACAATAGTTAAATGTTTGCACAAAAAGTTTTGGCTTGGGTTAGAGTGGAGAGAATAAGAAGAATGTCTAAGTCCTAAGTAAAGCAAAAGGTGAGGGATAAAGAAACAAAACCACTATGGAGTTCCTCTCTTGAGATCATATTGATGATCCAAGTATCTCCCATCCTTTGGAATAGGCAATCACAAAAAGCATAAGCAATCAAGCAAGTCTCATAAGAGATCCTCAATGTGTCTTGTATCTTTCACTTTGGATGAACATGGCAATGGTCCTCCAATTAAGCTCAAATGGAAACTCCTAGCACAAAAGCACACACATCAAAAGTTCCATGAAGTAAAACAAGAATGAACAAGAGTGAGTTTAGATATTTGGTCCTTCTAATCCATCTTCATCATTAAGGTCCATTTACTCCAATTTTTTGCATAAGGAAAGTCCTAGAATCTAAGTCCAATTCTCCATTCTTTGCATAGGGGAAGTCCTAGAAACTAAGTCCATTTCTTTGCATTTGGTTCACAACAATCAAAACAAAAACACAAGCACAATAGTATATACACAATTATGTGCTCAAGTGAGCAAAAGGCAAATGACATTAACATAAACATGTGCTCAAATGAGCAAAGAGGAAAGCAAATGGATAATATGTGCAAGAATAGTAAATTGCATAAAAGTAAAGAGCAAAAAGTAAGTGTTAATTGTTAATGGTTAGTGTTAGTAGTTAGTGTGCCATAAGGCAAATTTAGCGCTATGTTAAGCAATCGTAATTGGACTTATGTAGAAGTCACAACTATCTGAGGCCGGTCAATAATAATATAGGCAACAAACACAAGTTAGGAGTCTTGATTAGTGAACCAAGTCCCAACAACTTGCCATGCCAAAAAGAAAATGAGAATTGATCTTGTATTGGTTTAAGCCTTTTGAATGATTTAGAAAACAACTTATCCTTAATGCAAAGCCATTCACTTGATCAATTGATCAAGATGAATTAGATTTGAATCAAGGAAGATTAAGTCTCCCTAATCAATGCTAACTTATCAACCTTCAACTCATTGATCAAAATGAAAAAGGAATAAGAAGAAGAAGGAGATGAATAAATGGAGACAAAAGAAGGCAAAATGATACGAATGCATTAAATGAAATACCATGTACCAATCATCATATGTTGACCAATAATATTGAAAGTCAAAGTTAAACAATCAAAGACAGAAGTGAGATGAAGATTGGAAGTCAAGAAATGAATAAAATATTTTTTGGCATTTTTTAATATTAAAAATAAACTTGAATTAAAAATAAAAGAAAGGTCAAACTTCAAAATTACTTCAAATCAACCTTGAAAGGTCCAAGTGATTTATCCCAAGTTCAACAAGGTCAAACAAAGTTTGACAAAAAATTTCAGCATTTTTAAAAGTCAGAAACTATTTTTAATCAATTAAAAATGAATAAAAATAACCTAATTGAACTAAAATCTCAAATAAATCTCAAATCAATTTAAAAATTGATGAGAATATTTTTCATAGATCCATCATCATTCAAATAGGTTAGGAAAATATTTTTGTATTTTTTGAATATCAAAAACTATTTAAAATGAATTAAAATAACCAGAAAAGGAGAAAATTCACAAAAAATATCAAATGATGAAATGAAAAAAATTTAAAATCAGAAATAGAAACCAGAAATTATTTGGAGACTAATGCAATTGGTCCCATAATTTTTAGATTAAAAATTAGAGAGATATTGATTTTTGAAATAAAAGGAAATTAAAGAAAATGAAATCAGAAATTAAAAATGGCAAAAAACGAGAGCCCTTGGATCTTAGCTCATTAATTGAGCTGGCAGATCCAAACATCCAGAGGCACGCGTCCAACGTGTTCCACGGTCAATGCAACCACACGTGGTATTTAAATAAGTCATAAGTTTGGACAACCAGGATTAGATCTGGACAACTCAATCCAATGGCTCAAATTCAAACTGGAGAGAGGCGGCCACCGGAGCCACCTTCTTCTCCGGTGAGCATGCGTTTTCCGGCCAAAATTGCAGAGATTCAAAAGGCAACCAAAGTACACGATCCTTATACCAAAATGAAGCTGGGGTGATGTACATCACCCCTATAACCTTGAATCACACTCAAGATTCCTATAGGTTGAGAAATTTGAGGTGGAAGATTCAGGTATGGAAAATGCAGATCAAGGAAAACCGAAATTGAAGCTACCACTAGCTTGCCTCTCAAGTGAGGACTTCAGAAAACACAAGATCTAAGCAAATAGGTCAATGGATGATGAGATTCGAAGAAAATACCAGTTGAAGAGTAAGCTTGAATTCTGGAAACTTGAGCTCGATTCCTTGCTTGCTTTGCCAAAACAGAAGATCAGTGAACTAAATGAGGAAGGTTTAGAAGCTTTAGATCCAAAGATTCAACCAGATGTAGTTGAATTTTGGATCTGAAAAATTTGAGAAAAATGAAATTGCTTCTTTGGTGAGAGGTTGGGTTTTGATTTCTGCAGCAATTCAGGTTGAATCAGGCGTGGTTTTTGAATGGAATAGGGTCTCTATTTATAGAGGGAATGGCAAGGAGATGATGAATTGATCTGTGTGCATGAATTTGGATAATCCTTGCATGGGCTTGCATGATCATGCACAGGCCCAAAAACAATGCCAAATGCAAGCTGAACTCAAATGCCAAAGGTTTGGACGTGCAATTAGAGCTGTAATGGCTTGTGCATCAAGATTTCATGTGAATTCCATAATTATGCCTAAATGTTCACCTCTTCGAAAGTACTAATTGCCAAATCCAAACATGATCATGTGAGTAATGGTTGGAAAGGTCTTTGTATAAGGAACAAATGTTATGTTGGACAAAAATCCATTTGGAGTGTGGAAATTTATGAATTTTGAGTTTAAAGTGTGATGTGCAAAACATGTCAATGCAAGGTTTCTAAATTTGGCCAAATTTCAAACCCCTCTGTTTTGATGATGCAAGCCTCAAAAGGAAAAACCTCCAACGTAAAAGTTGTACATATTTCCAAGACAATCAAAATGGACTTAAATTTTTCATAATTTGGATTTTTGATGAAAGAGTTATGGACATTTGAAGTTGGACTTTTTTGCCTTTTAATGCATTTGGCCCAAAAGGACCTATAATGTCTTGCATTATCACATGTATTTACTTTGAGATTTTGGAATTTTGTTCAACATAACATTTGAAGTAGACATCTTAAGATTTCCAATGCATTTGATCCCACCTCAAAATCATAAACAATGAATGAGTTATGTCCTTGGGAAGTTGACCCAAAATTAGGGTTTCAGTCAAAATGACCTATAATGTATTGGAATGGGAGATGGCCTTCCAAGCTTCAAATAAATTTTTGATGAACATAAAAGTTGTTCATATTATCCTTAAGAACATTTTTTCTTTTGGAATCATCTCCATTTGACCAACACATCAAAAGTTAGGTCTCAGTGCATTTCAAAATAGTCAGATGAATTGACTGATCAACTTCTCAAGTCCATGACTCATATCTTGATGAATTGATGATTGAGGATACTCAAATAAGTTCAAATATGCATGATAAGATGAATTAAAGAACTTCCCTTGATTGTATTTGACCATGGGCTGAGGTTGCTTCATGAGCAAGTGTAGGTGTTTAATTGGCTGCATTATATGGTAAAACACTAGATGGGTACTAATGTCTTGACTGATGTCATGACATGTATGTGTGACTACATTGTAGTTACTGCAGGACTAGCTAACACAGGATTTATTGAATGTCAAACTGGATGCTGTGACATTCATACCTGTCAACAGATACTAAGGAATAGAACAGCAGGTGTTCTGTTAGAACTTAGTATTTAATTTCAGTCTGGTTATCAAGGAAAGACCAGACCTGGCATAAGGCCTACTGACTGAATGTCAAACTGGATGTTATGACATTCATCATTGACAGCAGCTGCTGAAGATTAGACAGAGTGGTGTTCTGCTATACTTCAGCATGTAACTTAGTTTGTTCTTCAAAAGAATAACAGAACTAACTTAAGGCCAATTGTGTAAATGTTAAGTTGGACACACTGACATTTATTAATGTAAGCTGTCACTGTAGTATGGTCATTTTGATCATGTGCAGGTCAGCAAAATTGTACAGTCTGTTTTCTGGAAAAACAGACTCAGCATATGGACCTTGATGTCAAGCTGAATGTCGTGACATTCATGCCTGACAGCATATGCTATATTGTAGGTTGTTCAGTTTTCTGTTTCAGCTTTTTCTCAGGCTATTCTTCAGGAAGTCAACAGCTTAGAGAAAAACCAGGAAATCAACAACCAATCTACATTCAATGAACCTAACAAATAGCCTATTTGTTAGTAACCTAAATGTTGAATTTATGGGAACTTGTGTGACCTTAAATTCAGGAGAATACAGGTGCAAAAGCCCAGGATACTGCAATATAAAAGGAAGGCGTTCCTTCATTCAGTTTCAGGGATTTTGAGGCGTGAAGATTTTGTGTGTCCATCATACTTCACTGTTGTATTTTTGTGAGTCTTGTATTAGACGTATCTTGTAAGCCAAGCCTTTATCAAGTAGATGATAGCTTTGGCATAGGGTGTTCATTGAGTTGTAAGTGTTGTGTCACTCAAAGCTTTTAAGCGTGAGTGCTGTGTATCTTGATTAAAGCTGTGAAGCACAATCAAGAGTTGTTTGAAGTTTGACTTCAACTTGTCTTTAATAGTGTTTAAAGATAGTAATCACTGAGGTGATTGAGGGGGAGTGAGTATGAACTCTGATCTTAGGTTAAGATTGAAATTGCATTGGGTAGTGATTAAGTGATAAGTTGTAAACGGGTGAGTTTAGCTTTGAATTGATACTACTAATAGTGGATTTCCTCCCTGGCTTGGTAGCCCCCAGATGTAGGTCATGTTGGACTGAACTGGGTGAACAATTACTTGTGTTATTTACTGCACTTACTGTTAAGTTCTGCATAATCCCTGTCTGTGCAGAATTGGATGTCATAACAACCCGTGTGACATCTAAAGTCTGATAACTAGAATTTCAATTGGTATCAGAGCAGGCACCCTGCCTGTGAATTTCTGGGTGAGATCTAGGGAAGTTACTTTCTAGTACCATGGACAAGGATTTAGGACACTCAAACAGACCACCCATGTTGGATGGATCTAATTATGATGACTGGAAGCCTCGTATGATAGCCTTCTTAAGGTCTCTAGACAGCAAAGTCTGGAGAGCTGTCAACAAAGGATGGGAACATCCAATGAGGACAGGTGAAGATGGAGTCAGTGTGCAGATTCCTGAAGAAGAGTGGGACAAGGAGCAAGAGGCATTAGCTCTTGGAAATTCCAAGGCCTTGAATGCATTGTTCAATGGAATCAGCAAGAACATCTTCAGGCTGGTACACCACTGTGAACTAGCTAAGGAAGTTTGGGATACCCTCAAGGTAACTCATGAAGGTACTTCCAAGGTGAAGATGTCCAAACTTCAGATGCTGACCACCAAGTTTGAAAATCTGAGGATGAAAGAGGATGAGACTATTCATGACTTTCACATGAATATTCTTGAAATTGCAAACACCTCTGGTGGACTAGGTGAGAAAATGGCTGAAGAGAAACTTGTAAGAAAGATTCTCAGGTCCTTGCCTAAGAGATTTGCTATGAAGGTCACAGCCATAGAGGAGGCGCAGGACATCTGCAACATGAAGGTGGATGAGCTCATTGGTTCCCTCCAAACCTTTGAAATGGGCTTGGGTGAGTATGCTGAGAAGAAGAACAAAAGCATAGCTTTTGTATCTAATGCTGAAGAGGAGTCAGAAGCAGGATATACTGGAGGTGATGAAAGTATATCAGAAGCCTTAGCCATGCTTGGGAGACAGTTCAACAAGTTCGTGAAGAAGATTGATCAAAGAGGTAGACCCAATGTCAAGAACATCCCGTCTGACATTAAGAAAAGATCAACTTCTGATGAGAAGTTCAATCACGGCAAGGGAATCCAGTGTCATGGTTGTGAAGGGTATGGACACGTCATAGCTGAATGCCCTACTTACCTCAAATTGCAAAATAAGGGGTTAGCTATCACATGGTCTGAAGGAGACTCTGAAAGTGAATCCGAAGGAGAATCTGCCAAACATGTCACTGCACTAACCAGTGTTTGTGCCTCTGAAGATGACTCAAGTGCAGATGAACTGACCTTTGATGAACTTGCAGCAGCCTATAAGAAGTTGTGTTCCACCAGTGCAGAAGTGCGTGCTCAAGGAGAAAAGCAAAAGAAACTCATCAAGGAACTGGAAGATGAGAGACAGAAGCAACTGTCTGTCATAGAGGGTCTAAATGGTGAGATAACCCTGCTGACCTCCAAGCTGAATCAGATGACTAAATCCATCAGAATGATGAATAAGGGAACTGACACCTTGGAAGAGATTCTAAAGGTGGGACAGCAATTTGGAACCAAATCTGGCCTTGGATTTGGGAAAAGATCCTCAACTGAACACAAACGCCCAAAGGCTAAAGTTCAGAAGTTCACGCGGAAGTCAAAGCCAATGTCTCAACATCGAGGAACTAGGATGAATGATCATCAGAAGAGGAAATACCAGGAGTGGAGGTGTCACCACTGTGGTAGGCTTGGGCATATAAAAGCCTTCTGCTACTGGATTCATGGTTTCCCTAACCAAGCCTTGCATGTTAAGCCTAAGCATAAAACACATAAGCGCTATGTTCCCATTAAGAAGCAACAATGGTATGCTAGGATAGCACACACAGCTCTAAGGGCTTCTACCAGAGAAGACTGGTACTTTGACAGTGGATGCTCAAGACATATGACTGGTATGGAAAATCTACTGGTAGATATTCAACCTCACACTACCAGCTATGTGACCTTTGGTGATGGTGCCAAAGGAAAAATAAAAGGTGTGGGCAAACTGGACTGTTCTGGAGTGCCAAAACTGAATAATGTGTTGTTAGTAAGGGGACTAACTGCAAACCTCATCAGCATAAGTCAGCTGTGTGATCAAGGGTTTCATGTTCAGTTTACTAAGGAGCTATGCATTGTGACAAATGGTGACAATCAGGAAGTCATGAGAGGAACCAGGTCCAAAGATAACTGCTACCTGTGGGAACCTGAAGTCTCTAACTTTTCCACAACATGCTCCTCAGCCAAGGAAGAACAGGATGTGAAGCTGTGGCATAGACGTCTTGGACATCTCCACTTACGGGGAATGAAGAAGATTATATCCAAGGAAGCAGTCAGAGGAATTCCAAGGCTTCTGATCGATGAAGGAAGAGTCTGTGGAGAATTCCAGGTGGGCAAGCAAACCAAGATGTCACATCCGAAGCTGGGACATCCCACAACCTCCAGAGTTCTGGAACTATTGCACATGGACCTAATGGGACCTATGCAGGTTGAAAGTCTTGGTGGGAAGAAATATGCATACGTGGTGGTGGATGATCATTCCAGATACACGTGGATAAGCTTCATCAGAGAGAAGTCAGATACATTTGATGTCTTCAAAGACCTGTGCATAAGACTTCAAAGGGAAAAGGACAGTTGTGTGGTCCGGATTAGAAGTGATCATGGTACGGAGTTCAAGAATTCCAAGTTTGATGAGTTTTGCTCGTCTGAAGGAATAAGTCATGAGTTCTCCTCCCCTATAACTCCTCAGCAGAATGGAATAGTTGAAAGAAAAAATAGAACTATTCAAGAATCTGCCAGAGCAATGATTCATGCAAAGAAGCTCCCCATGCACTTCTGGGCTGAAGCAATGAATACCGCATGCTATGTTCACAACAGAGTCACCTTGAGAAAAGGAACCTCCTCCACTCTATATGAGATATGGAAAGGCAGAAAACCCACTGTGAAGTACTTTCATATCTTTGGAAGTAAATGCTACATTCTCACAGATCGTGAACAGAGAAGGAAGCTAGATCCCAAAAGTGATGAAGGTATATTTCTGGGATACTCCACTAACAGCAGAGCCTACAGAGTGTTCAACTACAGGACCAATGTCCTGATGGAATCCATAAATGTCATTGTGGACGACAAAGAGGAAGGAACCGATGTCATGGAGGATGTTGAAACATTCCTTGACAGCTCAACTGACAGTCCAGTCAAGTCTGAAGAAGTACAGGAACCTCCACCTGAATGTGAAGTAGATGTAACCACCAAAGTGCCATCTATCAGAATTCAGAAAGACCACCCTAAGGATCTTATCATAGGGGATCCCACCAGTGGTGTAACTACCAGGTCAAGAGGAATAAACTCAAATTCCTGCTTTGTATCCAAGGTTGAACCTAAGAATGTGAAAGAAGCCCTGACTGATGAATACTGGATCACTGCCATGCAAGAGGAACTTGAGCAGTTCAAAAGGAATGAAGTCTGGGAACTAGTTCCAAGACCTGAAGGGACCAACATCATTGGTACCAAGTGGATCTACAAAAACAAATCTGATGAGAAAGGAGTAATTACTAGGAATAAAGCAAGACTAGTAGCTCAAGGATACACTCAAGTTGAAGGGGTAGATTTTGATGAGACATTTGCTCCTGTGGCTAGGCTTGAGTCCATCAGATTGCTGTTGGGGGTAGCATGCATCCTGAAGTTTAAGCTATTCCAAATGGATGTGAAGAGTGCATTCTTGAATGGCTACCTGAATGAGGAAGTCTATGTGGAACAACCTAAAGGGTTTTGTGATCCTAACCAACCTGAGCATGTATACAAGTTGAGGAAAGCCTTGTATGGGTTGAAACAAGCTCCTAGAGCATGGTATGAAAGGTTAACCGAATTTCTGACCTCAAATGGATACAGAAAGGGTGGCATAGATAAAACCTTGTTTGTGAAGGATGAAGAAGGCAAAATCATGATAGCTCAAATCTATGTTGATGATATAGTCTTTGGTGGAATGTCAGAACAAATGGTTCAAAAATTTGTTCACCAGATGCAGTCTGAGTTTGAAATGAGTCTAGTGGGAGAACTGACCTATTTCCTTGGAATGCAAGTAAACCAAATGGAGGACTCTATGTTTCTTTCCCAAAGCAAGTATGCCAAGAACATAGTTAAGAAGTTTGGTATGGATAATGCTAGGCACAAGAGGACTCCTGCTCCCACTCATCTGAAGTTAACCAAAGATGATGGAGGGCCTAGTGTTGATCAATGCCTGTATAGAAGCATGATAGGTAGCCTGCTGTACCTAACTGCAAGTAGACCTGACATTTCTTATGCAGTTGGAGTGTGTGCCAGATATCAAGCAGAGCCTAAGGTGAGCCACTTGAATCAAGTCAAACGGATTCTCAAGTACATCAATGGGACATGTGACTATGGGATGCTGTACTCACATGGGTCTGAGCCTGTCCTATCTGGGTATTGTGATGCAGACTGGGCTGGGAGTGCTGATGACAGAAAAAGCACATCAGGTGGATGCTTCTTCTTAGTAGACAACCTCATATCTTGGTTCAGCAAGAAGCAGAACTGTGTCTCTCTGTCCACTGCAGAGGCTGAATACATAGCAGCTGGAAGCAGTTGTTCCCAACTGGTTTGGATGAAACAGATGCTCACTGAGTACAATGTCACTCAAAATGTCATGACATTGTTCTGTGATAATCTCAGTGCCATCAATATCTCCAAGAATCCCATCCAACATAGCAGGACCAAACATATTGACATTAGGCACCACTTCATCAGAGATCTGGTGGAAGACAAGGTGATCACTTTGGAACATGTAGCCACGGAGCTTCAACTGGCTAACATATTTACAAAGGCTCTGGATGCTGCTCAGTTTGAAAACTTAAGGAGCAAACTGGGAATATGTCTCTATGAGACCTTATAGCAACCACTGATGTTTGGGACAAATTGTTTGATATCTCTGCCTATTAAACAATTTGTACTAGGCTATGATTGGTCACCAGATCATAGCTATGCTACCTGCAACAAGGGTGGTTACAGGAGGGTAAGGAGACACCCTATTGTGAGAAGGCCAACGTATCTGCAGGAGTTCAAGGATGCTGTTCATGCAGGAGTGGTTCTGGATATCAAAAACAACATCATGGCATCTGATATGGTGGTACCTACTGTAAAGAAAAAGTGGGTGATTACTTGATCAAAGCTGTGAAGCAAGATCAAGTGGATGGTAACTTGGTTGAAACTGTGAAGTAAAACCAAGTCTGTAACTCTGTCGTTATTCTCTGGTTATGTTGTTGGCTTTGGCAACATTTTTGACAAAAAGGGGGAGTAACCCCTGAACAAACAGAGTGGGTGTCTCTACAACAGACACTCATGGGTCTCTACAACAGACTCTCAGGACGACAGATTCCTCCCCTGCAGCAACTGTGTGTGAAGTTTTTATTTAACTTCAATGTGTGTGAGTGTGCTGCCACTCTGAGTGTATTAGCTAGTATTAATTCCTGCTAGGTGTGTAATTCCGCTGCTATGAACTCTGTTATGGGGATCAAACTGTTTTAGCCAAAAATTTGCCAAAGGGGGAGTTTATAGGTGTTTAATTGGCTGCATTATATGGTAAAACACTAGATGGGTACTAATGTCTTGACTGATGTCATGACATGTATGTGTGACTACATTGTAGTTACTGCAGGACTAGCTAACACAGGATTTATTGAATGTCAAACTGGATGCTGTGACATTCATACCTGTCAACAGATACTAAGGAATAGAACAGCAGGTGTTCTGTTAGAACTTAGTATTTAATTCCAGTCTGGTTATCAAGGAAAGACCAGACCTGGCATAAGGCCTACTGACTGAATGTCAAACTGGATGTTATGACATTCATCATTGACAGCAGCTGCTGAAGATTAGACAGAGTGGTGTTCTGCTATACTTCAGCATGTAACTTAGTTTGTTTTTCAAAAGAATAACAGAACTAACTTAAGGCCAATTGTGTAAATGTTAAGTTGGACACCTTGACATTTATTAATGTAAGCTGTCACTGTAGTATGGTCATTTTGATCATGTGCAGGTCAGCAAAATTGTACAGTCTGTTTTCTGGAAAAACAGACTCAGCATATGGACCTTGATGTCAAGCTGAATGTCGTGACATTCATGCCTGACAGCATATGCTATATTGTAGGTTGTTCAGTTTTCTGTTTCAGCTTTTTCTCAGGCTATTCTTCAGGAAGTCAACAGCTTAGAGAAAAACCAGGAAATCAACAACCAATCTACATTCAATGAACCTAACAAATAGCCTATTTGTTAGTAACCTAAATGTTGAATTTATGGGAACTTGTGTGACCTTAAATTCAGGAGAATACAGGTGCAAAAGCCCAGGATACTGCAATATAAAAGGAAGGCGTTCCTTCATTCAGTTTCAGGGATTTTGAGGCGTGAAGATTTTGTGTGTCCATCATACTTCACTGTTGTATTTTTGTGAGTCTTGTATTAGACGTATCTTGTAAGCCAAGCCTTTATCAAGTAGATGATAGCTTTGGCATAGGGTGTTCATTGAGTTGTAAGTGTTGTGTCACTCAAAGCTTTTAAGCGTGAGTGCTGTGTATCTTGATTAAAGCTGTGAAGCACAATCAAGAGTTGTTTGAAGTTTGACTTCAACTTGTCTTTAATAGTGTTTAAAGATAGTAATCACTGAGGTGATTGAGGGGGAGTGAGTATGAACTCTGATCTTAGGTTAAGATTGAAATTGCATTGGGTAGTGATTAAGTGATAAGTTGTAAACGGGTGAGTTTAGCTTTGAATTGATACTACTAATAGTGGATTTCCTCCCTGGCTTGGTAGCCCCCAGATGTAGGTCATGTTGGACTGAACTGGGTGAACAATTACTTGTGTTATTTACTGCACTTACTGTTAAGTTCTGCATAATCCCTGTCTGTGCAGAATTGGATGTCATAACAACCCGTGTGACATCTAAAGTCTGATAACTAGAATTTCAGCAAGGCATTGTGGTGCCCAGATGAATTAGGGTTTCCTTGAAGAACAAAAACTCAAACCCTTTGACTTGATTTGACTAAAATGATGAACTGAGATGCTAGGGAGGCATATTTTATGGATGAGAGCTTTTGGAACCATTACCATGCTTGCTATCACCTTCTCTTGGCCTTATCATTGCACAGATGATCTCCTAGAAGCTTTGGACCTTGTGATTGCTCAAGCTACAAGCAAAAGATGTTAATGACATATTTTTTGTGCTTTTGGTTAGTAAACAAAAAAAATAAAAGCAATGATATACAATTCAAGCATGCTTGGTGATCTCAAACCACTCACAGAAGGTCCCACCCAAAGGCAAAGGGAACCAAGATGCTAATGATCCTTGAGGCAATGCCAAATGCAATGTTATGATGCCATGAGGGATCTTAGGGACAAAATTGGGGTCTTACAGATATCAACCAAGTGGTATGATTCAACATATACTGACGCATACGCTTAGCAGCCCAAGCCAATGCTCAACAAGTCTTCTCTAGCATTGAATACCGAGTTTCACAATCGGTGAACTTCTTACTGAGGTAGTAAATCGCAAATTCTTTCTTTCCAGTCTCATCTTGCTGACCTAGAACACAACCCATACTATCTTCAAGCACAGTCAAATACATGATCAACGGTCTTCCTTCAACAGGTGGAGACAAAATCGGGGCTTCAAGCAGATACTCTTTGATACTATCAAAAGCTTTCTGGAATTCTTTGGTCCAATCACAAGACTGATCTTTCCGAAGAAGCTTGAATATAGGCGTACATGTGGCAGTCATGTGTGAAATGAATCTTGAGATATAATTCAAGCGGTCGAGAAAACCTCTGACTTGCTTCTCAGTTTTGGGCGCAGGCATCTCTTGTATTGCTTTGACCTTGGCAGGATCAACTTCAATACCCTTCTCGCTGACAATAAAGCCCAACAACTTACCAGAACGAACACCAAAAGTACACTTATTGGGATTCAAGCGGAGTTTATACTTCCTCAAACGCTGGAATAGCTTCAACAAATGCTCAACATGTTCCTCTTCATCAATTGATTTAGCAATCATGTCATTGACATAAAATTCAATCTTTTTATGCATCATATCATGAAAAAGAGTAGTCATTGCTCTTTGGTAAGTTGCATCATCATTCTTTAAACCGAAAGGCATCACTCTATAACAGAATGTTCCCCAAGGTGTAATGAATATGGTCTTCTCCATATCTTCGGGTTCCATCTTGATCTGATTATATCCGGAAAATCCATCCGTAAACGAAAAGACTTTCAATTTAGCAGTGTTGTCTACCAACATATCAATGTGTGGCAAAGGGAAATCATCTTTTAGACTAGCTTTATACAAATCTCTATAGTCAACATACATGTGGACTTTTCCATCTTTCTTCGGCACGGGCACAATATTGGCCACCCATTGCTGATACTCAGCAGTCACAAGGAAACCGGCAGCAATCTTCTTCTGCATTTCTTCTTTAATCTTCACTGCCATATCAGGATGAGTTCTTCTCAACTTCTGCTTGACTGGCGGGCATTCTGGCTTCAACGGAAATCTATGCTCCACAATCTCAGAATCCAAACCAGGCATGTATTGATAGGACCAAGCAAACACATCTGTATATTCTCGAAGAAGATCAACCAACCCCTTCTTGACATATGGACATAGTCGAGACCCGATCTTGACTTCCTTCACATCATCCTCGGAACCCAAGTTGACTAGCTCAATCTGCTCTTCGAACGACTGAATGATCTTTTCATCATGCTCAAGAAGACGAGATAATTCTTCACTCACTTCTTCATCACTTTCCTCCTCGGCCTCAAACACAGTGAATTCAAAATTTGGAGAAGGAGAAGGATCAATGTATTTAATGGGGTTAGAAACCAACCTGCATAATGATTTGATATTTTGATTTTAGAGAAGTGAATTTTGTGACCAAATATTATGCAGATGGACAATTACATTATTTATTTATGTTTTTTTGTGATTACCATTTTCAGAATAAAGCAAAAAGTAAAAATAAAACATCATAGATGTGGATGAATAGAATTAATTTTATTAATGATCAATTTCAAAATGCCCAAACAATGTTCACTTCTCCCTTAGGCATATGAGAAGGATTTTTAAAACATATAAAAGCAATTACTTAGATTGATGCAAAATAACAGGAATATTAACAATAGTCCAATTGTTGCAAGCCTTTCCATGTGTCACAAAATTGGTGAAGTCTTCCTCTTCGTCATCCTCTAGCACAACAGCTAAGTGTTGTTCATTGCCATGAATGAACCCTCCGCTATGGAAGCTAAGTTGCATATCCTCAGACCTTGCAGTTGATGAACCTCGCTGAAAGCCCATACCGATTCTGCCTTTGTTGTCGGAGACCTCTACCATGCGCCCCCACTGATCAACATTGCCTTCTTCAACAATCTTATTTACATCTTTCAATGAGGACATAGGTGCCCCAACTCTCCTTTTAGCGGCAATAGATAAGGCTTGGAACGGAGTTCCAACCTCATCCTCAGCTTCAACATAAGAGAAAGCTAACAAGTCGCTAACCAACAACGCTTTCTCCCCGCCGACGATAACAAGCTTTCCATTCTTTACAAATTTGAGCTTCTGATGCAATATGGAGGTAACAGCTCCCACCTCATGGATCCATGGCCTTCCCAATAGACAATTGTAGGTCGGGTGGATATCCATTACTTGAAAAGTAATTTGAAAATCACTCGGACCTATCTTCACTGGAAGGTCCACTTCACCAATAATTGTTTTGCGTGAACCGTCAAAAGCTTTGACGATTACACAACTATACCTCATGGGCGCTCCTTGATATGACAACTTTGACAGAGTTAACTTCGGAAGCACATTCAATGATGATCCGGTGTCAACAAGCACATTAGACAAAGCATCATCTTTGCAATTCATAGAGATATGCAAAGCCAAGTTAAGATTTCTACCCTCCTCAGGGAGTTCTTCATCACAGAAACTGAGATTGTTACAGGAAGTGATGTTAGCCACAATATGATCGAATTGATGCACCGTAACATCATGTTCCACAAATGCTTGCTCAAGAACTCTTTGTAGTGCTTCTCTGTGCACTTCTGAATTCATAAGCAGAGACAGTACTGAAATCTTCGAGGGGGTTTGGACCAACTGCTCCACCACATTGAACTTACTCTTCTTGATTAGACGAAGTACCTCATCATCATCATTAGTCTTAAAATTGTTGGATTCACCAGAATGACGCTATGAAGCACTAACCGGATCTACAGCAGGCATTTCCACCTCCTTACTAACAGCTAATTCTTCTTTGTCTTTTGGGAACATCAGCCCAAACACACGACCACTGCGGGTCACCTTGGTAACATCAGCAATGCTCACTACATAGTTGGTCGTAGGAAACGGGACCTCTTGACCATCCTTCATCATTGTTGCATTGTACTATTACGTAACAGCTTTATCAGATGAATACGGGACTAGACCCGCTAACCGTATAACCAATGGTGATACCAATCTGTTGTTGACGCTGTTACTGTTACTGTTGTCATACTGAATCACCACTCTCTCGGGATTCTTGAAAATGGGCACTATGACATTCACATCGTCATCTACATGACGGGTTTGAACAATATGAATCATGCCTTCATCCATCAACCGCTGGATGTCCCTTTTCACAACCTCACAACCTCTCGGGTTGACACTGCAGATAGCACAACCATCATGGTCATGCTCACAATCACTCACCATAAAAATGTCCTTATGCATCGTCACCAAGGACTTCCGGATGAAATGAACATCAAACACTTTAAACTCCCCAGGACAACTGTCCACCATATTAACAGAAGAATTCCCATGAGCGGGCAATGGATTTGCTTTCATGTTTGGCGCACAGTCCTCAAAGGACACCTGTCATACGGTGAACTGACTTGGGGTATTTTACTTTTTTATCGCAATGTCGCGGATAGCAAGAGTCGCCACCGACTTTTCTTTTATCCAATAAGGAAAGGTGGAAAAGAACAGGAAAGACCTCAATAGATTTTGGGTTCGGGAGGTACATTATACAAAGGGAAGGTATTAGCACCCTTTGTATCCATGGTTACCCATGGGCTCTTAATTGCTGGATCACTTATATTTTTGTCTGAAAAGTGTTGGTGAATTGTTTAAAAATGTTTCGAAAAGAGAGTTTAACTTTGTAATGATTCTCGTATGAATGTATACAAAGTATTTATCTCGTTTGATTTTGAAAAACAGTTTAGAAAAATATAACTTGGTAATGATTCTAGTATGAATGTATACCAAGTGGTGATTTTCTAGGACTTGCAAAGTGTGAGGGGTGGAAAATGTTTTAGGTTATGATCCAGTAATTGAGAGTTATACCTTCCTAAGGTCGTTATGGGCATTTCCTATCCTTATGAGGGTAAAACTGTCCTTACTATTGAGAAGTAAGTAGTTTTATCCTTTGGATGTAAAAGGGTCATGGTAGGGTCATCGATAGGTCATTGAAGGCAACAGTTGTAAGGATACCTTAGCATTCGAAGGGACGATCATCATTTAGCCGTAGGCTACACCGAAGGGTCATCGAGGGACAAAATCGTATTTTCGAAGGCAACATCCGAGGGACCATGATTTATTTTATGATGATTTAACCGAAGGGTCTTTGCTAAGTGTATCCCTACATTCGCGGGACACGACCGTTATACCGTAATACCGTAGGGCAGCAAAGAGAGGTCCAAGATCACATATTTAAAGGCCGTATTTTACAATCAATTAGGCAATTAGGATGAATCTCCACATTAAAATTAATACATTAAAATCAGCTAAGTAATTGAGGGTGGATCTCCACATTAAAATTAATACATTAAAATCAGCTAAGTAATTGAGGGTGAAACTCCACAAAGGGCATCCCACAAATAAAGTGGAATACCTATCTAGCTAGCTTTCCGGCGATGTGTGAACCTTTGCAAACTCAGAAAACATGTCAGAATACCAATCAGGGTGCAATCGAGAATTACACCACAAAAGAAACCAGAACAGCAGTAGGGTCAGATAAACAATGCATGGCTATGATAAAAACATGACAGGTGGGCAAAAGTCAGAACAGAAAAGTCGGCTGCTGTCGCGTTCGCTCCTGCTTCGCCTAGCGAAGTCTTAGCGAACACTCGTTGCATGCTCGCTTAGCGATGTGCTAGCGAGCGGCTGCGGATTCCGGTTTTAATAACGATATAATGGCAGCAAGCTTCACACCTTATAGCATTCATTACAGAGATTATGTGGTTAGACATTCAGATGTTCATGCATACTTAAATTCATATGTCAAACTTAATATAGTTTCATAAATTCAATCATGATACCATGTGCAAATTAAGAACATAAGGTAGTAATAGCAATGCCAACCTGTTTGTAATCGAATTGTAACCTTGAATTGGCCGATCGGATCGAATTGAGCGGAAGTGACCTTGCTGCCGCCGCCTTTTCCTTCAGGGTTTCCTTTAGGGTTACTCGGAATTCTCAGGGTTAGCCTCCAGGGTTTTCCGTTTGTGAGCGCCAGGGTTTGCTTGCTAGGGTCCTCCTTTCGTCCTTTTTCGTCCTCTTTCGTCCTCTTTTTCATTACTGAAGTGCTGGTATTTATAATGCTCTTTTTTGTGACCTAATGGGCTCAGAGTGAAGCCCAGAATTTTCTGTTATCTGCCAGCTTCGCTAGGCGAGCGTGTAGCGAACGTTCGCTAGGCGAGCGTGTAGCGAACGTTCGCTAGGCGAAGGATTTGCTCGCCTAGCGAGCAGGCCAGTTTGGGCCATTTTCTGGATTGGGCCATTCGTGAGCTAGGCCTTTGTTCCTTTAAGATCAGTGTCATAAAAATGAGTCAGAGTGCCCTGAAAAATGTCTTAAAATATTAATGGGCAAATTTTGGGGTATGACAGCTGCCCCTGTTCAATATTCTTGAACCGAGAGAGTCAGAATGGTATGTACGCCATTCGTGGTCTGGAGGTGGAAGATTATTGAACACTTAGAACGCCCCAAAAAGTTGCACTTGTCAATTAGTTAGTCTTGATGGAGATGGGATTAAAGATGCCATCTAGGAAGTTTGATGATGAGAGCTTCAGAGTGCGTCGTACGTTAGAAGATATCTGAAGTCATGGGTGTCACTAGGTCATACGCCAGACCGTATAGTGGGTCATTCATTAGGCCGTCGACTTCACTGGGGAGTTAGAATGGGTCATACGCCGTTGGGGATAACAGATCAGAATGGATCATACGCTAGATCGTATCTGAGTTGCAGAATGGGCCGTCTGTTAGGCTGTATCTGCCGAAAAGTAGTCGTACGCTAGACTACACCTCGGGATGTACCGTACGCTAGGTAGTATCTGAGGAATGAAGATCCGAATGGGTCGTACGCTAGACCGTATCGGACTTGTTGGGGGAGTAATATGTTGTGTCGAATCAAAATGAGATAAGAATCCGAATGAGTCATACACTGCTGGGGATAAAGGATCAGAATGGATCGTACGCTAGATCGTATCTGAGTTGCAGAACGAGCCGTCCGTTAGGCTGTATCGTTACTGGGGGTGAAGGATCAGAATGGATCGTATGCTAGATCGTATCTGAGTTGTAGACTGAGCCGTCCGTTAGGCTGTACCTGGTGAATGGGGGTAGTCATACGCCAGACTACACTTCAGAATGTACCGTACGCTAGGTAGCATTTGAGGGGATGAACATCCAAGCGGGTCGTAAGCTAGACCGTCTCTGAGTAGCAGAACGAGCCGTCCGTTAGGCTGCATCTGATAATAAAGGGGTAGTCATACGCCAGACTACACTTCAGAATGTACCGTACGCTAGGTAGCATCCGAGGCCTTGAAGGTCCAAATGGGTCGTATGCTGGACCGTATTGGAGTTGTTGAAGGTCGGAATGGATCGTACGTTAGATCGCATCTGAGTTGAAAGAGTCATATGTTGATCTGAATCAGAATGAACCGTACGCTAGGCTATATCTGATAGTATTTGTATATGTTGTATTTGCAATAAATGTCTGGGATGGGCTTATAGATGCCATCGTTAGGAGGATGTCAGAATGAATGTTGACATGGAGTATATCTGAAAGATGTAGTTGAATCCTGAACGTAATTGATGAGGATGTCCGTCTGAATGGACCTTTGTTTTGACTGTATCAGGGGAATAATTAACCTGAAAAATAAAGTTAGCTTCATGCCATGTCATGATGCATGAGATGTTTTATGCTTTCGAAAATAACTGCGAACGATGTATGCATGCGTATGCTGTGAAATGATGTAATGAATGAATTATGCATCTGAAAAGTTCTTCCAGAGGACTCTATTGGGGAAAACAAATCTCAATCTTCTGGTTGGGAGATACTGGTATCGATGACCCTTTCTTAGCCGGGGATGCTTGATTTTTGTCTGATGGTAGAAATGTTCAACAGAAGCCTGGCTGGGGGTGGAAGAGATGACCCATTTGTCTAGTAATGCCACTCTCTTCTGGGAATGACTGGCTTTGCTGGGGGATAGGATTAGCAACGGATTCATTGGAAAGCATGATTAGACCTTCTCCTCGATCCTGAAGTCTAGTAGTAATCGCTATTTCTATTTTATGCACGCATTTTTGGTAAACATCGATCATATCCAAATGCATATATTAATTCGAATTAAATCAATGGACGTTTATGCAAACAAAACAGAGAAAGTAAAACAAGAGCATTTTTTTTTTTTGAAATTAAAATTATATTGATTTCGAAAGAGGGCCTATAAACAGGCAATTTGTGTACAAGGAGACAAAAATCCCAGTAAAAGGAAATTGTCAAGAAAACAAAGAGAAAGCTATGCCGAAAACGTCCTATTGACTTTAATTCCACTACTGCCATTATGTCTTCAAGCCTCTCATCTCCTGCTGTCGGATAGAAGTGATTAGCTTGTTCAGTCCTTTGAACTTGGATGAAGCTGTCTGAGAACGGGACATAGTCATACGCTTTAATCCCTAATTTTTGCCTGGACCGCCTTTTCAGGTTTTCAATCCACCAGGATACCCCTTTTTGCCCAAGCCGCCTTTTCAGGTTTTCGACTTGCCGGGTGCACATTTTTTATGTTTATCCCTAATTTTTGCCCGAACCTTTTTGGTTCGCCGGGATGCCCTTACTTTTGCCTAGGTACGTCGACCTAGCAGGTCTCTTTTATGCGTAGTATTTTTGACTATGTCTGCGTTCACGGGATGCGGGAAGTCTTCGCCGTCCATTGTAGCTAGTATCATGGCTCCACCAGAGAATACCTTCTTAACTACAAATGGCCCTTCGTACGTGGGAATCCATTTGCCTCTGGGATCACCTTGTGGTAGAGTGATGCGCTTTACCACCAAGTCGCCAATTTGATACACCTGTCTCTTGACTCTTTTGTTAAATGCCTGGGTCATGCGCTTCTGATATATCTGTCCATGACAAACAGCCGCAAGTCTCTTCTCATCAATCAAGTTTATCTGATCGAGTCGAGTCTGAATCCATTCCTCTTCATCTAAGCCTTCCTCTTTCATGATTCTTAGAGAGGGAATCTGAACTTCCATTGGTAAAACGGCTTCCATTCCGTAGACTAAAGAGAAAGGAGTTGCTCCTGTCGAAGTGCGTACTGAAGTGCGATAACCGTGAAGAGCAAACGGTAACATCTCATGCCAGTCTTTGTACGTCACCGTCATCTTTTGTATGATCTTCTTGATATTCTTATTAGCAGCTTCTACAGCGCCATTCATCTTTGGTCGGTACGGAGAAGAGTTATGGTGCTTTACGTTGAACTGCGTGCAGAGTTCAGTAATCATCTTGTTGTTCAAATTAGTACCATTGTCGGTGATAATCCTTTCAGGGATACCATACCGACAAATAAGACTATTCTTGATGAACCGTGCCACCACATTCTTGGTGACAGAAGCAAATGAGGCGGCCTCTACCCACTTTGTAAAGTAATCAATAGCGACAAGGATGAAGCGATGTCCATTAGAAGCAGTAGGTTTAATCTCCCCAATCATATCAATGCCCCACATTGCAAAGGGCCAAGGTGCGGTCAACACGTTCAATGGAGCAGGAGGTGCATGTACTTTATCCGCATATATCTGGCACTTGTGACAGGTTCTGGAGTGATGGTGGCAATCAGCTTCCATGGTAGACCAATAATACCCTGATCTCAGAATCTTCTTGGCCATCGTATGTCCACTAGAATGAGTCCCAAAAATACCGTCGTGCATATCTCCCATAATCTTTTCTGCTTCCTTTTTATCCACACAGCGAAGCAAAGTCGAATCGTGGTTACGTTTGTATAATACTCCATTACTCAAAAAGAATTTAGCGGAGAATTTCCTCAGGAATTTTCTATCATTGATAGATGCCCCCTCAGGGTACTCCTGAGTCTCTAAATATCTTTTCACTTCGTGGAACCAAGGTTTCTCCTCTACTCCCTCAGTATTAAGTTCATAACAATATGCTGGTTCATCTAATCGTTCAATGGTGATCCTGGGAGCCTCACTGTCCCATCGGACTCTGAACATAGATGACATGGTAGCCAATGCGTCCGCCAACTGATTCTCTTCTCGTGGAATATGTTCGAATGTAATCTCTCCAAAGTATGGGATTAGTGACAACACCTTCTCTCGATAAGGGATGAGATTCGGATGTTTAGTGTCCCATTCTCCTTTGATCTAACTGATTACTAATGCTGAGTCTCCGTACACACTCAAAAACTTGATCCTTAGGTCTATGGCAGCTCTGAGTCCCAAAATACATGCTTCATACTCAGCCATATTATTGGTACAATCAAAACATAGTCTAGCAGTGAAAGGCGTATGGCAACCCCTGGGAGAAATGATTACGACACCAACACCGTTGCCCAACGCATTAGAAGATCCATCAAAAACCATAGTCCATCGGGATCTCGGTGCGGGTCCTTCATCCGGTCCATGTTCTTCATGATTGGTAACAAACATGACATCTTCATCTGGAAACTCAAAATTCATAGATTGGTAATCATCCACCGCTTGATGAGCCAAATGATCAGCTAGCACGCTTCCTTTGATTGCTTTCTGAGTAGTATACTGGATGTCATACTCTGTTAAGATCATCTGCCATCTTGCTATTCTTCCGGAGAGAGCGGGTTTCTCAAATATGTATTTGATAGGATCCATCTTAGAAATCAATAAAGTGGTGTGGTTCAACATGTACTGTCTCAGTCGGCGAGCAGCCCAGGCCAAAGCACAACAAGTTTTCTCGAGCAGTGAGTATCTTGTTTCACAGTCGGTAAACTTTTTGCTAAGGTAGTATATGGCATGCTCTTTTCGACCAGACTCGTCATGTTGTCCCAACACGCACCCCATTGAATTTTCTAACAC
Source organism: Lathyrus oleraceus (assembly GCF_024323335.1). Lineage (NCBI taxonomy): Eukaryota > Viridiplantae > Streptophyta > Magnoliopsida > Fabales > Fabaceae > Lathyrus > Lathyrus oleraceus. The sequence goes on along the minus strand of NC_066583.1, from coordinate 83,635,170 downwards.
GGTTAAATACATGATTAGAGGTCTTCCTTCAACTGGTGGCATCAGAATTGGAGGTTCTTGAAGATACTTCTTGATTTTGTCAAAAGCTTCTTGACATTCCTCATTCCATATCATCTCTTGATTTTTCCTCAGTAGCTTGAAGAGGGGTTTGCAGGTGGCGGTCAAATGGGAGATAAATCGGGCAATGTAATTCAAGCGTCCCAAGAAACCTCTGACTTCTTTATCTGTACTGGGAACTGGCATTTCTTGAATAGCTCTCACCTTGGCCGGGTCAACCTCAATCCCTTTACCACTGACAATAAAGCCCAGGAGTTTGCCGGACCTTACCCCAAAGGTGCATTTGTTCGGGTTCAACCTCAACTTGTATTTCTTCAACCTCTCGAACAGTTTGTATAAATGATCGAGATGTTCCTCCTCAGTATGAGATCTGGCTATCATGTCATCCACATATACTTCTATTTCATGATGGATCATATCATGGAACAAAACCACCATAGCACGCTGGTACGTTGCCCCTGCATTCTTTAAACCAAATGGCATTACTTTATAACAGAACGTGCCCCATTGCGTCACAAACGTAGTTTTCTCCATGTCCTCAGGCGCCATCTTAATCTGGTTGTAACCTGAGAATCCATCCATGAATGAGAACACCTTGTGTTGAGCGGTGTTATCTACCAGAACATCAATGTGCGGGAGTGGAAAGTCATCCTTGGGACTCGCTTTATTCAGGTCTCGGTAATCTACACACATTCGCACCTTACCATCCTTCTTTGGCACTGGTACCACATTAGCAACCCATTGAGGATAAGAAGTAACAGCCAGAAAACCTGCATCAAATTGTTTCATCACCTCGGCTTTGATTTTCTCAGACATTTCAGGACGCATGCGACGAACCTTTTGCTTAACAGGACGACATTCTTCCCTCGTTGGCAGTCGATGCACTACTATATCGGTATCCAGTCCTGGCATGTCTTCATAAGACCAAGCAAAAATCTCTACATAGTCATGCAACATCTGAATCAACCTTCTTTTGACACTGTTTTCCAAGCCTGCTCCTATTTTGACTTCTTTCTTGTCTACTTCGGTACCCAGATTTACAATCTCAACTGACTCCTCGTGCGGCTGTATAGTCCTCTCTTCCTGCAGTAACAGTCTGGCAAGTTCTCCAGGTACTTCACAATCTTCCACACTTCCATCCTCGGCTTGGTAGATCGGATTTTCAAAGTCATAATGAACAGTAGTAGAACTATTATCAACAGGATCCAGAGTGGGTATGGATCTGCAATTCGTTACGTGAGTGTGTGTAAGAAAACATAGCTTGTTTGGAAGATGACAGAAAAGACAAAGAGCGCAATATTTGAATGCAAAAAGTCCATTGATTTATTGAATATGAATATGCTTATGAAAATGACAAAACCCTTAACAAATTAGCTATTGTGCCCCGGGCATAGACACAACGCTTGGAGAAGTTCAATTGTAAAAAAACAAAAATTTGCAACACCAAAATAGACAATAACAATTACTCCTGACTAAAGGAAATCGGGATAGTGTCTTCAGCCTTCCAATTATTGAGTCCGTCGCCAATTGTTGGGAAAATCCAGCTATCCAGGTCGCAATCGCTGTCAGCATCTTCTACAGCATTAATTTGACTCTTGTCAGAGCTGAACCCCAGGCCAAATTTGTCAGACTTGTACGGTACGTCGATCAATTGACCCCAGCCAGTACGACCACCATCTTCAACCACGGCTTGAGCGTCCTTCAGAGAAATCATAGCAGGAGGAGCACGAATAACCTTGGGTACACAGGAAGTTGGCTTAAGGACAGGATTGGTCGGAGGAACTACTTCAAATGACTGACAAGGAGTCTCAATGAATTCACCATCCATCTCGACGTATCTGAAGGTATGCACACTACTGACAATGTACTCTTCTTCTCCACACACGGTGACAATTTTGCCCTTTGTGGGATACCTCAACTTTTGATGGAGAGACGAGGCTACAGCGCCTGCCCCATGAATCCAAGGGCGTCCCAGTAAGCAGGAATAGGCAGGACGAATGTTCATTACATGGAAGGTAGTGTTGAAGACTTGAGGTCCTATCTTGATAGGAAGGACTACTTCGCCATGGAAAACACTCTTCGCACCAGCGTAAGCACGTACCACAATGTCACTAGGTTTCAGTTCAATGCTTTTACAATCCAGCTTATCCAGCACAGCTGTCGGCAGCACATTCAAGGAAGAGCCATTATCGATCAACACATGAGACAAAGTGATTCCCCTACACTCAATGGAGATATGCAGGGCTTTATTGTGATTCTTTCCTGCTGGTGTCAGATCAGCGTCGGAAAAGCCTAGGCCATTGTCAACAGCCAAGTGAGCAACATAATGTTCGAACTGATCGACAGATGTCTCCTGAGGTACATGAGCGGTCTTCAAGAATTTTATCAATGCATTGGCATGAGGTTCAGAAGATAACAGCAAGGATAACATCGAGATCTTAGACGGGGTATGCCCCAACTGTTCTACAACATCAAAATCACTCTTGCGAATGATTTTCAGCACTTCTTCCATTTCTTGTTTGGCAACATCTTCGGGAGTAACTTCGACCGGTGTCTCTGACTGAGAAGGATTGACTGGTTCCTTTCCTCGAGTTTCAAGGACAGGAGGTGAGATTTCTGGAGAGAAGATCCTTCCGCTTCGAGTAATTTTACTAGTCCCAACAATGCCACTAGTATTAGCAGCATTATCCACTTGCTTCACGCCATGGACGTAAACATCACCGCCATAATTCCACGGAATAGCTTTGCTTGAGGAATACGGGATCGGGCCAGGTGCAGTGATGATTAGGGGAGCAACCCTGGGCTCAGCAGTAATCTTCACAGGCGCCCTGGTAGCGGTAATCTTCACTGGAACTTTGGACCTAGCAATCACAGATATTTCTTCAATAGGGTTTTCCGCCTTAGGAATCCTTTCGAAGAGAACTGTACGATCGTCCATCAGCCGTTGAATACCATTCTTCAATTTCAAACAGTCCTCGGGCCGGAGTATGCAGAGATTGCAATCTTCAGCACAACCTGGAAATAAACCAGCTTGCAATAAATTCCTCTTTATGATCGGGAGAGGAGATGTTAAGTCCGCCACATTGGAAATGTGAGAATCGTCATCCATAGCATTAACAGTCTTGTCATGGTTAGGCATAGGAGCAGTGATGACATTAGGAGTCTCCGGAGGCTCAAACTCAATTTCTCCAGCTTCGATCATATCCTGAATCTTATTCTTCAATGACCAGCAATCGTTTGTATCATGCCCGGGGCTATCGGAGTGATATGCACACCTGGCATTAGGGTTATAACGAGAAGAAGTAGTGTTGGGATTCGTAGGAGGATCTCTGAGGGTGATCAAATTTGCCTTTAGCATTCCCTGCAGTGCCTGTGCCAAGGTCATATTGATCCTGGTAAACTGCCTTCTTGGCCTGTCTTGTTTGGGCTGGAAGTTTTGAGATGGTGGTGCTGCAATCGTAACTGCTCCGATGTCATGGTCACGGTTTTTCTTGTTACGACCCTTTTGACCGTACACAGCATTTGATTCGTTCCTCCCCTGATAGGACCTTTTGGTGCTTGCAGAGGTAGCCGCCTGTATCTTTCCACTTCGGATGCCGCTTTCAACACGTTCACCTGTTAATATAAGTTCAGTGAAACCTGATGAAGAACTTCCCAGTAGATGGCTGTAGAATGGGCCGGTCAGTGTGCCCATGAACATGTCCACCAATTCTCTGTCAGTCATAGGGGGTTTGACTCTGCCAGCCAAATCTCTCCACTTTTGAGCATATTCTTTAAAGCTTTCTTTAGATCCCATAGTCATATTCTGCAACTGTAGCCGGGTAGGTGCTAGTTCAGAGTTATACTGGTACTGTTTATAGAAAGTTGTTGCTAAATCAGTCCAGGTGCGGATGTCAGAGCTCTCGAGCTGATAATACCATTCCAACTGTGTGCCAGACAGGCTCTCTTGGAAGAAATGGATCCATAGCTTCCTGTCAGTGGTATGCGGCTGAATCTTTCTCACATAAGCTCTCAGATGCATCTGAGGACAAGACGCACCATCGTACTTAGTGAAAGTGGGGATTTTGAATTTGCGAGGAATGGTCACATCGGAGACCAGACCCAAACTTTCGAAATCCAGACCGGGCGCCTTCTGACCCTCCATAGCTAGCATACGTTCTTCCAGCAACTTGTACTTATCATCTCTTGGAGAGTACTGTTCATTTTCATAATCTTCATCGTCATCCTCAGGGTTGGAGAAATCAGCATTCTCTTCCTCTGAATCATTCTCCGCCCCCTCTTCTGGACCATTCGGGATTCCAAACTTGACTCCTGCGGCCTGTCCTTTACGCCTTCTTCCCGGGTTAATGAAACTCACAGCTTTCTTGTCTTTCTTCTTTTCGAGCAAAAGAGCCTTCAGTTCCTCCTGCCCCTTGGATAAGCTTAGCATCATCTCCTTGAATTGAGCATTCTGAGTCTGGAGATCTTTGACAGTTTGTTCGAGATCCATTTTTCTGTTTGTAATGAAGACCGTGAGAACATTGAACTTGTAGAATACCTGTTATGCAGTGTTATGTTATGTTATGCAATGCATGAAATGTTTTCAAGGACTTTTGGAATTTAACTTTGCGTAAATCACCAACAAGAGAGAAATGTTTATTGCTAATTTCTTTGATCAATGTTCATTACAAAAGGAATAATAATAAAAATACAATGAAAGCTCAAGTCTCCCAGGGGCGACTTCTTTTTGGGCGAAGATACGCATTGAGTCTTCGTTCCTCATTAAGCTGACTGGTAAGTTCTAACACTTTCTTCCTTTCTGCGACGAACTGAGTCTCGAAAGTATCCCTTTCTTCTCTCAACTGGATCCAGGATCTCTTTAGTTCCTCAACGTTGGTAGGCATATCTGGATAAGGAATGATCTGAGGAGCACCTCCTTCAGCTTCAGGTTCGACAATCTGAGGTCCGATTGCAAGATATGGCATGACAAGTTCACGAGCTCTGGCGCGTACCCATCTGAGATAAGGTTCCATAGGAATAGAATTTTCTGTCCTAACGTACCTCTCTTCACCATGCCCCAAGCTCGTACAAATCTTTGACGGAGGCCTTGGGAATCGTTGTCATAGTCGAACATGATGCCTTCGATGATCATTTCATGTGGACCATCTCTTCGAGCACAACCAAACTGTCGCAGAGCTAAAGCAGGATTATAAGTAATACCTCCTCTTATTCCTAGGAGTGGTACATTAGGGAACTCGCCACAACGGTCAATGATGGTAACATTTTCCTTGAACTGAGGACACCAACAGATGTCTGGGTGGGAGAGCGACATTATCCTTTGAGACCATTTCAAATTCTGCTCGTTCTTCAAGACTGATTGAGGAAGGTGCGAAATAAACCACCTAGACAACAAAGGTATGCAGCACATGAGAGTCCCTTGCTTCTTCATGGTACGAGTGTGGAGGGAATGCAAAATGTCTCCCAGCAAGGTAGGTACAGGGTTATGAGTGAGAAATATCTTAATAGCATTCATGTCTATGAATTGGTCTGGATTAGGGAATAACACCAAGCCATAGATTAGCAATGCCAGGATGTCTTCGAAAGCGCGGACATTCATAACTTTTAAGAATTCTCGGGCCTTATTTGTCAGGCATTTGGCAAGTAAACCCTTAACTCCACTCCTTGTTACCCAATTAGCTTCAATGTCGGACTTCATCATGTGTAAAGCTGCGGCAACTTCTTCAGACTTCGGAACCTTTTCTAAACCACTGAAAGGTATTTGATCAAGGATAGGTATCCCAAGCAGTCTGGAGAGTTCTTCCAGTGTAGGTACCAACTGATAATCTGGGAATGTGAAGCAATGATGTTTAGGGTCGAAGAACTGGAATAAAACTCTCATCATATCTTCTTTGAAACCAGTGGTAACCAAATTGAGGAGAGAACCGTGTTTCTTGATGAACTGGGCATGATCGGGGAGCTCTGACACTAAATTCTTCAGTTGAGGAGAGATTGCTACAAAATTGATCCGGATGGTCTTCCTGGGAGCCATAGCCTTACAAAACAGAGCAAAGTTAAACCCCTAAGTCCTTGAAATGGTTAGTACAATGTTATGATGTCATGATGTTATGATGTTAAGATGTTATGATGTTATAAGGTTAAATAAATAACAAGCACAAGCAAGTCACACAACCATCATTCCTAGGTTTTAAGGCTTGCATGAGTTCCATAGGTAAGTACCCTCCCCACTGAAGTTTAGTTGGTTCAACCTGTCCTAGAATAGTAACCGGGTTCTAGAAGGATCTCAAATCACCGACCTTCCTTTAAGTCCACTTCAGTGCAACACCAAGTGGTTGACCGAAGCTTCCCTAAAGTCCAATCTCAAAGAGTGTAGTATCGAGTCTCAACCAACCCCAGTCGGAACCGAAGTCAGTTATCTCACTACTTTCTAATGGCCAGGATGAGTCAATTAGGGTTCTAAAGGTCTGGTTAATGCTTTAATGACACCACGCGGAAGCCAAATTTTTCCTCAAGTGAACATGAGGAACATCAGGACATCCAAAGTGTCACATTAACCGTAGCCATCATTTTAACCATTCCAGTATACGCCGGATAGTCGCGATGATCTATTGCTACTTACCTAAGATACACTAGATCCGGGTGTAAGATCTTTCACTCAAAAATACCCAAGCAATCCCTTAAAAGTAAATCAGACAATTTGGAATAAGTGATCTTGTTTTTAAGGTAACCTCTCTTTTTAAAGTATCCCCAGCAGAGTCGCCAGTTCTGTCATACGGTGAACTGACTTGGGGTATTTTGCTTTTTTATCGCAATGTCGCGGATAGCAAGAGTCGCCACCGACTTTTCTTTTATTCAATAAGGAAAGGTGGAAAAGAACAGGAAAGACCTCAATAGATTTTGGGTTCGGGAGGTACATTATACAAAGGGAAGGTATTAGCACCCTTTGTATCCATGGTTATCCATGGGCTCTTAATTGCTGGATCACTTATATTTTTGTCTGAAAAGTGTTGGTGAATTGTTTAAAAATGTTTCGAAAAGAGAGTTTAACTTTGTAATGATTCTCGTATGAATGTATACAAAGTATTTATCTCGTTTGATTTTGAAAACAGTTTAGAAAAATATAACTTGGTAATGATTCTAGTATGAATGTATACCAAGTGGTGATTTTCTAGGACTTGCAAAGTGTGAGGGGTGGAAAATGTTTTAGGTTATGATCCAGTAATTGAGAGTTATACCTTCCTAAGGTCGTTATGGGCATTTCCTATCCTTATGAGGGTAAAACTGTCCTTACTATTGAGAAGTAAGTAGTTTTATCCTTTGGATGTAAAAGGGTCATTGTAGGGTCATCGATAGGTCATTGAAGGCAACAGTTGTAAGGATACCTTAGCATTCGAAGGGACGATCATCATTTAGCCGTAGGCTACACCGAAGGGTCATCGAGGGACAAAATCGTATTTTCGAAGGCAACATCCGAGGGACCATGATTTATTTTATGATGATTTAACCGAAGGGTCTTTGCTAAGTGTATCCCTACATTCGCGGGACACGACCGTTATACCGTAATACCGTAGGGCAGCAAAGAGAGGTCCAAGATCACATATTTAAAGGCCGTATTTTACAATCAATTAGGCAATTAGGATGAATCTCCACATTAAAATTAATACATTAAAATCAGCTAAGTAATTGAGGGTGGATCTCCACATTAAAATTAATACATTAAAATCAGCTAAGTAATTGAGGGTGAAACTCCACAAAGGGCATCCCACAAATAAAGTGGAATACCTATCTAGCTAGCTTTCCCGGCGATGTGTGAACCTTTGCAAACTCAGCAAACATGTCAGAATACCAAATCAGGGTGCAATCGAGAATTACACCACAAAAGAAACCAGAACAGCAGTAGGGTCAGATAAACAATGCATGGCTATGATAAAAACATGACAGGTGGGCAAAAGTCAGAACAGAAAAGTCGGCTGCTGTCGCGTTCGCTCCTGCTTCGCCTAGCGAAGTCTTAGCGAACACTCGTTGCATGTTCGCTTAGCGATGTGCTAGCGAGCGGCTGCGGATTCCGGTTTTAATAACGATATAATGGCAGCAAGCTTCACACCTTATAGCATTCATTACAGAGATTATGTGGTTAGACATTCAGATGTTCATGCATACTTAAATTCATATGTAAAACTTAATATAGTTTCATAAATTCAATCATGATACCATGTGCAAATTAAGAACATAAGGTAGTAATAGCAATGCCAACCTGTTTGTAATCGAATTGTAACCTTGAATTGGCCGATCGGATCGAATTGAGCGGAAGTGACCTTGCTGCCGCCGCCTTTTCCTTTAGGGTTTCCTTTAGGGTTACTCGGAATTCTCAGGGTTAGCCTCCAGGGTTTTCCGTTTGTGAGCGCTAGGGTTTGCTTGCTAGGGTCCTCCTTTCGTCCTTTTTCGTCCTCTTTCGTCCTCTTTTTCATTACTGAAGGGCTGGTATTTATAATGCTCTTTTTTGTGACCTAATGGGCTCAGAGTGAAGCCCAGAATTTTCTGTTATCTACCAGCTTCGCTAGGCGAGCGTGTAGCGAACGTTCGCTAGGCGAAGGATTTGCTCGCCTAGCGAGCAGGCCAGTTTGGGCCATTTTCTGGATTGGGCCATTCGTGAGCTGGGCCTTTGTTCCTTTAAGATCAGTGTCATAAAAATGAGTCGGAGTGCCCTGAAAAATGTCTTAAAATATTAATGGGCAAATTTTGGGGTATGACAACACCATTCCACTCTTTACTAGCTTTTGAACCTCATACTTGAGCGGATAGCAATTCTCTATGTCATGTCCGGGTGCTCCTTGGTGAAAATCACAACGGAGTTCAGGCTTGTACCACCATGGAAGTGGTTTCGAAATTTGTGGCGGGTTTCTCAGTTGGAGTAGGTTCTTGAGAACCAAAGATGGGTAAAGCTCTGCATAAGTCATAGGAATCGGGTCAAAAGAGACCTTCTTCCTCTCAAAGTTTTGTTGATGATGATTGTTGGTATTGTTGTTATTGTAGGTGTTTGCTTGTTGTTGTGGTTGTTGTTGTTGACGTTATTGTTGTTGCTGAATTGGTGTTGTTTGATTATTCGAGAATACAGGAATGACTGAAGATACTTGATGATGGTGTTGATGGGATGGTTGATTCTTTCTGATCTGAGGCCTCCTCTGCCTCCCACTAGAAATTGCATTAGCTTCGCTATCTTTCTTCTTCCCAAAACTGCTGCCATATCTCTTACTTGATGATGCTTCCTCTTTTGACAAACGTCCTTCTCGGACACCTTCCTTAAGCCTCATCCCCATATTTACCATTTTGGTAAAGTCACTGGGGGCACTGGCAATCATGCGTTCATAATAAAATGAACTCAGGGTCTTCAAAAAGATTTTTGTCATCTCTTTCTCCTCTAAAGGAGGAGTGATATGAGCAGCCAATTCTCTCCATCTCTGCGCATACTCTTTGAATGTCTCTTTATCTTTCTGAGACATAGACCTTAACTCGTCTCTATCAGGTGCCATATACACGTTGTACTTATACTGCTTGACAAAAGCCTCTCCCAAGTCGTTGAAAGTGCGAATACTTGCACTGTCCAACCCCATATACCAACGGAGCGCAGCGCCGTTCAAACTGTCTTGGAAGTAGTGTATCAATAGTTAATCGTTGTCAGTTTGGGTAGACATCTTGCGAGCATACATCACTAGATGGCTGAGCGGACATGTGTTCCCTTTGTATTTTCAAACAAATCCTTGCCTCTCAACGTCTTCAATTCCTTGCGCAACTTAAGAAACTGATCTTTCATTTCGTCCATTTTCTCATATACGTCTGGGCCCTCAGATGGCTCGGAGTAATAAATGGTGCCCTCCACACGAGGCAAGGTGTGCACAACGGGAGGTGGCACAGACATGACAGGGATAGATGCCGGCATAGAAGCAAAAGTAGGCGCAAAGCCTTCAGGCACAAAATTCGGCGGAATTCCCCATAGGAATCCGATAGGCATATCAGGCGCAAAGTGAGCGGTAGCAGCAGGCATGGTAGAGGTAGCCACCTCTGAAATAACAATCCTCTAAGGAGGAGGAGTTACGGGTGTTGGAGAAGATTGACTCTGAGCAGCCAACACTGACTCCATCATGGCAGTCAGTCGAGCGATCTCGTCCTTCAACTCTCTGTTCTCTTGCTCAAGATGTTCCATGATTCTCAGATGATTGACGCGAGTGTTGTACCAATGAGTCAGCTCAGCTGAAGCACAGAAGAAACACCAATGAGACATCTGGCGAAAGAGAAACCTGCTTATGCAAATGATGCATGAAATGCAATGCTTGTTTGTTTATTTTTATTTTCAAGGAACTTACTATATCATTTACAAATATATATGTACTTTACAACAATTGCAACAATTTGATATGACCATAAAAATCTCTTTTTATTTATATAATTGGAAGGATTACACTAAGTACAATTTCAGAAACCAAATGAAAAATACAAGAGAAAAGGAGACTAGTCATCCTAAGGATCCCTAACAACGTCAGAAGATCTGGATGAAGGCGCGTACTTCCTTCGAATGCGTCGAATCTAGGTCTCAAAAGAAGCCTTCATCTGAGTCTTCTCGAGGACAAGCTGATCAACAATCTTCTTCCAAGCAACAGAAGGCTGAGGTATGCTAGAAGATGAAACCTCTGGCTCTCTCTGTCTCTTTGTCACTCGGTCTTCAAGTAGCTCAATAAGTGCATCCTTGTCCTTCGACTCCAGCTGCAACTCTTCATGCTTTTTGCTCAAAGCACGGAAACACTTTTCCCACATATCTTTCTCTTGCTTCATCTCGGCGAATGCGTCTTCCAACTCCTCTACATCTTAGTTAGGGAGAGTTAATGGCTCAACCACAACCATAAATATAGGTCTCTCACAAGGATAAGGCATCTTCAACTCCAAAGCTCTCTTCTTCACCCAAAGAGTGTAGGCTTCCAAAGCTACACAATTGCGCGGACCAAGCTCGGATCTTCCTTTCCTATGCACATTATGCCAAGCATGCACAATCTTCTGCTTCAAAATGTTGGGGATCTTTACCCTCTTGATAGAAAAGACCTTCTAACAGCATGTTATTATGTTTGTCTCTCAAGGGGAACCCAAGTTGACGACGAGCCAAAGCAGGATTGTAGTTAATTCCTCCTTGTGTACCAATGAGAGGCACATTAGAGAATTCACCATAACAATCAATAATCTCCAAACTGCTCAAAGACGGATCATACCAAACTATATCATCATTAGTGAGAGACATAAGTCTTTGAGACCACCATAGACATTGTTTGTTCTCCATAAAAGCAGGTGTCTGAGGCAAGTGCGAAATAAACCACTTGTACAGAAGAGGAATGCAATAGACAATAGTCCTCCACCTTTAGAATTCCTTAGATGCAAAGAAAAAGACATATCACCCAACAAAGTCGGCACAAGATTCCCAATCAAGAAAAGTGTAATGGCGTTAACATCAACAAAAATGTCAATGTTAGAGAACAAAGCTAATCCATAGATGAGCAACACAAAGATAGCTTCAAAAGCATCCATATTACCGGCTTGAGCAAAGGCAGTAGCTTCCTTGATGAGGAAATCAGATGGCAACCCAAATAAACCTCCTTTCTTCACCCAGTGAGCCTCTATCTCAGACTTCTTCAAGTGAAGAGCTTCAGCAATAAGATGAGATTTGGGAATCTCTTCCAATCCACTAAAAGGCACTCTACTAGAAACGGGTATCCCTAAGAGATGGTCATACTCCTCCAATGTAGGCACAAGCTGATAATCTGGGAAAGTGAAGCAACGGTATAGAGGATCATAGAACTGCACTAGCACACTCAGGAGTCCTTCAACCACATCAGCAAACAAGATAAATAGAAGCTTCCCATGGCGTTTTTTGAAGTCCAAGGGATCTAATGCAAAAGATGTTAGCTTCCTTAACTCTTTCAAGTCGGGACATCTAAAACTGTACTTCTTAGTATTCCTTCGTCCATAATCCATGGTCTGAAAATATTTGCAAATAATACCTTAGTTCGTTGAAATTTTCGTGTGATGAATGTTATGATGCGCATGAATGCATGAATGCAACAATCACAAATAAGGGATCACACACAAGGCAAACAAAGGTCAAGGGATGAATCAAGTCATTGTCAAGATCAATCATCCATTTTGGTGGATTATGGTTTACACCTTATCAACACCCAAGTTCCATTGATATTGACAAGACTTGATTGGATCAACCAAGAATCAAGGGTTTGTTGCAAGTCACGAGCATGGAGTCTGGGTAACAACCATCCCAAAGGAGTGAACTAAGGATAAAAACCTGTAGATCATATTCTAAAAAGTTCCCAAAGTCTTAATTCCATCTATCGGACATTACAGGTTAAGATGACTGACTCATCGACCCATAATATTCTCAAGAGAAACTCGTATGAATGTAGTATCGTGTAACAACTGTTATCAAGTCTACACTTGAACAGTCTCTGCACTACGTCCTAAATAGGCCAAGAGGGGGTAAATTTTCTACGGTCCTCAGCTTCTCGGACCCAAATTAGATATAGTAATGCCTAACCACAAATACTTGTGTGACATTTCCAAATCTAAAAGAGTCTCCACTGAGCAGATGGATCTCAAGCCAACTTGTTAAGGACTACTCCATCAAGTCGAACATGACTATACCATCCTCCTATCTTAATTGCACTCAAGTTCGGGTTAGAACTTATCTCACCACTCAGAGATCACCAAGCACAACAAGCAGATTATATCACACAAACAAATATACAAACATCAAATACACAATTATATACACACAAAAAAGTAAGCGGAACCCACTGGAGACTACTCCCCAGCAGAGTCGCCACTTAATTTCTGTAGCGGTAAATTAATGATCATCAAGCTATGGATAAGCTAGACATCAAATAACAAGAGTCGCCACCGCGCATTTATTGTTTCCGAGGGAAAAGGGAAAAAGTACGAACAAAACTCAAAAGTAAGAAGTTTTCAGATCAAAACTAATAAAATGTCAGAGATTACAGGTAAGGGGGTTGGTTACACAGAGGGAAGGTGTTAGCACCCAAAGTGTCCTAGGTCCTCCTAGGGAGCCCTTTTTTGTGTGCATATGTATTTTGTACAAATTGATGTTTACAAACAAATAGAATAAGGGGATGAGAAAGGAATTCATTAATTATATTTTTGTGTTTGACAAGACCTTCAGACTTGTGCCTACGTACCAACATAAAAATGAGGGATCAAAACCTCGTAGTTTGTGATACAAATTTCAAAGTGGATGCATTATTTTTAACAAAAATTAAGTTTGAAAGTCACAAAGGCCTAAAAATGGTTTGAATGAGTTAGTTCTTTTTGGCTTGTTTGAAATTTTAGGTCAAGTATAATAAAGTTTATTCACAAGTTTGATTAATAAAAGAAGTTTGAAAATGCAATGGCATAAGGCCAAAGTTTCTAGTTTGCAAAGTGGTCAAAGTTTAGAACAAAACAAGTTCAAGCAAAGAAGAATTTTTAAAAGGAGGGAGAGATTTTGAAATTAAAGAAGTGGGGAGGAGATGAAGAGACTAATCATATGCACAAAATTAAAAGTTAATAATTTTTAGGTTTTTTCTTTCTTATTATGTACATTAATGGTCAAAGACCACACAAACAAACAAAATATACACAAACAAAATATATCACACAGTATGGTCCAAATGGACAAAGTGAAAATGGCACTAATATAAACAATTAAAATGGTATGAATAATGGCAAATGAATAGAACTTTAAAAAATTAAAGTGCATTAAAATAAAGGACTTGAAATTAAATGTTAGTTGTTAATAAGTTAGAAGTTAGTATTGTTTTATTTTTGCGTTAAGTCATTCTTTGGAGAATACTCAACCCACTTATCACAAACATGGATCCTTGAACCAAGACATCTTCCAAAGGAAGGAAAAAATGTCAAGTTTCCACACAATACCATGAAAGATGGGAGACTTACAATCTCACTAACTAGAATGCTATGCCTTTTTATATCAAAAATTTAGCGCTATGTTAAGCAATCGTAATTGGACTTATATAGAAGTCACAACTATTTGAGGTCGGGCAATAAAATTTTGGTGTTAATGCATGTTAGAGACATAGTATAATAGGCTATGCTCATGAAACATACCACACACAAAAAGAATATGCAAAGAGGTGGCCTAGGATTTAAAGACATCATAGGTTAAATGAAATGGATGCATAAAGAAGGGGAATTAGATGAAGAGGGAGGGGAATGGATCAAAACTCAAATTGATCAAAGGAGGACTTTCACCAAATTAATATCATTCATTCATTTTGGGAGATAGAATGTACATTCCATCAATCCCCTAAATCCAATGATATTAACCTAGCAAAATCAAATCAACCTTGACCAAGGCCCAACAACACAAGTCAAACTTATACAAACCATCACAAGAGGTCAACACAATTATTTGGCATTTACTCAATTTAAAATATACTAACATAATGCATTTAATTAAATATGGTTTGTCAAATTCCTAAACCCTCATCAAAACACCAAAGCAATGGCCATGAGATTTATCATAGGTCAAACAAGGTCAAAGGACCTTGGAGAAAAAATTTCAAAATTTTTAAAGACTTAAAAGTATTTTTTAACAATTAAAAATAAACACAAAATAAATTAAATCATGAAAAATATTAATAATGATCCAAAAAATAATTTTAATTCAAAATATGAAAGAGGAAATTATTTGAAATTTTTTGGTGAAACTCTCATTGTTTTTTGATCAATATTAAAACTAATATGAATTAATGAAAATCAAATGAATTAAAACAAAAATCAAAAAATCAAAAAAATGTGAGCCACTTGATCTCCCTCATTAATTAAGATGGCAGATCAAGTGGATCAGCGCGCGTGTTCCATGGTGGAACCTAGTCAGCGCGCCACATGCGTGGTAATCAAAACCAACGCCTAAGATTAAAATATTTCAAATGGATCATGTGGTCTAGAGACGTGCCAACACACCTCCGGAGCCAGAGCTTCGGTCTTCTTCTCCGGTGGACCTCACCGGACTGGTCCACTCTCAACCATCACCAAAATAAAAAAGGAGGACATGATCTGAAAGAAAAAATGGCGTAGAGCACGAATCTGGCCTCAATTTCAACTAACTCCAAATATATAAAAAGATATGAGGAGTTGAATTTTGAGGTGTGACAACTGAGTTGCTTCGATTTGACCTCAAAGCAACTCAATCTTCTTTCCTACATTGGTAGGACTTCAGACAACCAAAGATTCAAGAGAATTGATGAGAATTGAGTGGGAATCGAAGAGAAGAAGTTTTCTGAAATTTACCTTTAATGTTGTGCAGAAATGGATCTTGCTTGCTTCAACCTTGATCTGATCACACTTGAGAAGCTTGCAGGAGAGGTTTGGCAATGGTACAAAGCTTTGGATCCTGGAGTTTCTGAATCTCCAAACAGTAAGATTCAAACTCAATTTTCAAGTTGAAAATTCTCAGGTTTTCCTTTGAATGGTGAGGGTTTCAATTAGGGGGCAAAGTTGGCGCACAAGGTGTCTTTGAATTGAGCTCCAAAGGCCTGTATTTATAGCAATTGTGACTGATATTTGCACACTTGAAAAATTGCTAAATTTGGACATTTCATGCACAAGCTTGCATGGGTGTGTACATGCACATGAAGCAATCCAATTTGATCCATGTACAATCATTCTGAAGTTCAAATGAGGCTTGGATGTCAAGGCAATGTGAAATGTGATTTTTGGCATTTGATTTCTTCCAATCATGCAGACCTGTTAAATCCATGCGCAACCCTAGCAATCCTTATCCAAAATGCATGAACTTGGGTTCTTTGGAAAGCTTAGATCAAGGGGAGAAACTTTGATGTTGTACAATTTTTCATTTGGAACTTGGATCATGGTGAATTTTGAGGTGGAAGTTTGGAAATTTCAACATGTTAAAAAAATTTCTAAGTGTTAAGCCATATATCTCAATATTCCATCTTGCTTAACTTTTTATGTGAGCTCCCAATCAGAAAAGTGTCTTTATCAAAGTTGTATCTCCTTCAAAGACCTTCAAAATGGTCACCAATTTCATGTCATTTGGATTTATAATGATAGATTTATGCATTTTTGAAGTTGAGGAAAATCACTTGTTCAATGCTATAGGTCAAAAATAACCTATAATGTATCCTCATATCACATGTTCATAAAAGTTGAATTGGCTCTTACTCCAAACATCAAAGTTGAAGTATACATATTGAATTTTATTTTTAAACTTGGAAATATTTAATCTCATAAAAATTGAGCAAGTTATGGCCCTGGGAAGTTGACTTTTAAATTAGGATTTAGACAAAATGACCTATAATGTTTCAATATAGAAAATGATTTTCCAAGCAAAAATAAATCTAGGTCTCAACATTAAAGTTTTTTGGAATTTCATTTAGAGTAACTTTGCTCTTGGAATAATTTTTATATGGTGAAAATTGTAGGAGATAAGGTCTGGGGAGACCTAGTTTTGATCAGATGAATTCATCTGGCCAACCACCATCAACCAACTTGATAACCTTCAATTCTCTTGGCTTTTTAGGCTCATGGTAGATCATATATGCATAAGATGATGAATTTTGAAGTTTCCCTTGAGAAATTTGATCAATTGGTGAGATAGCTTGTTGGAGAAGTTACTCAAGATACCCAGTTTGACTGGGGTTTCCAAGGCAAATCACCTCCAAACTCTTGAAGAATACTTGATCAATATGACATGTAGAGATCATTGGGACTCATATATGATGCTTTGAGACATTATGAATCAATCCTTGGTTGTGCTTTTAGCCATGAGGGTCTCAAACCCTAGGTGTGGACTTGATAAATCAATGAGGATCATGCCCTACCTACAAAATGTTAGGAAAATACAAAGACATATTTTTAGTAATTTGATTAGTAAAATAACAATATACAAGTATGATACAATCTCATGGTGCTTGGTGATCTCTACCAAAACAAACCTAATGAAAGAGGGGTAAGGAGGATGCCAAGGTATGATCCCAATGCTAATGCATATGATGAAATTTCATGAGGGATCTTAGGATCAAAATTGGGGTCTTACAGCTGCAGCGTAATCGAATGTTGTATGGAGGGCGTTTTTTACCCCTACGCTGCTATCCTTCAGGATTGAAGCGAGGTCGAAAGGATATGGCTTTATGAGTTATCAACCCAACATGGTGGCTCGCCAATTTGGCCTTAGTCAAATGGTCCTGAAACCTTTGGTGGCACACTCGACTGACATCGTATGGTCTGGTCGATCCTTAAATTCTGACGACCATAAAGCTTGCCTTCGTTTCCACAAGTCCACTCAACGCTTTGAACTACCCATGTTCAAGTTCCAACATTCTTTTTTGACAACCACTGATTTCAAAATAGAGGTGTTAGCAGCAAATAAGTTATGATAATAGTGCACAACATGAGACACAACGTGATTCGGAGTCGAAAAAATCTCGTAATCATGCTGGAGAATATAAATAGGCATGAGAGAATTCCAGATTTTAGAAACCCGGTAAAAAATGTAGTATTCCTTTCACCTTCAATATGCCACTTGAGCCTCGATATTTCCTTCCAAAAAGATTCCTCCATATTCAAAGTCAATGTGAGAGTGTCTTGGGCCTCCCATTCATGCTTAAATAATAAATCATCAGACCCCAAAAATAAATAATATTATGTATTTTATTAGTCAATAAAATAGTGAAAATAATTAATAAATTATAAGTAAAATAAATAGTCAATAACATATATTTTTATGGTTAATATAATAATTAAGTTGATTAATGATAATTTATATTTGAATCATAAAAATAAATTTTTTTTGTAAATATATATATATATATATATATATATATATATATATATATATATATATATATATATATATATATATATATATATATATATATATATATATATATATATATATATATATAATATATATATATATATATATTTAAAAAAATTATCTTACAATATATTAATATAGATATGTAAGTATTAGGTCATGTTTTTTTCTTAGTCAAAATATCTATTGATAGATAAATAGATTAAGGAGGACCATAGACTAAGTGGTGGTAGGGTATCCAATTACGAAACCATTCATTTGCAGATAATATTATTATCACATATATAAATGCTGGCCAGTTCCCAAAGAATATCCATTACATCTTATCTATCCATACATTTTTAATTTTAAAATAATCCATCCAACGTTTCTTTCATTCTGCAATTCAATGTTATTTTCCATAGTTTCTAAGTGTACCAATTTAATAATTAAATTTTTTTCTAATTAAAATTAGTTAACCGAGTATTATTTAGAGTGTTAAGTTGTCAAATACTGAATTTTAACCTGAAAAACAGATAGACTTGGTTAATCAACAATTTTCAGAAACGGAGGGTCTGCTTACTTGTATCTAGATATTTGAAAAATATCAAATAATTGTTTTCATTGTTTCTGAAAATCCAGGCTCTCAAGCTAATCTTTCATCTTCTAATCTCTCGCAATTGTTCATAGCAATAGTCTTCCATCTATGGCATATGATCAAATAGTGAAAAATTTGCTATTTAAATCCACTTGTTTGGTTAAGGAAATATTAAAGTAGGGTAGACTATAAGGAAAAAACCTATTTGTCTTCATTTAAAGAAGCTTGCTTTACTTCCATGGTCTCTGAGTATCGTCATCATTATATTTGAAGGCATTTGACGAAGGTTTTAAAAAATAGTCTCGGTCACATAACAATTTTGGTATAAGATTGGTGAAAATGGAGATAGATTGCGTGGAGGGAAAATTGTGAGGGAGAAAATTAGAGAGAATATAATAGAGGGTGAGAACATTAATATTGATTGAGACGTCCCTTAGACATTTATACAAAATACAATTAATTGGGATACAAGTAAGAAAGCTAAAAACTAAAATAACTACATATAATTGATTATGCAAAACGTGTAACCGATTATAGTTGTTTCAACAATTAAAAGACATAACAATGGTAACTGATTACTGCGAATGTGTAATCGGTTATACCATCGATAAAATCACATGTTTTTGGTTTTATTGACCTTTTCTACACAACTGTAAACTGTTACAGTCCTGTAATAACCGGTTACAACAGTTGAGTTAGTGTTTTTCTCACACAACACACCATCTTAATTCAAGTGCTCCAAGTCTTCCATGCCCATGTTCTTCTTCAATCTTTTGAACACTTCAACCGTGACTCTCTTGGTCAGTAAATCGGACACTTAATCTTTACTTCTACGATATCTCAATCTCAACCTTCTTTCACTAACAAGTTCTCCCAAGTAGTGAACCCTCATCTCAATATGCTTGCTCCTCCCATGTGCAATTGGATTCTTGGAAAGATTTATAACGGAAACATTATCAACCATGAGCGTTACAACGTCACCCTCATCGCTGCCCAACTCCTTTAATAGATTCATTAACCACACGGTTTGACACGCACACAACGATGTGACAATATAGTCAGTCTCACAAGAAGAGAGTGTCACTACTGATTCCTTCTTCAAACTTAATGAGATTCGTGTTTCACCGAACATAAAGATTTATTCAGCTAAAGACTTTCTATTATCTTTATCTTTGCACTAATTGGAATCAGTAAAATCGAGAAAAATGCATTTTATGCCCTTGTCTATTGCGGAAAAAATAATTCTGCAGCCAATATATCCTTTGACGTATCTTAGAATCCTCATGACTGCTACCAAGTGAGACACTTTTAATCTCTCCATAAATCTACTCATAATACCAACACTAAACGTCAAATTCAGCTGCGTATTGCACAAGTAACACAAGGATCCGACCAACCTCCTTTACTGAGTTGGATTAACGTCTTGCTCATCCTCATTCTTTGACAACTATAGCCTCGGTTCAGCCGGAGTAATGACATCATTACAATGCTCCATTTCAAACTTCTTCAAATTCTCAAGCGCATACCTTTTTTGGTGCATGAGCAATCCCTTTTTAGACTAATGGAACTCAATACTAAGGAAGCATCTCATAAGGTCAAGGTAGGTCATCTCAAACTCTTTCATAAGTTCACCCTTGAACTTAGAAATTCACTTTCCATTGCTGACTATAATCAATAAATCATCTACGTATATGTCTTCACATGAACACCAGTTCGAATACACACTTCTTGAAGTCAATCTCCTTTAAGAACTCTTGTTCAACGCTCTTGGAGCTTGTTTCAAACCGTACAACACTTTCTTCAACTTGTAGAACTTTGACTCTTGGTTTCTCACAAGAAAATTAGAGGGTTGTTATACATAAACTTCCTCTTCAAACGATCCATTCAAAAATGAAGATTTAATGTCCATTTGATAGATAGACCAATTATTGTTATTCGCAATACATAAACTTCCTCTTCAACCGATTGATTGTGACAAACCAATCTTTCCTCCCCGTCATACAAGTAGAACATCCAGAATCCAAATACCATTGATCTCTATGATGAATTTCCTCTTTCATAGTCACCGTTACATTTTCTTCTACCTATAACCGGTTACAACTTTTATGTAACCGGTTATAGCATGGTTCTGCAGCATTTCAAAAAATGTTGTTGTTGTCCCGCAACTTGTTGTTGCTGCATTCCCCCTCTATGATCATGACCAAGATTTTGTTCTCCTCATCAAACTCTTGTCTTACAACTTTGGCTTCATCCATTTTAGGTTCCTTCTTGTTCGCATCGCACTCTCTTGCAAAATGAATGAACTTTTGACAAAGAAAGAATTGCATCTTTCTCTTGTAGGTCCTTCTCTTTTCACCTCTAAAGTTGCATTTCCCATCATTTTAGTTGCAGTTTCTCTCATCCTTATGACAATTGAAATTCTTGTAGCTTTGGGATTCTCTTCCACAAAAAATTTGAAAATTCCCTCTACTCTTCATGGGCCATTTTTCTTTGGATATCTTGCCCTTCTCGTTGAAACAAGCCTACAAAGCGATTTTCACCTTTGCTTATCAAAATTTCTCTCCTTCATTATTTCCTCATGAGCCTGAAGAGAGCTTTGTATCTCTTATTTTCTCATCGTTGCAAGATTCTTAGATTCCTTAATCGCTACGACCACATTGTCAAATCTTAGCGTTAAAGAACACAAGATTTTTGCGACAATATACTGCTATGTGACTATTTCTCCACATACTTTTACTTGATTCACCAACTAAGTAATCCTCGTTGTGAAATCATTTATGGCCTCCTTCTCCTCCATTTGAATCAACCCAAGTTGGCGTTTGTGAGTTTGTAACCTCACCACTATTGCTTTGTCAGCCCCTGCGTGTGCCTTATCTAAGATTTCCCACGCTTGCTTCGATGACTCGCAATCACCATCTTTCTCAAAGTTGTCACCATCCTCACATTGATGGATAAAAAACAACGCCTTGAAATCTTTCTCTTTTCTTCCTTATGCATTACTCGTTATGCATCTTTTTCACCTTTGACAAGAGGATTCACACCGTTCTTGATCACTTCAAGAACATCTTGGTAGCCAAACAACACCTTCATTTGTTTTCATAATTTGTCGTAATTCTTTGCATCAAGTATGAATAGGTTTCCAGGGATTTTTTCATTGGAGACAGAATTCGTGTTGCACACTAGGTGTTTGGTGGATCAAAACCAGACTCTTGATGTCAAATGTTAGAACTTGAAATCATACGGTTGGTGAAAATGGAGCAATAGAGTGTAGAGATGGGGAGAGTGAGAGAGAGAATTAGAGAGAGTATAATTGAGGGTGAGAATTGGCATTAACATTGATTGAGATACCCCTTAGGTATTTATGCAAAATACAATTGATTGAGATACAAGTAATAAAGCTAAAAACTGAAATTAACTGCCTGTAATCGGTTACGCGAAAACCTTTAACCGCTTACAACTGTTCAACAATTAAAAGACATAACAATAGTAATCGATTACTGCAAATGTGTAAGGTTGGTTACACCCTCGGTAGAATCACTTGTTTTCAGCTTTATTGACCTTTTCTACAATGTTGTAACCGGTTACAGCCTCACAATAACTTGTTAGAACACTTGAATTAGTGTTTTTTTCACACACTAGTTACAAGTATCACGATACCGTTTGTGACTGTCGCAGTGTAAATTAACCACAATTTATTTTATAGTGAATAACGGTATAATATCGACACATGCCAATATTATTTTTTCGCAACCGTTTTCTTAGTCAGAAACTGTTCTTTAAAACCTTGCATCTGATATTACTTTGAAAACAATATTCCTTACATTTATTTTTCTCCTTGCCAATTTAAACCGTTAAAAACATTAGAAGGGAGTTGGATCATAATAAATTAGTAAAAACTCTTTGAGAACGCTTATAAAAAATACAGTGAATATTTGATACTTTATTCCATAAATTTTCAATCGATAACAAGGTCATGAATATAGTGGTTTAAATTATGTATTGCCACAAATATTATTTCTATATCTATATTATTTAATCCAATGACTTGAAAAATAGGATTTTTTACAAAAATAACCCACTTTTTCAAGGAAATTCCCAAAATACCCTTGGTTTCAAAAAAAATCCCAAACTACCCCACTTTTAGGAGGAGTCGCCAATTGAATTGGAGACTCGTCTTAAAACTTGAATGGAGGCGCCAATTGGATTGGCTAGGGCAGGTGCCCTAACCAATCCAATCGGCGACCCTGTGTAGGGTTTAAGAGGAGGCGTCAATTCAATTGGAGACTCCTCCTAAAATGCAATTTTTGTGTTATAAATAGATGTGTTGTGTGAGTAATTGTTCCACATCTCATATAATCATTTGGCAATCAAGTTTAGTGTTCGTCGCCGATACGGAAGGTGATTTATGCGAGAGACAAACCTCAGATGTTGATGCTGTTCTGGAACATCACTACGTTCGATCAACTAAAGAGGGAGTTAGTTCGTTGGTTAGATGGGAAAATACCAGAAGGGGGAAAAATTAGAAGTATTGAGAGGCTTGACAGTATCTTTGGTTAGGTGAGAATTAAGACTGATAAGGATGCTAGTGAAATGATGTTCGGTCGAGACGACATCAATTTGATTGTTGTAATCAGTTAGAAATATTTCTGTTTTCAGATAGCTTATTTTGTACTGATGTTTGTTGTGAACCTCGTTGTAACAAAAACTTAATGATATATAATGATTGAAGGTTACAGAAATACAATGTTACAAAAAGCTTAAGACCTAGATGATGCTCCTCGATTGGGAAAGTTGTTCTTGTTGTATCCTGGTTGACATGGTTGTTGTAGGCACTCTCAATGACAGATACTACATAATCTTATCATTTTATCTGTGGAATCCATCTCTGTTCTAATATGTGTGCTGTTTGGCCTTCGTTTTTTCTTTCTACGCATCTCTTCATTGTGCCAAACAATATCACCTTCATATGGAGGCCAATAATCCTCCATTGGTAGTACTGAGAAGCTTTGATTATATACATTCATGATGGTGTTGACCTTGTACACATCAGATAAATGGCTGTAAGCATCTTCATGAGTATAAGCGCATGTTGCAATGACATGGGAGCAAGGTATGCGGAAGGCCAAGAATTTTCCACAATCGCACCAACTTCTGTTTAGTCTAACAGCGTAGGCTAAATTTGGTCTGCCCGAACATTAACACCGCACTCCATCTTTCACCTCTGGTTGCGAACATAGAAGCCAACCTATAATAGGTTGATCTTACCAAGGCGGTTATTGACAGATTTCAAATTCCTTTGAATACCCCGTTCATGCATTCCATAATGTTTGTTGTCATGTGGCCCCATCGACAACCTCTGTCAAATGCCCTTGTCCACTACTCTACTGGTATGTTATTTAGCCATCTCCCTGCGTCTTCATTAGACAGTCTAATTTCATCACGATAATATTGAAATGACGGTTGAGTTAGAGCATACCCAACATTCACCACCTTCTTGCGAAGATTCTTATCTTTTATAGCACGCATGAAGTTTTGTGCAATGTGTCTGATACAGTAGACATGGGTAGAAGGAGGATCATGCCATCCGTTGTCATGGTTGTTGTAGGCACTCTCAATGGCAACATGTCTATCAGAAATCAAACAGAGATTGGCTTGTGGAGCCACATGCGTTCTGAGATGTCGAAGAAAGAAACCCCATCCACCAGCCGTTTCACCTTCAACAAGAGCAAAGGCAATGGGAAAGACATTGTTGTTGTCGTCTCGTGCAACCTCCATGAGCAAAGTACCCTTGTATTTTCCGTATAACCAAGTGCCATCAATTTGAATAATAGGTTTGCAGAATACGAAACCTTTGGTGCACGGGTCAAATGCCCAAAAGAGACGGTGAAAGATTCTATTACCTGTAGCACAGGTTCCGTCTAGCATCATCGCTGGCAATGTCTCCATAATTGACATAGTTCTTGGGACATATGTTTTTAGTGCCCATAAAAACCGTGGCAATTCCTTGTATGAATCCTCTCAGTTGCCGAAAACTTATCCTCGCAATCCAGGCTTTCTTGTAAGATGGAGTATAATTATATGTTGTTCTGATATGGGATATAATTATACTCACCTTCACTGATGGGTCTTTATTAACCAACGGCAGAATGTCTTGACATATCAACGCTGCGCTTAGTTTACGGTGATCTTGTTCAACGTTAGTTGCAATGCAACTGTGAGGTGGGTCTATTGAAGCGATCTCCCAAGAGTCGTTTTTCTTCTTGTAAGACGCAACCAAACGAAACTTACAAAGCATGTTACGACATTCGATAACATACCTTCTAGAGGAGTGAAGTGTCTCACATGCTAGCTAGTTCAAAGTGACGTGTCGCACATGCAAGCCACTCCGAAGTGACGTGTCGCACATGCAAGCTACTCCGAAATGATGTGTCAACCATGCAAGCTACTAAGATGTGACATGTTCAGCATGCAAGAGAGAGGACAGCCACATGTCAGACATACAGACACACACTCCAAATGAATTAGCGCCCCCACTCATTCCTTGCACATGGGCGGCAATTCAAGTGGAGACACCTTGTCAAAGCATGCATTCAGGCCTCGAAACCAAGCAATCAGACCTAGGTCTTGCATGCATGTCCCTATGGAGGCGCCAATTTGAATGGCGACCCCTCTTAAAGGTTGTACATGGTCGCCAATTCAAGTGAAGACACCATGCAAGCACAAATTTTCATGCTCCCATCCATTTTCCTATAAATACATCCACTCCATCAACACTTCTTCCACACCATCACTCTCACTACTTCTTCTACAATACTTCATCTACAATTTCATCTGCAACAACTTCTTGTAGTTCCATCTACACCAACCCCCCGACAAAATGTTTATCCTTACAATGGGCGAATCACATAGAGGAACGGTTGCAAACATCGCAACATATGTAAGTTTTTTCTTTTGTTAACTTTTTATCTTTCATCTTCACCAACCCCCTTTTATTTTAACATACCAACTTAGTCAAGTTTTTTGTTCTTTCTTTTATAGGATGTATCAAGGTTCCTAACTCGGGTCCACGAACATGTCCATATGGACCCGATGACTCAACCTTATGTTGAACTCGCCGGTTTTGGTCATATAAGCAAGATTTTGTCCTAGTCCATAGATAACAAATTCATTCTAGCTTTATGCGAAAGATGGAGACCAGAGACACACACATTTTGGTTCCTAACTGGTGAGTGTACCGTGACGTTAGAAGACGTCTACATGCTTTTGGGACTACCCATTGAAGGTAAGGTTGTTAATGGTAAAACCAACTATGCAAATTCAATTTGCATGGATCTCTTGGAGACTGATTTGTTAGATGATAACGCAAGAGGTCAAGGTATACTACTCTCACGCCTTAATTCGTACTATAATAGTTTATACTTAGATGAGCATTCTATCGAAGATGCTCGAATAATAAAAACTAGGTGTTACATTATGTTGTTAATTGGCTCGTTCTTATTTCCCGAAGGTATTGGTTCTAGCATGCATATCATGTATTTACCTATACTTAGACATGTAGATAGAATAGGAAGTTATAGTTGGGGATCTGCTTGTCTAGCCTATCTCTATAGATTCTTGTGCAAAAACTCACACAAAGACACATCTACATTTTCTGGATGTGCTGTTTTACTACAAGCATGGGGCTGGTCAAGACTACCGTCTCTAACACCCGTCAATAAAAACCCTTTCACATTTCCATATACACAAACGTAAGTTGTTTAAATTGCTATATCTTTACTTACTTCTTTAAAGATTATTACCTCTAACTAATATTTTTTGACTTTTTGGTGTAGATGGTCTGCACGTGGTATGAGTTACAACAGATGTCCAAGACACTGTATTACTCAGTATCGCAACCTTTTGGATCACCTTCGACCGACAGACGTAAGGAAAATAACTTAATTATTTCGTTATATTTTGTTAACTTCTTATACCTTGACTATAATCCAATGTTCTTTCACATTTTAGTTCATTTGGCATCCATACCTTAATTTGGATCATGACCATGAGGTCAATGCTGAAGACGCGGTCGTATGGACTGCATGCACATCGATAATACGGTTCACAACTGTGGAGATGCACAACAGTGATCGTGTGAAGCTGCAGTTCGGTATGCCCCAAAATATCCCAGATCCCCCAGCTAGCCTAGGAGAATGGCATCTGCGCAAAGTTAACGACCAATGGAACTTCAATCCATGGCAAAGCTTCGCAAGATCGGAGTGTCGCAAATGGAAGCACCTTCATGACCATGTGTTAACTGACGCAGTCATGCCAACTGAAAAAAAAACTAAGTCGTACTTATATGGCTTGGTACAGATCAGTTGGTTTTCAGTTCATCGCCGAGGATATGTACTTGTACGACCCACATCAGATTACTTACACACCTGACACCTCAACATCAAACCCCCAACAACAGTGTCAACCCGGATACACACAACCCCCTGTCCGTCAAATATTCCGTTCAACCAACACACAAACATACAACCAAAACATTCCATACACCCAACCCCAATATCAAGAGCATACCCCATACCACCACCAACAAATTGACCATCAATCTGAGACTCAACATCGCTTCGCACCCACCCCCATCACCCTACCAAAGTCGCCTAAGCCGGAACACCCAACGATCATTTAACACCAACCGCCCCTTCTCCTACCGTAGCCAAGAAGCTCAAACCTCACAAAACCAAAATATCCAACAACCGTATCTCTACCAAACACCCTAACAACCTTTCCAACCTTTCCTTGACGCATCGTTCACACCCATGTCTCCCTTCAACCGTCCCGGTCGCCCATCAATGAGTCAACCACATCCCAACTTCTTTGGCATGGGTCATGAGCTCAACTACGACGGTACACCATCGATGCATACTGAAGACTATACCGACTTGTCTGACTACCTCAACAGACCTTCTCTTGTAGTTGGTAGTGACACTCCTGGCCCCTCAGATGCTCAAACACCGGTACAAAATCGTCAACGTGGGTTAGGGCCACGGGTTAGGGTAGCTAGAGGATGTGGGACCGGAGGTCGGTTAGGTGATCCCGGTCATCACCATTAGGTTTCTTTGTGTAAACGGAAAATTTTATTAATATCAAGTGGTCATATATCAAATTTATCTATCACGTATACCATTTACAAAAAAAAATACATTTTAGGAGGAGTCTCCAATTGAATTGGCGCCTCCTCTTAAACCCTACATAGGGGCGCCAATTGGATTGGCTAGGGCACCTGCCCTAGCCAATCCAATTGGCGTCTCCATTCAAGTTTTAAGAGGAGTCTCCAATTCAATTGGCGACTCCTCCTAAAAGTGGGGTAGTTTGGGATTTTTTTTGAAATCAAGGGTATTTTGAGAATTTCTTTGAAAAAGTAGGTTATTTTCGTAAAAAATCCTGAAAAATACGGTACATTTTGGACCACCTAGTGGTTGACTCCATTTGTCTAATTTTAATAAAATAATTCTTTTAGACTATATTAAAATTTTAATTTTTTAATCTAATAATAAGTATTTTAAAGATTTAAATCTGCACTTCTGTAAAAAATTAAAACATCTCTGCAAATGAAGAAGTGAGATGACGCTAATTTAATTTTATATCTATATAATCCAATGTTCTTTGCAACTAGGGATGTCAATGGGTCGAGACAGGACATAATATACATCTCATCTTAATCTCCGCTCTCAAATCTATTTTTAATCCCCGTCCTAGATCTCCATCACGGGGGATTTTGTCCCCTATACCCATAGATTCCTACCGATCTCAAAAGTTTTTATGGAGATCCATAACATAAAATTTGTATCTATTATTTTTAACTATTTTTTTAAAACAGAACAATAAAATAGATAAAGAAAAAGTCAAGGTACAAAAGAAGGGGGATCCGACCAAAACCCTAGTTAGGAAGACCTAATTTATTCTTAATTCCAAAATAATGGCCTTAGGCGGCTCAACCCAAGAAAGGGGGAAACGAGAGTTTATAGTTAGAGAAGTTAATAAATCCGCACACATGTTCCCTTCTCTAAAAATATGAGAAATATGGAATTTGAGATTCTTAATTTTGGTTAATCAATTGAGTCAGATGGTCATAATATGGGAGGGAATCACATAGGGATCCTTAACAGCCAACAAAACAAAAGAGGAATCAGTTTCCAGCCAAACACTATTCCAACTAAAGCTAGAAGCAAAATCAATTGCCTTAATAACTCCAAAAAGCTCTGCAAAAATCGAGGAAGGGCAAACAATCATTTTAGAAAACCAAAAACAAAATCACCCCCAAATGATTTCTGAACATACCACCGCAAGAGGCCCAATCAGAGGAGAAGGAGTCGTCTGTGTTGCACTTCAACCAAACACTAGACGGAGGCATTCACAAAACCTCAATAATCCTATACGCCTTAGGCGGATGCAAATTAATATTGAAGGCCTTGATAATAGAGAACTCATGAATGGAGGAGTTCGCCATTTTAGAAGTGATATTTCCTATGAAGTCAACCTCATTAAGGATTTGGTTGAGGGTCTTCTTCTAGTGTCTGAAGCCATTATTGAATCTAACTTGATTTTGGGCCAACCAAATGTTGTTGATGATGAGCACAATTAAGGCTTGAATGATAATTTTGCATTGAGAATTCCAATCCCTATCACAAATATTCAAGATGCTAAGAATGTTAGACACGATATGAAGCTTTATCATATTAAAATACCAATGTCAAATATGTAAAACAAAAGGGCAATGAAAGAAAAGATGATACGTTGGTTCCACGAGAAATTAAGAAATTAATCCTTTAGAATAAATATTTTTTTTAAAAAATATTTAATATATACTCTTGAGAATCATGACCACCAAACTTTCAAACTAATTTATAAAATAAATTATATGAAATGACAAATAAACTATATTGTTTTAAATTTATTTATAAAATAAATTATATGAAATGAAAATAAACATACATTTCAATACTATGCAAGGCCAAGATCAATGTTCATAATTTAGATGACCCTGTTCGGATGACTATCAACCAAAGATAGACTCATATGGTTTGAGCACTTGTTCTTTGAATGTACCAACACACACAACATTTGGAAAGGAATTCTACAAAATAGCTAAAGGTTGGGTATACATTTCACATTAAACTTTAAGTAGTCTTTTGTTTCAAAAGTTTAATCATAATAATAAGTAGGGTATACATTTCACTTTTATTTTAGCTATAACTAATAGGAAGAAAGAAAGAAAGAAAAAAGTTGTATACATGGAGCCCTCAATTAGATCCCACCAAAGTGATAATAATAGAGGGCTATGGAATTGGTCAATTTTAATATTCCTTTAGAGGTGCATGTGGGTCTAGATGACTTTTGTGTGTTTAAGCAAAACAAATTTTGTGTCAGAAATCCAATTCATTCATGCATCTTTCTATTCATTTGATTTCAAGTTGGTGGCATTGAATCCATTATACATTCATTATCAATTTGAAGATTCACCCCACACTAAAATTATCAAATAAGTTTCAAATTATCGTCCAAAAATAAAAAAAGATTAAATTTTAAAGTCTCACTTACTAACATTCATCGCTAATAAGTATTTTATTGTGGATTGATTCTGCAATTACAAAATTAGATATGAGTAACTTATTATATAATTATATAAGTTAATTTAAACTAAAAATAAGTTACATAAAATGATTTATTTTTGTATAGTGTATATATTTATATAAAAATAAGTTGACGTAAATAATATATTTTAACACAAAAGTTTTAAATTAAAATTAATTTCAAAAATAAAATTAATTATATTTGAGATCAATCAAATATGTTAAAGTTAATTTTACACAAATAGGTTCAATTTTGAATATTCCAGATATATAATTAAATATATATGGAAATTATCATTTCATCTCACACTTATCTTTGAGTCCAAAATTAGTGATCCTTATCATTTTAAAGCATTTAATTTGACACCCTCTAGTTAAATCTGACACCCTCATTTATATCACTTTATCATTATATCCTATATAAAAAATTGGTTTTTTTTTTTAAATTTACTTATATTTATCGGAAATTTTCGAATTTTCTATTTTTTTTTCTGAAAATTCGGAAATTTCCAATAAACAAATGAAGAATACCTGAATTTTCAAAAAAAAATCCAAAATTTCCAAAAAAAATAAAATTTACACTATTACATTTTTTTTCGATAGTGCTAAATTATTTTTTTTTAAATTGAATATGAATTATTGAAAATTTTATTTTAGTTGAAATTTTTGATATAAAATGGAACATTTAGAATTTTCGGTGATATTTTTAAGTTCACATAAATTTCAGAAATTCCGGTATATTGAAAATTTAGTGTCTATCGAAAATTCTGATATGCCCATCAGAAATTTTGTTTCAAATTTTTTCAGAGATAGTTTTGGAATTATGAAACTATGGGGGTGCTAGGTTTTATTGGGGGGGTGGCAGGAAGAATTCTCATCATTCAGGTACATAGTGTTATCTACACAAGTCAACTATTCTTCTCGTGGTTATACGTGTTTAATGTAATGTTCCAGACTGCTTTCAGGATTATCGACTCACCCCACAAACCAACACAGATCTTTTCAGAATGTCCTTACTCAACATGAGTCTCCAATCGACTGGAAAATGTGTCTAATCAATTAGGGAGCGAACTATTCATGTAATCAATTAGGAAGCCTCTTAATCTATTAGACTCTGAACCTAGCAGTTTCTTTCCGAAAAAACTAGATCATAATGACCACAACTGCTTATATCTTGAACGCATGCCTTACAAAAATATTGAAGGATGTGTATTTGAATAATCTTGGTCATAATAAAGTTAATTGTGACTCAGTTGTGATTGATTTGCTCTGTATGTTTCAAACATATTCGTGATGCAAGAAAAAAGAAGCTAGGTGATAGAAATGAACTAATGATCTCGGTTGGTTATCACGACACGAGTGCATAAATACTGTAAAATGTTGTGTTAACAAAATTGAGGTCAGTTGAGATAAAGGAAAAAGAGTGAGATTGGAAGCAAGGTTTTGTGTCCAACTCAAACTATTCAGTTAATTGGATGACAAGTTAAGTAATGCTAAAAATGCAAACATTAATGAATGTGGTGCAAAGATAGATGAAAAATAAAACTTGACATTGGTGAAGATGGTGAACTGGTACATTATGTAATTTTTTTAATGTTGAACTAACTGATATAAAAGTAGCATTGAAGTAATATGTGTGGAAATATGTTATGCTTGATGAGCTGAATCTATTGAGAAAAATTGAACATAGGAGCGACTGAATTACCAAGTGACAAGAAAATCATTTACGTGAAATGGGTGTCTATGTTAAAGCATAACCACAATGGGAAAATAATAAATCATGAGGTAAGGTTATGGAAAAGGAATACCTATAAATGAAGGTTTTCCCGCTTGCTCCCACACTTATAATAACAACAATCCAATAAGAGTATTTGTCTATAGTAAAGATGGTTCAATCTGATCCATAACCTTAAAAACGATTAGATCGAGATACGAGAGAAATAAAGTGCACCAATGAAAGGGTTGTAAGATCTCGGAAACATATTACGTTCTTCCTTAAAAAAACACCTAATCAAGGTGAGTGATAGAATAAGGATGACATGCTGATATAATAAATAATACTTAAACAAAAAGTTCTAAATTCACGAAAAACATATAATCAACCTATAAAAGGGAAACAACGCTAAAGTTAAGGTACATACTCTTTAAAATCTTAAATATTTCTTTCCACCTCATATTGTCTCTGATTTTGGCGTCATAGTATTTATCGATACCACCCTTTGATGCTAAACTAAACTTTAACTGTCATCTAGCTACTGGAACTCATTATCCACCAATTTTGACTAAGTGAATGCACACACAAAATGAGGGGGTGAATTATGTTGATCGAAGTTCCCACTAAATTAGTTTATAAATATTTTTGTTATTAAAAGATTTATTTTAGAAGAAATAAGAAAGCATTGATGAAGTAGAAGAGAGATAAAGAGGAGAAAATATAAAGAGATAAACATCGGAATAATTAAAAAGATGAATAAACAGCGGAAAATCTAAATGACATAAAATAAAGAGATAATGAATATAAAGATCACACCAGAGAATTATCTAGGTCCAACCTAAACTACTTGACTTATTCCAATCCCAAGAGTTTTTCTTGAGATTTCTACTAAGATCAAACTTGATTCTTTTACATGATCATCTCAAATAACCTTTCAACACAACTTGATATTTTTCACAGTATCATCCAAAAGACATTCTGCAAACAAACCAAGCTTTTAAGAGACTCAAGTCTAAATCTAAACCAGAGCTTTTCACAAGTTCAAGTCAATAACCTTCAGAGCTTTTATACAGGGTACACTCTAAATCTAAAACCAAGATTTTAAGCGGTTAAGCTTACAACCTTCAAACACTATTATAGAGATATTACAAGAGACTATGCTCTTGAATAAACTTCTAGCATAATACTAGTACAATAACTCTCAAAAAGAACTTTTCATTCTCTTGGCATTAATGCAAATTTAGTAAAAAACAAAATTTATAAAATATTAAGAGGGATAATATTAGAAGAATATTTCTATTCAAAAAAAAATTGTAAACGAGGAGAAACTTTATTTATATAGGAAAATATTTGACTAAAAAAGGAAACAATTCAGTGATCATTTTAATGAGTCAATCGATTAAATCTATATATTAATTGATAAGTAAGATAAATTAGAAAAAGTTTGAAATTATATGTCACTTATTCGATTAGCAGACCCCTTAATAGAATATGTGATGTTAAACTTTGATTTAATAGATTAAAAAGACCTTTTAATCGATATGACAATGTATTTTACCTTTCTAATTGGTTAAATAAGTTTTTAATCAATTACGCACTTATACGAATTAATTTTAAGAAATTTTATCAAAAGAGAGAAGGTTTATTAACATTATCCGTACGTGCCTTCGTGTTACTTTGACAATTAAATTGACCAAAACTAAAAAATACCCTAAGTCAAGAAAAACTTTCACACTTTCACAACTTTGACAACTTTGAATTTCACATCATAACTTCAAGATCATTTGCTTTATTAAATATATATTCATATAACTATAAAAAAAATTAAAATAGGTCCCAACAAATACATAATATATATCATATTACAAATGTATTGACTTTTATATTATCTTTATATTATTTTTTAATTAAACAAAATGAGAAAGAACGTTGTTGGATAAAAAAACATTTTTAATATTCAATAACGTATCTATATATTATAGGATGTTAAAATTAATCTTTCAATTTTTTAAAAATAAATATAAATTTTTTTTAAAATATCTTAAAAATCAGCTTTATAAAGTTCATTTTTGAAACTATAAAAAAATCCACTGTTTTAAAAACTAAAACAAACATGATAAAGAAAAAAACATATTTGTCTTAATTTAAAGAAGCTAGCTTTACTTCTATGGCCTGTGAGTAAGTGGCGGAACTGAGTGGGGCGTGGGAAGGCCACGGTCACCCCTCAACTTTTTTTTATAATTAATATATATTAAATTACTAAAACATCCTTATTTTAAATTAAAATTAATTTTTCTTTTTTCTTTTTCATTCAAAGTTAGGTTAAAATACAGATAAGATACAAAGCTCCTACCTTTCCTTTCTTTCTCATATGGGTTTGCTATCGGCACCGGAATCGGAACAGATTAAAGTGATCGGTATCTAATAGGTAAAAAACTTTATTCATTCTTCTTTTATAAAAAATAACAAATTAAAGTGATTGGTTGATTTGTGTTTTTGAGATTTTTAGGGTTCTTCTTTCTTGATGCGTTAAAATAATCTATATGAGGTTTATTAAGCCAATTCATAACACTGTAATTTACAAATATAGTTATACACTGTAATAAGGTTTATTTAATCATTGTTGCTGCTAATTTCTAATAGTGAAGTTACCGGTATTTGAAAACGGATTAAAGTTGATTAATTAAGTTTTTTTTTCTCTTTTAATTTTTATGTTCTCTAAATTGATTTTTGGATCTGATATGATATTATAGGAAGAGTAAAGATGAATAATAGGAAAATTGATTCTTTTTTCAAAAGGAAAGCATGTGAAATTGAAAGAGAAGAGAGAGATGAAGAAATTATAATCCCGACATCCGAATCTGAAACAGTTCTTGAGAATCCAACAATTGAAGAGCATCATGGTTTTGAAAATTCTTTGGAACGCGATCCTGGAAAGCGTCCTCCGATTTGGCAATATCCACCAAATCAAGTGGATGCAATACGAAGAGCTTATCTAAAATGGGGTCCATATCAAATTCATTTAGAAAACTATCCTTTGTCCGGTAACGAGGATCATCCGAGAAGGTTTCAACATACTTGGTTTAGCATATTTCCATCATGGTTAGAATATTCACCATCTGAAGATGCCGCATATTGCTTACCATGTTACCTTTTTAGCAAAAAACTAAGTAGACGTCTCGGATCACTTGTCTTTATTTCTATGGGTTTTAGAAATTGGAAGAAAGTTAGGAATGGAAAACATTGTTCCTTTCTTAAACACATAGGGAAGGATCCTTGCTCACCACATAACAATGCTATGAAAGCTTGTCAAGACTTGTTGAATCAAGATAGTCATATTAGAAATGTTATTCAAGTGCAAAGTTCAAGTCAAAGAATGAATAATCGGTTACGACTCAAGACTTCAATTGACACTATTCGTTGGTTAACACTACAAGCTTGTGCTTTTAGGGGTCACGACGAAAGTAGCAAATCAAGAAATCAAGGTAACTTTCTTGAGTTATTGAAACTTTTAGCATCCTACAATGATGAAGTTGCAAAAGTTGTGTTGGAAAATGCTCCATAAAATTGCAAGTATACTTCACATCAAATTCAAAAAGAGCTCTTGCAAATTCTTTCTAGTAGGGTGAAAAAGAGTATTCGTGAGGAAATTGGTGATTCCAAATTTTGTATCGTTGTTGATGAAGCTCGTGATGAGTCAAAAAAGGAACAAATGGCTCTTGTATTAAGATTTGTTGATAAAGTTGGTTTAATACAAGAGAGATTTTTTGATGTGGTACATGTTAAAGACACCACATCTTTAACTCTTAAGGAATCAATATGTGATATACTTTCTCGACATAACCTTGATGTTTCTAACATTCGTGGCCAAGGGTATGATGGTGCTAGCAATATGAGAGGAGAATGGAATGGTTTACAAGCCCTCTTTATGAAGGATTATCCTTATGCATACTATGTTCATTATTTTGCTCATCGATTGCAACTTGCATTAGTTACATCATCAAGAGAAGTCAAACCTGTTCATAAATTTTTTGAGAAACTGATCTTTGTTGTGGATGTTGTTTGTTCTTCTACAAAGCGTCATGATGAGTTACAAGCTGCCCAATTAGAAGAAATTGCTTATTTGTTAGAGATTGATGAGATTGTAACTGGTAAAGGTGCAAATCAAGTTGGTACATTGAAACGAGCTGGAGATACTCGTTGGGGATCACATTACGATTCAATTTCTAGCTTGATAAACATGTATGATGCAACTTGTTTAGTTTTTAAAAAAAAACTGCAAAAGATAGAGGGAGTTATGCTACACGTGGGGATGCAGATAGTTGTTACAATTACTTGAAGGCATTTGATTTTATATTTATTTTGCACTTGATGAAAGAAATCATGGGAATAACAAATATGCTTTGTCAAGCCTTACAAAAAAAATCAAGATGTAGTTAATGCTATGAACTTGGTTCGTTCAACAAAACATCTTATTCAAGGTTTGAGAGAAAATGGTTGGGATATATTGTTTACTAAAGTGGTATCTTTTTGTGAAAAACATGGTATTGAGATTCCTGATCTTAATGATGTTCATTCAACAACAAGATTTAGACGCTCCCGTCTTGAAGAGAATCAAGTCACAATTCAACATTACTTTAAAGTTGAAATCTTTTTCACTACCATTGACAAACAGTTACAAGAGTTGAATAGCAGATTCAGTGAGCAGGCAATGAATTTGTTAACTCTTTCTTGTTCTTTATCTCCTAAGGATGGATATAAAACTTTTAGCATTGATACTATTTGTTCTTTAGTTGAAATATATTATCCTATGGATTTTAGTGATCAAGAGAAGAATAATTTGCAATTTCAACTCCAACATTTTCTATTTGTTGCTCGTCAAACATCAAACTTGAATAATTTATCAACTTACGGCCACAACTGAGAGGTCTTTTTCAGCAATGAAAATTATTAAGATTAAGTTGAGAAACAAGATGGATGATGAGTTTCTTGGAGATAGCATGACAGTATATATTGAAAGGGAGATTAGTGCAAGCATTAGTTCGGAGTCAATTATTGACGATTTCAAGTCACTCGGAACGCGTAAAACATTACTTTAAGGTAGTTTTAAGTCATGTAATTTAAATTTTTAGTAATTAACTTTGTATTTATTTTAACTTTAATGTTTTATTTAAAATACTATTTACATTTTATTTATAATCTTTATTTTACGTTAGCGGCCATACAAAATTTTTTATCTGCCTCCACCGCTGTTGTGAGTATCATCTTTATATTTGTAGGCATGTGATATTATTTTGGAAAAAAGTATTCCTTTTTTTTTCTCATTGTGGATTCAAAATGATAAATTAGTAAAGACTCTTTGAGAATGCTTATAAAAAAAACAGTGAATATTTTGAGAATTTTTTAATAAATATTTTGATAGTTTATGTTGAGGTATAAGTGTTATTATCAATAACACTTGTCAACTTAAGAATACTCTAAAAAAATCAGTGAATATTTTGATAGTTTATTCTATTAATTTTCACTAGATAATGGGGTCATGAATACAATGGTTTAAATTATGTATTGCCCCTAACATTATTTCTTTGTGGACCACCTATGATAATGGTCGACCCCATGTGTCTAATTTTAATAAAATAATTCTTTTTATGTTATATTAAAATTTTATTTTTTAGTTTAATAGTCAATATTTTACAGATTTATACTCGCATTTCTGTAGGTAAATTACTTTTACTATTTAAAATATATATATATATATAATATATATATATATATATATATATATATATATATATATATATATATATATATATATATAATTAAAAAATAAACATATTTAAATTTTTATTTATGCAATCGAGTGTCTTTGCAACTTCATAATTGAATGTTTTTACAACAATTTTATAACAAAATGGATTCAAGATAATCTATCACATTAAACTTTAAGTTGTTTCAATAATAGGTAGAGTATACATTTTACATTTATTTTAGGTAACTAATTGGAAGAAAGAGAGAAAAAAGTGGCATACATCGAGCCCTCAATTAGAACCCACCAAAAGTGATCATTAGTACGATTATGAAATTGCTCAATTTCAATAAACCTTTAGAGGTGCCTGTGGGCCTGAATAACTGATGTATGTTAAGACAAAACAAATTCTCTGTCGGAAATCTAATTCATTCATGCATCATCCTATCTATTTGATTTCAAGTTGGTGGCATTGAATCCATTATACATTATCAAGATTCAACCCACGGTAAAACTATCAAATGAGATTCAAATTAGGGGACTTTTTATTCCACTCTATGGGAAGGAAAATATTCTATGAAAAATTAAAATTATCTCTCCGATTTCATAGGTATATCTTCAGACGCATAATTGTTTTTAGTTAAAACTTTAAAACTGAGTCACACTCAACATATTTTATAAAATTTAATCAGGAGATATATCTCCGAAATAATTCAACATACATCATGCATCCCTCTTCAAAACATCCTTTTTTTTATATATTGTTCCGGAGATGCATCTCCGTATGCACGCCAAACAGAATCCAGAGATGCATCTCCGTAGCCATATCAGACATTAAATTTTAAGTTTATTTTAGTGATGGTGAGATGAAATTGACGAAATAGTATAGCTATACTATGATGAATTAGACCATAAAACCGATATGAAGAAAATCACATATATAAAGCGATAAATCCAGAGTACACAATGAAGTCCAAATAAGTCTAAATAAAATACAATCGAAAATAAATTTATAGTACAAATATTATAAACTAATGTGTATGACGAACTCAGACTCGGGACGCCATATTCCTATGTTGCCTCATGTACTGCAGAACTTCACGTGCCTCCGCCATCATGGAATCCACAGCGTCCTTCGCCTCAGAGCCATTCAGAAAGAGTCATCTCTTACCTGCATGCCAAATCTCCATGATACGACGACATCTAGGCAACACATCAACAACATGATATGCCCTAGCCTACTCCTCCTATAGTATCACATGATAAGTTGGCCTCGGTGGATCTCTTGGAGTATAATATATCATATAAGGATGTGACACTCTAAAGATCCACCAGGTGTAACCATCTACGTAGTTCTAGTCGCTCTCAGCTATTGTACTTTGTGACTCCTCCGATACCAAATGATTAAGATAATAATCAAACCTATCATCCATATCTCTATGTGTCATAGCGGAAGTAGCAAACACATAAGGGTCTATGGGAATGTACTGCATGTAACCTATTTACCACATGACACGCTCATGCAGATGAGAAAATGTTAAACGTGATTTGTAAGCTAACCATGTCGAGTATACCACTATGTCATCAAAAGGACGCGTCTCACGGTGATCAACATACATATTAAAAATTTATATCCTTTGCTACCAAGTGGTCAAGATACACTCTGAACAAATATGTCGTTTGGTTCCCTCTCAGCGGGGAGAATGCAGAAGCATGTCACATATCCTTAGTATAGGTCGCTACACATGACCAACTGGATATACGGGGGAAGTGCTGAGGATCCAAGCTAGAAAAGTGTTGGAACACATGAATCATTAGTAATGGTGTTGCAAAAGGGTAATGAAAATGACATTCAAACGCTAAAAGCCCAATAAATATTACCGTTAATAGTGTTATACTTACTATCACATTTTTTTCTTCCATATATAGCCTTCGGATAACTTTGAGCACAAGCAGACCAAACAAGCGGCCCCGAATTGTACTCATGGATACGCTTAAAGTCATCGAAGTAACGCAGGTAAATGACATCCATATAAGTGGCACTCTTGTCCACAAAAATGGCAGGGCCAACCAAATACTGTAGGTATAATCTCATAACATATTCTCTATACTGCATAACCTGATCGACATCACTAGCTTCCTGTTGTGCTCTAAATCGCTCATATGTGTACACCTCCTCTAGGAGTCGAAACCTAGCATGAGACCTTCAGGCTGTTTCAAACTCCTTCATATAAGCCTCTATATTAACTCCCAGATAGTATACCATTAACTTCATTGCATCATCTATGTTAATCTTCCCATGATCTAAAAGTTTCCCTCTAATCGGGAGATGCAGCAGACGCAATACACCGTCCAGTGTGATAAACATCTCACCATGTGGCAGATGAAATGATGACGTCTCTATGTGTCATCTCTCCACAAACGTATTAAGCATACCATGATTAACTGTAACATA
Source organism: Lathyrus oleraceus (assembly GCF_024323335.1). Classification (NCBI taxonomy): domain Eukaryota; kingdom Viridiplantae; phylum Streptophyta; class Magnoliopsida; order Fabales; family Fabaceae; genus Lathyrus; species Lathyrus oleraceus. Next base: position 83,595,098 of record NC_066583.1, on the reverse strand, counting down.
ACCGGTCTTGCACAAGTCTTTCATCCCAGATAGTCTCAAAACATCCTGAAACTGCAGCCCGGTAATACTCCACTCATGGTTGATGAATTTCAGTAGATCATGGTTTTGCAGAAAAATAAATCATCATTACAAACTTTTAATATTATAACAAACATATTTTAAAAAGAATGAATTCAACTAATTTTACATCTCCATCTTACATGTCTGAAAGTATGGTCCGGGTAAAGAGACAATAGTGACAAGTCTAACGGTCTCCTCCAAACCCATACGGTGCCTGGGGTGCCTCCTAGACCCGGGGCACCTCAGGAACCTCTGTTACCTCATGTTCCTTAAGTACTTTTACTTCTGTGTTAGATGAGCTTTTTGATGAACTTGATATTACTGGAAGAAAATTTAAAGTTGGTTGGATGATTTTGAGATAATGTTAGTTGAGAGAGTTTGATGGAATAAAATTTTCTTTTGAGAAGTGAGGAAGGAGGAAGGGTTTTGGCGCATTTTTTATTAAATCGCGTATGAAAATGCATCTTCATAATGTACACGAAGATGCATTTTCGTAATAATTTTCACATTGACTTAAGGCCTGATTCAGAAATGTATTAAGTTGGAGATACGTATGGAGATGCATCTTCGAATGCTGGGAATATTATTATATTTTCATGAAATATGCTATTAAGGGTGCATTAAAAATTCTCTTAAATTATAATTAAAAAAATAAAAAAATATTAAAGTTTTAGAGTCTCACTTAGTAATTCCTTCCTAGTAAGTCTTTTATTCTGAGATTGATTATGCAATTACAAAAATAGATTTGAGGAATTTATAATATAAGACATAAAATTCTTTATGTTTGTATAATGTACGTAGTTAAATAAAAATAAGTTGAATAATAAACTTGAGTATAATTGATATATTTTAGGGTTTATACCTATTTTGTTCCCTGTTATTTTGGCAAAATTTGAAAAAAAATTGTAAATTTTTTTTTGAATTCTCTCCATGCGTTTTAAAAATTCCCCTATTTTGCCCCCTCATTAAACCCGATCATCAAAAATTCTGATGTGGCAATGACATGTTGTAATAGTTTTACATTTTCCATTTAAGTTTAAAACAGGTGGCAATTTAACCCCATGGAAATGACCAAACTAACCCTAATTGAAATTTATTAACTGTTTTAACAACTTAACTCAACTGTCTTAGTAAACTAGAAATGACTAAGATGGTTCGGTTAAGTTGTTAAAATACTTAATAAGTTTCAATTAGGGTTAGTTTGATAATTTCCATGGGATTAAATTTCCACCTATTTAAAATTAAAATGGAAAATTCAAAAAACATTACATTATGTCAGTGCCACATCATATTTTTCGATGATTGGGTTTAATGAGGGGGGAAATAGAGAAATCTTTAAAAGCCAGGGAGAGAATCCAAACTTTTTTCCTAGGGGGATTTTTCAAATTTGGACAAAATGGCAGGGAAAAATAGGTATTAACCCTATATTTTAACTCAAAAGTTACGAATTTTACTTTTAAATTAGAATTTATTTTAAAAAAATAAAATCGAATATATTTGAAAGCAAAAAAACCTGTTAAAACCAATTTTACACAAAAAAAAATCAATTTTATCTACTCCATACATAGAATCATATATATGGAAATTATTATTTCACCTCACACTTATCTCATGGATCCAAAATTCCAATAATGACCTCTTTCGAAATGATCCATTTGGTACATAGTGTTATATACACAAGTTAACTATTTTTTATTGTGGTTCTACATGCTTAACAAGTTTAACAGATTTTGAGGATAAAAAGTGAATAATGCAATCTATCATAAACATCATCAAGTGAAAAAAATGAATAAAACAAATAAAAAAGCGACAAGGTTCCGATATTTGACACAAGAGAATGAAATACTAAGAATAACATTGAAAGAGTTGAAGATCATGTGAACTCACATTTGATCATATGTTTTAACTTATTTTTTTATTTGTTTTAGGATTATTAGTTCGTAATAAGTATAAGTAACTATCAAAGTACTCAAGTAATGCACACACACTTAAACCGTTTTACAAACTTCAATTGTTTCAAAAAAATGTTCTTAAAATTAATTTTGGCTTAAAGCTAATCGATTAGGATGCGAATCTAATGAATTAGGAAGTGAAAAATTTCTCTCTAATCGATAGAACATGTGTCTAATCAATTATGGAATGAATTCATCCTCTAATTGATCAGGAATCCTCTTAATCTATTAGGATCCAAACCTAGCAACTTCTTCCGTATAAACTAGATCATAATGACGACAACTGCTTATATCTTGAACATGTGGCCTAAAAAAATATTGAATGATGTGCATATGAGGAATCTTGGTTAGAATAAATTTAATTGTGACTCAATTGAGAGTGTTTTTCTTATTATGTTTCAAACATATTCATGATGCAAGAAGAAAGAAGGTAGGTGACAAAAATGAGCCAATGGTATTGGTTGGTTATCACAAGACGAGTGCATAAATGTTGAAAAATATTGTGTTGAACAATATTTTGGTTAGGTAAGTGTTAGAACAGGGATAGAGTATCGGGATTTGTTATCGTCTCCATAGGGATTATGGGATATTGCCGCTGTTCGACAGTTGTTAAGTTCTTAACTTATAGTAACAAGGGGGTTTTAGTTTTCGGTTACGGTAGCTTGCATAAAAAGTAAGGAATTGCGGTAAAAGTTTTGGTTTTACGATTTGAGAAAGATTGTCAAAGTTAGGGTTCGATGATCACTTTGCATGCATATGTTCGATCAAACAAAACTCATAAACTCAATTAGATGATAAACACATTCACAAAATCCTCCCAATGTGTTTATTTCTAACACACATTGTGGGTTTTCCCATTTTGATCCATTGTTGATTTCTCACACAATCTATCAAAATGACAACTTTTAGGTTTAACTTTTTAGTGAACAAACTCATTCAAAACTATCTTTAGCTAAAGAACAAGGATGGATGAAAATCTAGGTCAAGAGTTGGAAAACACCTTTCAATAACAAACCAACACAAAGAGTTATCAATAAAACAAGGTTTTCACCATACATTCATCATCAAAGAGTTTACAAATGAAGATCAACCCATATACATACAAAGCTTATGATCATCTACATCTAACCTCTACAAAATGAAAGACTTAGCTACTCATTTTCATGGTAGCTTGAACAACAAGTTTCAGAAGAAGGTTGATCAACATCCGAGTCGAAGAATCAAGATTGGATGGGAATCCACCTTCTTTTTGTAAAATATTGTCAAGAGAAGAATAAGAATGAGAAATGGGGTTTCTAGGGCACAAAAATCACCTCTCAGCAAAAAACAAATAAAAAGATGATAAAAAAAAGATAAGATATGTTCCAAAAAGTAGCCCATACTACTTATAGAAATGGTTGCTGGGCTGTCATGCTCGCTAGGCGAGCAGAATGGTTCGCCTAGAGAGCCCCAAAATAAGTCACCAAAAGAGCCTGCGTCCAGAGGAATCATCCCAGACAAGTTTGCATCTGTTCGCCAGGCGAAGCCCTCGCTTCTCTCATTCGCTCCAGCGAGTCTTGATGTTTTTGCTACTGGAAGTGTTCGCTACTTGCTCGCTGGATGCTCACCTAGCGAGTACTTCGCTACTTCCCTCGCCATAGCGAATTTTGATCTTTTTGGTTCTGTCCAAGTCTGGGAGTGTTCGTTGGCATCTCGCTGCGTGCTCGCCTAGCGAATAATTCGCTACCTCACTCGCCTAGCGAGCTTGCTTATGTTTGCTTTCTTTCTTGGTTCCTTTGCCATCTTTCTTGTGCCTTAGTTTTCTACTCTTTCATGCCTAATTCCTGCACAATAACAGACAAATTAAAGGTACCAAGATCATTTCACATAGTATTGCAAATCAACAAAAGCAAGGGCGGTTTCGAACACTTTTTCGTCAAAAAGGAGTGAAAGATGCCCACATTTGATAGCTCAAATAAGCAAACTTGGGCATCTAACAACTCTCCCCAACTAGATTCTTGCTTGCCCTCAAGCAAAGTATGCCTCTTGAAGGACAAGAGGATTTGCTTAAAGAAAAAGGTTTCTCCGAAATCGGATAAAATGGCATAAACACAAGAGAATCAACCAGACACAAGTTCCCAATGGTTAGAATAGCACAATACACAAGAGCTAAAGCCTTATAGCAATGCAAAACATGTATCAATCCACAACAATGTTATCCTGAATGAATCACCCTATCTCTCCTCTTTGAATAAGGATTGAAGAAATTACGTGTTTGCAACCGTGGGGACAATTTCACTCTCCAACAAACAATGCAAAAGTCAATTCAATTCATACAATGTCTAACAATTATAAATGAAAATGCGGAAGCACGAAGATCACTAAGGTCTTTTCCGGTTGTAGCTTGGTCAGGTTTACAAACAAGGGTCATATCTAAGGCCATTGAAAACGAACTTGCCGACGCAAAAGAGACATTCACTGTACAAGCTATTCACACATCTCAACTTCGTTCCACTTGTTTCTCATTTGAAACCTTCACAACTCTTATTTCACAACTCAATTTTGTTTTTCACTATTTTTCTTCCAAGCAAGCATTCATTTTCAATTTTTTTTCACATCGTATTCATAAAACAGATGTTTCTCTTTTCTAATTTTTTCAATGCTTGCTCGGTTATTCAAGAGTTGTGGCACCTACCGATTCTCATTTTCGTTCTCCCCAACTTATCTTTTACTCACCCCAAGTGAATGCTCTTGACTTTTTACGGAAAAAGAACAATTATAAAAAATTTCAGGGTTTCAAGAAAAAAGATTTTGACGTCTCGCCTTATTTCAAGCTGAGATTCAATTGTTTAAGCTCAAAGGGGTTCACGAATACTCTCTGCTCACGGGTAAGTTGTATTTGGAACTGGTTGTGCTTGAAAGAAAACAAGCGCCTTGATCATTTCTAATTGCTTCCACAAATTCACAATAATAAAAGACAAAGCATGAATCAAATGAATCAACACAATTTATTAGAATCCAACATTTTAGTGTACAATGGAGGTTTCCTCACAATTTGTGGTTCTAAGCCGTAGGTGAATCATTCATTCAATTATGTTGCAAAAGGAACAATATTCAATTACGAAAAGAGTAAAGTTCTTAATGCATTCTAAAATTCTAACCGGAGGTAACCATGTACCTTAGCATTATTCGCTTGTTTATTTTTATCATCGCCATCCAAGCTCGGATGCACCTTCATTGGATACTTCTTTGAGGAGCAACCAATCTAGAAGGTTTGACCCTCAACAACCAAAAATTTATTAAACAAAAGAAATTCAAACCAAACACAATAATTTAAAACATAAACAACAACCATCACTTCAAAATGTTAAAATGTGCGTGGGGGACAAAACACCCCAAAAAGTACATAACCAAAATACCAAATATCTGAAAATACAAGAAAATAAAACATAACATAAAAAAAACTTAGTCCTCATAGGACTCAGAACCCTCTTCACTACCGGCCTCAGAACCGGAACCATCATCATCACCATCATCATCATCATCATCATCATCAGCATCATCATCAGCATCATCAGCGCCACCAGAACCATCAGCCCCAGAAGCACCAGCACCCGCCCCCTCTCCGAAAACAGGCTTGTCCTCAGGCCAGCTAGCATGTTGCAGGAACTGCTCACGCGTCATCATAGGATGCTCTCCAGAAGGGTAACGTACCTACAACTGTAATACGTGTATAGAGTCATGTATATCAATCATGGCGTGCTGAGTCGCCGCCATCCAATCCCAATTGTAATTGCAAACAGCTTACTGGAAAGGATCAAACCCCTGAGAAAAAGCACCAGGACCATCAGCAGCCCCGGTATCATCAGCAGTTGTACTACCTCGTAAGTTCTTCGGCTTACAGTACTTGTCCACATATCGATCGTCGATTGCGGACAGAATCCTTACCTGACTGTGGGAGGGTAGCTTCACCCTCGACTGCAGGCACAAAGCCATGATGAGACAAGGAAAATCAAGGGGGCAGTTAACTCGCGCCCCCGACTTCAGCCCGCTCTCAACCACAGACTTCATCTCAATCGCAATGATTCGCGCCACATCGATCTGTATATTAGTTAGAATACAGTGGACCAAGTGTGCCACTAGGATCGACACGGTCGACGTGTGTGACTTGGGCTTAATGTTAGTCAGAACCAGCATCAAGATCAACTGAGCCAAGGGTATCATATCCTCCCGATGGTACCTCACAGGAACCCTAGATAGGTTCACCTCAACCGAATTTCCCTCAAACAACAGGGCCGCAGAAATAGTATCAGTGTTCCTGTGGAGCCTCAGATCTCTGTGGTATGCATCCCTCTCATTAACTCCCAGATGGAGCGGTTCACCAAGCACTCAGTTAATAGCATCCCTATCAAAAGTGACCTGATGTCCTGACACTCTTGTAGTCCAAGTGAAAGGCTCGTCGTCATTTGGCAGCGCGTCCGCATAGAACTCGCGCACTATATCAATATCATAGCTTTCGGGTGGAGAGATCAACTTGTTCCATTTCTTTCTATTTATCAACCCTGCAAATGTCCGATAATCGCCTTGTGCGTTGATCAAAAACCTCTTCTCAGGTAAGATTTTCCTTTTCTCCAACGCCATATAACGTACGGCTTGCTTCGCCCCAACGAATTTATCAGTGTCAAAACGAATTGGCACAGTGCGGGAAGTGCTCCCGACCTTTCTCTTTTTTACAGCACTTGACCTGGATGCCATCTGTAAAATCATAGAAAAGAAACAACACACAACCACAAAACAGATTAGAGATCAAAATAGAAAAACCAGATACTGTCATGGTCGCTACAACTTCGCTTAGCGAGGACCCAGCGAAGATTCGCTACGGGTTCGCTTAGCGAAGTGACAGCGAATGCTCGCCACAGATTCGCCTAGCGAAGATGCTAGTGAATGTTACGAGATTCTTAGTTATCCACTGTTAACAATCCAATTTCAGAAAACCCAAAGTCTAATGATACCCATTCCAGAAACAAAGTAATTTAACATGCTAGGAATTGTTCTAAACATACATGCAAACCTAAAAAAAAACCAATCTCCCAAATTCAACCCTAATGACTCATTCTTCAGAATTTACAACATTGAAAGCACAAAGGAATGGAGACAGAACAAACCTGATTGAAGAGGTTGATTGATTCTGAAATGCAACAGTTAGGGTTTGCACAAGGATGATTCTCAAAGTTTTTGTGTGAGATGGAATCGAAAAGTGTGAAAGTGAGAGTGAGTTTGTGACCCTATGTTCAGACTAAAACAAAATAAATGGGTTTTGGGCCCAAATGAGTGGCCCTCTGAAAAATAAAATAAAGTTCTGTCACGCAATATTCGCCTAGCGAAGAGCTAGCGAACGTCTCGCTACTGTCTTTGCCTAGCGAGCAGCTAGCGAACATGACAGGATCTTGTTTTTTTCAAAACAACACAGCACATCACAATTCAGCAAGGTTCCACCAATTTGAATACCAATACCACACAACACAAAGCTGTAAATACTTACAATGTTGGGGTGCCTCCCAACAAGCGCTTGTTTAACGTCGGATAAGCTCGACGGTTTGAGATGCTCACAGAGGAGCATCCAAGCAGATTGCACAACTCTCGCGATCCACAAGACCGCCAAGATAAATCTTCAATTGTTGGTCGTTAACCGCCCAACTATCTTTCTTCTCCAAGTCCTCAATGACAACAACTCCATACTCTTTGACTTCTTTGACACGAAATGGCCCGGACCATTTAGATTTCAATTTTCCGGGGAATAGCCTCAACCTAGAATTGAACAAAAGGACCAACTGTCCGGGCACAAATTCCTTCTTCCTAAGCTTTTTGTCATGATACTGTTTCACCTTTTCTTTGTACAACCAACTCGAGTGATATGCGGCATTGCGCATTTCTTTCAACTCAAGCAATTGCACTTTTCTTTTTTCACCGGCCAAATCCTTATCAAAGTTCAATAATTTCAGAGCCCACAAAGCTTTGTGCTCCAATTCGACCGGCAAAGGGCAAGTCTTACCAAATACCAATTGAAAAGGAGTTAGCCCAATTGGAGCTTTAAAAGCGGTACAGTATGCCCATAAAGCTTCATCCAACTTTTGCGACCACTCTTTTTTAGAATTCGACACGGTTTTTTCAAGAATTCTCTTAATCTCACGATTAGAGACTTTGGCTTGACCGTTTGCTTGTGGGTGATACGGAGTCGCCACTCTATGTGATACACCGTAATGTTTCAAAACGCTTTCTAACGGTGCATTACAAAAGTGCGACCCTCCGTCACTAATCAACACACGGGGGGTTCCAAAACGGGAAAAGATGTTTTTCTTCAAAAAAATTATTACCGTTTTAGCATCCGCCCGAGGTGAGGCAATCTCCTCAACCCACTTATAAACATAGTCAACCGCCACAAGCATATATTCATTACCATATGATGGTGGGAATGGTCCAACAAAGTCGATACCCCAATAATCGAATACTTCAACCTCTTGGATGTTTTGGAGAGGCATCTCGTCTCTCTTACCAATCCCACCACTTCTTTGGCAATTATCACAACTTTGCGCATGGGCATTTGCGTCTTTGAAAATAGTAGGCCAATAAAATCCTGACTGAAGGAATTTAGTGGCCGTTCTTGCCCCATTTTAGTGTCCGCCGTAAGGCGAGTTGTGACAATGCCAAAGAATGCTTTGCACTTCATCGCCAGTAACACACCTCCTCAAAAGGTTATCACCACCCAATTTAAACAAGTATAGGTCATCCCACACGTAGTACTTAGCATCCGAGAGAAATTTCCTTTTTTGGTTCGAAGTTAGGTCGGGAGGCACCAAACCACTAGCCTTATGGTTCGCAAAGTCCGCAAACCACGGCCTAACTTGAACTTTGAAAAGTTTTTCATCAGGAAACTCTTCCCGGATTTCCTTCTCGGAAGCGGTAACCTCCACATTAACTAAGCGAGATAAATGATCTGCCACCAAATTTTCCGATCCTTTCTTGTCTTTGATTTCAACATCAAATTCTTGCAACAAGAGGATCCAACGGATGACCCTTTGCTTCGAGTCCGGTTTGGTGAGCAAATATTTAATTGCAGAGTGATCGGTATACACTATGACCTTGGAACCAATAAGATAGGACCTAAACTTTTCAAGCGCATACACTATCGCAAGTAATTCTTTTTCAGTGGTGGCATAGTTAACTTGAGCCTCATTAAGAACTTTACTTGCATAGTGTATCGCATGAAATTTTTTCTCTTTTCTTTGGTCTAATACCGCTCAGATTGCATAGTCGCTCGCATCACACATGAGCTCAAAATTTAAATTCCAATTTGGAGCGACTCAAATTGGAGCGGTAACCAATTTTTCCTTTAAAATTTCAAAAGCTTATAAACACTCATCAGTTAAAAGAAATACCTGATCCTTAGCTAGCAAGTTACTCAAAGGCCTAGCTACCTTTGAGAAGTCTTTGATAAAGCGCCGATAGAAACCGGCGTGCCCCAGAAAGCTTCGGACTCCCTTCAAATTCACCGGAGGAGGCAACTTTTCAATCACTTCAACTTTAGCACGATCAACTTCGAGCCCTCTTGAAGAGACTTTATGGCCAAGCACTATCCCATCGGTCACCATGAAGTGGCACTTCTCCCAATTAAGAACAAGATTTATCTTCACACATCTTTCAAGAACCGTTTCCAAGTTGTCCAAGCATAGACCAAAGGAACCACCAAATACGAAGAAGTCGTCCATAAAGACTTCCATTGTTTTCTCGATAAGGTCGGCAAAAATAGCTTGCACACATCTTTGGAAAGTCTTCGGTGCATTGCACAACCCAAAGGACATTTTACGGTATGCGAAAATTCCAAAAGGACATGTGAAAGTCGTCTTTTCATGATCGGCCGGGTCAACCGCAATTTGGTTATACCCAGAATAGCCATCTAAGAAACAATGGTATTGTTGCCCAGAAAGTCTTTCTAGCATTTGATCCATGAACGGGAGTGGAAAGTGATCTTTTCGAGTTGTGGTATTCAACCACCTATAATCAATGCACATACGCCACCCCGTTGCCACTTTTTTCGGGATCAACTCATCCTTTTCATTTTGAATCACGGTAATGCCACCTTTCTTCGGAACCACATGTACAGGACTAACCCATGGGCTACCCGAAATCGGGTAAATCATTCCCGCATCCAACAACTTAACAACCTCCTTTCTAACAACTTCTTTCATAGTAGGATTTAAGCGGCGTTGCGGTTGAGCTACCGACTTAAAGTCCTCTTCCATTAAGATCTTGTGCATGCAATAGGAAGGACTAATTCCTTTGAGATCGGAAAGAGTCCAACCCATGGCTTCTTGATTCTTTTTCAAAACATGGATCAAACGGGCTTCTTCATTCTTTGACAAAAGATTGCTTATGATAACCGGCTTTGCTTCGGTCTCGTCGAGGAATGCATACTTCAAATTAGAAGGTAACATTTTCAATTCAATCAGCGATTTTTCTTCATTAACCTCCTTCTTCAATACTTCCTCCTCAACTTCCCACGGATGTAACTCTTTTAGACTATCAAGTTCCCTTAGGCATTCATCAAGAGCTTGCTCTTCTTCAATTGTGAAAACTTCAAAGGAGTCATCAAGAGCTAACTCCATAGGAGATATCTCATGAATATGTTTAGAAACTTCAAAAGTTGCCTCTTCGATCACATCAATGCGAAAGGTATCACAACTATCCTTTGAATGCTTCATGGATTCGAATAGATCAAAAGTAACTTCTTCATTTTGGACCCTTACTTTCATCAAACCGTCGTCAACGTCAATCATCATGCGTGCAGTTTTCATGATTGATCGGCCAAGAATAAGCGGAGCATCATCATCCTCTTCCATATCAATCACAATGAAATCAACCGGGAAGAAGAATTTGTCAACTTTGACCAATACATCTTGGGCTAACCCATGAGGATGGGTAGTCGACTTATCGGCCAATTGCAAAGTCATCCGGATGGCCTTCATTTCAATGTTGCCAAGCCTCTTCACAATAGACAATGGTATTAGATTAATGCTTGACCCTGTAACACCTCAAAATTTGCCCTCCTCTCTTGGGACTAGCTTAACATATTGCATATCATTTTTAGGTCATTAAGCATTGCATATTGCATATCATGTGGGTACATTGTGCAAGCCATTCTCCCCAAGTCTTGATCAGAAGATGAGGAAGTCAAAGTGCAAGCTAGGGTTTCATTGGACTGGTCATTAATCATCTGAGGATGTGGAGGTCCAAGTTAGGGTTTTGTGATACTCAAAGAATGTTGGTCTTCATCTTGATTGCAATGATACATCATCATCATCATGGTTGGGTATCATCAGGACATTGAGGCAGATTTCTTGAGATTAGGGTTTTGACCACTAGTCAACCCTAATCAGTTGCATTGGGCCAATCAGGGCTTAATCAGGAGATGGGGTTTGTGATGGTTATGGGGTTCATTATGTGATTTTATGGAGATAATTGAGGCTAGGGTTTCACCCTTGAGCCATTTCAGTTGAAGATTGGGGCTCAGATTGATCTATGCATTGCCTGATTCATCTATCAGATGGAAGAGTCAACTGTGGTCAACTGTACATGATCTGATGGATTTGGAGGTGGAAATGAGTTGGACACACTTCATTTATGTTGGAACAAGTGTTATATGACATCTCAAAGCTTAAGAATGAAGAAAATCAAGTCAGAACAAAAATTTCCAAAAATAGAAAGTGACTCGTAATTGAAGTTTCCAAAAATGGAAAGTTTTTGACCTCAAAATAAAATGTCCAAGGAAGCTTCAAATGAAAATTTGTTCAACATGAAAGTTGTAGATCTTGTTCTCACCTTTCCAAAAAGTCCAAGAACTTGAAAATCCCATGTATGGTTGGAAAATTATGGCTCAGTGAAATTCAAAAATGACCTGTAATCAGGAGGCCATAATTTCCACATGGTTTGTCCAAATTGCAAGTTCTTTATATGCACAAATTCCATTTGACATGTACTTTCATGGTGCATAATTGGATTCTCTCAAAAGTGGCCAATGCAAAAAGTCAAATTTCAATTGGACAGTTAATTGAACCAGGGGCAAAATTGTCCAACTTGTGAAATAATTGGAATTTTTGAGTGGGGATTTTTGCAACACCTCATAAATGGTATTTGAAAGTTGTGGGAATCATCATAACATGCCTAGGCCTTGTGGTTTGGAATTTGACTTGTAAAATGGAATTGCAAAAATGGATAAAGTGCTATCACATGTGGAATTTCCAAAATATTCATCCAATGAGAGTGAAACAAGTTGCAACAGCTCACACATGTCATTTTGAGAGTGTGTGAGCTGTCAATGAGCTGGCAATGAGCTGGCATGGAAAAGACCATTTTGCCCCTAAGCTTGAAATTAACCAATTTCACTAATCAAATGCATTTGGTTAATTAACATGTTTAAGCTTGGATTAAGGTGAAGTATAAAAACCTAATCACAATCTAATCATAACAGAATGCACATTCATCAAGATCAGATCAAAAAAAACCTTCCACATTCTCTCAAATTCTCAAGAACACATTGAACTTCAAATCCAAAAATCTTCCTCAACTCTTGCTCAATCTTCGAAATTCTGGTTGTGTTGATCTTCTCTCATCATCATCATCAACTGTTTTTGCATCTCATCATCAATCAAGCACCAAAGCTCAACTGTCAAAAGTGCACTCATCAATGGTGAATCAAAAATTCGCGCGCTAGGAGTGGAATTAATTGAACCTGAGCCTGGCATTCAACTTATTGAAGCTTGTTTCGCATCTGTTTTGGACTTAAACGCGTGAAGAACATCAACATCTCCACTGCCATTCCAGGTTCCATTTTTTCGAATCTCAAGATTTGTTCGATTGTTGTGTGCATATCGTAGTGTGTTGAATGTAGAGTACAGTGATATGATTGGTTTTGCAAATGGTGAACTATAGCTTATGTAATCTGGATTTGAAGTTTCGAACCAAAACCCTAACTCGATCGATCCGTGAGATTTAGGAACTTTTAGGTTAAATTAGGTTGGTATTTGGATTGTGCGTGTTGAGACGGTTCTAACCATATGCCACATGTTCATTTTGGTTGAGATTCATGGATCATCGAGTTCATAGGTTTCTGGAAATTTTTCGAGTGAAAACGATGAAGATTGGAGTGTTTGATCCAAAATCTCATTTGAAAATTCAAATAACACGTTTACCGCCCCCGCCTGTAACTATTTACAATTATGCCATTGGTAAATCTTAATTAATTAATTAAATTCTAAAAAATTGTTAAAAATTCATGACATCTTTAAAAAATTCATAAAAAATCAATAAAAAATCAGAAAAATATAGGAATTTTTGTGTTGACTTCCTTGTTGACTGTAGGATTTATTTGACCTATTGATTGAAGTTGTGCATGGTAATAATTGTGTTTGACCTAAGGTTCTTTAACATGTGCTGTATTTTGATACATTGTGCCAATTCCTTTGTGAAATGCTCATGGTTGCAAATAAATGTCTGAAAATTTTTGTGATGATTGTGGACTGGTTGATGTTTATTTACATGTAAATTTCATGAATTTTTGATACCTGGTCATTGAGATATGAATTTTGGAACTTAGGTGTGACAATTTGTGTCACACCTCATTATGTCAACTTGCTGGATTTTTTTGAGTGACCTATACTTGTTAGAATAATGTGAAATTTTGCATGATGTTTCATTAACATGTTAAGATGCTATGTGAATTTTTGTGGAATTTTATGTGGCATTTTCAAATTGATTTCCATTTTTCATCTCTGGTGGTCAAAATTGCAAGTTCATGTGATACATGTTGATAGATTTAATGTGAAATGCTCATATGGTATTGAATGATCATGAAATTTGGTATGAATGTTATAGACACATGATGGAACATCCCTGTTTTGGTCCCATGCATTTCTTTATTTTTTTCATTGAGTTGTGATTTTTTGAAATGGAAGCATGTGTTGATGTTGTGATTTGGAGCATGTAATTGTGTCTGTTTTGTTGATTTTCATTGACATAGTTCCCTTGGTCCAATTAGTCTAAAATTTGACATGCTAGACCTTGAATATCCTCTGTTTAGGTGTAAATTATTTGAGAATTTTTAGATTTGTTTTGATGTGGATTTGAAGGCAATAGTTCTGTTTGGATGTTTGGTGCTCCATTTGAACTAGTTTGCCCTGTTTTGTGCATGAAATGAATATAATGAATGATATGGACATGGGACTAATTGTGTTGGCTCTTGTTTGACATTAATTCGACTTTGGTTAGAGATACCTTGCTGTTTAGGAATTTTCTTGCCTTTGGACCCTAGGCTTGGCCTAGTGGTCTTGTTGCTAACATTTGCTTGATTTTTCAGGATGAAAAGCATTATGCTCATGGAGAATGATCCAAGTCAATTCAATTGATGTTGTTTGATGTTTGTACACTAACATAACTTTGTTTTGTAGGTTGTGAAGCTTGGGCTTGAGCTCATAGATTGCTTTGTTGTGAATTAGTTTGCATAGTCTGATTGACTGTTTGCTGTTTATGTCTGTCTGTCTGAGTACTGATGATACTTGATTGTTTTCAGGTACATTTAGTTGCTCATAGTTCTTTTAAGAACTTGCTTGCTGCTGCTTGGTTTTTAAACCACTTGAGGTAGGACTTCTGTGCTTCATGTAGTCTGGAGACCCGGTCTGTTATTTGGCCGGGCAAATAAATGTCTGAAGTCCTCCTTAAGAGGCGATGATTGCGATTGTTTAATTTTGTGCCTAAGCAGGTAAAGTCCTTAATCAAGGCAATTGGTGGAAGGTAGGGATATGCAATCTATCCCCCACTATTCTGTGTGTCGTCCCTCTGCTCACACGGCTGTGTGTTGATGCATTGGGACACAAACCCAAGATCTCGTGCTGTTGCACAATCGAGTCAGAGTCTTTGAGCGTAGAAGGGTCCCTCCATTCTGGACCCACGCTCCTTTGTCAGAAGCTCTCCCTGGTTAGGGATAAGAGCTGTGAGGTCTCATCCTCACTTCACCTTTTCATCTGCTTCACCTTAGCCTCGTAATGGCAAGGTTAAGAGCAAACACAGCCCGTACAGATGACTTGCTGAGGCAGTCAAACCTATTGTGTGAGCCCACTTGTTTGGTTATAGTGCGTGCTATGTGGATATCTGTTTGAGATGCTTGTTCTCATTTGATGTATGCTTGAATTATTTTGTATGCTTGTATGCTTGCTTCTTTCCTGGATAGGAGTAGTTTGCTTATGCAAGTAGGATAGAAAACTGAACTTAGGGTAACGATGCATGACAACACTAGGCTCGAGTCCAGCTCCCTGGTAGTGTGTCTTCCCTCGGTTTCTGGCTAGATTTTCGGTCCCTTTAGGGGGAACTACATCGCCCTGATCCTTGTTCCAGACGAGGTATGTAGGCAGGTGGTCGTGCGAGACCACTCCGGGCAACCTTTTTCTTTTATTGTGTGTGTTGTTTGACAAGTGCTAGGCTCGAGTCCCCGACTCCTTGGCATGTTGTTGTTTGTTTGTTTGCTTGTTGCATGCTGTTGTGTGTTTTGGGTTCGGATGCTGACGTAAGCCCAGAATTGGCAGTCGGGCTCCACGTTTGCCCTTTTGAGTGTGTTTTGGTTCGGATGCTGACGTAATTCCATCCAGTGGTTGTCGGGCTCCATGTTTGCCACTCTTGTTTGTTTGTGTTGTTTTGTGTTGTTTGGCGTGCGTAAGCCGAACTACAGTGGCTCTGATTCTCGTTCCAGACGAGATATGTAGGCATAGGACGCGATGTCCTATCGAGCTCCCTTCTCTTAACCCCACCTGCATTCCCTGTGTGTGTGTGTGATGTTTTAGCAACCTATTCTTTATTTTAGAACGTGGATCCCGTCGAGTACGACGGACGTGAGGGGTGCTAATACCTTCCCCTTGCGTAACCGACTCCCTTACCCTTTCTCTTTGGTCGCGAGACCATTTCCTTTCCAGGTTTCTCTGAGTGTTTCCTTTCCCTATTTTGGGATAAATAACGCGCAGTGGCGGCTCTGTGTTGTGTTTTTATTCGAGTTTCGTCGGTTGATTTTCGCGGATGCGACAGCTGGCGACTCTGCTGGGGATACAACCGATGTAGACCTGTGCTGGTCCATCGTCCCTAAGCGAGTCTCTCCTAGCGTTTTAGGATAGTTTAGGTTGCTTGTGATGTTTGATTTATTGCATTTATTATTCTAACCAGTGTATATATTTGCATTAAATATTTGCATGCATCATTCTATCATGTTGTTGCCGTCCTCTGTGCAGGTGGTTCCTCTGTTTTGGGGTGGGCGTTCTGAGTGGGGCTAAAACCCAGGCCCGAGTATACACCTAGGATTAGTGTGGTCTCGTGTCGCTCACATGTCGGTTGGGCATGATGTTGCGATGTGACATACCACAAGCCGAACGAGGTTCATCTGAGAAGTGCTCTTCCAGTGGGGTTTTCCACTTTGGTTGGGTTATCTCTTTTGAGCCGTTGACTCTGGTGACCGATCATTTCCCGGATCTTTGGTTTAGGCGATCTTAAGGGAGCTACAATGGCACACCCGGAAGGGCAAACCCATTGAGTATCTCTGCCCGATTGTCGAGACTATTATCCGCCTTAGGGTGACCTGATTAGAATTTACCTGTGAGGGGAGGGTTGATTCTTATAGATGCAGGTTCAGATGGTGACTCAGATGGTGATTATTTGTTCCGTGAGTCCTATTTATAAGTCGGATTTATGGCCGTTTATTTCCGAGACGCCGGAATGTTGTCCGAGTTGTTTATCAGTGGGGATCCGTTTATTTCAGGATTCCCCGGGCCGAGATATTTATCAGTGGGGATCCGTTTATTTCAGGATTCCCCGGGCCGGTTCAGATGATTGTGGTATCTGCTCAGAGTTTGGTGATGATGATGATGATGATGTATCTGTCTTCCGTTTATTTCGGAACCCGTGGGTCAGATTTGTGGTTACACATTCCCCAGATGGTTATGATCAGTCCAGAGACCAGGTTTCAGAGCAACAGATGATCAGAGGACTTGGAGGATGGCAATGCATTGCATTCATCTGCATCATTCTCATTTTGCATTCATATGCACCTAAACCACGTTTAGCCATATGGGGAGTATTATCGATTGAGAATCTGGTTGAGAGACATCCAGATGTTGGAATGTTATTGTCGAAATTTTATCTGTCTCGATGAAACCAGAATCAAAGGACAGAAGCTTCCTCATATGGATAGACGTTGCATTCATGCATATTAACCTGTTTGCTGTTTTGCAGGAATCATTGCTCGTGCTCGCAGAACTGTACCTTTGCACTCAACCCGACCTCACAGATATTTCACCAGGCGCAACACTCCTAGACTGATGGATCTCCCAAACACCGATATTCTCGAGCTGAAGGACAAGATGAATGAGCTGATCAACATCATGCAGGGTTTTGCAGTTGGTCAGAAAGCTTTGGCTGACAAAGTTGAAAAGCTCGAGCGGGCTTCAGCAGCAAATAGTGGGGTTAACCTGGATGGTGTCTCCAACCCGGGGCTTGGTGGATCCAGAGACGGTGAAAAGAGAGCGACCGTAGGTATGGTGAACAACAATGCTGGTGGGTTCGGCACTGCTACCGGTGGTGGGCCCGGTCTGGGGCATAATCTGAAGGATAGTCTGTTCCCACCATTCTTTGGGGTTGACGATGACAGGGAGGAGGACCGAGAAGATGATCAGTTCTCGATGCACAACGAACCACTTGGGCAATATGGTGTCCAACCTCAGAACAAGGAGATCCAGTTGTTGGCAGAGAAAGTAAGGGCTCTGGAAAGCCATGCTACTCCCGGATTTGTCAACATGTCGAATATGGGATTGGTTGAGGGGATTGTGATCCCACAGAAATTCAAAGCGCCCGTATTTGATAAATACAATGGGAATTCCTGCCCAGAAACTCATCTGCAAGCCTTTGTCCGCAAGATCTCTGCATACACTACAGACCAAAAGCTTTGGATGTATTTTTTCCAAGACAGTCTGTCTGGAGGATCCTTGGAGTGGTACACTAAGTTGAAGTCTTCTGACATCAAGAGCTGGCAAGATCTTGGCGATGCCTTCTTTAAACAGTATCAGTTCAATGCTGATATGGCCCCGAGTCGTACCCAGCTGCAGGGTATGTCTCAGAAGAATAACGAGGGGTTTAAAGAATATGCTCAGAGGTGGAGGGAGTTGGCTGCCAGAGTTCAACCGCCACTGGTGGATAGAGAGATGTCTGATCTCTTCATGGGTACCCTGCAAGGGGTTTTTGCTGAAAGAATGGTGGGTTGTCCTGTAACCAACTTTGCTGACATTGTGGTGGCTGGGGAGAGAATTGAAAGTTGGCTGAAAATGGGGAAGATTCAAGGTAGTGCTTCGTCATCAGGATCGAAGAAGCCCTTCGGAAACGGCCAAAGGAAGAATGAGGGTGACTCGAGTGCTGTGTATGCCCAGAGAGGATACAGTAGGGATCATTACTACCAGCACACTGCTGCAGTAACCATCCCTGCTGGTAACCAGTCAGTCCGACAGCAACGTCAGCCACCTCAACAGAGAGCCGGGTATCAGGTGAAAGGAAAAGGGGTCGATCGCCATTTTGACAAGCCGCCTGTGACATATGCTGTTCTGTTTAAGAAATTGATGGATCTTGGGTTGGTTCAGCCAAGGGCGATGGTTCCGATGAGAATAGATCAGAGGCCTCCTAATTATGATGAGAACGCCCAGTGTGAATTTCATTCTGGAACACCGGGGCATAACATTGAGGGCTGTAGAGCATTCAAGAATGTTGTCCAGGATCTGGTGGATTCCAAGGCTATCAATTTTGCGCCATCACCAAATGTTAATGCTAATCCCATGCCGGCGCATGGTCAGGCGATGGTGAGTGCAATTGATGAAGATTCAGATCACGCCTATACAGTGGGTGAAGAGAATGACAGTAATTGCAAGTTTGATGGTTGGATAAAGCCGTGCGTACCAGGAAGCTGGAAGGCTTAAAAGATCAGCACTGACACTCGTCCGGAAGAGTAATATTTCTTGTTTTCAGTCTTTATCTGCATGAAAGCCATACGTGTTGCCCGACACGTAATGGTTCATTGTAAGGGCCACCTCATGTTCATAATTTGCAACATTTCTGCATCATTAATAAATGGATGTTTTTCAGTCAAAAAGCGGTGTTCCCTGTTTTTCATTTATTTTTGCAGTTTAAAAACAAATAAAAATGGCAATGTTTATTTTCGTTTTCCTTTTTTGATTTGTCTCGTCCCAAAATTCAAAAGTAATTCTCCGGATCTCGTTGATAACAATTTGGTTACCCCTCATATGACTTCGACAATCCGAGCAATCAGGCTGAAGAAGAGGACGAAGAAGATTGTGATCTGCGGGGAGATTAGCCAGGTTGTCGAAACAAGAGGAGAAGGTGATTCAGCCGCTCGAGGAACGATGCGAGATTGTTATTCCAAGCACCGCCGAGGTCAGGAAAGAAATAGGAAAATGAGGCCGCTTCAGAGGCGAGTCGAGAGCAGAATGGTAGCCTTGTTAAAAGAGCAGGTGGATACCTTCGCCTGGTCATGTCAGGATATGCCAGGGTCGGATACCGGTGTCGTTGTACACAAGCTACCGTGGAAAGGAGACTGCCCTCTAGAGAAGCAGAACGCCAGTGCTACTTATCAGAGAGCCATGGTGACTTTGTTTCATGATATGATTCATCATGAAATTGAATGCTATGTTGATGACATGATAGCAAAGTCCCAAGCGGAAGAGGGGCATCTGGTGGACCTGACCAAGCTGAGTAAACTGGTGGAGACAATTCAAACTGAGGTTGAATTCAGATAAGCGCACTATCAGAGTGTAGGCCGGTAAGCTGCTGGGGGTTCATTGTAAGGGAGGAATCGAGGTTCATCCTGCAAAAAAAATAAAAAAATAAAAAAATTAAAAAAAAATAATAAAAAAAAAAATGAAATGCCTGAACCGAGAATAAAGAAAGAGGTTCGTGGTTTCTTAGATAGATTGAACTACATGTCATGGTTCACATCTCATCTAACAGCCACGTGCGAACCTATATTCAAGCCATTGAAAAAATTTAAACGGTCAGGTGAAATAATGATTGCCCAGGGGCATTGGAAAAAATAACAGATTGAGTTGCAGGAGCCTCGGATTCTGACGTATCCTTGTAGAGGGACGACCATCAAATTTTGTACTTGACAAGCCTTCGAGGGGTCTACGAGGTGTAGTGGGTCAGCATGACGAGTCTGGTCGAAAAGAGCATGCAATTTACCTTAGCAAAAAGTTTACCGACTGTGAAACAATACATTCACTGCTCGGGAAAACTTGATGTACTTTGGCATAGGCTGCTCGCCGACTGAGACAGTATATGCTGGTTCATACCACTTTGTGGATTTCGAGATGGATTTGGTCAAGTAGATTTCTGAAAGAGCCAGCAATGACCGGACGGGTTGCGAGAGGGCCAATGGTTTTGATTGAATGCAATATTCAGTACCCCGCTCAGAAAGCAATCGAGGGGGGTGTAGTGTCTGATTACATAGCCCAGCAACCCGTAGAAGATTGTCAACCAATGAAGTTTGAATTCCCTGATGAGGACATCTCGAGGTGCTCTAATCAAAAGATTGAGAGTGACCGATCCCGGAGGAGGGGCCTGACCCTGAATCCGAACGGATTCTGATGTCTGATGGGGAGGTTAAGGAGAATGAGCTTTTGTTGCCCGGATAACATTTGAATACACCGATGGTGTGATTGAGTAGGAAGCTTGTATCCTGGGTATCGATCTCCGGTGCGTATATCTACTGGGGCAACTCCTTTCTCATTGGTATATCTACTGGGGCACCTGTTGAGGTTCAGATTCCCTCTTTGAGAGTCCTGATGGACGTGAAGTTGCAAGAGGCTGAATGGGTAAGAACTCGGTGTGAGGAGTTGAGCCTGATAGAAGAAAAGAGGCTAGCAGCCATCTGTCATGGGCAGTTGTACCAGCAGAGAATGAAGCGTGCTTTTGACGAAAAGGTGCGACCTCGGGTATATCACGTAGGTGATATGGTGTTGAAAAGGATCCTTCCTCCTCAAAACGATCGAAGGGGGCAAACAGACACTCAGTCATGAATCCCCAGCATGGTCAAGAAGGTTTTCTCTGGTGGAGCCTTGTTGCTAACGACCATGGATGGTGAGGATTTTCCATCCCCTGTGAATGCGGACGCAGTTAAAAAATACTTCGTGTAAATTGACCCGCTGGACAAAAAGAATAAAATAGTCCAGGCAAAAAGGGGCATCCCGGCGAACCAAAAACAGAAAGAAAGGTTCGGGCAAAAATTAGGGATAAAATGGAAAAATGTACACCTGGCAAGTCGAAAACCTGAAAAGGCGACTTGGGCAAAAAGGGGTATCCCGGTGGACTGAAAACCCGAAAGGGCGGTCCAGGCAAAAGAGGGATTGAAACGAACAACTGCGTCCAGCATGATCGTTTGCGCTGTGGTTAAAGCATCATGGATAATACCCGGTGGGGATCAATCGGAATCGTCTTGTTCAGAAGGCAGAAGGCGTGGAGAGTCTGAGGACATACGGGGTGTAACCGAGTTGGAACTCGATGAGATCACGGGTTTCACATTGCCATTAGGATAGATTTTTCCTTTTGTGCGCAATTACCTCTTTTCAGGAATTGTTTCCTTTTGTATTGCTCAATTTGAGCCACACTTTTTCTTCAATAAAATGCAAATCCAGTCAAATAATTTTGTTTTTTGTCTTTCATTACCGCTTTGATTGCAAAAACATCCAGATATTTTTGATAAAGAATCTTGCATTTTAATACATACAGGTTCCTTCCAATGCATGTTTATAAGATTGAAAGCTTGAAATTTTATTTGGAAGGTTGAGTGACCCAAGGGTTGAAATCTTGACACGCCTGGGGCACGGTTTTATCTAATGATCTGTCTTGCAGGAACTGTTAGATATTTGCACTCACTTGCAGGTTGTGATGTGGAAGCTTTGTAACAGATCCCCAGAGAGTCCGATCAGGGACGAATATATGAAGAATGACGAAGACGTTGAGGCGTACGACGATCCTTGATGGTAATCAAGAAGACTCTTCAAAATCGGAAGATTGGAAAGTTTGTAGAAATTCCCCGCAGGGTCCGACCAGGGACAAGTGAGTTGGAGAACGGTAAAGAGACGTCGAGACGTCCGACGACCTTTGGAATTAATCAAGAAGGCTCTTCAAAGTCGGAAAATTGAAAAGTATGTATAGTCCCCAGGAGTACGCTTTTCGTCGAGCGCGGCGCGACTTGGAATACAAGATGATGGAGCAGAAAAGGTCCAGACGAGTCTGGGAATTCTCAAAAGTGGAAAGCTGATACGAGATCGGGAGGTGGATACCGTGGTTCGACGAGTCGACGGGTGTCCTATACCAACTTTTCTCATTTCCCAGCTAGGTCCCCAAGCAGAATTAGAGGACCAAATCCCTAGCAGATTAAGATCTGTGGACTTCTCCAGCCGAGTCAGGATGGTTATTCCCGGCAGATTTAAAACGGTGTTTCCTCAGCAGCCAGGCCCGAAGGTTGCTACTCCCCGAGTGGAGTGGGTTTCAATGAAATATATCTCCAGCAGTGTTCCTCCTACCAGTGGATTGGACGAGTTTCTGTAACAGACGGATTTTGGCATCCCCAGCTGAGTTGGTTCTACCTATGGATGGCATGGGTTGTCCCCAGCGGAGTAGCATTCGTTTCCCTAGCAGGGTCAAGATGGTTATCCCCCAGCAGGTGTCAGATAGATGCTTCCCCAGTCGTCAAGCCTGGAGATTGCTATTTCCCCAGCGGAGTATCTGCGAGCATTTCCCCAGTGAAGTCGTCAGGTATTTGTGGGGGTTTCCCGAAGCAGAATCGGGATTGGTTTCCCAGCAAGTCAAAGACTGTTATATCCCCACAGAGTGTTGGTGGTGCTTATCCCAGCAGTTTCCCGAGCGGATTGGGTGCAAATGAGGTTCTTCCCCAGCAAGGGTTGCCTTATTCCCAGCAGCAGTGTTATTCCCCAGCATGGTGGAAGGCAGAGCGGTGACGAGTTCCTCAGCAGAGTGTCTCGTACTCCCCAGAAGAGTCCCTTGAGGGGGATATTTCTTTTTTTTATGCATTCATCATGAAAAAATAACATGGCATATTGCATAGAAAAATAAATAATCGCGTAGCATTTCCATAATTATGGAGCATTACGCAGAAAAATCAAGCATGCATCATATTGTACGCATAAGCTAGTCTCAAGCTGTGGTTATTGTTTGAGAGGTGGTTTGCCCATAAGCGAAGATGTTACTCTGTGGAGTTTAGCATCACGACGTCAGATCAGCAATGTTCCCCAGTAGTGCGATATTGGAGGAAATGTTTCCGTCGGACAGAGATGGAAATAAAATCGGAGAATGTTACGCGATCAGCGCGATTCAAGCCGTGATTACCGCTTGAGATTTGGTTTTTCCAGACAGAGGAGAAGCTGCTCTGAGGAGTTCAGCATTGGGATTTTTGGAGCAACAGTATCTACCGGTCATCAGTAAGTGTCTGGTCGAGTCATCTTTGGTGTCCTGTAAAACATCATCATTCGATGTCCAGTAAACGTCGAGTTATTCCCCAGTCATCAGTAAGTGTCTGGTTGAGCTTTGTTTGATGTCTTGTCAACATCATCGTTCGATGTCCAGTAAACGTCGAGTTATTTCCCAGTCATTGTTTAATGTCTGGTCGATCATTGTTTGATGTCCTGTCAACATCATTGTTGGATGTCCTGTCAACATCCTTGTTTGATGTCCTGTCAACATCCTTGTTTGATGCCTGTAAACATCATTGTCTGATGCCTGTAAACATCATTGTCTGATGCCTGTAAACATCATTGTTTGATGCCTGTAAGCATCCTTATTTGATGCCTGTCCACATCATTATTTGATGCCTGTAAACATCATAGTTCGATGTCCTGTCAACATCATTGTTTGATGCCTGTAAACATCATTGTTTGATGTCTGGTAAACATCATTGTCCGATGCCTGTAAACATCGAGTTTTCTCCCAGTCATTGTTTAATGTTTGGTCGAGTTTTCTTTGGTGTCCTGTAAAACATCATCATTCGATGTCCAGTAAACGTCGAGTTTCTTCCCGGTCATCAGTCAGTGTCTGGTTGAAGGTGTACCCTCTGACGTGTTGCCCTCAGAGTGGTGATTGGTGTTGTTTCCGACATTACCAGCAGAATTATCAGAAAAGGAGAGTGGGGTTCAAATGCAGAGGTCCGAGGATCGTTTGTGCAAAGAAAAATTTTGGGGTTCAAGAAAAGCATAAAAAGAAGAGAGAGTGATAATCCCGAGCGGATGTGGTTTTTAAACCATGGTTATCCCTGTGTTACCATTTATTTTGGTACCCAGGTCGACGTTTCGAGTTTGTTTCTTCGCCGATGCTGACAGGCGTTAATTATTATCCCATCAGAGTGCAAATTGTTCGTCTGTTCTTGATATTCAATCACTCTTCATCCTGATCATCTGAAAGCCGAGGCTATTCATATCGACAGGTTCACAGTGGATTGAATAGGGGCAGCTGTAACACCTCAAAATTTGCCCTCCTCTCTTGGGACTAGCTTAACATGTTGCATATCATTTTTAGGTCATTAAGCATTGCATATTGCATATCATGTGGGTACATTGTGCAAGCCATTCTCCCCAAGTCTTGATCAGAAGATGAGGAAGTCAAAGTGCAAGCTAGGGTTTCATTGGACTGGTCATTAATCATCTGAGGATGTGGAGGTCCAAGTTAGGGTTTTGTGATACTCAAAGAATGTTGGTCTTCATCTTGATTGCAATGATACATCATCATCATCATGGTTGGGTATCATCAGGACATTGAGGCAGATTTCTTGAGATTAGGGTTTTGACCACTGGTCAACCCTAATCAGTTGCATTGGGCCAATCAGGGCTTAATCAGGAGATGGGGTTTGTGATGGTTATGGGGTTCATTATGTGATTTTATGGAGATAATTGAGGCTAGGGTTTCACCCTTGAGCCATTTCAGTTGAAGATTGGGGCTCAGATTGATCTATGCATTGCCTGATTCATCTATCAGATGGAAGAGTCAACTGTGGTCAACTGTACATGATCTGATGGATTTGGAGGTGGAAATGAGTTGGACACACTTCATTTATGTTGGAACAAGTGTTATATGACATCTCAAAGCTTAAGAATGAAGAAAATCAAGTCAGAACAAAAATTGCCAAAAATAGAAAGTGACTCGTAATTGAAGTTTCCAAAAATGGAAAGTTTTTGACCTCAAAATAAAATGTCCAAGGAAGCTTCAAATGAAAATTTGTTCAACATGAAAGTTGTAGATCTTGTTCTCACCTTTCCAAAAAGTCCAAGAACTTGAAAATCCCATGTATGGTTGGAAAATTATGGCTCAGTGAAATTCAAAAATGACCTGTAATCAGGAGGCCATAATTTCCACATGGTTTGTCCAAATTGCAAGTTCTTTATATGCACAAACTCCATTTGACATGTACTTTCATGGTGGATAATTGGATTCTCTCAAAAGTGGCCAATGCAAAAAGTCAAATTTCAACTGGACAGTTAATTGAACCAGGGGCAAAATTGTCCAACTTGTGAAATAATTGGAATTTTTGAGTGGGGATTTTTGCAACACCTCATAAATGGTATTTGAAAGTTGTGGGAATCATCATAACATGCCTAGGCCTTGTGGTTTGGAATTTGACTTGTAAAATGGAATTGCAAAAATGGATAAAGTGCTATCACATGTGGAATTTCCAAAATATTCATCCAATGAGAGTGAAACAAGTTGCAACAGCTCACACATGTCATTTTGAGAGTGTGTGAGCTGTCAATGAGCTGGCATGGAAAAGACCATTTTGCCCCTAAGCTTGAAATTAACCAATTTCACTAATCAAATGCATTTGGTTAATTAACATGTTTAAGCTTGGATTAAGGTGAAGTATAAAAACCTAATCACAATCTAATCATAACAGAATGCACATTCATCAAGATCAGATCAAAAAAAACCTTCCACATTCTCTCAAATTCTCAAGAACACATTGAACTTCAAATCCAAAAATCTTCCTCAACTCTTGCTCAATCTTCGAAATTCTGGTTGTGTTGATCTTCTCTCATCATCATCATCAACTGTTTTTGCATCTCATCATCAATCAAGCACCAAAGCTCAACTGTCAAAAGTGCACTCATCAATGGTGAATCAAAAATTCGCGCGCTAGGAGTGGAATTAATTGAACCTGAGCCTGGCATTCAACTTATTGAAGCTTGTTTCGCATCTGTTTTGGACTTAAACGCGTGAAGAACATCAACATCTCCACTGCCATTCCAGGTTTCCATTTTTTCGAATCTCAAGATTTGTTCGATTGTTGTGTGCATATCGTAGTGTGTTGAATGTAGAGTACAGTGATATGATTGGTTTTGCAAATGGTGAACTATAGCTTATGTAATCTGGATTTGAAGTTTCGAACCAAAACCCTAACTCGATCGATCCGTGAGATTTAGGAACTTTTAGGTTAAATTAGGTTGGTATTTGGATTGTGCGTGTTGAGACGGTTCTAACCATATGCCACATGTTCATTTTGGTTGAGATTCATGGATCATCGAGTTCATAGGTTTCTGGAAATTTTTCGAGTGAAAACGATGAAGATTGGAGTGTTTGATCCAAAATCTCATTTGAAAATTCAAATAACACGTTTACCGCCCCCGCCTGTAACTATTTACAATTATGCCATTGGTAAATCTTAATTAATTAATTAAATTCTAAAAAATTGTTAAAAATTCATGACATCTTTAAAAAATTCATAAAAAATCAATAAAAAATCAGAAAAATATAGGAATTTTTGTGTTGACTTCCTTGTTGACTGTAGGATTTATTTGACCTATTGATTGAAGTTGTGCATGGTAATAATTGTGTTTGACCTAAGGTTCTTTAACATGTGCTGTATTTTGATACATTGTGCCAATTCCTTTGTGAAATGCTCATGGTTGCAAATAAATGTCTGAAAATTTTTGTGATGATTGTGGACTGGTTGATGTTTATTTACATGTAAATTTCATGAATTTTTGATACCTGGTCATTGAGATATGAATTTTGGAACTTAGGTGTGACAATTTGTGTCACACCTCATTATGTCAACTTGCTGGATTTTTTTGAGTGACCTATACTTGTTAGAATAATGTGAAATTTTGCATGATGTTTCATTAACATGTTAAGATGCTATGTGAATTTTTGTGGAATTTTATGTGGAATTTTCAAATTGATTTCCATTTTTCATCTCTGGTGGTCAAAATTGCAAGTTCATGTGATACATGTTGATAGATTTAATGTGAAATGCTCATATGGTATTGAATGATCATGAAATTTGGTATGAATGTTATAGACACATGATGGAACATCCCTGTTTTGGTCCCATGCATTTCTTTATTTTTTTCATTGAGTTGTGATTTTTTGAAATGGAAGCATGTGTTGATGTTGTGATTTGGAGCATGTAATTGTGTCTGTTTTGTTGATTTTCATTGACATAGTTCCCTTGGTCCAATTAGTCTAAAATTTGACATGCTAGACCTTGAATATCCTCTGTTTAGGTGTAAATTATTTGAGAATTTTTAGATTTGTTTTGATGTGGATTTGAAGGCAATAGTTCTGTTTGGATGTTTGGTGCTCCATTTGAACTAGTTTGCCCTGTTTTGTGCATGAAATGAATATAATGAATGATATGGACATGGGACTAATTGTGTTGGCTCTTGTTTGACATTAATTCGACTTTGGTTAGAGATACCTTGCTGTTTAGGAATTTTTCTTGCCTTTGGACCCTAGGCTTGGCCTAGTGGTCTTGTTGCTAACATTTGCTTGATTTTTCAGGATGAAAAGCATTATGCTCATGGAGAATGATCCAAGTCAATTCAATTGATGTTGTTTGATGTTTGTACACTAACATAACTTTGTTTTGTAGGTTGTGAAGCTTGGGCTTGAGCTCATAGCTTGCTTTGTTGTGAATTAGTTTGCATAGTCTGATTGACTGTTTGCTGTTTATGTCTGTCTGTCTGAGTACTGATGATACTTGATTGTTTTCAGGTACATTTAGTTGCTCATAGTTCTTTTAAGAACTTGCTTGCTGCTGCTTGGTTTTTAAACCACTTGAGGTAGGACTTCTGTGCTTCATGTAGTCTGGAGACCCGGTCTGTTATTTGGCCGGGCAAATAAATGTCTGAAGTCCTCCTTAAGAGGCGATGATTGCGATTGTTTAATTTTGTGCCTAAGCAGGTAAAGTCCTTAATCAAGGCAATTGGTGGAAGGTAGGGATATGCAATCTATCCCCCACTATTCTGTGTGTCGTCCCTCTGCTCACACGGCTGTGTGTTGATGCATTGGGACACAAACCCAAGATCTCGTGCTGTTGCACAATCGAGTCAGAGTCTTTGAGCGTAGAAGGGTCCCTCCATTCTGGACCCACACTCCTTTGTCAGAAGCTCTCCCTGGTTAGGGATAAGAGCTGTGAGGTCTCATCCTCACTTCACCTTTTCATCTGCTTCACCTTAGCCTCGTAATGGCAAGGTTAAGAGCAAACACAGCCCGTACAGATGACTTACTGAGGCAGTCAAACCTATTGTGTGAGCCCACTTGTTTGGTTATAGTGCGTGCTATGTGGATATCTGTTTGAGATGCTTGTTCTCATTTGATGTATGCTTGAATTATTTTGTATGCTTGTATGCTTGCTTCTTTCCTGGATAGGAGTAGTTTGCTTATGCAAGTAGGATAGAAAACTGAACTTAGGGTAACGATGCATGACAACACTAGGCTCGAGTCCAGCTCCCTGGTAGTGTGTCTTCCCTCGGTTTCTGGCTAGATTTTCGGTCCCTTTAGGGGGAACTACATCGCCCTGATCCTTGTTCCAGACGAGGTATGTAGGCAGGTGGTCGTGCGAGACCACTCCGGGCAACCTTTTTCTTTTATTGTGTGTGTTATTTGACAAGTGCTAGGCTCGAGTCCCCGACTCCTTGGCATGTTGTTGTTTGTTTGTTTGCTTGTTGCATGTTGTTGTGTGTTTTGGGTTCGGATGCTGGCGTAAGCCCAGAATTGGCAATCGGGCTCCACGTTTGCCCTTTTGAGTGTGTTTTGGTTCGGATGCTGACGTAATTCCATCCAGTGGTTGTCGGGCTCCATGTTTGCCACTCTTGTTTGTTTGTGTTGTTTTGTGTTGTTTGGCGTGCGTAAGCCGAACTACAGTGGCTCTGATTCTCGTTCCAGACGAGATATGTAGGCATAGAACGCGATGTCCTATCGAGCTCCCTTCTCTTAACCCCACCTGCGTTCCCTGTGTGTGTGTGATGTTTTAGCAACCTATTCTTTATTTTAGAACGTGGATCCCGTCGAGTACGACGGACGTGAGGGGTGCTAATACCTTCCCCTTGCGTAACCGACTCCCTTACCCTTTCTCTTTGGTCGCGAGACCATTTCCTTTCCAGGTTTCTCTGAGCGTTTCCTTTCCCTATTTTGGGATAAATAACGCGCAGTGGCGGCTCTGTGTTGTGTTTTTATTCGAGTTTCGCCGGTTGATTTTCGCGGATGCGACAGACCCCAAATCAATTAGCCCTTTTCCGACATTGACATCACCAATTGTAACCACAAAAGTAACTCGTCTCGGGTCAACCTCTTTTCTCGGAAGCGCCCGTTGAATGATTGCACTACAACTAGCATCTAGGACAATTGTCTTCGGTTCCGTGTACCTCCGCTTTTTAATAAGTATGTCTTTCATGAATTTCGCATACTTAGGCATTTGCTCCAATGCTTCGGCAAACGGAATGTTCACTTGAAGTTGTTTGAATATATCCATGAACCGGGTGTAATGCCGTTCATTCTCCCTCTTAGATGGAGCATGTGGATACGGAAGGTTTTGGATTGGAGTAGCGCCCACTACCTCCTTTTCTTTAGAAACTCTAGAATTCCTCTCTCTTTTCTTTTTTACTCCCTCCACCTTCACTTCATCACTCTTATTTTTTTCAACTTCCACACTTTCTTTATTTTCTACTTCACCATTTTTTTCATTCTTTTCAACTTCTTCCTCACTCCAGTCCCCAACTTCAACATCAATGATATCCTCTATTTTTTCCTCCTCATCTTTTTTCTCATCCTCTCTTTTTTCACTCTCATCTCTTTTTTCACTCTCACTAATCAACTGCCTCCCACTTCTCGTTGTTATCGCTTTACAATGCTCTTTTGGATTCGTTTGCGTGTTCGCCGAAAAAGATGGTCCGGGTTGTTGTTTCGCTAGTTGTTTAGCAAGTTGACCGACTTGAGTTTCGAGATTTTTGATTGCTGCATCGTTGCTCTTTTGATTAGCCATCGACAATTGCATAAATTGTGTCAATGTCTCTTCTAACTTTGAAGTCACGACCGGCGGTTGTTGAGGTTGGTAAGGATTTTGACGGCTAGAAGTACCACCCCCATAACTTTGGTTATGGTGATAGTTAGCCCTTGGTTGGAACCCTTGATTCCCTTGAAAGTGTTGTTGTTGATTTTGAGGATGTTGTTGATACGGTTGTTGTTGTTGTTGCCTCGGTTGGTAGTCTCGTTGGTTCGCCATGTAATTCACCTCTTCGAACCCGGGAGGTGGACAAAACCCGGTGTCATGATCACCCTTGCAAAGCTCACAACAAGCTATTTTTTTAGCTTTTGAAGGCTCTTTCAACTCTTTTATTTGTTGAGTTAAGAGTTTAACTTGTTGTGAAATGAGTTTATTTTGGGCAAGAATAGCATCGTTTGTCCCAAGTTCAAGCACTCCCGATTTCTTCAAAGTGTTGCCTCTACTTTGACTTTGGAGGTCATTTAGAGCCATACGGTTAATGATATCAGTAGCTTCGGCGGCGCTTTTAGAAAACAAAGAACCACCTGAGGTAGCATCCAATAAAGTCTTGCAATTAGGTTGAAAGCCATTCTTGAAAATGTGGATTTGCCTCAATTCGTCAAAACCATTCCCTTTGCACTTTCGAAGCATGGATTTAAATCTTTCCCATGCCTTATTCAATGATTTGTTGGCTCCTTGCCAAAACACGAAGATAGCCGTTTTAGATTCCATGAACCGGTTGTGGGAGAAAAATCTTTCAATGAACTTCTCTTCCAACACGTTCCAATCCGTCATGGCTGCAGGTGTTTGATCCAAGTACCAATCTTTGGCTTTGCCGAGCAAAGCATGAGGAAATAGTATTTTGAACAATGGTAGCTCTTGAGCTTGATCAACTCCGGCTGCCAATGCTATCTCGTAAAATTTGGTGAGAAAAGCAAAGGGGTCTTCATGGTCCATTCTGGTGAATGGACTTCCGTATAGCAAGTTAAGAGTTCCCGTCTTCATCTCGGCTTGCCTTCCCATGTGGTTGGCAAACTGAGTTGTATTCCTCAGACTGTTGACACATGGTGTGGAAACAGGCGGTGGTGGTGGTGGATCCATGATAGGTGTGAAAGGTTGTGGGTGTGTTGTAGAAGAACCTTCTCCTTGTTCTTGTCGTTGTCTAGCTTGTTGCCTCCTTCGTCTCGTTCTGCTATTCAGTCTCCTTGGGGTTCTTTCGATCTCGGGATCAAAAAAAAGTTGGTCCTCAGGAACCTGCCCTCGCATAAAACGAAAGCTGCACACTAAACCAAACAAATTAACAAGCACAAGTCAAAAATTCAGAAGTTAAAAATTCAGCAACTATTGCGATGCTCGCAATATCAATTCACAATCCCCGGCAACGGCGCCATTTTGTTAGAACAGGGATAGAGTATCGGGATTTGTTATCGTCTCCACAGGGATTATGTGATATTGCCGCCGTTCGACAGTTGTTAAGTTCTTAACTTATAGTAACAAGGGGGTTTTAGTTTTCGGTTACGGTAGCTTGCATAAAAAGTAAGGAATTGCGGTAAAAGTTTTGGTTTTACGATTTGAGAAAGATTGTCAAAGTTAGGGTTCGATGATCACTTTGCATGCATATGTTCGATCAAACAAAACTCATAAACTTAATTAGATGATAAACAAATTCACAAAATCCTCCCAATGTGTTTATTTCTAACACACATTATGGTTTTTCCCATTTTGATCCATTGTTGATTTCTCACACAATCTATCAAAATGACAACTTTTAGGTTTAACTTTTTAGTGAACAAACTCATTCAAAACTATCTCTAGCTAAAGAACAAGGATGGTTGAAAACCTAGGTCAGGAGTTGGAAAACACCTTTCAATAATAAACCAACACAAAGAGTTATCAATAAAACAAGGTTTTCACCATACATTCATCATCAAAGAGTTTACAAATGAAGATCAACCCATATACATACAAAGCTTATGATCATCTACATCTAACCTTGACAAAATGAAAGACTTAGCTACTCATTTTCATGGTAGCTTGAACAACAAGTTTCAGAAGAAGGTTGATCAACATCCGAGTCGAAGAATCAAGATTGGATGGGAATCCACCTTCTTTTTGTAAAATATTGTCAAGAGAAGAAGAAGAATGAGAAATGGGGTTTCTAGGGCACAAAAATCACCTCTCAGCAAAAAACAAGTAAAAAGATGATAAAAAAAAGATAAGATATGTTCCTAAAAGTAGCCCATACTACTTATATAAATGGTTTTTGAGCTGTCATGCTCGCTAGGCGAGTAGAATGGTTCGCCTAGCGAGCCCCAAAATAAGTCACCAGAAGAGCCTGCGTCCAGAGGAATCATCCCAGACAAGTTTGCATCTGGTCGCTTGGCGAACAATCCTTCGCTAGGCGAAGCCCTCGCTTCTCTCATTCGCTCCAGCGAGTCTTGATGTTTTTGCTACTGGAAGTGTTAGCTACTTGCTCGCTGGATGCTCGCCTAGAGAATACTTCGCTACTTCCCTCGCCACAGCGAGTTTTGATCTTTTTGGTTATGTCCAAGTCTGGGAGTGTTCGCTGGCATCTCGTTGCGTGCTCGCCTAGCGAATACTTCGCTATCTCACTCGCCTAGCGAGCTTGCTTATGTTTGCTTTCTTTCTTGGTTCCTTTGCCATCTTTCTTGTGCCTTAGTTTTCTACTCTTTCATGCCTAATTCCTGCACAATAACACACAAATTAAAGGTACCAAGATCATTTCACATAGTATTGCAAATCAACAAAAGCAAGGGCGGTTTCGAACACTTTTTCGACAAAAAGGAGTGAAAGATGCCCACATTTGATAGCTCAAATAAGCAAACTTGGGCATCTAATAGTAAGATGTAAAGGTCATGAAGGAAGAAACTTGTAATTGGAAGCAAGGAAGTTGTCGAACTCAAACTATTCAGTTGACTTGGATGACAAGGTAAAGTAATGCTAAAACATCAAACATTAATGAATGTGATGTAGAGATAAATGAAGAACCTCAAATTGAAGTTAGGCCACAAAGAAACATAAAACTTTCCATTGGCGAGGATGATGAACTGGTGTACTATGCATTTTTTTTAATGTTGAACTAGTTGATATCAAAAAAGTATTGAAGTAACAAGCGTCAAAAGATTCTATTCTTGATGAGCTGAACCTACTAAGAAAAATAGAACCTATGAGTGACCAAATTAACAAGTGAAAAGAAAGTCATTGATGTAAAGTGGGTGTCTAAGTTAAAGCATAATCATGATGGAAAAATAATGAAATAAAATAAGGTTTATGGCAAAGGTATGGCGTCAAATTGAAGGTTTCTCCACTTGATCCCAAGCCTATAATAATATGTTGGTGTAAGCCCTAGAGGCCAATACTTTTGGTACTTGTATCGAATTATTTATTAATAATAAAAGGCTTTTTCTTTATTATGTTTGTCTAATAAAGTCCCTAGAATAGATAGTCCGTTTAATGTATCAAGTGTGACTTAATCATGAGATCACATTAAACATAAGGACACTATTCTTAAAGTATCCATAGTCGAGCTTTATTGTGAAGTGGGATAACATTAAAGCATTAAGACTATTATGTATATAGACTGATGATCACATCTCATGGATCATGGATAAGGAGTTATCAAGTCTTAAACATAGGTATGAATATTAAGAGTAATATTTATACTGGATTGACCCGCTATAAGAATACTATAGAGAATGTTATGCAAAGTGTCATAATTTATTCTCATGGTGATAATGGTGTATACCACCCTTCGACCTGAAACCACTATGGACCCTAGATGTAGAGTCGAGTGCCTTATTGCTGATCAAACATTGTTCGTAACTGGATGACCATAAATATAGTTGATGGATACTCCACGAAGCATGCTAAGGGACATGAGTGACTGTTAGATGCCCAAAAGTGCTTATTTGAGCTATCAAATGTGGGCATCTTTCACTCCTTTTTGTCGTTAAAGTGTTCGAAAACGCCTTTGCTTTTGATGATTTGCAATACAATGTGAAATGATCTTGGTACCCTTAATTTGTGTGTTATTGTGCAGGAATTAGGCAAGAAATGAGTAGAAAACAAAGACACAAAGAAGTTGGCAAAGGAACCAAGAAAGGAAGGAATCATCAGCATGCTCGCTAGGCGAGTGATGTAGCGAAGTGCTCGCTAGGCAAGCACCCAGCGAGCAACCAGCGAATATTCCCAGACTTGGACAAAATCATAGCCAGCACTTACTCGCAAGGCGAGCCACTAGCGAGCTTCCAGCGAGCAATTCCAGTAGCAAAACATCAAAACTCACTGGAGCGAAGGAAGAAGCGTTGGCTTCGCCTAGCGAAGGATTCTTCGCTTAATGAACACATGAAGTCTGGACTTGGATGTTCCTCAGGATGCAGGTGCCTTTGGTGGCCTATTTTGGGGCTCGCTAGGCGAACCATTCTGCTCGCCTAGCGAGCATGACAACACTTGACCCAGTACTATAAGTAGCAGGGGCTACTTTTTGGAAAGGACACTTAGCATTTCTTTTAGATATTTTCTGCATTTTCTTGGGATCATATTTTGTAACCTAGAAACACATTTTCTTCATTGTTCTTCATCTCTTAACAATATTCCACAAAAAGAAGGTGGATTCCCATCCAATCTCGATTCTTCGACTCAGATGTTGATCAACCTTCAACCGAAACTTGTTGACCAAGCTACCATGAAAATGAGTAGCTAAGTTCTTCATTTTGTCAAGGTTAGATGTAGATGATCATAAGCTTTGTATGTAAATGGGATGATCTTCATTTGTAAACTCTTTAATGATGAATGTATGGTGAAAACTTTGTTTTATTGAAAACTCTTTGTGTTGGTTTATGATCGAGAGATGTTTTCCAACTCTTTACCTAGGTTTTCATCCAATCTTGTTTGTTAGCTAGAGATAGTAATGAATGATTTTGTTCACCATAAAGTTGAACCAAAAAGTTGTCATTTTGATAGATTGTGTGAGAGATCAACAATGGATCAAAATGGAAAACCCACAATGTGTGTTAGAGATAAACACATTGTGAGGACTTTGTGAAATAGTTTATCATCTAAAGGAGTTTATGAGTTTTGTTGATCGAACATATGCATGCAAAGTGATCGTCGAACCCTAACTTTGACAATATTTCTCAAATAGAAAAACCAAAACTTTTACCGTAATTTCTTACCTTTTATGCAAGATACCGTGACTAAAAACCAAAACCCCCCCTGTTACTTAAAGTTAAGAACTTAACAACTGTCGAACGACGGAGATATCTCACAATCCCTATGGAGACGATAACAAAAACCCGATACTCTGTAACTATCCAACAAAATGGCGCCGTTGCCGGGGATTGTGAATTGATATTACGAGCATCACAATAGTTGCTAAATTTTTAACTTTTAAATTTTTGACTTGTGCTTGATAATTCGTTTGGTTTAGTGTGCAGCTTTCGTTTTATGCGAGGGCAGGTTCTTGAGGACCAACTTCTTTTTGATTCTGAGATCGAAAGAACCGCAAGGAGACTGAATAGCAGAACGAGACGAAGGAGGCAACAAGATAGACAATGACAAGAACAAGGAGAAGGTTCTTCTACGACACCCACACCACCTTTCATACCTATCATGGATCAACCACCACAACCACCACCCACCTCCACACCATGTGTCAACAGTCCAAGGAATACCGCTCAATTTGCCAACCACACGGGAAGGCAAGCCGAGATGAAAACGGGAACTCTTAACTTGCTATACGGGAGTCCATTCACCGGAATGGACCATGAAGACCCCTTTGCTTTTCTCACCAAATTTTACGAGATAGCATTGGCGGCCGGAGTTGATCAAGCTCAAGAGCTACCGTTGTTCAAAAGATTATTTCCTCATGCTTTGCTCGGCAAAGCCAAAGATTGGTACTTGGATCAAACACATGCAGTCATGATGGATTGGAACGTGTTGGAAGAGAAATTCATTGAAAGATTTTTCTCCCACAACCGGTTCATGGAATCCAAGACGGCTATCTCCGTGTTTTCGCAAGGAACCAACGAATCATTGAATGAGGCATGGGAAAGATTTAAATCCATGCTTCGGAAGTGCAAAGGGCATGGTTTTGACGAATTGACTCAAATCCACATTTTCAAGAATGGCCTTCAACCAAATTGCAAGACTTTGTTGGATGCTACCTCGGGTGGTTCTTTGTTGTCTAAAAGCGCCGAAGAAGCTACAAATATCATTAACCGTATGGCTCTAAATGACCTCCAAAGTCAAAGTAGAGGCAACTCTTTGAAGAAACCGGGAGTTCTTGAACTTGGGACAAACGATGCTATTCTTGCCCAAAATAAACTCATTTCACAATAAGTCGAACTCTTAACTCAACAAATCAAAGAATTGAAAGAGCCGTCAAGAGCTAAACAAATAGCTTGTTGTGAGCTTTGCAAGGGTGATCATGACACCAGGTTTTGTCCACCTCCCGGATTCGAAGAAGTGAATTACATGGCGAACCAACGAGACTACCAACCAAGGCAACAACATCCTCAACAACCGTATCAACAACATCCTCAAAATCAACAACAACACTTTCAAGGGAACCAAGGCTTACAACCAAGGGCCAACTATCACCATAACCAAAGTTATAGGGGTGGTACGTCTAACCGTCAAAATCCTTACCAACCTCAACCACCGCCGGTCGTGACTTCAAAGTTAGAAGAGACATTGACACAATTTATGCAAATGTCGATGGCTAATCAAAAGAGCACCGATGCGACAATCAAAAATCTCGAAACTCAAGTCGGACAACTTGCTAAACAACTAGCGGAACAACAACCCGGACCATCTTTTTCGGCGAACACGCAAACAAATCCAAAAGAGTATTGTAAAGCGATAACGACGAGAAGTGCGAAGGAGTTGATTAGTGAGAGTAAAAAAAGAGATGAGAGTGAAAAAAAAAGGATGAGGAAAAAGATGAGGAGACAAAAATAGAGAAGAGCATTGATGGTGAAGTTGGGGAGTGGAGTGAGGAAGAAGTTGAAAATAATGAAAAAAATGGTGAAGTAGAAAATAAAGAAAGTGTGGAAGTCGAAAAGAATAATAGTGATGAAGTGAAGGTGGAGGGAGTGAAAAAGAAAAGAGAGAGGAATTCTAGAGCTTCTAGTGGAAAGGAGGCAGTGAGCACTACTCCAATCCAAAACCTTCCATATCCACATGCTCCATCTAAGAGGGAGAATGAACGGCATTACGCCCGGTTCATGGATATATTCAAACAACTTAAAGTGAACATTCTGTTTGCCGAAGCATTGGAGCAAATGCCTAAGTATGCAAAATTCATGAAAGACATACTAACTAAAAAGCGGAGGTACACGGAACCGGAGACAATCTTGCTTGATGCACGATGTAGTGCCATCATTAAAAAAACTCTCCCAAGGAAGGAATCCGATCCAGGCCAAGTAGTTTTACCAGTAACCATTGGAGACACCTACACGGGTAATGGCTTGATTGACTTGGGATCTAGCATCAATTTAATTCCCCTATCCATTGTTAAAAGATTGGGAAATATTGAGATCAAATCTACAAGGATGACTTTACAACTAGCTGATAAGTCTACGACTTCACCATATGGAGTTGCTCAAGACATGTTAGTGAAGGTGGACAAATTCTTGTTTCTGGTAGATTTTATGATAGTAGACATGGATGAGGATCGTGATGTGCCTATCATTCTTGGCAGACCATTCATGAAAACCGCACGTATGATGATTGATGTTGATAACGGTTTGATGAAAGTAAGGGTCCAAAATGAAGAGGTAGCCTTCAATCTTTTTGAAGTCAAAAAGCATCCTAATGAGAAGCATGATTCTTTCCGAATCGATGCCACCAAGGAGGGACTAGTTGAAATCGCAAACCAGGTTCATGTTTCTAATCCTTCAGAAAAATCTCTTATCGGAGTCTACAAAGTTTCGACCAAAAATAAAGGAAAAGAGATGGAAGCATTGTTGCATGAATTAGAGTCTTGTAGAGAACTTGTTTATCATGAAGAGACAAGCGAAGGCTTGGATATGACAAAGAAAGTGGAGGAGCCAAAACTAGAGCCACATTTGAAGTATGTGTTCCTTGGTGATAACTGTACTAAACCGGTGATCATTAGCAATACTTTGTCAACAAAAGAGGAGAATCAATTAATACGAGTGCTGAAAAAGAGGGATGTTGTCAAACTAGTAGAGGCCAGGATGAATTGTTCTATCTCTGATGGTGAATGGGTGAGTGTTGTGCAAGTAGTTCCGAAAAAGGATGGTATCAGATTTTATTGAAGGTTTATCAAGAACCTCTTGAGGACAACAAAGCCCTTGAGGAAGTTGCTCAACAAAGGTGGATCGTGAAGACCGTCGAACCGTCGAGCTTATCCGACGTTAAACAAGCGCTTGTTGGGAGGCACCCCAACATTGTAAGTATTTACCGCTTTCTGTTATGTGGTATTTGTGCTCCATTCGAAGAAACTTGCTGAGACGTGCTGTGTGAAAAAGCAAAATACTGTCATGCTCGCTAGGCGAAGGCAGTAGCAAGCTGATTCGCTAGCTGCTCGCTAGGCGAAGGCAGTAGCAAGCTGATTCGCTAGCTGCTCGCTAGGCGAAGCAGTAGCGAGCGCTGCGTGGCAGAAACCCATTTAATTTTCAGAAGGTCACTCATTTAGGCCCAAAAACCATTTTTAAGTGTTGTAGTCAGAACCTTAAGCACTCACAATCACTCTCTCACTTTCCATCTCACACAAACCCTAACTGTTACATTGCAAGCCCTAACCACCGTTGCATTTCAAATTCAATCGATCTCTCCATCAGGTTTGTCCTATCTCATTTACTTTATGCTTTCAATTTGTAAATTCTGAAGTATGAGACATTTAGGGTGAATTTGGGAGATTGGGTATCATTAGGTTTTGCATGTGGGTTTAGATTTGCATGTACCTTAGAACGATGCCTTTCATGATAAATCACTTAGTTTCTGAAATGGGTACCATAGGATTTAGGGTTTTCTGAAATTGGACTGTTATCAAGGAAGAACCCAGAACCCGTAAAGATTCGCTAACACCTCACTAGGCGAATCTGTGGTGAGCATTCGCTGCCACTCCGCTAGGCGAACCTGTAGCGAAGCTTCACTAGGTCTTCGCTAGGCGAAGCAGTAGCGACCTTGACAGTAGTTGGTTTTTCTGTTTTGCTTTCTAATCTGTTTTGTGGTTGTGCTGTTTATTTTCTATGTCTTTGCAGATGGCATCCAGGTCGAGCGCTTCGAAAAAAAGGAAGGTCGGGAGCACTTCCCGTACTGTGCCCATTCAGTTCGACACCGACAAATTCGTTGGGGCAAAGCAAGCGGCTTGCTATGTGGCATTGGAAAAGAGAAAAAAAATTCCAGAGAAAAGGTTTATGATCAACCCCGAAGGCGACTACCGAACATTTGTTGGGTTGATTCATAGCAAGAAATGGGACCGGTTGATATCTCCACTTGAGAACTATGACATCGATATAGTGCGTGAGTTCTATGCGAATGCACTACCTAATGATGACGAGCCTTTCACATGGACGACAAGAGTGTCTGGCCGTCAGGTTGCTTTCGATCGTGATGCTATCAACCGTGTGCTGGGTGAACCGCTCCATCTGGGGGCAAATGAGAGGGACACATACCATCGGGATTTGAGGCTTCACCGGGATACCGACTCCATTTCTGCTGCCCTATTATTTGAGGGGAAATCAGTTGAGTTGAACCCATCTGGGATTCCGATGAGGTACCATAGGGAGGACATGATTCCCATGGCTCAGCTGATCCTAATGCTGGTTCTGACAAATATAAAACCCAAGTCTCACACCTCAACCGTGCCGATCCTAGTGGCACACTTGGTTCACTGCATTCTCACGAATATTCAGATTGATGTGGCGAGGATACTTGCTTTAGAGATGAAGTTTGTGGTCGAGAGCGGGCTAAAGTCAGGGGCACGAGTTAACTGCCCCTTGCTTTTCCGTGTCTCATCATGGCTTTGTGCCAACATGCGAGGGTGAAGCTACCCTCCCGGAGTCAAGTGAGGATTCCGCCAGCGGTTGATGACAGATATGTGGCCAAGTATTGCAAGCCAAAGAACTTCAGGAGTAGTGCAGCTGCTGATAATATCGGGACTACTGATGGTCCTGGTGTTTTTGCTCATGGTTTCGATCCTTTCCAGCAGGCTGTCTGCA
The DNA here is from genome assembly GCF_024323335.1 of Lathyrus oleraceus. NCBI lineage: Eukaryota > Viridiplantae > Streptophyta > Magnoliopsida > Fabales > Fabaceae > Lathyrus > Lathyrus oleraceus. Next base: position 83,554,482 of record NC_066583.1, on the reverse strand, counting down.
ACTATAATTGGGATTGAATGGCGGCAACTCAGCGCGCCATGGTTGATATTCACGATTCTATGCAGTTGTTGCAGTTGTAGGTATGTAACCCTACCGGAGAGCATCCGATGATGACGCGTGAGCAGTTCCTGCAGCATGCTAGCTGGCTTGTGGACAGGCCTGTGTTCGGAGAGGGGGCGGGTGCTGGTGCATCTGGTGCTGATACTTTTGGTGGTGCTACGGATGGTGATGACAATGATGGTAATGATGAGGATGGTTCCGGTTCTGAGGCCGGAAGTGATGAGAGTTTGGAGTCCTATGAGGACTAAGTTTTTATCTCTATTATGTTTTATTTTCTAGTATTTTTTAGATATTTGGTTATGTACTTTTGGGGTGTTTTGTCCCCCACGCACATTTTTAACATTTTGAGTAATGGTTATTATTTATGTTTTAAATTATTGTGTTTGGTTTAAATTTCTTTTGTTTTAATAAATTTTTGGTTGTTGAGGGTCAAACCTTCTAGATTGGTTGCTCCTTAAAGAAGTATCCAATGAAGGTGCATCCGAGCTTGGATGGCAATGATAAAAATAAACAAGCGAATAATGCTAAGGTACATGGTTACCTCCAGTTAGAATTTTAGAATGCATTAAGAACTTTACTCTTTTCATAATTGAATATTATTCTTTTTGCAACATAATTGAATGAATGATTCATCAAGGACTTAAAACCACAAATTGTGAGGAAACCTCCATTGTACACTAAAATGCTGGATTCTAATAAACTTTGTTGATTCATTTGATTCATGCTTTGTCTTTTATTATTGTGAATATGTGGAAGCAATTAGAAATGATCAAGGCGCTTGTTTTCTTTTGAGCATAACCAGTTCCAAATACAACTTACCCGTGAGCAGAGAGAGTATTCGTGAACCCCTTTGAGCTTAAACAGTTGAATCTCTGCTTGAAATAGGCGAGATGTCAAAATCTTTTTTCTTGAAACCCTGAAATTTTTTATTATTGTTCTTTTGCTGTAAAAAGTCAAGAGCATTCACTTAGGATGAGTAAAAGATAAGTTGGGGAGAATGAAAATGAGAATCGGTAGGTGTCACAACTCTTGAAAAACCGAGCAAGCATTCAAAAAAAAATTAGAAAAGAGAAACATCTGTTTTGTGTATACAATGTGAAAAAAAAATAAAGAAAATGAAAATGAATGCTTGCTTGGAAGAAAAATAGTGAAAAACAAAACAAAAATTGAGTTGTGAAATAAGAGTTGTGAAGGTTTCAAACAAGAAACAAGTGGAACGAAGTTGAGATGTGTAAATAGCTTGTACAGTGAATGTCTCTTTTGGATCGGCAAATTCGTTTTCAATGGCCTTAGATATGACCCTTGTTTGTAAACCTAACCAGGCTACAACCGGAAAAGTCCTTAGTGATCTTCATGCTTATGTATTTCCATTTATAATTGTTAGACATTGTATGAATTGAATTGATTTCTTCATTGTTTGTTGGAGAGTGAAATTGTCCCCGCGGTTGCAAACGCGTAATTTCTTAAATCCTTATTCGAAGAGGAGAGATAGGGTGATTAATTCAGGATAATATTGTTGTGGATTGTTACATATTTTGCATTGCTATTAAGTTTTAGTTCTTATGTATTATGTTATTCTAACCATTGATAACTTGTATCTAGTTGATTCTCTTGTGTTTGAGCCGTTTTATCCAATATCGGAGAAACCTTTTTCTTTTAGCAAATCCTCTTGTCCTTCAAGAGGCATACTTTTCTTGAGGGCAAGTAAGAATCTAGTTGGGGAGAGTTGTTAGATGCCCAAAAGTGCTTATTTGAGCTATCAAATGTGGGCATCTTTCACTCCTTTTTGTCGTTAAAGTGTTCGAAAACGCCTTTGCTTTTGATGATTTGCAATACAATGTGAAATGATCTTGGTACCCTTAATTTGTGTGTTATTGTGCAGGAATTAGGCATGAAATGAGTAGAAAACAAAGACACAAAGAAGTTGGCAAAGGAACCAAGAAAGGAAGCAATCATCAGCATGCTCGCTAGGCGAGTGATGTAGCGAAGTGCTCGCTAGGCGAGCACCCAGCGAGCAACCAGCGAACATTCCCAGACTTGGACAAAACCATAGCCAGCACTTACTCGCAAGGCGAGCCACTAGCGAGCTTCCAGCGAGCAATTCCAGTAGCAAAACATCAAAACTCGCTGGAGCGAAGGAGGAAGCGTTGGCTTCGCCTAGAGAAGGATTCTTCGCTTAGCGAACACATGAAGTCTGGACTTGGATGTTCCTCTGGATGCAGGTGCCTTTGGTGGCCTATTTTGGGGCTCGCTAGGCGAACCATTCTGCTCGCCTAGCGAGCATGACAACACTTGACCCAGTACTATAAGTAGCAGGGGCTACTTTTTGGAAAGGACACTTAGCATTTCTTTTAGATATTTTCTGCATTTTCTTGGGATCATATTTTGTAACCTAGAAACACATTTTCTTCATTTTTCTTCATCTCTTAACAATATTCCACAAAAAGAAGGTGTATTCCCATCCAATCTCGATTCTTCGACTCAGATGTTGATCAACCTTTAACCGAAACTTGTTAACCAAGCTACCATGAAAATGAGTAGCTAAGTTCTTCATTTTGTCAAGGTTAGATGTAGATGATCATAAGCTTTGTATGTAAATGGGATGATCTTCATTTGTAAACTCTTTAATGATGAATGTATAGTGAAAACTTTGTTTTATTGAAAACTCTTTGTGTTGGTTTATGATCGAGAGATGTTTTCCAACTCTTTACCTAGGTTTTCATCCAATCTTGTTTGTTAGCTAGAGATAGTAATGAATGATTTTGTTCACCATAAAGTTGAACCAAAAAGTTGTCATTTTGATAGATTGTGTGAGAGATCAACAATGGATCAAAATGGGAAAACCCACAATGTGTGTTAGAGATAAACACATTGGGAGGACTTTGTGAAATAGTTTATCATCTAAAGGAGTTTATGAGTTTTGTTGATCGAACATATGCATGCAAAGTGATCGTCGAACCCTAACTTTGACAATATTTCTCAAATAGAAAAACCAAAACTTTTACCATAATTTCTTACCTTTTATGCAAGATACCGTGACTAAAAACAAAAATCCCCCTTGTTACTTAAAGTTAGGAACTTAACAATTGTCGAACGGCGACGATATCTCATAATCCCTGTGGAGACGATAACAAAAACCCGATACTCTACCACTATCCAACAGTGACCTAGATGGAATTTGCCCATCCTGCGTAACAGGATAAATGTCTATGGGCCTAATATTGAACTGGACAAGGATGACACGATCTATGCCTTGTGTTTAATATAGACATAAGGGCAAAAGGGTAATTGTACATATAAGTATTATCATAAGAGGATTTGTCAAATCACATGACATTTTCGTGTCTCGGATAGTAGTGATGTGTTGCTAGATACCGCTCACTGTTTATTATGTTAAATACGTGATTTAATATAATTGCCAATGCCGCGAAAACCTACAGGGTCACACACAAAAGGACGGATTGATGAGAGATAGAGTAACTAAGGAATACCGTAATGTACGGTGCCCTTAAGTGAATTGTAGAACATCGTAAGATACGGTGTACTTAAGTAGAATATCAAATATGGTAAGGTACCACGCGCTTAAGTGATTTTGGCATATTATAAGATATGGGCCACATACACTTGAGTGGGCTTTTTAGATTGCATCCCACACAAGTGGTTCTATAAATAGAACCCCTGTGCATTTGTGCAGTTGCAATTTTGTTTCTCTCTCACTCAAAGCCTTCATTTGTAGCAGCTAGCACTGAGATTGAAGGAATCCATTCGTGTGGACTGAATAGAGGCGTTGTCATCGTTCAACGTTCGTGATCGCTCCGTAGATTTGCATCAAAGGTTACAATCACCACAAGAGGTAAAATTCTATCACTGATCATGCCCATTTGTAAGGATTAATAAAGGAGAAATTTTAAATTTCGCTGCGTTTTGGTTTGCCTTTCTCCTTCATAATAACACCTAATAATAGTATAGGCCCATAGTAAAAATGGGTTGATCCGAACCATACCCTTAAAAATGTTTAGAGTGAGGTACGGGAGGAATAAAGCACACAAAGGAAATGGTCGTGAGACCTCAGAAACATACTAAGTTCTTCCTTAAGGAAACACCAAATAAAGGCGGATGATTGAATAAGGAACGTCATATGGACATAACAAATAATATTATAACATCTAACTTACACAAGAAAGTTCCAAATCCATGAAAATCTTATAATAAATCTATAAAATAGAAACAAGCGTCAAAGTTAAGTTACACACCCTTTAAAACCTTAAATATTCCTTCCCTCCTCATAATGTCACTTACTTTGGCGTCAAAGTATTTACCAGTACAACCCTTTAACACCAAACTAAATTTTAACTATTATCTAGCTATTGGAACTCATTATCTCACTAATTTTAATCAAGTGACTGTAAATACAAGAGAATATGGTAAATTGTGTTGATTGAAGTTCTCACAAAATTAGTTTATAAATACTTTTGTTATTAAAAGATTTATTTTAAAAGAAATAAGAAAGTAGAGATAAAGTAGCATTGAGATAAAAAGGAGAAAAGACAAAAAGATAAATATCTAAATAATGAAAAAGATACATAAGTAGTGTAAAATCTAAATAAAAGAAAATAAATAGATAATGAATATAAAGATCACACCAAATAATTATCCTGGTTCGGCCAAAACTACTTGGTCTAATCTAGTTCCCAAGAGTTTTTCCTTGAGATTTCCACCAAGATCAAACTTGATTTTTTTACATGATCAACTCAGACAACCTTCAATGCAACTTGTGCTTTTACACAAGATCACCCCAAAAACCTTCTACAAATAAACATAGCTATTATACATGCTCAACTCTAAACCTAAACTAAATCTTTTCACAAGTTTAACTCAATAACCTTCACGTGAGCTTTTATAGAATCTAAACTCAAAACCTCAATCAAATATTTTGATAGACTAAACTTACAACCTTTAAACATTATTACAAAGAGAATACAAAAACATATGCTCTTGAATAAGTTTGGGCATAACACATATACAACAACTCTCAAAAGAAACTTTTAACTCTTTTGACATTAAGACAACTTTAGTGAAAAATAAAATTTATAAAAGAATGAGAGAAATAATATTTAAAGAAGATTTCTATTCAGAAAACTGGTGTTTTGAAATAAGGAGAAGCCTTCTTTATTTAGGGAAATATTGACTCAAAAAGGAAACAATTCATGGGTCATTTGAATGAGTTAATTGAATAAATCTATATATTAATTGATAATCTAAGATAAATGAGGAAAATTTGAAATTATATGTCACTTATTCGATTATCAGCCCCCATAATCGAATTGAAGATGTTAAACTTTGATTTAATTGATTAAAAATACCTCATAACCGATAAGGTAATTTATTTTACCTTCTTAATTGATTAAATAAGATTTTAATCAATTAATCGCTTTCCCGTATTAATTTTAAGATGTTTTATCAAAAGAGAAAAGGCTTAAAAACACTTTATGTGTGCGCGCACATTGTCTTAGTACCTCAAGAATTATGTATGTTCCTTTTACAATTAAACTGACCAGAACTAGGAAAGATCCTAAATTCATGATCAGGAAATCTTTCAAGCTTTCACAACTTTGACGACTTAAGGTTTTCACATCAAAACCTCAAGATCCTTTGCTTTATTCAATACTCTTTCTTCTTGATCTTGAAACATTTGAGTGATGAGACATGTGATATCTCTTTCTTGTTCAGATGCCATTAACGAAATCCTTTGGAAGAAAAGCATTGATCAAAGCTTTTTGACTGTTGTCATCAACATAATTATTTGATAGTTTTCATCATCAAAATCAAGGTCTTTTGAAGATATTACCTGCATAACACATAGAATCAAATTCTCCCTTATTTTGATGATTACGACACATATCTAAGTGATGTAGTAAAATAGAAAATATAGATAAAACATTTAGTATGATTAACCCCCCCCCCCCCCCCCCCCCTTACATATAAAAAGAGTACATTCTACTTTCTAACGTCCTTTAGCATTTTTAAAAGGAAAAAAAGATAAATGAATAAGAAAAACAAACAAATAACACCTAAAACTCAAAAATCACATATACACAAACATCATTGAATTTTATAAAGAAAGAAATTTGTTTATTACAAAGCGATAAAGACGAAAATATAAAGCACTATGAAAAGAAGTAAAATAAAATCAAACAAGATTGGACTAGACTCCCATGCGAGGACGACAAGAGCAAGACCAACATAAATAAGGTGTGCATCTCTCTAAATTTTTCTCCTTTACTTTCTTGCATAGACATGTATGATTTAGGGTTTACTTTCCAAGCTGACAGTGTTTTGATATTGTGTTAGACAATCCAATTTATTACTATCTTTATCTTAAATTGTATACCGTCGAGCTTAATTCATTTTTGATCGAATGAATTATTGCTTTTATTTACAAGTCATTGTTTTGCAATTACTTCAGGCTTTAACTCTTAACATAATTCCAAAAGCATAACTTCAAAAAGTTTTGAAAAAAAGTTTTTGCTATTTTATCATGACTCTATTAGACTTTAATTATTAAGTAGTGATTGAAGTGAGGATTCAAATGATTTAATCATGTTTTATTATTAATTTCATTAAAATATTTCATTTTATTGTTGAATTTAAATTATATGCTAAGCATCCCCACCCTCCTATTTTATTACCTAAGTAACTTAATAATTGGTGAACCTAGATATTAGAAACAATCCTTGTGGGTACAAGTTTTATTTTATTACTATATGTTTTTTTTTTGGTACACTTAACAAAATAGTACATTGATATATATATAGTAAAGAACAAGTTAATAGACACTATTGAGCTGATCATTCATGTGGCAAAAAGATTAATTCAAATATATGACATTAGGAGGGTACCTTTTCTCTAGTATCAAAGATTAATATTTTTTAGATCCTATCATCTCTCATTGCTCACTATGATTTGGAAATACACCATATGCATTTTGCATGGAAAATTGGAGGAAGAGGTGCACTCCTATATAAAGATTCCTTCTGGGTTTAGTCTCACGTCCAATAAGGTGTATTAGTCGAGGAAGAATTTATATGAACAAAAATAGTTCTCTAGGACATGACTCAGAAGACTAAAAAATGCAATGGTATTCTTGGGATATAAGTAGATCCTAGGAGATCACACTTTGTTCCTTTAACATTCACAAAGAGAAAAACCAAGTGTATTTCTTGTTTATGCTTATTATAATATCAAGAGATGATTTGAATGAAATGAAAATTTTCAAGAAGAAATTATCATCAATGTTTGGGAGGGAAAACCTTGGGAAATTTAAATATTTCTTGGAAATCCAAACATCCTATTCAAACAAGTCATTTTTTATCTCATAAAAAATATGTGCTTGATCTTTTGTAGGAAACAATCAAGACTGGATGAAAAAAAATGAAAATATTCCTATTGAGCAAAGACACAAGATGTGATGTAAGGGGAAACATGTCAGAATTTACAAGGTCCAATATAAAAGGTTAGTTGAAAGTAGACATTAGGTAAGATTTGGCATATAAAGTGGGCATGGCAAGACAATTCAAGGATGTTCTCGGTGTGACACACTTGCATGATTTAGATAATATTCTATAATATCTCAAAGGAGCTTAGGGGAAAGGATTCTTATTTAAAAGACGCGGAAGCCTAGCCATGAAGGCTTGCATTAATGTTGATTACGCAAGTTCTGTGATTGAAAGAAGGCCTGCATAAATCTATTGGATCTTATTTTATTGGAATCAAGTACATCAGAAGGACTTAGAACTTTGGAAAAAGGAACTTGTAAACTGTTATGGAGAAAATTAGTGTTAGAAGATTTGAAGATACAATGGGAAGGTTCTATGAAGCTTGTTTTGTAACAATAAATCATACACCAAAATAATCTTGTCCAGTATGATAAGACAAAATACATTTGGATTGACATATATTTTATTAAAGAGAAGTTGGATAATGGATTTATAACTACAATTTATATTTCTTTCAAGTATCAGACGACACATGTGTTAAAAAATATTTACCAACCAATAAATTTAACCAACTATTTCCATACTTGTAATTATTGATATTCATTCATCAATATTTTAAGCTAAAGTTTCAACCACCCGTACTAGAAACCTATCTCTATTGCTCTAATAGTTCCCGAAAGCTCAGCTTGATAAGAAGACACATAAGTAATGATTTCAACATAACTATAAACCAAGTAAGCATTGTAATATCGAGAAATGCCTCTGTAAGCTGCTGATCCGACGTAAAAGATCCATCAGTGTTGCACTTTAACCATCCATTAGAGGGAGGTTGCCAAAGTACCTAAATGATCTTAGGAGCTTGAAAAGGGTGTATGTTAATATTGAAGCTCTTGATAATGGTGAAGTTTTGAATGGAAGAGTTGAACAAATATTTGGAGTGTTTAGCAATGGAAGCAACCTCAAAAGCTATGAAGTTGAGAGATGTTTTCAAATGAAAATTTTGATTGTCGAAGGGAGCCTGATTCCTTGTATGCCAGATGTTGTTGATAATAGAAATAATGGATGCCTAAATAAGTTACCAAGATATGATAAATGTTGTTATGCACAGTGTTTTTGCCAATTAGAGAGAAGAACCAGTTCAAAAACACTAGTGGATAAGGAACGTTGAAAGAAGAGATGGATGGAGGATTCTTGATCCAACTTACATAAAATCGAAGTTGAAGGAAAGCTAAACCCTATGATTATTAAATTCTCATCAGTTTCGATTTTGTTGTGGAAGAGTATCCAAAATGTAAAAGTCCTAGAGGAAAGGATATCATAATTCCATATGTGTTTGGTGTTGATCTATGTGCTTAGAGGTATAAAGTTGAAAATTCCGTGTATCATCTATTTAAAGTTTTAATGATGACAACGATGATTAAAATCAGTGGCAATAGCTTTCAACCTTGATGATGATGATCTAACCAAATAAATATTTCATGCCTTATCAACAAAAGTAGACTCAAGATGAAACTGATTATATTATAAGAAGAAATCTAGCAAAAAATCTTGAAGCCTCGAATAAAGTGTGAAATCTCGCCAGGTCATGTCTGTTTGTCTGTCTGAGTGACAAAAGTATTGTAAAAGTAAGGAAATAGCATAGAAGTACTAAGGCAACTCATGCATAGACCTTAAAATATATTTCAAATGTTTTTATTTTGAAAATTACTTTCTAAGTTCGACCAAGTGATTAAAAAGTCGTCCAATCCTTTTCCAAACTATTTTTGAACTAACCAATCGATTAGCAAGTTATGTCAATCAATTGGCAAAACATTTCTGAGCCAGCCAATCAATTGGAGAAGATCTAATCGATTAACCAATCAATTAAGACACCATATTATAACTTGAAATGGCCCTATATCAAATATTTCATATTTGGACTTGATAATCAATTAAGAATGAATTGTCCTTTCGACGGAAGCTTTGTGCTAATCAATTCGATTATTTAATTAGCCCATAGATCATTTCCTTTTTTGGTGTTTCCAACTCCTATATAAAGGAGGTTCGCCTTCACTTCTTCTAATGCCACTTTCCAACGATTTACATTTTCTATTGGAATTCATTTCTCTAAGTTTTCTCTCACTCTCTCTCTAAAAAATATTTCTCTCACTTAATATTTCCTTAGTTCTTATGAGTGAAACTTTGCTTGTGAGGAAGAGTTATGTAAGTGTTCCTGGTGTTTGTAGCGGTAAAATTTTTGAGATTAAGTTATTGATTAACTTAACTCATAAAGCAAGAGTCGTCACCACACTTTTATTATTTCCAAAGGAAAAAGGAAAAAGTACGAACAAAACCCAAAGAAGTTTTAAAACAAAACCAATAAAAAGAGATAAGGGTCTGGGGGTTATTATGCAAAGGGAAGTTATTAGCATCCTAAACATCCATGGAACTCCATGGAAACCTCTTTGAAAATATGTACATTTTAGTTTGAAAAAGGTGTTGTTTGCAAAAGATTGGAGAGATGGGGAAAAAGTATGTTTTTTTCCTTAATTTTTGTGTTTGTCAATACTTTCGAAGTCTCGTGCCTACGTACCGACATAGTGCAATGGAGGATAAAAACATCGTAATTCGTGGTAAAAATATAGGAGATGTGTGTTTTGATTCTTTTTAATGAAAAAACATTTTGTCATTTTAAGGAGAATACTCAACTAGTTACCCACAAGTATGAGAACTTTGCATCATCATGAGAAGGACTCCAACTTGGATAAAAATCTACAAGTATGCCACTATCTCTCTTAGATGGAAAAGAATTATCATCAATACTATGGAAATATGATAATTATATCTCAACTATTGAAATGACTCATGTCTAAACTTTGAGAAAAGTTTTAAAAGGAAAAGTGCACAAAGGGCACAAAATGATTTGAGTGAGTTATTCATTTCTTAGTTTTTATAAATTTGTATGAATATACTTAAGATGGATTAACATTTATTGGGAAAAGGTTTTGAAAATCACTTGACAAAAAGTCAAGGTTTATTGAGAAAGTGGTTCAAGTTAGAAAACAAGAATGTTTTGAAAAGAGGGAGAAGATTTTGAAAATTAAAGAAAGAGAAGTGAAGAAGATACTATCCTAGAGCATAAAGTAAAAGCTAGGGAGGAAAGATCTAATAAAAATATAGCAAGCTTTATGACATAAGTCAAAAAGAATTCCCTCTTTTGGATTAAGCCTTAATTAATCCAAATAAGAAAATAATAATCCATGTATTAGATGAAACTAAAGTAACTCAAACAGGTACCTAAAACAAGTCCAAAGTCAAAGGTATCAGATGAATCCCAAGGTCTCAAATCACAATCTCCCAAAGTAAAGGTCAAGATCCTAGCTCTAAGTCCATAACTCTAGAACAATGCTAAGGATAGTAACCTCAAGTCCATGAATAAAGGGAAACAAAACTTTTCAGGTTTTTTTCTTTATTAATGTTTTTTACAAGGAAATGAAAGTCCCAACGGAAAAAGAACAAATAATAAGTCATAAAACAATATGATATGAGATGGTAAAATAAAAGCATAAAGTAAATAACAAGAAATAGAAGCATAAAATAAATGATATCAAAATAAATCTAGTGTAATAAGATGATAGTAAATTATGTTAGTGATAAAAAATGAAAGATATTTTGGTCATTTTTTGGATAACACTCAACTATTCACCCACAAACAAGAAAATATGAACCCATACATTACCATGAGAAGAGCTCCAACTTGGATAAAATCAACAAGTATGCCACTAGCTCTCACAAATGAAAAGGGAGCAATATTTTCACACAATATCATGAGGAATAAGAGACTTACAATATCACTTAGGAAAATGCCTTAATTTCGGGACAACTTTAGCGCTATGTTAAGCAATCGTAATTGGACTTATGTAGAAGTCACAACTATCTAAGGTCGGTCAATAATAATGTTAGTGTTAATAAATGCTAGAGAAGTAATATGTAAATCATTCTCCTAAAGTCATGCCACACAAAAAAGAAAAAAAGAAATGATCAAGCACAAAGGCTAGGACAAAATTATGCATCAATCCGAAGTACCTTAAATGATTCATGATCAATTAGGAGGTAGATTTGAAATGATGAAAGTTCATCAAGTACCAATCCATACATCATGAACAAAATGGATATAAGTCATCCCTTTGATCTTGAGGAAAGAAAGAGATAAAGAATAAGGGGGCAAGAGAGACCATACCCAAATTGGATCAAAGGTTTGATCAAGTCATCATCAAAATCAATCATCCATTTTGGTGGATTAAAGTTTTTACCCCATCAACATCCAAGATCCATTGAGTTTGATGAGACATATGGTCAAAATAACCATGATCCAAGGCCAACGTAAGTCAACAAAGATAAAAAATAAATATAAAATGTAACTAAATGAAATAAAAATGAACTAAAGTATTTTTATATGAATTTTAAAATGGAAATAAAAGAGAAAATCCATAAAGTCCTTCAAAACACCAAATAAATGGCCAAGAAAAATTATGGAAGGTTGGAAATAAAATAAGAAGTATATAATAAAATTTTCATAATTTTAAAATCTATAGAAGTATTTTTAAACCAATTAAAACAAAGTAGAAAAGTGGAAATTTAAGAAAATAAAATGTTGGAAATAAAAATCAGATGAAGAAAAATAAAAGAAAATTTTAGAATTATTTTGGTAACTTTTGGATGTAAGATGAATTTTCAATGAATTTTAAAAGAAAAAAATAAAAAGAAATAAAATCAGAAAAAATACAGAGCGTTGGATCAAGCCTCATTAATTGACATGTCAGATCCAACACGCCTCAGATTAGGGCACACGATGGAATTTAGATGGAATGAAACACAATATCTAATTCAAATTGAACCAATCAAAACATTTCAAATGTCCAACGTGTCTCCAAACTCAGACCTGAGATAAACTTCGGTCGTCTTCTCCGATGTTCCTCCACCAGAGTTTCATTGTTTGGTAAATTGAGGACACGAGACCACCACCAATATGATCGCCTCCTCATCATAAATTCAACCTCATGCTCCAAATTCATTTATCTAAACTGAGCACAGGAAATTTCAGAGAAGTTTCAGAAGCAAGCAAGCCACGAAAAATAAAATTAAATGATCAACATGATCAATCAACAATAGATAAGTTAGGGGAAAGCATCAGGGAGTGAAGGACTACATTGTAGTAACTTGTTTGAGTTTAAATGGTGCTCATAACTACCTTGTCCAAATGGTGATCAAAAGTTGATGAAACTTGATCTGGTTAGAGCATTTCAGGAGATCTCAGAGCTTGGGAATTGTTGCAAAAGCTTCAGAGGATGCCAAAGATGCTAATGGAAACAAAAAATTGGATTGAGATAAGCTGGAATTGAAAATACGATAGTTGAATTTTTCTAGAAAACTTCAGATTGCAGCAGGGGTTTCTTGGCTCTCAAAAGCTTGGAAATGAATGCAGTAGCTTCCTCTATTTATAGGGAATGTGTTTGGATCCAAATATGTGTGGAATCAAGCTTAATTCATGCAAAATGAATTTGATCAGAATGTGTGAAAAGTGTGACTTGTAATCCATCAAAACTCAGCCAAATGATGTGTTTCAAGGGTCAATTAAATTATGGGGACTTGGTTAAACATGTTTAGGTCTAAAATGTGTGCTAATTTGGCTTAGAATTGAGATTAGTGAAGTTCAAATTTCGAGCAATGGTGATTTCTTCAGTTCCAAGTCACCGTGTTCAACTTAATGGGGCATCTTGCTCAGGAGGCTTTTTGGTCCCATTCTTTTTTCAATGTGTTGACATCATAACCAAGATTAAAATGTGCCAAGAAAGGTTGCATTTGGATGCTAGAACACAAATTTATGTCATGTTGACGTTGGCAAGAGAAACTAGTCATATAACTTCGAAAAATTTAAGTATCCAATGGCTGAAAATGACCTATAATGTCTTAATGAATTCCATGGCCTTCCAAGCACAATTTGACTTTCATCATTGAAGAAAACCTTTTGAGGGCCTCGCAAATGGTATTCTGGAAAAATAATCAGGCTCAAATGTTGAAAATTAAAGAAGTTATGATCCTTGAAAGTTGGGAAAAAAACACTTGAAAATATGTCAAATTTCACTAAGTCCACAAATGACCTATAATGTCTCCAAACTTTTGATGATACTCCAAGCATAATTGCCTCTTATCATGTAAATATAAGTTGTAGACGATGTTGAGAAGAGTCGTATGCAAAAATAAGCATTCAAAAATGTTGAGAATTGAAGGAGTTGTGATCCTTGAAACTTTGACTTCAAATATTGACTTTTTGGTCAAACCACTTGGAACAAACTTATGTGCTTGAACTTTCCTTGCATTTAAAAGCACATGAATGATCATATGAACTCAAAATAAGGTGTACCTTAATTTCTCTTGATTAGATTGCTCAAATATTGAGGTAACTTGGTGAAGAAGGTATGAAAATAAACACATGAACCTTTGACTTTTCTTGAGAAGTAAGCAACAAAACTTTGATGTACTCTTGATCAAAATGAGATTGAAAGATGCTTTAGAACTTTAGAGGTCATGCATTTAAAGATAACCCTTTGAAAATTAATGGTTGACCATACTTTAACTTGAGGAATCAACACAAACTCTAGCCGAGGAGCCATGCTTGATACTCTTGATGAAAAGCCCTACCCTGCACAATAAACTTAAGGAAACAAGACATATTTTTGCTATTTTGATTAGTAGTTAAGAAATGAACATATAAACACAAGGGTAAAACACCAACAAAGAGGTGGTTGATGATCCTTGCAAAATCAAAACCTAAGGATGAGAGAGAGGGACCAAGAGGTGACCTTGTTTGTGTGCAAGGATGCCAATGGTATGTGAGATCTTAGGGTTAAAATTAGGGTATGACAGTGTTTGTTTAAATCTTGGGAGTGTGATAGTCTTGAGAAGATTGAGTTTGGTTCTTGAGATAAACCAGTTCTAAAATCTACTTTGTTGTTTATTGAGCTTTGTTGGAAAATTTATGTATCGGTTATTGAGATCAGCCTGAAAACCTCTAAGAAGGTTCTAGTTTAGTATGTGGTAAAAACATATGTAGTTGGGGATAAGCTTGTAAAAATATCAAGATTGGCTTGTATAAAGGTTCGTGGGCATATCCTAAAAAGCTCACAAGTTTATAGTCAAAATCTAAAGAAGACCTCTTGGGGACAGGACTCAGACAACGTTTGGCCAAACCTAGATAAGTATCTAGGGCAATCTCTCTAACCTTATCCTCTTTAAGTTCCTATATTTATTGTTTATTATTTATCTCTACTACAATTTACTCAAACAAAATTTCTACGCGGTCTTAATCGAGAATAGTATAAAATTAACCATGATTTTTAAATACCACAATTCACCCCTCTCTTGTGCTTGAAGTAATTTTTCCATTACGTGGCATCAGAACCTAACTCCTGTTAAAGACTAATCATATTAGTAGGAAAAATGACTTCTAGTTATTAACTAAACAAACCCCTACTCTTCAACGAAGAATGGTATAGTTAATGGAAAAAGAAAATAAAGTTTTTTCATATAAGAGACAGATCGTGGTATTTTAAAAGACGTGAAGGAAGGTTCATTTATTCCTACAAATAAAATTAATGGTGTTATAAAAAACAAATTTGAAAAGGATTTGACCAAAGATGATAAAGAAAATGTGCAACACTGTTTGAAAGTAAAAGTTGTCATTATTATCGCTCGTGATCACTCATGAAGGTACCACTAAGGTGAACAATGCAAGGTTGGGAACATTAACCCATGCATATGAAATCTTCATAATGATACCTGAAAAGAGAATTAATCAGGTGTACACACGATTTACCCATATCTTGAGTCATATGAGAACTCTAGGAAAAGCATTTTCAAATGAAAAATTGGTTATAAAAAATGTTAGATGCCTAAACCGTTTTTGACAACCTAAAGTCAGTGCGATTTGTGAATCTAAGAATTTAGAAACCATGGGCACACACACTCTCTTTGGTAAATTTCAAAAACGTGAGATGAAGCTGAAAAGACTTACTAATGATTGAAGCTAGCTGAAATATGCCCACCGAATGCATCGTACGCTCGAAGGTACAACATAATCGCCACCAAACTTTATTTATCCCAAAAAAAGGGAAGGGAAAATATCGATAAAACCCAAGGGAAAGAAATATAGAAACGGGTAAGGGAATCGGTTATGCAAGGGGAAGATATTGAGACCCCTCACATCCATGGTAATCCATGGGAACCGTTTTGAATGTTCTTGCTAGAATGGGTGTTATAATCTTCATGTGCCTGCAGAAAAGAAAGGGGGTTAAGAAAAGAGTGCTCGAGGAGGATTGTGGCCCTTATGCCTACATATTCTTATGGTGCAATAACAAAGTCATAGCCTCGTAGTTTGTGGGACAAAGACTGAAAAAGGGGGGGGGGGAGAAGAAAGAAGGATGGAGAAAAGTGCTCGCCAAGGATTCACATCCCCGTGCCTGCGTATCCTCAAAGTGAAATAAGAAAGTTAGAGCTCCGTAGTTCGGAGGACAAAGACTGAGAAAAAGATAAGATCATGGGGTGGTGTTTAAACCAAAAGGAGGAAGGTTAACTATAAAGGTGTGTCCTTGAACAGGAAATGAAATTGCAGTGGTGTTTACACTAAAAGAAAAGGAACTTGTCAAAGCTTGAGACTCACATGACAAGATCTTACCAAATCACTAGGTCTAACATGGTAAAGAAGAAAAAGCAGAAACTTGTCAAAGTGGGAGACTCACATGACAATGGTCTTACCGAAGCACAAGGTCTAACATAGTAAGGGGAGTGGTGTCAAAACTAATAAAGTGAGAATGACGATAAGGTGTATTTCAAAAAGAAAATGGTGTCAAAACCAAGAAAGGGGAATAACCATGAGGTGTATTCTTGAATTGTGGTGTCATAACCAAGAAAATAAGAATGACCATAAGGTGTATCTCAAAGAAAATGGTGTCAAAACCAAGAAAGGGGAATGACCATGAGGTGTATCCCTGAATTATGGTGTCATAACCAATAAAATAAGAATGACCATAAGGTGTATCTCAGAAGAAAAATGGTGTCAAAACCAAGAAAGGAGAATGACCATGAAGGTGTATCCCAAAAAGAAAGTGGTGTCAAAAACCAAGAAAGGGGAATGACCATGGAGGTGTATCCCAAAAGATAGAGACATTGCAATGGTGTTTAAACCAAGAGGATCTAAAAAGAGGAGCCATGAGGGCTAATTACAGACTTGATAGTGGATTTACTGGAATTGCACTAAAGTCTATGAATAGAGACAAATACTATGAGCAACTGGGTCATTCGTCCCGTAATCAGAGATATTCTAGACAATTTTAGAGAAAATCCCCTCTAATCATTCTCTATTGTTTAAGGCTTATGACATGAAAGCCTAGTTAAATATTGACAAGTTGTTGAAGGACGTTCCCAAAGATGCTTGTGGGGATGACTCATATGGATGATTGCTGAAGATAGTTGTAGTCCACTGAGGGTCTTGAACTTGCTAGGAGGTTGAATGCTCCAAGGTGGTATAGGTAATTCCCATCAAGTGACCAAGAGACTTAAGGTCACTTGAAAAATACAAATGGGAAATGTAACTGTAAGACCCCAAATTTTGACCCTAAGATCCCTCATGCTATGCATTATCATTAGGATCATACCTTGGCATCCTCCTTACCCCTTATTCATTGGGTTTGGTTTGGGAGAGATCACCAAGATCTATGAGATTGTAGCATACTTTGTATTTTATCATCTTTTCTAACCAAAAATACCAAAAATATGTCTTTGCATTTGTCTAACTCTTTTGTAGGTAGGGCACTTGATCACCTTTGATCTATCAAGCACACATCTAGGGTTAAGACCCTCATTGCTAAGAGCTCAACCAAGAAATGATCCACAATGGCTCTAGGAATCATATATGAGTCCCCATGATCTTTTCATGTTTTTATGATCAAGAATTCTTCAAGAGTTTGGAATTGGTTTGCCTTGGAAACCCTAGTTCATCTAGGTATCTTGTGTAACTTCTTCAACAAGCTTCTTCAACAATTGATCAAATATTTCAAGGTAAACTTCAAATTTCATCATCTTATGCATATATGATCTCCAATGAGTCCAAAAAGTCAAGATAATTTCAAGTTTGCAAGGTGGTTGATGGTGGTTGACCAGAGGAATTCATCTAATCAAAACTAGGGTCCCCTAGACCCTATCTCCTACAATTTTCATCATATGAAAATAATTCCAAGAGAAAAGTTACTCTAAATCACATTAAAAACAACTTTCATGTTGAGGTCTAGAGCTAGTTTTACTTGGAAAGTTAATTTTTATGTTGAAAGATTATAGGTCTTCTTGTCTAAACTCTAATTTGGAGGTCAACTTCCCAAGGCCATAACTTTCTTAATTTTTATGATATGAGATATTTCCAAGTTTCACAATAAAATTCAAGTTATGTACTTCAACTTTTATGTTTTAAGGAAGATCTAATTCAACTTTTATGAGCATGTGATATGAGGATACATTATAGGTCATTTTGGACCAATTCCATTGAACAAGTGATTTTCCTCAACTTCAAAAATGCATAACTCATTCATCCCAAATCCAAATGAGGTCAAATTTGTTACCACTTTAAAGTTTTTTTAAATATCTACAAATTTGATAAAGACACCTTTCTCATTTGAAGCTCACATAAAAAGTTAGCCAAGGTGGAATAAGTGAACATATGGCTTAACACTTAGAAAATTTTTTGACATGTTGAAATTTCCAAACTTCCACCTCAAAATTCATCATGATAAAAGCTTTAAATGAAAAAGTGATCAACATAAGAGTTATTCCTCTTGATCTAATTTTTCTAAAGAGTCCAATTTCATTAATTTTGGACAAGGTTTGAGTGGTTTACACATGGCTTGAACATGGCAACATCATTTGGCAAAGATCAACTTCAAACAGCTGCACACTTTTGCCTTGCATCCCAATCCACTTTCAGACTCAATTACATGTGATTATGGACTTAATTGAGTATCTTCATGGGCCTGTACACGTCCATGCAAGCATGCATCACTCAATTTCCAAATTTGGGAACAACTTTGAAGGTGCAAATATCACTTGCTTCAGCTATAAATAAGAGTCCATTGCATCAGAATTGGGGACCCTTGCGCGCCAGCTTTGACCCAAGACCTCTAACCCTCACATTTGAAAGGAAAACCTGAGAATTTTCTTTTGAAATTTGAGTTTGAATCTCACTATTTTGAGATTCAAAACTCTAGGGATCCAAAGCTTTGTTTCAATCCTAAGCCACTTCTGCAAGCTTCCTGAGTAAGATCAAACAAGAATCAAAACAAGAAAGATCAAGTTCTGCACAACATTGAAGGTATTTTCCAAATTTTTTCTTTTCTTCGATTCTCTCTCAATTCTCATCAATTCTCTTGGATCCTTGGTTGTCTGAAGTCTTACCAATGTAGGCAAGAAGATTGAGTTGCTTTGAGGCCAAATGAAGCAACTCAGTTCATGTACCTCAAATTTCAACTCCATGTATCTCTTAATATACTTGGAGTTAGGATGAATTGAGGCCAGATTCGTGATCAGTGTCATTTTTACTTTAAAATCATGTCATTCTTTTTCATTTTTGTGATGGTAATGAGAGAACCAGTCAAGCCAAGGTCACCTGAGAAGACGACCAGTGCTTTGCTCCGGTGATGAGCTGAATAGGTTCTGAGCCATAAGATCAAGTCATTTTGTTTTAATCACGAACGTTCCTTTTAAATACCATTGGTGTGGCGCGCTGACTCGAGTGTAAGATGGAACACATGTTTTGGTCCACTTGATCCGCCACCTCAATTAACGAGGGAGATCAAGTGGTCCATGTTTTTCTGATTAATTGATTTTCATTTTATTTGTTTTATTTTCATTAATTCATATTAAATTTAATATTGATCCAAAAAAATATGAGAGTTTCACCAAAAAAATTTAAATAAAATCCTCCTTCCTTTTCTGAATTAAAATTATTTTTTGGATCATTATTAATATTTTTCATGATTTAATTGATTTTATGAATATTTTTAATTGTTTAAAAATACTTTTAAGTTTCCAAAAATTATTAAAAAATTTCTCCAAGGTCCTTTGACCTTGTTTGACCTATGATAAATCTCATGGCCACTTCTTTGGTGTTTTGATGAGGTTTTAGGAAATTGACCAACCATAATTTAATTCAATGCATATTTTGTATTATTTTTAATTGTTTAAATGCCAAATAAATTATGTAGATCCATTTTAATTGACTTTGTGAGTTTGACTTGTGTTGTTGGGCCTTGGTCAAGGTTGATTTGACTTTGCTAGGTTAAGATCATTGAATTTAGGGGATTGATGGAATGTACATTCCATCTTCCAAAATGAATGAATGATCTTAATTTGGTCAAAGTTCTCCTTTGACCAATTTGTGTTGAATCCATTCCCCCTTCATCTTCATCCCATTCCCCTTCTTTATCCATTCATGTCATAGACCTATGATACCTCTATATCCTAAGGCTAGTTGATTGCAAAATTAACATAAGTATGGGTGAGATTAGGTCCCCCATTTTGCATATTCTTTTTGTGTGTGGCATGTTTCATGAGCATAGTTTATCATACTATGTCTATAACATATATTAGCACCAAAATTCTATTGCCCGACCTTAAATAGTTGTGACTTCTACATAAGTCCAATTACGTTTGCTTAACATAATGCTAAATTTGTGACACAAAAGGCATAGCATTCTAGTTAGTGAGATTGTAAGTCTCCCCTCTTTCATGGTATTGTGTGGAAACTTGACCTTTTTTCCTTCCTTTGGAAGATGTCTTGGTTCAAGGATCCATGCTAGTGATAAGTGGGTTGAGTGTTCTCCAAAGAATGACTTAAACAAAAACAAAGCAAAGGTAATACTAACTTCTAATCAACTAACAACTAACATTTAATTTCAAGTTATTTATATTTAATGCACTTTAATTTTTAAGCTTTATCCATTTGCCATTATTCATACCATTCAAGTTGTTTACTTTAAAGTCATTTTCACTTTGCCCATTTGGGCCATATTTTGTGATATATTGTGTTTGTATATACTTGTGCGTTTGTGTGGTCTTTTGACCTTAATGTACCTAATAAGAACAAAAACCCTGAAAAACACTTTGTGTGGACTGTTGGTTTGATATGAGACTATTGGACTTAGAATTTAGGCAACACTCCCTATGCAAAGGACTTGACCAATGCCAACTTTCATGAAACCAAGTACTTGTGAAGTGAACTTTCATCTGATACAAAATTGAAGATCCATTTGAGTTCATCTGCAACATGATCATTGTGAAACTGCTATCTTGAACTCATGTCTAATGCCATATTTTGGAAGTCATCTGATATATGGGCAATTTTTAAAGAAGATCATGGGGTTGCTAAGCTTAGATGTGGCTATCTTTATTTGATTCCTTTCTCTCCAACTTGCTATTTGTATATTGATTGTTGCTTGATTCTAAAGTCCAAGGGAAATTTGAGTTTCTATATGACATTCTTGTCTATTGGATTGCAACCCATTGGTCAGATCTTTTCAACTCTCAACTTTTAAATTTATGCTTAGGATTAGTCTCTTCATCTCCTCCCCACTTCTTTAATTTCAAAATCTCTCCCCTTTTGTTAAAATCTTCTTTGCTTGTGCTTGTTTTCTAAATTTAGACCATATTGCAAATTAGAAACTTTGGCCTTATGCCATTGCATTTTCAAACTTCTTTTCTTAAATAAACTTGTAAATAAACTTAATTATACTTGACTTAAAATTTTCAAAAGACAAAGAGAATTAACACTCATTCAAACCATTTTGGGCCTTTGGTACCTTTGTTCAACTTAAAATTTTGATAAAGGCAATGCACTCACTTTGAAATTGATACCACGAACTACGAGGTTCTGATCCCTCATTTTATATTGGTACGTAGACACAAGTCCAAAGGTCTTGTCAAACACAAAAATATAATTAATGAATTCTTTTATCATCCCCACACTCTATTTTATTGAAAACATCATTTTATACAAAAATACATATGCACATAAAAAAGGGCTCTCTAGGAGTACCTAAGACACTTTGGGTGCTAACACCTTCCCTCTGTGTGACCAACCCTCTTACCTGTAATCTCTGGCATTTTATTAGTTTTGATTTGAAAACTTCTTATCTTTTTTTGGGTTTTTTTCGTACTTTTCCCTTTTCCCTTGGAAATAATAAAAGCGCGGTGGCGACTCTGGTTTAATTGACGTCTAGTTTATCTATAGCTTGATGATCATGAATTTATCGCTATAGAAATTAAGTGGCGACTCTGCTGGGGAGTAGTCTCCAGTGGGTTTAGCCTACTCTTTTGTGTGTATATAATTGTATATTTGATGTATGTATATTTGCTTGTATGATATAATCTGCTTGTTGTACTTGGTGATCTCTGAGTGGTGAGATAAGTTCTAAACCTGAACTTGAGTCCAATTAAGATAGGAGGATGGTACAGTCATGTTCGACTTATGTGGAGTAGTCCTTAACAAGTTGGCTTGAGACCCTTCTACTCAGTGGAGACCCTTTTGGAGTTAGGAATGTCACACAAGTTATTTGTGGTTAGGCATTACTCCCTTGGGATGGTTCTTACCCAGACTCCATGCTTGTGACTCACAACAAACCCTTGATTCTTGGTTGATCCAATCAAGTCTTGTCAATATCAATGGAACTTGGGTGTTGATAAGGTGCAAACCATAATCCATCAAAATGGATGATTGATCTTGACAATGACTTGATTCATCCCTTGACCTTTGTTTGTTTGCCTTGTGTGTGATCCCTTATTTGTGATTGTTGCATTCATGCATTCATGCTCATCATAACATTCATCACACGGAAATTTCAAGGAACTGAGGTATTATTTGCAAATATTTTCAGACCATGGATTATGGACGAAGGAAGACTAAGAAGTACAACTTTAGATGTTCGGATTCGAAAGAGTTAAGGAAGCTATCATCTTTTGTATTAGATCCCTTGGACTTTAAATAACATCATGGGAAGCTTCTGTCTATTTTGCCTGCTGATGTGATTGAAGGACTCTTGAGTGTGTTGGTTCAGTTCTATGACCCTCTCTACCATTGCTTCATTATTCCTGATTATCAGCTTGTGCCTATGTTGGAGGAGTATTCCCATCTCTTGGGAATACCTGTTTCTAGCAAAGTTCCTTTTAGTTGATTGGAAGAGATTCCCAGATCTCATCTTATTGCTGAAGTCCTTCACTTGAAGAAGTCTGAGATAGAAGTGTAGCGGGAAATTCATGATCATCAAGCTATTGACAAGCTAGAGATCAATTAACAAGAGTCTCCACCGCGCTTTTATTGTTTCCAAGAGAAAAGGGGAAAAGTACGAACAAAACCCAAAAAGTAAGAAGTTTTCAAATAAAAACTAATAAAAGTCAGAGATCACAGTGTAAGACCCCAATTTTGGCCCTAAGATCCCTCATGGCTTATATCATATCATATCATGGCCTCAAGGATCATTACATACCTTTGTTTCCCTCCTAGTGGGTGGGTATCTTGTGAGTGTGGTTCTTGATCACCAAGCATGTATTGCATTTGTATATCATTGCTTTTCATTTGTTTACTAACCAAAGATACAAAAATATTGTCATCTAACCATGTTACTTGCAGATGAAGCAAATTAGGTCAAATCAGTCAAAGTCAGTCATTGAGATAGATGGTGGCCATTCTTGAAGAATTTGGGCACCATGATCATTCATCAAGAGTTCATATGAGTTGTGACATTATTTTGAATCAAGATATCAAGTGGTAGGGGCTTGGAATTCATCAGAACATGGTTCAGTCAAGCAAAACCCTAGCAAAGTCAACTGAAGTCAACTGTGGGTCAACTGTGCATTTAATCAGTGATTTGATGGTGGGAATTGGTTTGAGAGGTCTCATTCATGTCCATATAAGCCTCATATAACATGTCAAACATCCACAGTGAAGAATTTGAAGTCAGACAAGAAATTTCCAAAAATAGAAAGTTGACCTGTAATTGGAATTTGCCAAAAATGGAAAGTTCTTCTCCCCAACATTACTTCATCATACAAGCTTCAAATGAATTTTTGTCCAACATGAAGGTTGAAGATCTTGTTCTCCCATTTCCAAAAAGTCCAAGAACACTCATTTCTCATGTGTGGTTGGCAAGTTATGATCAAATCATTCTCAAATATTTTTTGAACTTCAAAGTGGCATATCTTCCAAACCATTTGGCCAAATTGAGTGAGGTTTTTTGCTACAAGTCATATTTGATGTGCTCTATCCAAATCCTTCATCACATTTTACCAAAACTCAACCAATCAAAATGGCATTTTTTAGTTGACTTGAATTAAAAAGGAAAGGTAAAAAAGTTGACTTTCAAAATAGCCATTTGCTACACTTTATACCAATTGAACTTGACTAAAAATGACATTTTGGACGTGCTTAAGGCCCATTTTCGCAGCTGTAGCACATGGACATGCAACTTAAGTGAAATCCATCAATTAACAAAAAACACTCCATTTTGAGCTAAATGCAATTAACCATTCATTAACCAAACTTAGCTCCATTAATCACAGTATATATTTCACTTTTCTACTGAGAAAGCCCTAGCCACCATTTCACAAAACAGATCAAAAATTCCTTTGCTCTCAAAACACTCATTTCTATTTTTGAACTTTTTCTGATAAATCTTCAAAGAGCTCGAGCTTGGTTTGATTGTTTCATCATATGCCATCCTTTTGGAAGCTGTAGCAAGCATCAAATCTCAGCTGTAAAGCCTCTCATACCACTGTTACATTAAAGCTTCATCCATGGCAGATCTTGATTGGAGCTGTTTCAAAGGTTGTTTAGCTAAAATTCATTCTCCATTCGTCAATACAAACCTCCTTGTACATCTGTTTCAGCCTTTTGCAACCAAACAACCACTGTATCATCACTGTGCTCCAAATCAAGTAAGATTTCGAATCTCTTTATTTTCAAAATCATGCTATACTTTAGAAAGAACTCTCCATGCTGATTATTTTGAAACTTGAATCATGGAAAATGGTTGAATATTGAGAGAGATACATGGATTCAAAGTTGTGTATTCAAATATGTTTTTGCTTGGTTCTTTCTTGTTAGCATGAGTCAGCGAAAATTAAGTTTAGATTGTTGATTAGCATGGTTTGCTGGTTTGATTGGTATGTTTGTTTGCCATTTCTGGAAAAAAAATTCATCACGATTGTTGATGATGATGAACAGTAGCGGAAACCCTAAAAACCAAACCCAGAATTTTTGTTTTAATCGCGTTTGGCTTTTGCTTGCATGAAGTTTACTGTTTGATTGCCATGCACCAGTCATTGGCCAACACGTCCTTAAGTGAAACGCAGAGTTTCACTTAAGAGACCAGATAATTACGGTTATGCCACTGCTGTTTAATTAATTCAATTAAATCATTTTATTTTTCAATTTTTATTTCATTTGATATGCCAATCTTCCAAAAATCATAAGTGCTTCAATTTTAATCCAAATTTGATGGGATTTTTTGTGGAATGCTCCTCTTGACCTCTAGTTTTTTATGGTGATTTTTCCAGATTTTTTGCACGTATGGATTTTAAAATGTGCTAGGGTTTGCTCATGTTGTCCATTTTATGTATGTCTTGCCAATTGCCTGTGAAATGATGATACATTATCCAATGCTTCCCAAATTTTTTGTGCTTAAACTAGACATGTTCATGGTGATTTTGGTGTAGAGTTTGTGAATTTATCATTGCTGGTTGTTGAGTTATGATTTTTTGAATAGGGGTGTGACAATTTGTGTCACACCATTCATGTCCAACTTCATGATTTTAATTACCATGCTTATTGAACTCAAATTGGTCTGGATTTTCGCATGAACATACTTGTGGATGTCTAGTTTACATATGAATTGTTCTGGAATTATTGATGGCATTTCCTATTTGTTTGGAATTGTCTCCCCTGTTTGGTCATTTGTTGACTTTTTGTGACACATGTTTGTATTTGATTTGTGAAATTCTCATGCTTAATTGGATGGACATGAAATTTGACATGTGAATTGTAGACATCTTAATGTTTGTCATGGTTTTAGTCCCATTCATTTATCATGTGTTGTCACTGTTTTATGATTTATTGAAGTTGGTGCATGTTTTGATGCTTTGTATGAGTATGCTTGAATTTGCTTTGACTTTCTGATTTTCATTGACCTACTTCCCTTGATCCAAATGAGTTGAAATTTGGTATGCTTATGATGTTATGGATGATGTTTGATCATGAATTATTTGAGATTTTTTTGAAAAGTTTGTGATTGGTTTTGACTTGAATCATTCTGTTGACTTCTATGAGCTTCTATATGACATGTTTTGACCTAATTTGTTTGTGAAATGATAATGATGAATGATATGAACATGAAACAACTTGGGTTTGCTTCTTGATTGATTTGTCTTGACTTTGGGCACTTGTCCCTTGCTGTTTTAAACTTTTTTTATCTCTTTTTGACCCTAGGCTTGTCCTAGTGGTCATGTTGCTCATGTTTAAGTTTGTTGTTTCAGGTTAAGCAACAAATGTTTCAAAGAGATCATTACAAATTGAATGAGCTTGATTGATTATCATGAACTAACTTGTTTGTTTTGTAGGTTGCTTGGCTCACATGCTTTGAGCTTTGTGCATTGCACATTTAACTGATTGTGTTGACTGTTGATCTCTATCTCATTTTGATTTAACTTTGAATTGTATACTGATGTTGTCTGACTGGTTTCAGGTACCTTTAGTTGCTTATAGTTCTTTAAGAACTTGCTTTGCTTTGCTTAATAGCAATTTGCATTGAGGTATAACTTCTTATCTTCATGTAGTCTGGAAAATCTGGCCTGTTACTTGGCCAGGCGACTGTCTGAAGTCCTCCTTAAGAGGCAATGCTTGTGTGTGTTTACATTTGTCCCAAGCAGGAAAAGTCCTTTGAATAAGGCAATTGGTAGAACCCAAGAGATATGCAACCTATCTCCTACTATTCTGTGTGTCACTCACCTTGCTCACACCACATGTGTTGATGCATAGTGAGTAAAAACCCAAGATCTATCGAGTCAATAATCTGTGGAGAGAGTTCCTACTTTCTGAACTCCCACACCTTCTGATATTCAAATGCTCTCCCTGGCCAGACATAAGAGCAATGAGGCACACCCCTCATATCTTTTCATCTGCTTCACCTTAGCCCCTCAATGGCAAGGTTAAGAGCACCATTAACCCTATTCCAGTTGGCTTCAATGCCTAACCCTTTGTGTGAGCCTGATTGTTTGGTTATAGTGTGTGCTGAATGACTTTAATTGATTGATTGCTTACCTCATATACACATGTCTTCTTGCATGCTTTGTGCATTTATCATCATCAATTACTCATTAGTGCATGATCATTTCATTTGTCTCTGTGACATATCTTTGTTGTTTGCCCATTGAGGACGATTGTAAGACCATCCATTGGCCATTGTTCCTATGATATGGAAGTGAGTATAAGACCATCTCATTGGCCACTCATCTTCTCTTTGCTTGATGCATTTGCATTTGTTGTATGTGAGGATGCAATTGTAAGTCCCTGCAAGTTGGCTTTTGCTTTCCTATGATCATACGTTGGATATTGGTATAAGCCCAGACAGATTGGCATCCGGTATCCAAGTTTTGTTTTGTTTTAGGAGATTGGAATAAGTCCATCTATTGGCTTCCGACATCCTTGTTTCTTTGTTTAGGAGATTGGTGTAAATCCATCTATTGGTATCCGGTATCCGCTTTTGTTTGTGAGATTGGAGTAAGGCCATTGAGTGGCATCCGGTATCATTTGTTTGCTTATTTTGCTATTGCTCATTGCCTATTCCAAAGGACACACTTGAATCATCTTCTATATGATTTCAAGAAGTGAACCTCCTAGGAAGTTTTACAATCCATCCTCATCCATTCATCCCTCTTTGTCCTAAACCTTTTCACACCTTACTTTCAAACTCGAGATAGATATTGTGCAAACATCTTCATATTTTCAAATTAAAAACCTGGACCCCAAGTCCTTGACTTTTTTTCAAACTCCATTTCATAATACTTCTTTTGAATCAATCTTAATCATACTTTGACCCTACTTTCATAATCACAATCAATTAACTTCACCCATTCATTTGTTTTGGCTTTGTCCATTGTTAATCTTTTCACACATTAGCCATAGGTTTCAATTATCATTGTGGTTGATGTAAACCTCACCTTATCCTTAGTGAGTCGACTATAAGACTTCCGTACTGAAAACAGGGTTAACCCCTCTAGTACGTCGAAGCTATCCTCGCATGGTGGATGTTGGTCTTGGTCGAGTTTTCTCCCATTGATAATGAAGAGCCTCAGTGCTATTGTTTAAAATTGAACTCACTAACTTTTGGAAATCTTTTAGCCGAACTACGGCGTTTTGATCCTTACCTTTGATGGAAGGTACGTAGGCAACAGGTTCATCCGTTCGAACACAAAA
Source organism: Lathyrus oleraceus (assembly GCF_024323335.1). Classification (NCBI taxonomy): domain Eukaryota; kingdom Viridiplantae; phylum Streptophyta; class Magnoliopsida; order Fabales; family Fabaceae; genus Lathyrus; species Lathyrus oleraceus. The sequence continues at coordinate 83,526,381 of NC_066583.1, read as the reverse complement.
ATAATTAACTTGTACATTCTTTTCTCATCATCCCATTCATGTTTGCACAATAATATTTCAAAACAAATAACAATTTTATACAACAAGTGTGAAAAGGGCTCCCTAGGAGTACTTAGGACGTAGTGGGTGCCTAACACCTTCCCATTGCGTAATTTACCCCTTACCCAGACTCTCTGATCTTTTCATTAGTTTTCTACGCGTAAAACTTCTTAGGCTTTTGTTCGCTTTTTAGCCAGTCCTTTGGATAAATAAAAGTGCGGTGGCGACTCGAATTCTTTGTATGCTTTGCTTATGGTTTAATCAATAAATCATATAGCGACGAATACACCGCTACAGAAAAGTGGCGACTCTGCTGGGGACATCGATCCTTGGTGGTATTGCCTACTTTTCACCCTTGTTGTGTTATATTGTTATTTGTTATATGACATATTTTTGTACCATTTGGGATAACTGTATTAATTGTAATGTTTGAATTGCTTGATATACAATTGTTGTTTGCTTTGGTGATCTGTGAGATGAGTTCTATACCCGAACTCGAGTGCACTCTAGGATAGGAGAATGGCATAGTCTTGTTGACTGGTGTGGAGTATTCCTTAGCCAGTTGACTTGCGAGTCCATTCACTTGGTGGAGGTCATGTTGATTTAATAATGTCACACAAGTTATTTGTGGTTAGGCATTATTCTTTCAATCATGTGCCGCAGAAGCCAAGGACCGTAGTTTACCAAACCCATCTTGGCCTATTTTTTAGGATGTAGTGCGGAGGTCGTTCAGATGTAAGTTCTGATGCGATTGTTACGCGATACTACACTCATAAGAGTTTCTCTTGAGAATATTTTTGGAATACGAGTATTCGTTCCTCCGATAATATTCGAAAGATGGAACGATGATTATGGGAACCTCTGGTAGAACATGTATGGCAGGTTTAAACCCTAGTACACTCCCTTTGGGTGGTTCTTAACCGAGACTCCATGCTCATGACTCTCAACAAACCCGTGATTCGTGGTTGAGTCGTTCAGACAACCTTAATATCAATGGAACCTGGGTGTTGATCAGGTATAAAACCTAAATCCCCCCAAAAGGGATGGTTGATATTAAGGATGTTCGAGCCGGTTCATGTACCGTTAATATCAATGGAACTTGGGTGTCGATAAGGTGAAAACCTAAATCCACCAAAATGGATGATTGATATTAGGGATACAATGAGCTTTCCCATGACCTTTGTTTGGTGTGACTTGCTTGATCCTTGAGTGTGATTGTTGCATTCATGCATTCATGCATTCATCTGCACTTCATGTCATCAGAAAAAAGAAAATTTTCAAGGAACTTAAAGGGTTTATTTGCAAAATTTTCAGACATGGAAAGACCAAAAAGGCATACAAAGAAGTACAGCTTTAGACAGCCCGATGTAAAAGAGTTAAGGAATCTGACATCTTATGTATTAGATCCCTTGGGTTTCAAAGCTCGCTATGGGAAGCTTCTACCTCTGCTGACTACTCAGGTTGACGAAGGGCTGATGAGTACTCTGGCTCAGTTTTATGATCCGTTGTATCACTGCTTCTTATTTCCGAACTTCCAGTTGTTGCCAACCTTGGAGGAATATTCTCATCTCATTGGGATTCCGATTCTGGATCAAGTGCCGTTCAGTGGCCTAGAGAGTATTCCGACTGCTCGAGAGATTGCCAGCTTGTTGCACATAGATGAAGATTTGATCAAAGCTAATCTGACTACCAAAGGCGAAATTCAGGGTTTTCCTTCCGAGTTCCTCATTGCTCAAGCTACCTTTTATGGGAAGGCCATGAGTGAGGATGCCTTTGAGGCTTTGTTTGTGCTGCTCATCTATGGATTGGTGTTGTTTCCCAACTTCGACAAGTTCGTGGACATGAACGCTATTAGGATCTTCTCAGTTCTTAATCCCATTCCAACTTTGTTGGGCGATGCCTATGTCTCTTTGCATCTGAGGAACGCAAAGGGTGGAGGAGTTATTGTCTGCTGTCTACCCCTGCTGTACAAGTGGTTTATTTCGCACTTGCCGCAGACAGTTGCTTTCAAGGAGAACAAGGGATGTCTACGGTGGTCTCAGAGACTTATGTCTCTCACTAATGATGATATCACTTGGTATGATCGCGTGTATGATACCGTTCAGATCATTGACTATTGTGGTGAATTCCCTAATGTGCCTCTTCTTGGCACATGTGGTGGGATCAGCTACAATCCTATTCTCGCGCGACGTCAACTTGGGTTCCCCCTGAAGGATAAACCTCATAACATTCTGTTAGAAGGTGTGTTCTTCCAGGAGGGTAAAGATCCCCAAGGCCTGAAATCCAGATTTGTCCGTGCTTGGCGCAGTATTCACAAGAAGAGTAGGAACGAGTTGGGTCCAAAGAACTGCATTGCTTTGGAGCCATACACCTCTTGGGTCAGACAGAGAGCTGCCGTGTACTTAATGCCATATGATCATCCGAGACCTACACCGTTGGATGTGGCTGGGCCTTCAACCCTCCCTACCCAACGTGTAGAGGAGTTGAGCGAAGAAGACCTTTCACGTGCTTGGATCTGTGAAAGAGAAGAATTGCTTCAGCAGCTTAAGGAGAAGGACGCTATGATTGAGTTCCTCGAGCATCGAGTGATCGACGATCCGAACGACACTTGGACCTCTCTGCTTCCTCAGTCTTCCAAATTCTGGAAAAGGAGGTATGATCGACTTGCAAAGGAGAAAGCAGATATGGAAGCGGCCTATGAGAGAGAGATCAAGAAGCTGTGTACTTCTCGTCTTCCAGCATCCCGAGCTTCTAGGGATCCATAGGATGTTATTTGCCTTTTCTCTTTGTAATAATCAAAATGCTGTACTTCTTTGTCTTGATATATTGAATGAAATATTTTCCATGAGAAATTAAAATGCTTTAACTATTCAAAATATTGCAAATAATACCCTAAGGGTTCCTTGAAAATAAATAAAGCATTTGCACAAGCATTTCATGCATCATTTTTGCATAAGCAGGTACCCTTTGTTTCTGGTCTTCTTGTCCTAACTCTGTGTTCTTCATTTATTTTGAAGACAAGCTGACTCACCGGTATTATACGCGAGTCAATTCTGCGAGAGTTATGGAGCAACTAGAACAAGAGAACAGAGAATTGAAGGAAGAGGTCGCCAGACTTGGCGCTTTGATGGAGCAACTCCTCGCTGCTCAAAATCAACCTGCTCAACCTCCTGCAACTCCTGCCCAGAGGACGGTTATTTCAGAAGTCTCCACTTCGACTGTGCCAGTCAGTGCTCATGTGCCCAATGTTATGTCAGCCGGGTTCCCTTGGGGAATGCCTCCAGGTTTTATGCCAGATATTCCCGCGCCAACATTTGCTCACATGCCGGCATCTAGCCCGGTCCCTGTTCCCGCTCCTCCTGTCGTGCATACCATGCCAAGGGTAGACGACACCATCTATCACTCCGAGCCATCTGAGGGCTCAGACATTCACGAAAAGATGGATGCCATGAACGACCAATTCCTTGAGCTGACAAAGGAATTGAGGACTCTTCGAGGAAAAGATTTGTTCGGCAAGTCTGGTGCCGAGTTGTGCCTTGTTCCCAGTGTGAAGATACCGATCAAATTCAAAGTACCTGACTTTGAAAAGTACAAGGGGAACACCTGTCCACTCGCTCACCTGGTCATGTACGCCAGGAAGATGTCCACCCAGACTCATAATGATCAGCTCTTGATTCATTATTTCCAGGACAGCTTGTCCGGTGCTGCGCTCAGATGGTACATGAGCTTGGACAGTGCCAATATCAGATCCTTCAACGACCTTGGCGAAGCTTTCGTCAAGCAATATAAGTACAACGTTGATATGGCGCCTGACCGAGATCAACTCAGGTCCATGTCGCAGAAGGACAAGGAAACGTTCAAAGAGTACGCTCAGAGGTGGCGAGAGCTGGCAGCTCAGATCACTCCACCGCTTGAGGAGAAAGAAATGACCAAGATCTTTTTGAAGACTCTTGGCTCATTCTATTATGAGCGGATGGTAGCAAGCGCTCCCTCTGATTTCACCGAGATGGTGAGCATGGGGATGCGTCTCGAAGAAGGTGTCCGTGAAGGACGATTGGCGAAGGATGAGAGCTCTTCTTCTAAACGATATGGGGCGTTTAAGAGGAAAGAAGGGGAAACACATGCTGTGCAATCCCAGCCCAAGCATAGAAGACCCTCTGTTGAGAGGAAGCCCGCACGTCGTGCCGGTCATCAGCACCAGGTGGCTCATATAGCACCTGTCTTCAAAGACAATGCTCAGCAACATCAGCAATACCAACATCAACAGTATCAGCATCAACAACAATATCAACAACCTCAGTACCAACAACAACAGTCTCGTCCACAACAACAGGCTTACCAGCCTCGTGGTAGCACAAGTAATCAAGCGAATGTGAGTTATGATAGGAAGAAGATCAGTTTTGATCTGATTCCCATGTCTTACGCAGAGTTATATCCCTCTCTAATAGAGCGGAAGCTGATTACTCCAAGAGATCCTCCGGCTATACCGGTCAACCCTCAGTGGTGGTATAAGCCTGACCTGCACTGTGTCTATCATTCTGGCGCTCCGGGCCACGATATAGAGAATTGTTTTCAGCTGAAGACCAAGGTTCAGGACCTTGTAAGATGTGGTATTCTGAGTTTTGAAGATTCAGGTCCAAATGTCACCAAGAACCCATTGCCTGCGCATGGGAAATCTGTCAATATGATTCAGGAATGCCTTGGGAAGTACAAGGTCAGGTATGTGAGCCACATTAGGCAGTCGTTGGTTGAACTACATCGTTTGCTGTGTCAGTACAACTACTTAGAGCATAACCACGACAAGTGCCGCATCTGTTCTGTGAACCGCTTGGGTTGCGACCAAGTACGCAGAGAGCTTCAAAAGCTATTGAATGAAGGTACCATTGAGATTCTGCAAAATCGCAATGTTGATAAAGCTGAGCCTGAAGTAAACGTCATCTCACCAGTGTTCAAGTTACCCGAGCCTGTTGTTATTCGTTACAATAGCAACAAGCCGAAGGCTTCCCCTTCCTTGATCATTAAACCTGCAGGCCCTGTGCCTTACTCTTCTGACAAAGCTGTGCCATTCAGATACAACCCTGTTGCTGTACAAGATGGGGTAGAAGTGCCTTTGCCTTCAACTTCTGTGACCAATGTCGCTGATGTAAGTGGGTTGACCCGAAGTGGTCGTGTGTTTTCTGCGCCTCCTAAGGCTGTTGCTTCTGATACGGTTGAGCGTCCGGTTGGGACCGCTGTGAATAGTCAGAATCAGGCACGTGATGTTGCCAAACCATCCTCCTCCGTACAAAAAACTCCCGTTTCTTCAGTTGGCCCGAGTGGCATTGTAGATGAAGAATCTGATGAGATACTGAGGCTCATCAGAAAGAGTGAGTACAATGTTGTAGACCAGCTTCTACAAACGCCATCCAAGATTTCCATTCTTTCTCTGTTGCTGAATTCAGAACCCCATAGGGAGGCTCTGCAGAAAGTCTTAGATCTGGCGTATGTTGATCACGACGTCACCATTGAGCAGTTTGATAGTATTGTTGCAAACATTACCGCTTGCAACACTTTGAGCTTTTGTGACGCTGATCTCCCCGAGGAGGGAAGAGACCACAACATGGCTTTACATATCTCCATGAATTGCAAATCTGATGCAATGTCCAATGTGCTGGTGGACACTGGATCTTCTCTAAATGTATTGCCAAAGACCACACTCTCCAGATTGTCATATCAAGGTCCTCCTATGAGGCAGAGTGGGGTTGTTGTGAAAGCATTCGATGGGTCGCGTAAGACCGTGATTGGGGAAGTTGATCTCCCTATCAAAATTGGACCAAATGATTTCCAAGTTACCTTCCAGGTAATGGATATCCACCCATCTTATAGCTGTCTCTTAGGTAGACCATGGATTCACGAGGCTGGAGCCGTGACATCCACCCTACACCAGAAGCTGAAATTTGTGAAAAATAAGAAATTGGTTGTAGTAGGGGGGAAAAGGCTCTCCTGGTTAGCCATCTGTCTTCTTTCTCGTATATTGATGCTGAGGATGAAGTTGGAACTCCGTTCCAAGCTTTGTCTATTGATGAACCAATTGAGAAGAAGTCTCCATCATTCGCTTCCTACCGAGATGCTAAGCTGGCCATTGAATGTGGTGCAGTCGCTGGTTTAGGGAAAGTGATTGAGCTCGAAGACAATAGATCCCGGGCTGGCATTGGCTACTGTTCTGGGGCATTTAATGAGCAAGGTTTGTTCACAAGTGGAGGATTCATCCATGACGATCGACCTGAAGAAGAGGAAGCTGCTGCTATCTTGGAAGAGGATGCAGAAGACGTGAACAACTTCGTTATTCCTGGTGGTGTCTGCCACAATTGGGTCGCTGTAGATGTTCCTACAGTCATCCATAGATCAGAGTAATTGTTCACTTTGTTTGAAACCCTTCTCCCATGCCCAAAGGAGAAGTGATGACATTGTTGGCAAAGCATATATACAATGATGTTTTCATTCAATTAATGCATTGTTAAACATTTGTTTTTCCATTTGTTTTCACTTTTTGCTTTTTCATGAAATCAGTGATCACAAAAAACCCATAAAAACAAGAATAAAAACAATCTTTTTCATCTGCATAATGGTTTGTTTGTTTAAATTCTGAAGTTTTTCCTTAACTAAAATCATTATGCAGGTTGATCTTAAAACCCATTGAACATAATGATCCAACGCCATCTCCTAATTTTGAATTCCCTGTATTTGAGGCAGAAGAAGATGACGTTGAAGGGATTCCTGATGAGATTACCCGTCTCCTTGAGCATGAAGAGAAGATCATTCAGCCGCATCTCGAAGACTTGGAAACAGTCAACTTGGGGTCTGAGGATTGTGTTCGCCTGGTGAAGATTGGGGCACTTCTTGAAGGGTCCGTCAAGGAAGAGTTGATCAGTTTGCTACGAGAATATTCAGATATCTTTGCTTGGTCCTATGAAGATATGCCGGGTTTGGATACAGATATCGTTCAACATTTCCTGCCTTTGAAGCCTGAGTGCGTGCCTGTGAAGCAGAAGCTCAGAAGAACTCATCCAGATATGGCAGTGAAGATCAAAGAGGAAGTTCATAAGCAAATTGATGCGGGGTTTCTGGTGACTTCTACATATCCTCAATGGGTGGCCAATATTGTGCCTGTTCCTAAGAAGGATGGAAAAGTCCGTATGTGTGTTGATTATAGAGATTTGAATAAGGCTAGCCCGAAAGACGATTTTCCTCTACCACACATTGACATGTTGGTAGACAATACAGCTAAATTCAAAGTCTTTTCCTTTATGGACGGATTTTCCGGATATAATCAAATCAAGATGGCACCCGAGGATATGGAGAAGACAACATTCATCACACCTTGGGGAACATTCTGTTATCGAGTGATGCCCTTCGGTTTGAAGAACGCCGGAGCCACGTATCAACGAGCTATGACTACCTTGTTTCATGATATGATGCACAAGGAGATAGAGGTCTACGTTGACGATATGATTGCTAAGTCCCGAACGGAAGTTGAGCATATTGAGCATTTGTTGAAGCTTTTTCAGCGTTTGAGGAAGTTCAAACTTCGCCTGAATCCGAACAAGTGTACATTTGGAGTCCGTTCAGGCAAATTGTTGGGTTTTGTGGTAAGTGAAAGAGGTATTGAGGTTGATCCTGCAAAGGTCAAAGCAATACAAGAGATGCCCGCACCCAAAACTGAGAAGCAAGTCCGAGGTTTTCTTGGCCGCTTGAACTACATTTCCAGATTTATATCCCACATGACTGCCACATGTGCGACGATATTCAAGCTTCTTCAGAAAGATCAGTCTCATGATTGGACCGAGGATTGCCAGAAAGCTTTCGACAATATCAAAGATTATCTGTCTGAACCTCCGATCTTGTCTCCGCCTATGGAAGGAAGACCTCTGATTATGTATTTGACAGTTCTTGAAGACTCGATGGGTTGTGTACTCGGTCAACAAGATGAATCAGGGAAGAAGGAATTTTCTATATACTACCTCAGTAAGAAGTTTACTGATTGTGAGTCTCGGTACTCTATGCTTGAGAAGACGTGCTGTGCTTTAACTTGGGTTGCTAAGCGTTTGCGCCAGTACATGATAAATCATACAACTTGGTTGATATCCAGAATGGATCCAATTAAGTATATCTTCGAGAAGCCTGCTTTAACTGGGAGGATTGCCCGTTGGCAGATGTTGATGTCTGAGTATGATATTGAGTATCGAGCTCAGAAGGCTATCAAAGGTAGTATCTTGGCTGACCATTTAGCGCACCAGCCAATCGAAGATCATCAGTCTGTCCAGTGTGACTTCCCTGATGAGGAAATTCTGTATTTGAAGATGAAAGATTGCGACGAGCCTACACTTGATGAAGGTCCAGAACCTGGTTCCAGATGGACGATGGTGTTTGATGGCGCTGTTAATCAATATGGGAATGGAATTGGGGCAGTAATCATTACTCCTCAAGGTTCACACATTCCGTTTACAGCAAGGCTAACTTTCAAATGCACGAATAATATGGCGGAGTATGAAGCCTGTATTATGGGACTTGAAGAAAGCATTGATTTGAGAATCAAGTATCTTGATGTGTATGGCGATTCGGCCCTGGTTGTTAATCAGATCAAGGGTGAATGGGAGACGAATCAACCTGGTCTCATCCCATACAGAGATTATGCAAGGAGAATTTCAACATTCTTCACAGAAGTTGAATTTTATCACATTCCCCGAGAGGATAATCGGATGGCAGATGCTCTGGATACGCTTGCTTCCATGATTGTGGTCAGATGGTGGAATGATGTCCCCAATATCACTATGATGCGCTTGGACAGACCAGCTCACATATTTGCAATCGAAGAAGTGAAAGATGACAAGCCTTGGTATTTTGATATCAAGAATTTCCTCCAAAACCAGGTCTACCCGCCTGGGGCATCTGCGAAAGATAGGAAAACTTTGAGAAGGTTGTCAGGCAGCTTCTACCTCAGTGGTGAAGTGTTGTATAAGAGAAATTTTGATATGGTTTTGCTCAGATGCGTGGATAGACACGAAGCAAACCTATTGATGACTGAGGTCCATGAGGGTTCATTTGGTACTCATTCCAATGGACATGCCATGGCTAAGAAGATGTTGAGAGCAGGCTACTATTGGCTGACAATGGAGTCTGACTGTTGCAAATATGTGAAGAAATGTCACAAGTGTCAAATTTATGCGGATAAGATTCATATTCCTCCGACACTTCTGAATGTGATTTCGTCACCATGGCCTTTCTCTATGTGGGGAATCGACATGATCGGCATGATTGAGCCGAAAGCGTCCAACGGACATCGGTTTATTCTCGTAGCAATTGATTACTTCACCAAATGGGTTGAAGCCGCTTCGTACGCAAATGTAACCAGGCAGGTGGTTGTGAAGTTTATCAAGAATCAGCTGATTTGCCGTTACGGTGTGCCAGAGAGGATCATTACTGATAATGGATCTAATCTGAATAACAAGATGATGGATGAGTTGTGCGCTGAGTTCAAGATTGCACACCATAATTCTTCTCCCTACAGACCTAAGATGAATGGGGCTGTTGAAGCTGCTAATAAGAATATCAAGAGGATCATCCAGAAAATGACTGTCACGTACAAAGATTGGCATGAGATGCTGCCATTTGCTTTGCATGGATATCGTACGTCTGTACGCACTTCAATAGGGGCAACCCCTTTCTCTCTTGTTTATGGCATGGAAGCTGTTCTCCTAGTAGAGGTGGAGATCCCATCAATGCGAGTCTTAATGGAAGCCAAGTTGACTGATGCTGAATGGATTCAGAGTCGTTACGACCAACTGAATTTGATCGAAGAGAAGCATTTAACTGCCATGTGCCATGGTCAGCTATATCAGCAGAGAATGAAGAAAGCATTCGATAAGAAGGTCAAGCCTCGTGTGTTCCGAGAAGGTGACCTCGTGCTCAAGAAAGTTTTGTCTTTCGCGCCCGATTCCAAGGGCAAGTGGACTCCAAACTATGAGGGTCCATATGTTGTTAAGAGAGCCTTTTCAGGCGGAGCATTGATGCTTACAACAATGGATGGGGAGGATTTCACTCGTCCTGTGAATTCAGATGCAGTCAAGAGATACTTTGCCTAAAAAAAAAAGAATATGCAAATGAAAAACAGAATAGCTCGCTAAGTTGAAAACCCGAAAGGGCGGCTTAGGCAAAAATGAGCGTCTCGGTGGAGAACCCGCAAGGGTAATTCAGGCAAAAATTAGAGACTTGAAAAAAAAGAATATTTGCATCCCGCTAGATTGAGTACCTCACCCTGGGGCAATCTAGGCAAAAATTAGGGATTTGGCAAGTGACTGCATCCTGACAAGACTTTCTGTTCACCAGTCGTCATTTCGTCAGAAGATTCTCGATTCGTCGTCAACCGAAGCTTCGGATACATCGAGATTCAAATTGGTAGAGAAAGGATCATTATGTTCAATGTAGCCCTCTTCCAATATATATCACTGATTTCAAATTTGTACAGATCTATGGAGTCTTGCCATTTGCAGGCTACCATTCCATCAAATCAATTTGAGCTTTTTATCCAATTATTTGCACTCTTATTTGTTTCAATTCAACAAATGTTTTGCATGTTTTAAACTGATAAAATGTCATTGTTTTAAACAAATAAATTTTTCAAAAATATTGTTTTAAACGAAGTGAACATTCACAATATTGAAAGGATACTCAAGAATATCTCAGTGCTCTCCCGAGGGTGGCATGATTTCCAACAGGTAAGACATTTGTTCATATTCCTGGTTTGGTTGTATCTTCTTTCTTCAGATCTTTGTTGGGGTTGTTCCTCAAACAGAGTTGTTGTTGGGGTTGTTCCCCAGTACATTTGCAAGCAGAGTTGTTGTCACTCTCCCCAGTGCAGGTGCCAGCAGAGTTGTCTGTTTCCTCAGCACGGTCGTTTTCCTTTTAAAAGACTCGGTAAGTCGGCGGTTTGATACCCGGTACTTTACCTTTTCCCCGGCGAAGTCGTCTGTAGAGTTGTTGCTGTCTCTCTATCAGAGTGTTTGTTCTCCTCAGCAGAGCAGGATTTATTTTCTTATTCAGTGGTTGATTGGGTTGACATCCCAGTATTTCAACCATCTTTTCCTCAGCATAGTCTGCAGAACGTTTGTTGTGGCAGTTTCGCCTGTTGAATACTCCTTCAATCCCCAGTATGGTCGGATGATGGCTCTAGCATTTAGAGAACGGATTGATTTCCTGACTGCTTGTGATCCCCAGTAGAGTGGCTTATATTGTAGAATCTACTTGTTGCGATCAGTTTGCTTTGTGTATTCTCCCCAAGTAGAGTGGCTTGTTGCAGAATCTACTTGTGTGGTACATTCTCCCTCAGTGGGTTGTTCCCCAACGGAGTTATGTGGAGTTGCTTCTACAGCAGTTCGTGCTTGTGCAATGCACCTTTTGTTTCTCAGTTGACACTGGGATCCCCTGCAGATATCTTGGGTTTTCTCTTGTTCTCCAACAGATTCGTCTTGGTGGCTGTTTTGCCTGTTGTGACTTTCTGTGCCCTGATCGGTTTGTTTGCTAATCCGTCACTCGGAGATTTGGTTTCCTGATATCTCTGATTCTCTGCTTCCTCAGCAGTACCCGCAGATCTTTGTTTCTCAGCATATAGATCTCCAGCAGATTGGCTTTCTAGTTGGTTTTCCCCTGGAAGTATAATACCGGGCGTTTGATTCCTGGACCTGTTTGTGTTAGAATTGTCTGTTTTGTCAGCATTCATTAAACATAAAATCATGCATATTCATGCATATTCATAAACATTCAGATATTCATGTTGCATTGTTTGCCATATATCTTTTGATTGTTGTGTCTCCTGCAACGGGTGATGCAGATCCCTAATAGATCTCCCCTAGCAGATGTCGGGTGTCTAAATCTCTCCATATAGAGTCAGCCCCGTAAGCAGAAAGTGTCTGTTGTCTGTCCTTCTGCAGTTCCCCACTGAGATATATCCTCGTGGATGACGGTTTCTTCCGTTTCCTCCCAACACATATATTGGGACGGATTTTCCTATTTGAGTTACATCCTCATTAGGACATGTCTTGATTCAGTCTGTCTTTTCGGATTATTCCCGAACTGGCTATTTGTCAAAAGTCTTGTGCTTCCCAGTGGGTTGTTCCCCAGCGGAGTAGTTTTGGTTTTCTACCTAACAGTCGGTAGTTGTAAATCCTATTTTCCTGCTCTCCGGCAGTTTGTGGTTTGTTATAAGCCCTATTTTGGTTTCCCGTGCGGATTTGTGATTTGTGCTATCCCCACGCGGAGTTGTTGGTTTTCTACCCCGTATTCGGTAGATGTAAACCCTAATTTTGTGGTTATCCCCACCAGAGTTTGGCCCTCTACCTACAAACCAGCAGTCGTAAGTCCTATCTTTGCGGTTTTTCTACCTACGAACCGGTAGTCATAAACCCTGTTTTCTCCACTTGCAGAGTTAATTTTCTTGTTCATCCCAACCGATGACAATCCCCTCTTTGTGGTTATCTTCATTCAATACTTGATGTTGATCTTCCTTTCGCTTGGATAAGTTGCTTAGATAAGCACTTATATCCCTAGCAAGTCTTTTGTGGATAATTGTTGTATGCTAGCAATTTTATCCCCAGCGGGTCCTTTCACCTTTTGTCAGTGATTGTGTTCCCCGGATCATTGATTTTCATCAATGCATTCCCAGCGAGCCTTCTTTCATTTACCCTCTTGTTGGTAATGTCTGTTGCTCCCTTTGATTGTTCATCATTATATACCTAGTTTGGTATCCCGATGCCTTTCTTTTCGGATTTTATCCTATAAACAACCTACAACCCGGTTAGGGATAATCTTCCATGCGAGGTTATTATTCACGTTTTGACGGCTATGAATAATATATCTCATGTACTCTTCAGTCGAAGCCTTTCGTGTTTCCCTGGTCGAGTAAGATTCGCTTTTTCCCTTTGCGGAATCGAATATTTCTTTGTTGTCGGATAATTGCCGGATGCTTGCAATTTATCCTTTGAGATTGTCTTTCGTTTACCCGTATGCTTGGTATCGATTGTCTCTCTTTTTGGTTAGTCACCTATTATATACTTCGGTATCTCTGGTGTCTCTTCCTTTCGAGTATATTATTCACGGTTTGCCGGTAATGAACAATATGTCTCATGCGCTCTTTGGTTGGAGTCCTTTGTTGATCTTCCCCAGTCGAGTAAGATTCATATTCCTTGTGGAATCGAATATCCGTCCTATAAACAAGTCTGCTGTTCTAGCTTTCTTCAGGATGATGAGTGTTTTGGAACACAAACCAAGTCACGTCTTCGGATTTTATCCTATAAACAACCTACAACCCGGTTCAGGATAATCTTCCATATGAGTATTCTATCCACGTTCTGACGGCAATGGATATTATATCTCGTTCACTTTTGGGTCAATCTTTTGATTGTTTTCTCCGCAGAGTAAGTTTCGTATTCCTTGTGGAATCGAACGTCCGTCCTATAAACAAGTCTGCTGTTCTAGCTTTCTTCAGGATGATGAGTGTTTTGGAACACAAACCAATTCACGATTTCGGATCTTATCCTATAAACAACCTACAACCCGGTTCAGGATAATTTTCCATGCGAGTACATTATCTACGTTTTGACGGCTATAGATAATATATCTCATGCACTCTTTTGTCGAACACTTTGTTTGTTTCCCCAACTGAGTAAGATTTGCATTCTTTATAGAATCAAATATCCATCCTATAAACAAGTTTGCTTTCACTCTCTTCAGGATGATGAGTGTTTTGGAACACACACCAATTCACGTCTTTGGTCGGTCACCTGTTACATACCTACAACCCGGTATCCTTGGTGTTCCTTCCTTTCTGCTCCCTATTATGACCTCGGTCCCTTGTGGAGTCAGATTTTCCTGAGTTTATGTACCTTTTTCAGGTCTTTCTCAGATGTTTGGTTGATTGATATCTCTCACCCTTATACCGGTCTTAGAATATTCATTCTTCATGAGCTTGTTACCCTTATACCGGTAACACCTCATTCTTTGGTGCTTCCTCAGTGGAATTTCCTTTTGCTTCTTCCCAGGAGTCAGCTTGTGTCTCTCCAATGGATTTATTCTCCTTTGGAATTTTCTTTTCCCCAGTGTGAGTCCTTCACTCCCCAGTGAGGCCTCCAGTCTGATTTCTGTTATTACCCTAATCAGAGTCGTGTCTTGTTCACGCTGTGTCAGTTTTGTTTTTCCCCAACTTGAAGTCGTGTCCTGCTCACGCATTCTTTTTCTTTTACTATCCCCAATAAGAGTCTTGTTAGAGTCTCTGTTCCTGGTGAGTGTATTACTCCGATGGATCGTCTTTTCTTCTGTGTGAACCATATTCCCCACAGAATTTGTGTCTTTGGCATGCATACATTTGCATCATCAGGTCTCTTAGGGACCAAAATTTGTCTCATTACTGTTATTTAAGCCCATTCTACCGCGTCGAGATGAAGATTTCTAAACTTCACTTCTCCGGCTAGAATGACCTTAAATAGGGGCATCTGTAAGACCCCAATTTTGGCCCTAAGATCCCTCATGGCCTATATCATATCATATCATGGCCTTAAGGATCATTGCATACCTTTGTTTCCCCCCTAGTGGGTGGGTATCTTGTGAGTGTGGTTCTTGATCACCAAGCATGTATTGCATTTGTATATCATTGCTTTTCATTTGTTTACTAACCAAAGGTACAAAAATATTGTCATCTAACCATGTTACTTGCAGATGAAGCAAATTAGGTCAAATCAGTCAAAGTCAGTCATTGAGATAGATGGTGGCCATTCTTGAAGAATTTGGGCACCATGATCATTCATCAAGAGTTCATATGAGTTGTGACATCATTTTGAATCAAGATATCAAGTGGTAGGGGCTTGGAATTCATCAGAACATGGTTCAGCCAAGCAAAACCCTAGCAAAGTCAACTGAAGTCAACTGTGGGTAAACTGTGCATTTAATCAGTGATTTGATGGTGGGAATTGGTTTGAGAGGTCTCATTCATGTCCATATAAGCCTCATATAACATGTCAAACATCCACAGTGAAGAATTTGAAGTCAGACAAGAAATTTCCAAAAATAGAAAGTTGACCTGTAATTGGAATTTGCCAAAAATGGAAAGTTCTTCTCCCCAACATTACTTCATCATACAAGCTTCAAATGAATTTTTGTCCAACATGAAAGTTGAAGATCTTGTTCTCCCATTTCCAAAAAGTCCAAGAACACTCATTTCTCATGTGTGGTTGGCAAGGTATGATCAAATCATTCTCAAAAAAAATTTGAACTTCAAAGTGGCATATCTTCCAAACCATTTGGCCAAATTGAGTGAGGTTTTTTGCTACAAGTCATATTTGATGTGCTCTATCCAAATCCTTCATCACATTTTACCAAAACTCAACCAATCAAAATGGCATTTTTTAGTTGACTTGAATTAAAAAGGAAAGGTAAAAAAGTTGACTTTCAAAATAGCCATTTGCTACACTTTATACCAATTGAACTTGACTAAAAATGACATTTTGGACGTGCTTAAGGCCCATTTTCGCAGCTGTAGCACATGGACATGCAACTTAAGTGAAATCCATCAATTAACCAAAAACACTCCATTTTGAGCTAAATGCAATTAACCATTCATTAACCAAACTTAGCTCCATTAATCACAATATATATTTCACTTTTCTGCTGAGAAAGCCCTAGCCACCATTTCACAAAACAGATCAAAAATTCCTTTGCTCTCAAAACACTCATTTCTATTTTTGAACTTTTTCTGAAAAATCTTCAAAGAGCTCGAGCTTGGTTTGATTGTTTCATCATATGCCATCCTTTTGGAAGCTGTAGAAAGCATCAAATCTCAGCTGTAAAGCCTCTCATACCACTGTTACATTAAAGCTTCATCCATGGCAGATCTTGATTGGAGCTGTTTCAAAGGTTGTTTAGCTAAAATTCATTCTCCATTCATCAATACAAACCTCCTTGTACATCTGTTTCAGCCTTTTGCAACCAAACAACCACTGTATCATCACTGTGCTCCAAATCAAGTAAGATTTCGAATCTCTTTATTTTCAAAATCATGCTATGCTTTAGAAAGAACTCTCCATGCTGATTATTTTGAAACTTGAATCATGGAAAATGGTTGAATATTGAGAGAGATACATGGATTCAAAGTTGTGTATTCAAATATGTTTTTGCTTGGTTCTTTCTTGTTAGCATGAGTCAGCGAAAATTAAGTTTAGATTGTTGATTAGCATGGTTTGCTGGTTTGATTGGTATGTTTGTTTGCCATTTCTGGAAAAAAAATTCATCACGATTGTTGATGATGATGAACAGTAGCGGAAACCCTAAAAACCAAACCCAGAATTTTTGTTTTAATCGCGTTTGGCTTTTGCTTGCATGAAGTTTACTGTTTGATTGCCATGCACCAGTCATTGGCCAACACGTCCTTAAGTGAAACACAGAGTTTCACTTAAGAGACCAGATAATTACGGTTATGCCACTGCCGTTTAATTAATTCAATTAAATCATTTTATTTTTCAATTTTTATTTCATTTGATATGCCAATCTTCCAAAAATCATAAGTGCTTCAATTTTAATCCAAATTTGATGGGATTTTTTGTGGAATGCTCCTCTTGACCTCTAGTTTTTTATGGTGATTTTTCCAGATTTTTTGCACGTATGGATTTTAAAATGTGCTAGGGTTTGCTCATGTTGTCCATTTTATGTATGTCTTGCCAAATTGCCTGTGAAATGATGATACATTATCCAATGCTTCCCAAATTTTTTGTGCTTAAACTAGACATGTTCATGGTAATTTTGGTGTAGAGTTTGTGAATTTATCATTGCTGGTTGTTGAGTTATGATTTTTTGAATAGGGGTGTGACAATTTGTGTCACACCATTCATGTCCAACTTCATGATTTTAATTACCATGCTTATTGAACTCAAATTGGTCTGGATTTTCGCATGAACATACTTGTGGATGTCTAGTTTACATATGAATTTTTCTGGAATTATTGATGGCATTTCCTATTTGTTTGGAATTTTCTCCCCTGTTTGGTCATTTGTTGACTTTTTGTGACACATGTTTGTATTTGATTTGTGAAATTTTCATGCTTAATTGGATGGACATGAAATTTGACATGTGAATTGTAGACATCTTAAGGTTTGTCATGGTTTTAGTCCCATTCATTTATCATGTGTTGTCACTGTTTTATGATTTATTGAAGTTGGTGCATGTTTTGATGCTTTGTATGAGTATGCTTGAATTTTCTTTGACTTTCTGATTTTCATTGACCTACTTCCCTTGATCCAAATGAGCTGAAATTTGGTATGCTTATGATGTTATGGATGATGTTTGATCATGAATTATTTGAGATTTGTTTGAAAAGTTTGTGATTGGTTTTGACTTGAATCATTCTGTTGACTTCTATGAGCTTCTATATGACATGTTTTGACCTAATTTGTTTGTGAAATGATAATGATGAATGATATGAACATGAAACCACTTGGGTTTGCTTCTTGATTGATTTGTCTTGACTTTGGGCACTTGTCCCTTGCTGTTTTAAACTTTTTTATCTCTTTTTGACCCTAGGCTTGTCCTAGTGGTCATGTTGCTCATGTTTAAGTTTGTTGTTTCAGGTTAAGCAACAAATGTTTCAAAGAGATCATTACAAATTGAATGAGCTTGATTGATTATCATGAACTAACTTGTTTGTTTTGTAGGTTGCTTGGCTCACACTAGTGCAGAAAGAAGATTTTACACCCGTTTTTTATACATATTACACCCGTTATGATAGGGTGTAAATTCAAAGGGTGAGATATGTATGAAGAATTTACACCCGTTTTAAAACGGGTGTATAAAGAGAATATATTACACCCTATTTTAGATTTAAAAAAAGGGTGTAATTGGTAGATATATACATTAAATTTTAAGACATTTACACCCTATTTAATATAAAACGGGTGTAAATTGTCACCTATTACACCCTGTTTTAGATAAAAAAAGGTGTAATTGGTAGATATATACATTGAATTTTAGGACATTTACACCCTATTTAATATAAAACGGGTGTAAATTGTCACCTACATACATTGAAGTTAAACGAATTTACACCCTATTATAATTCAAACGGGTGTAAAATGACAAATATTTACACCCTATTTTTGATATATCAAATGTAAAATATCTTATAATTACATTTAATTTTAACACATTTACACCCTATTTTGTGTATGAAGGGTGTAAAATATCTCAATTTTTTTAAAATATTTTATTTGAAATTTCATTAAACCAAATATTTTTATATATTCCTGGATATTCAATAAAAAACAAAAATAACCAAAACAAACATTTCTCTAATCTTTAGAATCTTGCACCAAGTCATACATCAACAAAAATTGTATTCATGTAAGAAAAAAATTCAACCACTTTGTTCATGTAACTTGTACCAATAAATCATTCATGGAACAAAAATATATCTATATATAAGTTTTTTTTAATCGCTTCTGTTTTGTCATTAAATCTTTCTTTTCCTGGTTCTCTTGCTCTTCAACCTTTTGCAAAAAGAATTGAGCCCAAAGTTGTCGGATGTGATCAATTGACTCTTTTTCATATGATGAGGTGTCTGTGAATATCTGCAAGTTCAAACATATAATAAATTAAACAACTACATGTTAATCACCTCCGTAATTTCTCTAATTTCAAGAGACATAAGAAAAAATAAAGTAAACATAAAAATAGAATAATGATATTAATGATAAAGGAAATAATATAAGTATATTACAACATACAGTCTACCAAAACAGTACAAGAGAAGGGGGAAAATTGCTGGACTGTCTCAAGTACATAATTGTGAATCAATCAATCTAAATACAATCTGAATTTATATACGTGTACATTACCACATGTAATTAACTAGTATATGCTGCCATAATTAGTTAGTTTTACTGCTAACCAGTGTTGTCCATGGCGGATGGCAGTCCATGTCCATGACAGCCAAAATCCCACCATACCGGATGCTTTGCGGCGCCGATATAGCAGATTATTGTGGAAAAACCCGCAATATCAGTCAATGAGCCCGAAAACCACCATGTATATCCGCCATAGCCCCGCAATTGCGAATATTTGATAACACTCCCGCTAACTAACTCCAACCAAGGCCTTTAATCTCGAAGGAGGAATGAAGCAAGGAATTGATAGATTGGAATACAGTGAAGAAAGTGTCTAGCAAATACAATCCCTCTACTTTGTCGTTGTATTTCATTGCGACTAGATTAGATTTAAATCTTTCAATAGTTGGATCAATAAAGCATTTGATTTTATAAACCTATTTGTCACCAATACCAGGAGGTGAATCAACAAAACTCTAAGTCCCATTGCCTATAAGTGCATCTAACTCACATTGCATGGCCTTCTTCCAGTTGCAAAGTTTACTGGCCTCAGCATACGTACAGGGTTCAATCTCAGTGGAAAGGGACAGAGTGTACTTGAGGTGAAGGGAGAAAATGTGGTGATAGGACAATAATTTTGAAAGACGGTTTGCAGTGGATAACTAGCACATATAGTCATGGATTGGAGATAAGCTGAGAAATATTTCCGGTTGACCTTCTAGATTCAGGTGAAGCAGAAACTGATTTCAATATGAATGGCTCATCGAGGTATATAGGAGGGTTATGAATAGCTTAAGGGTCGGCTGTTTCCGTATTGTGAAATGGAAATTGCAAGTCATAGAATATGACATTGCGAGAAGTGAAGATCTCCTTTCCTGGACTCTTCAACTATATAGCAAATACCTCCATCCCCTGTTTGAAACCTAGGAATGCACATACAGTTTACAGCAACCCTCATTTTTTATTTATATTACTGGTGTCAGGACAAATTTTTAACATACCACCACAGCCTTCCAATCATCCTTTATGTTTCTTGTAATCTTCAGGTGAATAAAGTAATTATTGGTATGTTACTAATTTCTATTAGTAGGTTTTGAGTTGAGTCTAACTCATCTTTACAAAACCAGTTTGTAAGGTGAAAGATTCCACTTTTTATGAACATTTTTCAGGCCTTATCTCTTTTCAATGTAGGAGTTATGTTTTTCCAATACACCTTTCACGCTCAGCACTATTGGATTTGACATGTTGATAATATGGTAGGTGGCTCGAATAGATAAACTCTTATACTATATTAGATATTACGCATAATTCATCCTTACAAAATCAGCTTGGAAGTTGCGGGATGTCACTTTTTATAAACTTTTTTCACATCTTATCTTATTTAAATGGGGGGACTTAGGTTTAACTAGAGTTGGAAGCAAGACGGACAACAAGTAATTAACCAGTACTAATAAGTATTCATTCTCATGTTTCTTTCAAGCACAGCCTACCAAATCTTAATTGCTAGTAGTGTGAGTAAAGAGAAATGCTAGTAATGCCCTCATTGACACTTTCTCAACACACTCAATAATTGG
Organism: Lathyrus oleraceus; assembly: GCF_024323335.1. Taxonomy (NCBI): domain Eukaryota; kingdom Viridiplantae; phylum Streptophyta; class Magnoliopsida; order Fabales; family Fabaceae; genus Lathyrus; species Lathyrus oleraceus. The sequence continues at coordinate 83,505,872 of NC_066583.1, read as the reverse complement.
GTGAAAACTAAAATTTCATGTTAGCCAAGTGCAAGCCCAGTTTATTTAGTGGGGCCAATGTGGAATTTCATACAATTAAAAAGTGATAAAAACATAGTATTTATAATATTCCTATAATATGAGGCACTCTAAACCTATTATGTGTCGGCAGTATGATAGGCATAACCAATATAAGACATTCCTTAGGTAGATGATCTCCGATAATGGACTGAAAAGGGTGGTTGTTGAAGTATTACTAGCATAGGATATTAAAAGATGAAAAAATATGTTTACTGTTTCATACCGTATTTTCTTTTGCAGTACAAATATGAAATACATTTAATTTGATCATCGTCAACAATATTCTAATCTCAGCTATGGTTCTTCCTGATCTAATTTCTCTGATGTGGTAAGATCCAAGAACAAATCTTCTTTTGCATTGTTACAAAGTAACACAAGAAACCAGATGGAAAAACACCTAAGAGCCCTCAGTATTAGCACATCAAGTAACTTCAGTTTATAAAATGCTCAGTTTGCAGTGCTTACCGATTCAAAATATGCCACTAGAAATTAATCAATCGTCAAGTTCTTCCCCTTGTCTAATCTCACCAAACCATCTTGGAGGATCATATCCAGACCCACCTGAATTCGTATAAGGAATTTAATTATTACGTTCAAAACAAAAAATGTAGATACTATTCAAAACTAAAATCATAATTATGCAGTTAAGCCAATTCAAAGTTACTGGTAAATTACCAAGAGGATTGCAACGACACAGACGCCACACAGTCAAAGTTGTACCCTTCAAAACACCGTACCTCTTATATGCCTCCATGGAATACTCACTGCAAGTTGGAACGTAACGACAGCTCCTCGGCAAGATTGGCGAAATTCCCCTACATATACATGAACAAAATCAACACATAATGATGATACAATGACTCAAATTCCTAAAAGGGCCCGCTATAGTGAAGCTAACTTTTGACATCCGATTCGAACAAAACAACTTTTGTCTTTTTTCTTGTTTTACTTTTTCTTCGAGATAATCTTGGCCCAGTACCAAATGCTAACGTAGGTCTCAGACCTAATAACCTTATGAAATGTATCTGTCAAGCAAACACCCTCATCTAGCATCTGAAAGATGGTTAGACAGTTAATTGTCACATCAAAGGCTAACAGAAACGGATACTCAGTTACCCAGATGGTTTACTGTTCATTCAGGTACACACCCATTTCTCAGAACTTATAGAAACAGCTTATGAAATATGCATAAGCTGTGTTTTCAGCTTAACCAACTCCATAAGTTCTCCTGCATAACTTATATGAAAGTAGTTAAGTGTTTATTTATTTATTTTATAGAAATAGCTTATACATTAGCACTTATATAATAAATGTTAATTAAGTTGTTTATCTAAAAGAGTCTAAGCATGGATTTGGTTCTTTGGTTCTGTAGTGAAGATAATTGTTTTCGAATAAATTGATTATGTCTAAAAGTGAGTTGATGGTAATGTAATTTATATTTGGATAAATTTCTCTTAAAGAGAGTTGAACACTAAACTTCGGTGTAAACATCACATTTAGACTCAAAACTACAAATCCTAGCTTCAAGTAGAATCAATTCTAGAAAATATAATCAATTCTACTCACGAGCAACCAGACATGTCAAAATCAATTCTACACATCCAGAATCAATTCTGAGTACTCTCCAAATGTAAAACCAAACATACACTTAATTGATTGAACTAAGACACTCGAAATAGCATGAGAATAAAGTTTAGAGTTGAAATTTTGAATACTAAAATAGCATAGTACAAGTAACATTTATCTATTACTGAAAGAAAAAAAAAACATCCCATAACAGCATTAAACGAATATTTGGGATAATGAATTGGTCTTTTCCCGTAATGTTCCATAATTTACTACAAAATTGATGAAAGGAAAAAGAAAAAAAGAAAAAAAAAACTTACTTTTGTAGAATCTCAAGATGGAAAGAGCAGCTTTAACTCCCAAATTGTCGACCTCGGCATCTGATGATGAGAATGTGTACGGACAATTAGATTAGCAAGGAGGTAGAGAGCGAGAGAGATAGAGATATAACCTTGTGGATTTTGAGGGTTGGAATCTTGGTGTGTTGCGCGAAGGGAAGAGGTGGAACGTGATGAGCGTTTGTTGAAATTGAGATTGAGAGAAATGAAATTAGGGTTTGGAATTGTATTAGGTTGGAAGGTGAATTGGGAGGGAGTGGAAGTGTTGAGAATGAGAGTGGCCATGGAAAAAATCACGCGCGCTCTGTGGATTTCACTATTTTGTTCCCACACATAGCAAATCCAAAACGATGAAACTAGAAGAAAAGTAAGAACAACAACGAATGAATCAACTTTAATATCCAAAGCAGCGTAAAAGAGAGTATAGAAAACGGTAAAGAAGAATGATGAAGCCGTTGTGGGTTGTGAAGATTTCCGAGCAATCACGTTCTTTGTTCCTTTTTCACTATTTCTTGCACTTCATCGATGATGAAAAGTTTCTAAAATGTGAAATGAAAAGAAAATTTGGAACATGAGAAGTCATGGTTATATTTTAGGCGGTAATGATAAATTGTACTTAGGGATTCCTAAATTTACACCCTATTTTAATATAACGGGTTTAATATAAATTTAGTCATTTATATTGTTATAATTATACACCCTATTTTTAAATATAGGGTGTCTATTGTTATATATTAATATTAAAATTTATTATTTTTTAAAGAAAATTTAAGATTAAACAAATAAGAATAATAAAAGTTATTGTTTAAGGCACGAATATTTTATTTTTATTTTTAAATTTACACCATTTTTTTGAATATCAGGTGTAATATAGAGTTGATAATAAATAATATTTGAATTTACACCCGTTATTTAAAAATAGGGTGTCTATTGTTACGTACTAAAATTCAAAATAAGACTTTATTTACAAAACTGCCACCGCATTTGCTTTTTACACCCGTTTTTTGTAAAACGGGTGTAAATTTACAAATTATATTATTCTTTTTGTACTAGTGTCACATGCTTTGAGCTTTGTGCATTGCACATTTAACTGATTGTGTTGACTGTTGATCTCTATCTCATTTTGATTTAACTTTGAATTGTATACTGATGTTGTCTGACTGGTTTCAGGTACCTTTAGTTGCTTATAGTTCTTTAAGAACTTGCTTTGCTTTGCTTAATAGCAATTTGCATTGAGGTATAACTTCTTATCTTCATGTAGTCTGGAAAACCTGGCCTGTTACTTGGCCAGGCGACTGTCTGAAGTCCTCCTTAAGAGGCAATGCTTGTGTGTGTTTACATTTGTCCCAAGCAGGAAAAGTCCTTTGAATAAGGCAATTGGTAGAACCCAAGAGATATGCAACCTATCTCCTACTATTCTGTGTGTCACTCACCTTGCTCACACCACATGTGTTGATGCATAGTGAGTAAAAACCCAAGATCTATCGAGTCAATAATCTGTGGAGAGAGTTCCTACTTTCTGAACTCCCACACCTTCTGATATTCAAATGCTCTCCCTGGCCAGGGATAAGAGCAATGAGGCACACCCCTCATATCTTTTCATCTGCTTCACCTTAGCCCCTCAATGGCAAGGTTAAGAGCACCATTAACCCTATTCCAGTTGGCTTCAATGCCTAACCCTTTGTGTGAGCCTGATTATTTGGTTATAGTGTGTGCTGAATGACTTTAATTGATTGATTGCTTACCTCATATACACATGTCTGCTTGCATGCTTTGTGCATTTATCATCATCAATTACTCATTAGTGCATGATCATTTCATTTGTCTCTGTGACATATCTTTGTTGTTTGCCCATTGAGGACGATTGTAAGACCATCCATTGGCCATTGTTCCTATGATATGGAAGTGAGTATAAGACCATCTCATTGGCCACTCATCTTCTCTTTGCTTGATGCATTTGCATTTGTTGTATGTGAGGATGCAATTGTAAGTCCCTGCAAGTTGGCCTTTGCTTTCCTATGATCATACGTTGGATATTGGTATAAGCCCAGACAGATTGGCATCCGGTATCCAAGTTTCGTTTTGTTTTAGGAGATTGGAATAAGTCCATCTATTGGCTTCCGACATCCTTGTTTCTTTGTTTAAGAGATTGGTGTAAATCCATCTATTGGTATCCGGTATCCGCTTTTGTTTGTGAGATTGGAGTAAGGCCATTGAGTGGCATCCGGTATCATTTGTTTGCTTATTTTGCTATTGCTCATTGCCTATTCCAAAGGACACACTTGAATCATCTTCTATATGATTTCAAGAAGTGAACCTCCTAGGAAGTTTTACAATCCATCCTCATCCATTCATCCCTCTTTGTCCTAAACCTTTTCACACCTTACTTTCAAACTTGAGATAGATATTGTGCAAACATCTTCATATTTTCAAATTAAAAACCTGGACCCCAAGTCCTTGACTTTTTTTCAAACTCCATTTCATAATACTTCTTTTGAATCAATCTTAATCATACTTTGACCCTACTTTCATAATCACAATCAATTAACTTCACCCATTCATTTGTTTTGGCTTTGTCCATTGTTAATCTTTTCACACATTAGCCATAGGTTTCAATTATCATTGTGGTTGATGTAAACCTCACCTTATCCTTAGTGAGTCGACTATAAGACTTCCGTACTGAAAACAGGGTTAACCCCTCTAGTACGTCGAAGCTACCCTCGCATGGTGGATGTTGGTCTTGGTCGAGTTTTCTCCCATTGATAATGAAGAGCCTCAGTGCTATTGTTTAAAATTGAGCTCACTAACTTTTGGAAATCTTTTAGCCGAACTACGGCGTTTTGATCCTTACCTTTGATGGAAGGTACGTAGGCAACGGGTTCATCCGTTCGAACACAAAAATAATTAACTTGTACATTCTTTTCTCATCATCCCATTCATGTTTGCACAATAATATTTCAAAACAAATAACAATTTTATACAACAAGTGTGAAAAGGGCTCCCTAGGAGTACCTAGGACGTAGTGGGTGCCTAACACCTTCCCATTGCGTAATTTACCCGTTACCCAGACTCTCTGATCTTTTCATTAGTTTTCTACGCGTAAAACTTCTTAGGCTTTTGTTCGCTTTTTAGCCAGTCCTTTGGATAAATAAAAGTGCGGTGGCGACTCGAATTCTTTGTATGCTTTGCTTATGGTTTAATCAATAAATCATATAGCGACGAATACACCGCTACACACAGGTAAGGGGGTTGGTTATACAAGGGAAGGTGTTAGCACCCAAGGTGTCCTAGGTACTCCTAGGGAGCCCTTTTTGTGTGCATATGTATTTTGTACAAAGTGATGTTTACAAACAAAATAGAATGGGGGGATGAGAAAAAAATTCATTAATTATATTTTTGTGTTTGACAAGACCTTCGATCTTGTGCCTACGTACCAACATAAAAATGAGGGACCAAAACCTCGTAGTTCATGGTATAAATTTCAAAATGAGTGTGTTGGTTTTAACAAAATTTAAATTTGAAAGGGCGCCAACGCCTAAAATGATTTGAATGGGTTAGTTCTTTTTGGCTTTTTTGAAAGTTTAAGTCAAGTATAGTTAAATTTATTTACAAGTTTGATTTAACAAAATAAGTTTGAAAATGCAATGGCATAAGGCCAAAGTTTCTATCTTTTTGCAAAAGTGGTCAAAGTTTAGAACAAAAGTAGTTCACACAAAGAAGATTTTGAAAATGGAGGGAGAGATTTTGAAATTAAAGAAATTGGGAGAAGATGAAGAGACTACCATATGTACAAAATTTAAAAGTTTAAAGTTGAAAAGATCTGACCAAATGGGTAGCAATCCAATAGACAAGTATGTCAATAGAAACCCAGAATTCCCTTGGACTTTTTTATTCAAGCAACACACAAATGCACAATTATATTATCTTGAAGAGCAAAGGCATCAAATAAAGATGGCCTCATCCAAGCTTATCCACTTCATGATCTTCTTCATAAATAGCCCATGTAACATATGAATTCCACAAGTCACAGGTTCAAAATAACAGCTTCACAATGATCATGTTGCAGATGAACTAAGAGAGATCTTGAAATATGTATCAGATGAATTTGAAATTACAAGCACTTGGTTTTTCACAAATTGGCATTGGCCAAGTCCTTTAGCTTAGGAAGGTTGTCTAAATTCTAAGTCCTTTGCTCAAGATCAAACCAACAGTCCACTCAAAAGTTCTTTTTAGGATTTTTGTTATTATTATGTACATTAATGGTCAAAACCACACAAACAAGCAAAGTATACACAAACAAGATATATCACACAATATGCTCCAAGTTGACAAAGTGAAAATTACATTAACATAAACAATTAGAATGATATGTACAATGGCAAATGACATAAAGTGCTAAAAATAAATTGCATTAAAGTAAAAACTTGAAATTAAAAGTTAATGGTTAGTAAGTTAGAAGTTAGTTTTGTTTTGCTTTTGATTTCAAGACATTCTTTGGAGAACACTCAACCCACTTGCCACAAGCATGGATCCTTGAGCCAAAACATCTTCCAAAGGAAGGAAAGAAGGCCAAGTTTCCACACAATACCATGGAAGAGGGGAGACTTACAATCTCATTAACTAGAATGCTTATGCCTTTTATGTGACAAATTTAGCGCTATGTTAAGCAATCGTAATTGGACTTTGTCACAACTATTTGAGGCCGGGCAATAGACTTTTGGTGTTAATGCATGTTGGAGACATAGTATTATGAACTATGCTCATTAAACATACCACACACAAAAATATGCAAAAGGTGTGGCCTAATCTCATCCATACTCATGTTAATATTTCAATCAACTAGCATTAGGACTTTGAGATGTCATTGGCCAAATGGAAATGAATGAATGAAGAAGGGGAATTAGATGAAGGGGAAGGGGATGAATGAGATCACAAATTGGTCAAAGGAGGACTTTTACCAAATTAATATCATTCATTCATTTTGGGAGATGGAATGTACATTCCATCAATCTCCTAAATCCAATGATATTAACTTGACAAAGTCAAATCAACTTTGACCAAGGCCCAACAACAAACAATCAAACTCAATTAAGTCAATACAAATGGTCAACACAATTAAGATGACATTCATTCAATTAAAAATAATAAAATAATGCATTAAATTCAAATATGTTTTATCCAAATCCTAAAATCTTATCAAAACACCAAACAAATGGCCATGAGATATATCATAGGTCAAACAAGGTCAAAGGACCTTGGAGAATTTTTTTTCATAATTTATGGACATTTGAAAAATATTTTTAAACAATTAAAAACAAATGCAAAATCAGTTAATTCATGAAAAATATTATTAATGATCCAAAAAAATATTTTAATTCAGAATATGAAAGAGAAAAATATTTGGAAATTTTTGGTGAAAGTCCCATATTTTTTGGATCAATATTGAATTTCATATGAATTATTGAAGAAAATACAATTAAAACAAAAATCAGAAAATTCTAAAATACGTGGACCATCAGATCTCCCTCATTAATTGAGGTGGCAGATCTGATGATCCAAAACGCGCATTCCACATGTGTCTTAGTCAACCGCGTGGCATAGATGGTAATTCAAAGCAACACTCAGGATTAGAACATGGATGATGGATCCTATGGTTCAAAAGTGAAACACCTCATCGCCGGAGCCAGAGCTCCGGTTATCTTCCCCGATGAGCTCCACCGGACTAGTCAAGATAAACCATCACCAAAATACAAAATTAGGGACATGATCTTAAAGAAAAAACATCACTGAGTTCGAATCTGACCTCCAATTCCTCCAATTCCAAATATATTAAGAGATATGTGGAATTGAAAAATGAGGTACATGATCTGAGTTGCTTCGATTTAGCCTCAAAGCAACTCAATCTTCTTGCCTACATTGGTAGGACTTCAGACAACCAAAGAATTAATGGAATTGAGCAATAAATTGAGAGAATCGAAGAGTTAAAAATTTCTGCAAATTACCTTTAATAGAGGTCTGAATACGATGGATCTTGATCTGAGTTGTGCTTGACTTCACTTCAATTGCTTGTAGGAGAGGAATGGAAAGGTTTAGAAGCAATAGACTCCTGGAGAATTGAATTCCAAAATAGTGGAGATTCAAGCTCAAATTCAAATGAATTTATCAGGGTTATCCTATGAGAGTGAAGGGTTTTCAATGGAGATTCAGAGTTGGCGCAATGTGTGTGTCAATTCTGAGCAAATGCAGTTGTATTTATAGGGGAATCCATGTGATATTTGCACACTCTTTCCACTTTCCAAAATTGGCAAAATGATGATGGAATGATGCATGGGGGCGCATAGGCCCATGGAATGATAGCTGAAAGTCCAAATTTGAAGTTCAGATGCTTTGAAGATGGATTGGATTGCAAGGCACATGTGCATTATTGTTTGAAGTTGGATCCATGCCAAATTATATCAGCTAGTTAAAGCCATTCGCAGCCTATGCATCTCTCATCCAAAATGCATGAATTTCAGCTCTTTGGAAAGGTGAGATCAAGAGGAAAAAGTTTGATATTGAACACTTTTTCATTTGGAGCTTGGAACTTGGAGAATTTTGAGGTGGAAGTTTGGAAAAATTTAACATATCAAAAAATTTCTAAGTGTCAAGCCATATGTCTCAATATTCCACCTTGCTTAACTTTTTATGGGAGCTTCAAATGAGAAAAGTGTATTCATCAAAGTTGCAGATATCTCAAAGACATTCAAAATGGTCACGAATTTCATGTTATTTGGATTTAAACTGATAGAGTTATGCATTTTTGAAGTTTGGAAAAATCACTTGATCAATGGTATAGGTCAAAAGTGACCTATAATGTAGCCTCATATCACATGCTCAAAAAAGTTGAATTAGCTCCCACTCCAAACATCAAAGTTGAAGTAGACACATTGAATTTGATTGTGCAACTTGGGAATCTTCCATATCATGAAAATTGAGCAAGTTATGGCCTTAGGAAGTTGATTTTCAAATTAGGGTTTAGACAAAATGACCTATAATGGTTCAACAAAGAAAATGATTTTCCAAGAAAAAATAGCTCTAGGTCGCAAAATGAAAGTTGTTTGTAATGTCATTTAGAGTAAGTTTTCTCTTGGAATCATTTTCATATGGTGAAAATTGTAGGAGATAGGGTCTAGGGAGACCCAGTTTTGATCAGATGAATTCATCTGACCAACCACCATCAACCAACTTGCTAATTTCCAATTATCTTGACTTTCTTGGCTCATGGTATATCATATATACATAAGATGATGAATTTTGAAGTGTACCTTTGAGAAATTTGATCAATTGGTGAGATAGCTTATTGGAGAAGTTACTTAAGATACCCAGTCAAACTAGGGTTTCCAAGGCAAATCACCTTCAAACTCTTGAAGAAAACTTGATCAATATAACATGTAGAGATCATTGGGACTCATATAAGATGTTCATAATCATTATTAAATCAATTCTTGGTTGTGCTCTTTGTTCACGAGGGTCTCAAACCCTAGATGTGATCAATGAATCAATGAGATCATGCCCTACCTACAAAAGAGTTAGACAAATACAAAGACATATTTTTGGTATTTTGGTTAGTGAAATGATAAAATACAAGTATGATATAATCACAAAGTGCTTGGTGATCTCTCCTAAAACAAACCCAATGGAAAGGGGTAAGGAGGATGCCAAGGTATGATCCCAATGCTAATGCTTTTGATGAAATTGCATGAGGGATCTTAGGGTCAAAATTGGGGTCTTACAAGAGGCTCATTGGATGAAGAAAGGAGGATTGTTTGGGTTGACTTCTGAGTTCCTCATCAAGGAAGCTATTGCCTTTGCTCAAGCCGGTAGTGTGGATGCTTTTGAAGCTATCTTTGTGTTGCGCATCTATGGTTTGGCTTTGTTCCCTAACATTGACGATTTTGTTCATGTTAACGCCATTAGAATTTTATTAATTGGGAATCATGTGCCTACTTTATTAGGCGATATGTACTTCTATCTTTGTGGAACGATTGTGTGCTGTGTTCCACTTCTGTACAAGTGGTTTATTTTGCACTTGCCTCAGACGCCTGCTTTTATGGAGAACAAACAATGTCTACAGTTGTCTCACAGACTTATGTCTCTCAGTAATGATGATATAGTTTGGTATGATCCTTCATTGAGTAGTGTGGATATTATTGATTGTTGTGGTGAATTCTCTAATGTGCCTCTCATTGGTACACAAGGAGGAATCAACTTCAACCCTGCTTTGGCTCGTCGTCAACTTGGGTTCCCCTTAAGAGGAAAACCTAATAACACTTTGTTAGAAGGTCTTTTCTATCAAGAGGGTAAAGATCCCCAACATTTGAAGCAGAAGATTGTGCATGCTTGGCATAATGTGCATAGGAAAGGAAAATCAGAGCTTGGTCCGCGCAATTGTGTAGCTTTGGAAGCTTACACTCTCTGGGTAAAGAAGAGAGCTTTGGAGTTCAAGATGAATTATGCTTACGAAAGAACTATGTCTATGGTTGTGGCTGAGCCATTAACTCTCCCTAACCAAGATGTAGAGGAGTGAAAGACGCGCTCGCCCAAATGAAGCAAGAGAAGGATATGTAGGAAGAGCGTTTCCATGCTTTGAGCAGAAAGCATGAGGAGTTGCAACTTGAGTCTAAGGACAAAGATGCACTTATTGAGCTTCTTGAAGACCGAGTAATGAAGAGACAGAGAGAACCAGAGGTTTCATCTTCCTCTAGTATGCCTCAACCTCCCGTTGCTTGGAAGAGGATTATTGACTAGCTTGTCCTCGAGAAGACTCAGATGAAGGCTTCTTTTGAGACCGAGATCCGACGCATTCGAAGGAAGTACGCGCCTGCAACCATATCTTCTAATATTGTTATTAGGGATCCTGAGGATGACTAGTCTCCTTTTCTCTTGTATTTTGTATTTTGGTTTCTGAAATTATACTCAGTGTAATCCTTCCAATTATATAAATAAATGAGATTTGATGGTCATATCAAATTGTTGCAATTATTGTTGAATATATATATATATATATATATATATATATATATAATATATTATATATATATATATATATATATATTAATATATATATATATATATATTATATATATATTATATATATATATATTTTGGGAAATAATATAGTAAGTTCCTTGAAAATAAAAACAATCAAGCATTGCATTTCATGCATCATTTGCATAAGAAGGTTTCTCTTTCGCCAGATGTCTTATTGGTATTTCTGCTGTGCTTCAGCCAGGCTGACTCATCGATACAATACCCGCGCCAATCACTCCAAGATTATGGAGCATCTAGAACAAGAGAATAGAGACTTGAAGGATGAGATCACTCGTCTGACTTCCATGATGGAGTCAATACTAGCCGCTCGGAGCCAGTCTTCTCCAACGCCTTCAACTTCTCCTCCTCCTCAGAGGACCGTTATTTTCGAGGTTGCTACCTCTACCATTTCTGCAACTGCTGCTCACTTTGCACCCAACATGCCTGCCGGATTCCCGTGGGGAATGCCGCCTAATTTTTTTCCTGAAGGTTTTGTGTCTACATTTGCTTCTATGCCGGCATCTAGCCCGGTCATGTCTGTGCCACCGCCAGTCGTGCATACTCTACCCCGTGTGGAAGACACCATCTATCATTTTGAGCCGTCTGAGGGCCCTGATGTGTATGAGAAGATGGACGAGATGAAGGACTAATTCTTTGAGCTGCGTAAGGAGTTGAAAAGTACAAGGGGTAAGGATCTATTTGGAAAGAGTGTTGCAGAGCTTTGTTTGGTTCCAAATGTTAAGATCCCAGTGAAGTTCAAAGTGCTTGACTTTGAAAAGTACAAGGGGAATACCTATCCACTCAGTCATCTTGTGATGTATGCCAGAAAAATGTCTACTCAAACCAATAATGATCAGTTGTTGATCCATTATTTCCAAGACAGTTTGACAGGTGCCGCTCTGAGGTGGTACATGGGATTGGATAATGCGAGCATCCGCATGTTCAATGATTTGGGCGAAGCATTCGTGAAACAGTACAAATATAATGTTGATATGGCTCCAGATAGGAACCAGTTGAGGTCGTTGTCTTGGAAGGAAAAGGAGACGTTTAAGGAGTATGCTCAAAGATGGAGGAAGCTTACTGCTCAGATTACACCTCCTTTGGAAGAGAAGGAGATGACTAAATTTTTTCTCAAGACCCTGAGCTCATTTTATTATGAGCGGATGATTGCCAGTGCCCCCTGTGATTTTACCGAAATGGTAAACATGGGGATGAGGCTAGAAGAAGGTGTCTGAGAGGGACAGTTATCTAAGGAGGAAGCGTCATCTAGTAAAAGATATGGTAATAATTTCAGTAAGAAGAAGGAAAGTGAAGCCAATGCAGTGACCGTTGGGAGGAAAATGAGGCCTCATGTAAGAAGAAATCAACCACCTCGCCAACACCATCATCAAGTATCATCTATGAACCCCGTATTTTCAACCAATCAGTCAACACCAATTCAACAACAACAACGTCAACAACAACCGCCACCGCAACGAACAAACACCTACAACAACAACAATACCAACAATCATCTTCAACAACAATCAAATTTTAAGAGGAAGAAGGTCTCTTTTGATCCACTCCTATGACGTACGCAAAATTATATCCATCTTTGATTCTCAAGAACCTGTTGCAACCAAGAAACCCTCCGCAGATTCCTGAACCGACTCCATGGTGGTACAAACGGGAACTCCGATGTGCCTTTCATCAAGGAGCTTCTGGTCATGACATCGAGAACTGTGACCCCTTAAAATATGAAGTCCAGAAGATGGTTAAGAGTGGAATGGTGTCCTTTGAGGACCGTGCGCCAAACGTCAAAGCTAACCCACTACCTGCCCATGGAAATTCATCTGTTAATATGGTGGACAACTGTCCTAGAGAGTTCAAGGTATTTGATGTACGCTTCATTAGAAGATCCTTAGTGAGGATGCACAAGGATATTTTCTAGGTTAGCGATTCTGAGCATGATCATAATGGTTACGCTATTTGGAGTGTCAATCCCAGAGGTTGTATGGTTGTGAAAAGAGACATCCAAAGGTTGATGGATGAAGGATTGATGCAGATTGTTCTATCCCGTCATGTAGATGAAGATGTCAACGTTATAGTCCTGGTTTTTAAAACTCCTGAGAGAGTGGTGATTCAGTATGATAGCAGCAGTAGTAAGAACGTCAGCAACAGATCGGTATCGTCGTTGGTTATACAGTTAGCAGGCTCTATCCTGTATGCATCCGATAAGGTTGTCCCATATCAGTATAATGCTACCATGCTAGAGAATGGTAAAGAGGTTCTTTTGCCTATGACCAGTTCCGTTGTAAGTATAGATGAAGTTACTAAGGTGACCCGTAACGGTCGTGTCTTTGATTCGTTGTTCCCAAAGAATGTGGAAGATTTGTTTGCTAGCAAGGAGGTTGGTATACCAGTGGTAGAGTCTGTTGAATCCAGCGGCTTAAAGCCTAACAATGATGATGAGGTGCTTCGTTTGATAAAGAAGAGTGAGTTCAATATGGTGGAGCAGTTGCTCCAAACTCCCTCCAAGATTTCAGTACTATCTCTGTTAATGAGTTCAGAAGCGCACAGAGAAGCACAATTGAAACATGATGTCATGGTGGATCAATTTGACTATATTGTAGCTAACATCACTTCCTACAACAATCTCAGTTTATGTGATGAAGAACTCCCTGAGGAGGGTAGAAATCATAATTTGGCTCTGCACATCTCAATGAACTGCAAAGATGACGCCCTGTCGAATGTATTGGTAGACACCAGGTCTTCATTAAATGTACTTCTGAAGTCAACTTTGTCTAGATTGTCATACCAAGGATCTCCTATGTGATATAGCGGCGTGATCGTCAAGGCATTTGACGGTTCTCGCAAAACTGTGATCGGTGAAGTGGACCTTCCAGTGAAGATAGGTCTGAGTGATTTCCAAATTACTTTCCAAGTAATGGATATCCACCCATCCTATAGCTACTTGTTGGGAAGGCCATGGATTCATGAGGCACGAGCCATTACTTCAACGTTGCATCAGAAGCTAAAATTTGTTAAAAGTGGAAAGCTTGTCATTGTTGGAGGGGAGAAGGCGTTGTTGGTCAACCACCTGTCGTATTTCTCTTATGTAGAAGCTTAGGATGAGGTTGGAACTCCGTTCCAATCCTTATCTATTGCTGAAGAAAAGAAAGTTGGGGCACCCATGTCCTCATTCAAAGATGCAAAGAAGATTGTTGAGGATGGTCAATCGGATCAGTGGGGACAGATGGTAGAGGTCTCCGACAACAAGAGCAGAGTCGGTTTGGGTTTCCAACAAGGTTCATCTGTGGTTAGATCTGAAGATGTGCAACCCAGTTTCCGTAGCGGAGGGTTTATTCATGGTAATGAACAACACTTAGTTGTTGTGCTAGAGGAGGAGGAAGATGAAGACTGCACCAATTTTGTGACGCATGGAAAAGCTTGCAACAATTGGACTGCTGTTGATATTCCTGTTATTATGCATCGATCTAAGTAATTGCTTTTATTTGTTTTTTGAAAATCCTTCTCCTATGCCTAAGGGAGAAGTGAACATTGTTTGGGCATTTTCAAACTTGGTCATCAATAAAATATAATTCTATTCATCCACATTTATGATGTTTTATTTTTACTTTTTGCTTTATTCTGAAAATGGTAATCACAAAAAACATAAATAAATAATATAATTGTCCATCTGCATAATATGTGGTCACAATTCACTTCTCTAAAATCAAAATATCAAATCATTATGCAGGTTGGTTTCTAACCCCATTGAATACAATGATCCTTCTCCTTCTCCAAATTTTGAATGCCCTGTGTTTGAGGCTTAGGAGGAAAGTGATGAAGAAGTAAGTGATGAATTGTCTCGTCTTCTTGAGCACGAGGAAAAATCCATTCAGCCATTCGAAGAGCAGATTGAGTTAGTCAACTTGGGTTCCGAGGATGATGTGAAGGAAGTCAAGATTGGGTCTCGACTGTGTCCAGAAGTTAAGAAGGGGTTGATTGATCTTCTCCGAGAATATTCAGATGTGTTTGCTTGGTCCTATCAAGACATGCCTTTGTGAGCCGCTTGTTTCTCGAACACGGCACTACAACGAGGGCATAACATAACTTCCAATATTTTTCTTTGGCATCTATGCATGAAATCCATCAGAGTCTCCTCTTCTTTTGGGAAGGCCACTTTATTGTACTCTTCTTCTCGACACTCGTTGTCAGCTTCCATGGACGTTTCTTGGGAGATTTCGACCATGTTGACCGCCATGTCGACATCTTGAGTGATATCTAAATTTTGGAATTTAAGTTGAAGGCCCTCAGTAGCCTTATCAATTCGTTTGAAACTATAAGTAGTTTCTTTAGTTACTATCATCAAGTTGGAATCCTCAGTGACTCCGGTGTCGAAACCATCAGTGGTTCCGCTGGTAAAGCTTTCAGCGGCTTCCTGAACAAAGTTTTTAAGGAATTCCTGGTCAAGGTGCTTAGAGACCCTAACCATGATAGCTTTGTTGAAGAAGCCTTCAGTAACTTCGACCATATTGACTTCATCTGGCTCCGTGTAGTGAGAATTGGCCACTTGTAGTGGATCGGAGTCAATCTTCATTTGGATTCTGGTTTGTCCCCGCATTTGAGTCTTCCTTCCTGGATAGAATTATAAAGAAGATCCCTGAAAAGAAAACATTGAGACGTTTTATGACCCCAAAGATTATGGTACTTACAAAACTCTCGTTTCTTTCTTTATTCCAAAGGAGGCATTTTAGCACCAGGAGGCACTATCATTTGGCCATCCTTAACTAACAAATCGAAGATTTCGTCACATTTTGTAACTTTGAATGTGTAAGTTTTCTTAGGAAATTTATCATTCTTTTCTGGTTCGATAGGGTTTTTTCCATTCGACGGGGCAAAGACCTTACAAGAGTAAGGTGGCCTTTGTTTCAACTCAACAAGGTCGATCTCATTTTCGTCAAAGTCTAAAGGCTCATTATTGGATCCTTCATCATCATTATTGAATTCGATGTATGCTACTCTTTTACTCTTATTTGCTCTAGCCTTTTCCTCCTTCAAGCGTTCTAACTGTCGAACCCTATCAGCCAGTTGGACCATATCTCTTAAATATTGGGTGTCTAACTTTTTCCTGATAGAATAGTCAAGACCCCCAGCGACCATTTTGACTAACTCATGCTTCGGTACCTGTGTAAAACATATGGCTTTGAGCAATCGAAATTTATTTAGATAATCATCATTGGCTCAGTAAATTTTCGTTTAATATTGTCCAATTCCTTTAGACTTATCTGCGTTTGCCCCATGTAAAATGGCTCATGGAACATTATTTCTAACCGATTTCAAGTGTGGATCGAATTTTGTGGCAAGGTTGTGAACCACGTGAAGGCCTTCTTCGTGGGAAAACTTGGAAAGTACTTTATCCTAAGGTTTTCGTTGTTCGAAATGTCTCTTGCCTCTGTTATATACCTAGCCACATGTTCGACAGTGGATTCAGTGGTATCCCCAGAAAACTTAGTAAATTTGGGAATTTTCATTCTAGGGGGTGTATTTTCCTATAGGATACATTCCGACAAAGGTGATGTATAATTTGGCCTTCGAAGGCCAAAATTCACCCTATTTCCTGCCATAATCCTTTTGACCATAACTGCTAGATTGTTATCTACTTCCATATCATCATGTCGAATTTGTTGTATGACATATCAACATTTTGGTTTCTATTTACCATTACTATCCTTGGCTCTCTCTCCCTGGGGATTTGTGGTTCAGCCCTAGGAGGTTCGACTCCTACTCCCTAATTTACTATCTCTGGTGGCAGTTGGTTTTATGGAATTTGGTTAAGAGTAGGGTCTTCTTCGAAGGTTACCCCTTTGTTTTCCCTTATCCCATCCCTTGGAGGGTGTTGATGGGGCTGTGGCACACTCAAGAAGTCATCCCAAGCTTATCACATTCTTTGATGGTTCCTTCAAGAACCCTTTTTAGTGCTTTAAATAATTGTTTTAGTTTCTGATATGAGTTCAAAGATTCAGAAAGGCATGATTCAAGGTCAAAGCGAGAAAGATAAAAAAATACCTCTTCAGGATCAAATTCTTCATCTGATGTGTTTCCAGAGGTGGTAGCCATGAATGCAACGTTTGCCTGTTCTTTGGAGTCTGATTCAGAGGAATCAGATCCACTGCCGTCCCAGGTGGCCATCAGTCCCTTCTTGGTTTTGAAGGAGCTTTTCTTGAAACTTTCTCTTCTGGAGCTTTCTTTCTTCAGCTTTGGGCATTCGTTTATGTAATGACCTGTTTCCTTACATTCATAACATGTTACCTCTTTGTTTGATTTGCCTCTAGAAGTTGATTCTGAGCGGCCTCCCTTGGGTCTTGGTCTTCTGAAGTTATTATTCCTTTTTCTCCAGAGTTCTTTTACTCTTCTGGTCAAAAGGGATAACTCTTCTTCATCGTCAGAGTCCTCCTTTTCAGAGTCGTCATTGTCTTCCTCTTCAACTTGGAAGGCTTTGTTCCTTTCTGGTTTGCGTCTTTCAGATCTGGACTTTAGTGCTACAGATTTGATCTTCTTTTGAGGCTCATCTTCCTCAAGTTCTATCTTGTGACTTCTAAGTGAACTGATGAGTTCTTCAAGGCTGATATTGTTCAGATCCTTTGACAATTTTAATGATGTGACCATGGGTCTCCACTTCTTTGGCAAGCTTTTGACTATCTTTTTAACATGACCTGCAATTGTGTAGCCTTTGTCCAGAACCTTGAGTCCTACAATTAAAGTTTGAAATCTAGAAAACATTACCTCTATAGCTTCATCATCATCCATCTTGAAGGTTTCGTACTTATGAATTAGAGCCAGAGCCTTTGTCTCTTTGACTTGAGAATTTCCTCTGTGAGTCATCCTCAGGGAGTCAAGTATTTCTTTAGTTGTTTCCGTGTTGGTGATCTTTTCATATTCATTGTAGGAAATGGCATTCAGCAGTATTGTTCTGGCTTTGTGATGGTTTTTGAAATCGCGCTTCTAATCATCAGTCATCTTGCTTCTGGCAATGGCAATGCCAGAGTCAGATACAGGAGGTATGTAGCCAATAGTAACTATGTCCCGCAGATCAACATCATAGCCCAGAAAGAAACTTTCAATTCTATCTTTCTAGTAATCAAATTTTTCTCCATCAAAGATTGGAGGTTTAGCATTGTAACTATCTCTTTCATTGGTGTTGGCCATAATGTTTTTCTCATGCTGGATCTCTCTACACTGTTAAGTGTTTGATGCCAATTGAAGGTAGAGAAAAACAAGAAAGGGGGTTTGAATTGTTTTTAGAGAATAATTTTTTTTAGAAGTAATACACACGCAGAGACAAAAGAAATCAACACAGAATTTTATACTGGTTCACTTGAAATTCAAAGTTACTCCAGTCCACCCGACCAAGGTGATTTCGCCTTCAAAAAGGACTTAATCCACTAATCTTGAAAGATTACACAAACAATCGTCTAAGATAATAGAGATCCCTTAGCCCTCTCAAGTTTACTGACTTCACAAGTCACTTGAGGAAATTTCTTAGCAATATAGTATGATTACAGTAATGAATAGTACTTCTAACATAAGCAGAAATTACACAAGGTAAGAGTAAGAAATATTCCCACATTAGAGCAGCAGCTCGTGAGAGAATGACTAATGAATAGTGGAAGTATTGTATTCTCTTGTGTTTCAGGTGTTTTCTTTGGGTAGCGTTTCATCCTTTATATATGAGTATTGAGCAGACCGTTTGAGTGATGTTAATGTCAGATCTTGGGAAATGATGGATGATTAATGTCATTAATCTTTGTGTTCTTTCCAAAGCAATATTTGGAGCGCCATAAAATCCTTCCTAAAAAAGCTTCTTTCCATAAGAGAATTTCTTCGAGGTTAAGTTTTCTGAATTAGAGGATCCTAATGTTAGAGCCTTTATTAAGCGATTGCGACTTCAGAAGATGCTTGTTGCTGACTGTCTTCAAAGTTTCTCTTTCTTTAATTTCATCAGAGTGTACGTCTTCAGATTCTAGAGTCATTATTTCACTTCAAAGTGTCTGACTTCTTTAGTTTAGCTTGCGTTTGCGTTTGATCAGAGTCAGAGCTTTTATTTGTGTATCTTTCAAGTGGTATCTCAGAGCTTGATTATGTATCTGATGAATGTCTATCTGACTGTTTTGATTAGAGTCCTGCATACTTAGAAATATTTCGTTAGGGTACCATTTTTGTTTCATCCTTTGTTATCATCAAAATCTTATAGATACATTGTAGAACTAAATTTGTTCTTACAACCTTTTCTTTAGTTCTTTTAGATCGACTTCGCCTTCATCAAAACTACTAACATCAATGTTGGCCTCTTAATCATTCTCATCCATTTCGACATATGCTACCCTCTCATTTCTATTATTCTTACTCGCCCTAGCCTTTTTGGCCTTAAGGCATTCTACCTGTCGAACCATGTCCGCCAATTGGGCCATATCTCTTAAATGATGGGTATCTAGTTTCTTCCTGATGGAATAATCCAAACCACCAGTGGCCATTTTGACCAACTCATGCTCACGCACTTGTGTAAAACACCTTGCCTTTAGCAAACAGAACCTATTCAGATAATCATTTATTGGCTCTGTAAAGTTGCACTTAATGCTAGCCAATTCTTTTAGAATAATCTTCGACTTCCCCATATAAAATTGTTCATGGAACAATCTCTCCAAACAGGTCCAATCATGGATGGAGTTGGCTGGGAGCATAGTGAACCAAGTAAAAGAATTCTTGGTAAGTGAACTAGGGAAATATCTTATCCTCAGGTTTTCATTGTTGGCAATGTCCCCAGCCTCAGTCAGATACCTTGCTATATGTTCGACAGTGGACTCGCTGGTGCCGCCAGAAAGTTTTATAAATTTTGGGACCTCTCATCCCATGGGCAGTTCAGTCTGTAGGACATATTCAGATAATGAGGAGGTATAGTTTGGCATGAGAAGGCCTACATTCACTCCATTTCGTGCATTATTCTTTCGACTATGGTTGCCAAATTATTCCCTCCTGCTAAATTTTCTTGTCGAACTCGGTGAACCACTTCATCATCATCTTGGTCATCATTGACCAACATAACCCTAGGTCACTCGACTTCCCTAGGCAATGGTTGTTCGACCATTCTAGCACTACGCCAAATAAGGGAAAAGAGGGCGCTTTTTTTGGCCTATAACAGCGCTTTAAAGCGTCCTCTAATTTGGCGCTGGCATAGGTAAAGACAGCGCTTTTTTTCCTGGTGAAAGCGCTCTCTAAAGTGGCTCTTTAAGCCCTTTAAGGGCCACTTTAGAGGGCGCTTTTTAAAGAAAGCGCCCTCTAAAGTGGAAACTTTTAAGGGTTTAGAGGGCGCTTTTACTGGAAAGCGCCCTCTAAAGTGGAAACTTTTAAGGGTTTAGAGGGCGCTTTTACTGGAAAGTGCCCTCTAAAGTGGAAATTTAAAGGGTTTAGAGGGCGCTTATTTTGGAAAGCGCCCTCTAAAGTGGGTGGTTATTTAAATTTTTTTTTTAAAAAGCGCTATATTTTTTATTTATTTTAGACAACCTGTATATTGAAGCAGTACACCTAAAACTGTATAATTTGAAGCCTTTTTCACACATTGCATTCAACAAGCCTTATATACAACAATCCATACATATACAACAATCCACTGATATATAATCGTTTAACTTCTAAAGATTCTAAATATACAACCAATTCATACAAGTAATAATTTCAATAAATGCATACAAATCCTATAACTTCATCCATCACGTGGATCTCTCTGCCTTGATCTACTGGCTTGTTTATCTACACTTAGTATATTCCTCAAAACTTTTTCACTTGAACTTGCTTGCCCTGCCTTGATCCAGATTTAAGCATTGCCTCTAAAAGAGCAACGTCTCTCGCACCCTCGACAAAAGAGAGGCGGTGCTCGGGTACAAACTGACTACCCTTCTGCAAAATAGAAATAAATTAGACTAGAGAATTCATACTAGCATGGACATTTAATTGAGGATAAGAAAGGAATGTAATGAACAAAAATATATGCTACAAGTTTGACACAAAACTACAAAATTAGAAGGTGGAATTGTGGAAGCATTTTGCAGGAATCTTAATACCTTGAGGGTGTTTTCAGAAACATCATTAAAAAAAGCTTTTAATTCTTCAGTTACTCCACTGAATGGGAAAAATGAGCTTTTGCATTGTCCATTAGCATCATATAATGAAACCTATATAGCATCATAACGTCAGAAAACAATAAAGATAACTGAAAGTGATTTGAATAAATTAATTGCAACTTTAGTGGATATTGAAGGAGAAGTTCAGATCTACCTAAGCTATTACTTTTGAAAACCTATAGTGTAACTTATAACTATAGTATATACCAGGTATCCGTGTTGTCCTTGGAATCCTCGCTCAATTTGAAGGGTTCCATTCGTGCCAACAACTCGCCACAAGATCTATAATGTGTTTAATGCCATGATTAAAGACTTGAATGAAAAATGCATGAATAATGAACATATCTACTGTTTGGGATGTGTAGCACGCGTGCACGTGTGTGTTTGTAAGATGAGGGATCATTTACCACATGCCTTGGGGGATCTGGAGGAGACAACCATTACAAATACTCCTGAGCATCCATTCTCCAAATGACTGATGAAAAACATTCCAAAAATAATTCACATTTCTGTCGAGTATTTGTAAAGTCATTTCTGGAAAATAGAGGCTTACAAGACAGATGATAAATTATCTGGTGGTGGTAAGATCAAATCCACATGCGATGTCATAGCTGAAACTGAAACTACCTCACACCCAACAAGCTGTCGAGAATAAAAGGAGACGGCCATTAAATTATTATAAGATTCAGATGTTAGAAAGTCCCATTTGATTTAGGTTTCAGAGTGATTAAGTGATTCTTAAAACAAATACTGAATGTGTAACTTAATTTCAAAGCACATACAGTAAAACTGCGTCTCCAAGAACTTTAAAAGTATGGGTTTGAACTGTTCATTGATCCTTCTACAATAACTTGGACACTCATCATTTTGCCAATGTCAGCAATTAGCTTCTTGCCCTGCCAAACAAACTACGTAAATGGACAGGCAGATTCATAGGTTAAAATGTCAAAACAGAAACAAAAATACCTCAATTAAGGCGGGTTCAAAACGATAATTTTCAGCCACAGACCAAATTATTTGGCCAGGAGCATCAGCAGAAATCGATTTGTACGTAGATAATGCAGTTTCCAGCTCATTTATACCTGCAGTATCAGATTAATGTTAACAAGTTGAGAGTTTAGGATAAGGTAACTGAAACTTTCATATAGTAGGGAAGGAGAGAATATATGTGGATCACCTAATAAAAAAAAAGAGAACGACAACAATATTAATAGTAAAAGAGAATCTCTACCAAGGGCCAGCAAAAGTTAGAGCTACTACTTACAAGATGCTGCAGGTTTCTCTTCATATCCACAAAATCAGCCACCAACACACACAGTACATTCAAATAAAGAGGAAATATAGTCAGAGGCACAAAAAGATTAATAACAAAATTATGATTATCAAATGTTAACCCATAATGCCTACTTTTTCTACATCGAGAAACAAATGGAACAATTGGTGAAATTTAACCCATAATGCCTAGTCTCCATTGCTAGCATTGCAACACAATAATTATTGTTGAGAATACTCAATAAATGTATGAACCAAGAAAAATGAAACCAAAAATGAACAGTAGCGAACGTCAGAAGAGAAACCAAGTAATATGAAGATTAGAAAAATACCTATGGTGTCAAAATCGAACAGCTAACAACGAATTAATAGAAGGAGGAAACGTCGTAGATCAAACAGAGGTGGAAGGAGAACGCCTTAGAAGTAGCGAAAATCGTAGCAGTGAGAACCCTAACGTGAAAAAGAACGAAAATAACAGAGAGTGAAATAACAAAACGCGCAGTATGTTATAATTTTAATGTTTACTAAAAGGGACCTTAGAGGGCGCTTGTGGAAAAAAAGCGCCCTCTAAAGGGGGCCTAAGAGGGCGCTTATGAAAGCGCTCTCTAAGGCTTTCCAAAAGCGCTTTATAAACTGGAAATGCACATGGACTTATAGAGCGCTTTTTTAAAAGCGCCCTCAAAGGGTAACCTTAGAGGGCGCTTTCTAAAAAGCGCCCTGTATTGTTGTCCCTCTATCTCCTCCTTATTTTTTCGCTTCACCTTAGAGGGCGCTTTATTACAAAAGCGCCCTCTAAAGTGCGCTGTCTATTCCAGTTGTTCGCTCCTTATTTTTTCGCTTCACTTTAGAGTGCGCTTTTGTAATAAAGCGCCCTCTAAGGTGCGCTGTCTATTCCAGTTTTTGGCGTAGTGTAGGGTCTCCTGCACCTTTGCTTAGAATTCCTTAAGTCCCAAACCTAGCGTTGGTCAACAAAATGACCTGCCGACGGAGATATCGTTTCCTGTCGACCTCCTCTTTTAGTATGCTTTTCTTTCTTGATTGCGTTCGACATCTTTTATCTTTGGGTAGGGTATGATCCCCCCAATCATAGGACTCTTTCATTACTTGTGCTTTCAGCCTGCCTTAGGGATATTTCGTGGTAACAAAATGCCCCCCAGAGATGCCATTTTCGACTGTCGATGATGATGATGAGACGATGGCATCTCTGAAACTGTCGGCTTACCCTTTACTGTTCCCGCTTCTACTTAGTGGGGTCTCTGTGTATCCCACGTGGGTGACGTCAGGCAATCATGGCGAGTGTTTCTACTTCTCCTCGAGACGCACAAAATCACGTCTACGTCACTTCACGTCTCCAAACTGAATGTGTTTTGTCTTTTCGTTTACCTTCTCTCCTCCACGTGTCTGTAGGCGTGGGAACGTGCGTGTACGTATCGGCCATGGAAGTGTAACCGCTCCCTCTTCTTTGCTCAGGGTTTAAGGGTTATAACACCCTCATTCTTCTTCCTTCTTCTCTTTTTTGGCACTCTTGGTTCAGTATTCACTTGTCTTCATTTGTCTTCTGCTTTTTCTGTGAAAACATCTCCTACTTCATAACGAAGAACCCTCTTGTTATCTCCATGGCCGCCTCCAACAAAACTTCAGCCGCTGAACTCTCGTGCCCTATCAACATTGGTGGCAGGGAATACGTCCCTGAGCCTCCATTGGTAGAAGAAAAGGAGAAAATCTGGCGTTCTCAGGTATTGATTCCTTTCTCTCTGGCTAATGAACCCTTAGCATTTCTAGGTCCTCTCCCAGAAAACCGACAACCAGAGATCACTAAAAATGACTCTTCCCTCTTTCCCGCCAGTCACATTTCTGAACCTGTGATATCTGCTCAACAACCCTTCTCCCTTCGATACGTCGATAGGAACTTCAAAACCGCTCCCCCCAGGAATTGTCTTAAGTTTTGTGCTTGGATGGATCGGTTGGAAACGGAAAAAATCGACCAGTGGAAAAGAACAGGCATTTATACCCTCTTGCAGGTTGCCCGCTGTGGCCCTCCCCAGTCTTGTGGCATGTTATTAGCCGCCCTTCAATTCTGGGAGAGTTCGACTAACTCCTTCCATACTAGATGTGGCATGATCACGCCAACACTTTTAGACATTGCTGCCATCACTGGCTTGAGACCGTCTGGCGAGGTCTTCGACTGTGAAGCTGTAGCGCCAGTTTCTTTGAAATTCAACGTTGGTGACTCTCACAAACCAACATACAACAACTTCATTGACCATCATGCCACTTCCGCAGGTTCTGTGACCGACAAGGAACATGTGGCTTTTTTGACCCTTTGGCTGTCCCGTTTCGTCTTCTGCTCACGATCGATGCAGGTAGCTAAGCATTTTGCCCTCCTAGCGACTCAATTGCACCAAGGACGTGATGTCTCCTTAGGCCAACTGATATTAGCCTCTCTCTATGAGTCTTTATCCGAGGTTGTCTGCCAGATTCGACTCTTCGACCCTGAGAACTCTAGAAAGAAGAACGTATTGGTTCATGGTCCTTTCTGGTTCCTATAATTGTGGCTCAATGCCACTTTCTCCAAAGAGGTAGCCCCATATGGGATGAGGAGGGTTGCGTATCCCCCAGAGGAACGCCATGTTATCTGGAAAAGGTTGATTCCCTTGACACCCATCAACAAGAACTTTCCAGACCTTCTAGTGTTTCGACTTATCTTCGAAATTATGTTGTCTCGTGTCGACTTCCTACCCTCTATGGCTCCTTTTTGCCGTCGAACTGAGGGTCCTGAGTGGTCTACCAGACCTTTCCCTCCGACTGACGGAGAACTAAGGACTAAATCCTTCCTCATTTGGAGGCGATTTTTGGTCCCTCGCTTCTTATCGGAGGAGACTGCCAGCAGCAATCCAGGTCTAGTAGCTTACCAGCCTAACCTTGTGGCCAGGCAATTTGGTCTTTGCCAATTTATCCCCAAACCTCTGTTTTCCTCTCAAGAGTTACTTGCCAACATCCTTTGCGGCCAACCTTGGAGCGAAGTTGAAGAGGAACTAGAAAACATTTGGAAAAACCGACCCCGCCTTCCTTCTTTTTCTTTTCGACCAGCCCACTACTGTACCAAAGAATTTTATGATTGGTGGCAGTCCTATTTTTCCCTTTATGTTGGCGATCCTAATGCCAAACTTGCTGAATTGACTGAGGCTTTTGTTTGTTTGCAGGCGAAGTCGACTAAATGTAAGGCTCTTCACGTTAAACAAATTCGCGCTTTCCAGAACTACTTCCAAGTTGTGTATCGACCAGATAATCTTCGTGGGACCATCCGAGAGGATGCTGTCGAACTGAAAGCAAAAATAATCGATCAACTTCCAAAACTCAAAATCCCTGATCACGTGAAAGACAAATATTTTTATGCTTTTCATTTTGGAAAAATAAAGTTCCCTCCTCTGCCATCTAGTCCTTTGGCTTTGGCCTTTGGTCATTTGGTTCCGGTGTGGTTCTACTGTCCTACTTCATACGTACAAAACGCCTCTAAGAGAAAAAAGGCCGACAGAGTGGTCCCCACGAAGTATTATCTGCCTGACTACTCAGGGCCGCTCCATATCGATCCTCGATATGTTAGCGTGTTCGAAACCACATAACTTGGTAACGCTTTCTTGTAAATTTGAACACTCCTTTCCACCTGGACTTCCTCGCTCACTTGCGTTTCTTTCCTTTATTTGCAGCGCTCCCTCTGAAACCTGCAGACTCTGCATCTGCTGACCAACCCACTCCTTCGACACAGAAGGCTCAGGTTTGACTCTGGCTGAAGTACTATTTCTTCTTATCTTGACTTTATCCTTAACCATCTTTCTCTTCTTGCAGGATGCTCCTGCGCAATCTTTTGACGATGATAGGCGCCCCATTTCCCAAGTCTTGAGAAAGACCAGTTCTTCTGTATACTCCTCTAACGCATTTCCATTTGCCTTTGCCTTATGGAGGGGGAAAATCACATGATTGCTAATATTTTGTTTGTGCAGGGTCAACCCCGTTCGACAGAGCCTACTATCTCTCCCTCCTCCAAAAAATCCAAAAAACACAAGCGTTCTGCTCCCGCGGGCTCTGAGGTATTTCTCGTCGGCACGTCTGCTCTTTTGGCTAGACTATTTGCTTATAACCTCTCTTCGTGTCTTCAGCAAACCTCGCAACCTAAATCCAAAAGTCATCATGGCCATAAGAGGAAGAAACATGATTCTCCTTCCAAGAGTGGCGACCATAAAAGGAAGAGGCATCATGCAACGCCTCCCTCAGAGGTTCCTGTCCAAAATGCCGACACTCCTCTAGTCGATGCTTCAGCCCTCGGTGCGGCCCCTGCTCCAGTCGTGGAAGCTTCGCCGTCGGTTAGTCCTTCCCCTGCTATTGCCTTGGGGGACACACATCAGGATGCAGTTTCTCATGCATCGACACAAGTATTATCCGTATTCCTATTTATTCCTTTGGATTCTTTGTTGCGCTTTTCTTACTCAGTTCTTCCTTCTGCAGGCTGATGCTTCTACTGAACTGACTCAGCCTGTTGCTGATTATACTCCTGCGTCGTCGGTTTCTTCCCCAGATCGTCCCTTTCAATCCGTCGACGCCGCTGGTGAGTCCATCGAATTTCCTCTCCAAATTAGTGACAGTGATTCTGACTCAGTCACTAGTCCTGTGACACATCTGGATTCCAATTCGACTAGTTCTGACTCGAGTCTCTCCTCAGTTTCCTTGCAGGACTTACGGAAGCCAGTCGGTGTCGACACCAACTGAAATTCTGGTGTAGTCAGAGTTTAGATGTTCTACTCCAAGTAATGACATCTGATCTAACATTGTAACTAATACAGCAAGACAGTTATACAAATTACAACCTAGTACTGATATGCACACATTCACAGATGTCACGACATCTGCTACTATATCACCATAGAATGGAAGAACACCCAGTTCTGTCCATCTGGTACACAGGCACAGCAGAGATCAAACATAGCACTTACTTCTGTTGAGCCTGCACAGTTATCAGCATGATGTCTCAACATTGATTTGAACATCATCTGTTACAGCATTACAGGTTTACCTTATTTTATAACAGACAAAATTATAACATGCAAAAGGTAAAAACACAAGTAATTGTTAACCCAGTTCGGTGCAACATCACCTACGTCTGGGGGCATACCAAGCCAGGAAGAAGATCCACTATTAGTAGTATCAATTCAAAGCTAAACTCACTCGTTTACAACTTATCACTTAATCCCTACCCAATGCAATCTATACCTAGGAACTCCTAGATAGAAACCTCCAGTTTCCATTCCTATCACCACAATTACAATGTAATGCTAAACAACTTGAACTTGCTTCACAGCTTCGTTCAAGAACATAATCACTCTTTCCTACAGGCTTTGAGTTACAAATACTCTCAGCTTTGAACACTGAGAAAACAACTTGAACTTGCTTCACAGCTTTGTTCAAGAACATAATCACTCTTGCCTACAGGCTTTGAGTTACAAATACTCTCAGCTTTGAACACTGAGAAACACATGGTAACCATCCCACAGGTTGGGAGGTTTACCTCACACACACCCCTAAATTTTCATTCTAGGAGGCTTACAAATACTAGGTTACAAAGTGCTATTTATAACCTAATCACCCAACTGGATTTGGGCCTTCAGAAAATCGCAGCAACTTGTTCTTTGTTGTTACAAAGTCAGCAGAAACTTTCTGCTACAAACAAGGTCTTCAATCCTAAAATCTCTCCATATATATCTCCTTATTTTGAGCCTATATATATTCCAAGACCTCCACAAATAATGCCACATAGGATTCTAACTAATTTCCAGATATTAGTGTGCTAACAAATAGGCTATTTGTTAGGTTCCTTAATTGTAGCTTGGTTGTTGGTTTCCTGGATTTTAGCCTGAGAAAAATGCTGAAACAGAAAAACTAAACAACCTACAATATAGCATATGCTGTCAGGAATGAATGTCACAACATTCAGCTTGACATCAAGGACCATATGCTAAGTCTGTTTTTCCTGAAAACAGACTGTACATAATTTGCTGAACTGTACAGGACCAACCTGTCCATTCTACAGTAGCAGCTTACAATAATAAATGTCAAGGCATCCAATTTGACATTTACACATTTAGCCTTAAGTCAGTTCTGTTTTCCTCTTGAAGAACAGACTCAGAAACATACTGAAGTGTAGCAGAACTCCACTCTGTTTATTGTTCAGTATATGCTGTCAATGATGAATGTCATAACATCCAGTTTGACATTCAGACAGTAGGCCTTATGCCAGGTCTGGTATTTCCTTGATAACCAGACTGGAAATAAACACTGAGTTCTAACAGAACACCAACTGTTCTATTCCTCAGTATTTGCTGACAGGGATGAATGTCACCACATCCAATTTGACATTCAACAAATCCTGTATTAGCTAATCCTGCAGTAACTACTTAAGTGTGTCATGACTTCAGTCAAGACATTAGAGTACAGTTAGATATTCTAACCTACAATGCAGTCACACCTTCACACCATGTCATGACATCAGTCAAGACATTAGAATCCAGCTAGTGTTTTACCATACAATGCAGCCAATTAAACACCTACACCAACAAATAACAATCCTCCCAAGCTACCCCGTTGTCGACCACTTCTCCTCAGGTTACTTCTCCGCCAACAACTTCTCCTTCGACCTTCCCGGGGTTGGCGATTAAGCCTTCTGCTTTGGAAGCAATTGCCAGGCTACGTAATCTGGTGAAATCTCGTGAGGTCTCCTCGGATTCTGACTAACTCTATTCTGGTAAAGTGGGTCCTGAGGCGACGAAGACTAAAGTTCTTATGGACAAGATCCGCGTTCACGCCTTAAATGTTGACCTTCCCTTCGTGCTCATGCATGAACCTGCTGTCTGTCCAGAAATCTTGAGCGCCCTTGCCCAGCTAAAGGATCTCCAAATCTCTAATTATGCCAGACGTGCAATGGTGGCTCTAGAAGAAATCTTAGTGCCTATGTGTAGCACCTCAAATTTGCACCCCCCATTCATGCATTCATTTCAATTTTTTTAGGTCATTAACATTACATATTGCATTGCATCTTATCAACAAGAACTGGCATCAAGAGAATTCATCTGTGCAAAGAGAGCAAGTTTTCCTTGATATGAAGGCCACATGAGTATTCTAGAGAGCTTATATGAATTAAGGTTCATTTTGAAGCAACTTTGCCAAGTGGTAGAGGCTCAAAAGTCATCAGTGCGCTTCCAAGTCATCTGGGGCCCATAAAAGTCAACTAAAAGTCAACTGAGGGCTAGGAGGTGGAGAAATGGTTTGAGACACTTCATTCATGTCCAAAAGAGGTTTATTCATCATGTCAAACATCTACCTTGAAGATTTTGAAGCCAAATCAAAAGTTTCCCAAAATGGAAAGTGACCTGTAATTTCAAGTTTCCAAAAATGGCAAGTTTTTGGACCACATTCAACTTGACTTTCCAACATCAAAGAAACTTCAAATGAAATTTTGTCCAACATGAAAGTTGAAGATCTTTCTCTCCCATTTCCAAAAAGTCCAAGATCATAAGCATCTGATGAATTGCTGAGGAGTTATGAGCAAATGATCACCAAGTGTGCATGAAACTTCAAAGTGCCATAACTTTTGATTCAAAACTCCAATTTAGGCCACTCTTTTTGCAAATTGCATATCATGACCTATATTTTCCAAATCCAACATTGCATTTCATGAAATTTAATCATATAATCATTTGCCCATGCATGTTCATTTTGGAGGGAAAATGCCAAATTCAAATTTGGTGCATCATACATGTTTAATTCCAATTCCAACATGTGCATGAGATGATTTTAAGTGATTTTGAGCATGCACATGGTACTGTTCACGTTCATTCACCATGCATAGGGTGCATTTTACCATTTGTGCATTACACCTCATTCTCACTAATTTTTCATTAAGCATTGCCTAAGTGTCATTAGCAAAGTAATTAGGAGGTGATATATAATGCTAATCATAACAGAATTTTTCAGTTTTCACAAGTTCTAGATCTAGATCTCATTTCCCTCCATTTTTGCTCTCATCTCAAATTTGAATTTTCTCCACATAACACCTTGATTTTACTGCATAATCATGTTCAGCAAGTGTTATTGATGAAGGATCAAGCTCTGGATTAAAGCTTTTGGTCAGGATTCATGCACATCTAGCTCAAGAACATGAAGATGGAAGTTGCAATTTGATCAAGATCCAAGCCATTTCAAGCATCCATTCGTGTTTAAAGCTTCAATATACAAGTGAAGGAGAAGATTTGGACACTTTTGAAAGCTTGAATCCACAGAATCCATACACTGTTCTTCAAGAGGTCAGAAATTCGACTGTCTTAATTCTTTGTTTTATTGCCATAATATTGTAGTGCGTGTTCTCCTGATAATTCTGATATAAAGATCTTGAAAAATGGATGGATATTGAGTGAGTTAGGGTGAATTGAAGTTTTGACATGCAATTTGTTTTCGTTCGATTTGCATTATATATGAACTGTTAGGCTTAGTTAAGGTTAGATTCATGTTGTGCGTGAAGAGACGAGTCCATTGGTGTATCATACGCAAAATTCTGCAAAAAAAATGATGAGTGTGTACTGTAGCTTCGCCGGACCAACGAAGGAGATGGTGGAAACCACCGTCCTCCACCGCTCATGAACAGTTCCTAGGGCTTCTCTGGTTCGCGCGTATGAAGACACTGTAGAAGCGCCTGTAACATAGCACGCCTCGGTTCGAATCCAGTCGAAAACATTTTATTTTCCTTTGATTTTACTAAATGCAGCGTTCAAGTTATAGCGCATGTGATGCTCCATGTTCACGGTTCGATACCTGGCTTTGGATAGTTTCACAATTCCAATTAATTTCTGAAGCGCCTATAACCTTGAGGACCAGGGTTCAATCCTTGGCTGATACTGTTGTCCATTTTAATTCACAATTTCATTTCCATGGATTGCACATTATTTTTTTTTATTTTCATGCAATTTGTAAAAATCATTAAAAATAGCTAAAGAGTCCATTTTAATTCAAATTTTTTCCTACATGATTGTTCAAATGTCTAGTATTTTGTGGTGTTGATTTTCTGATTTTATCATTTCTGGATTGTTAATTGTGTTGGCTTATTTGAACATGATGCAAAATGTGACATGTTGTACCAATTCTCTTGTGAAATGCTCATACATTGGCCAATTGCTTTGAAGTTTGGTATGCTGATTCCTAACATGTTATATGATTTTTTAGGCTTGGTTGTGCATTTTTATCATTTTCCATCTCTATTTTAGGCACATAAAATGTATGGTGTGACAATGTGTGTCACACAATTTGATGTTGATCTTGTCCATTTTCATTGACATGCCAATTGAGCTCCTATGATCCTAAATTTTTGCATGAGACTTGTGTTTAACATGTTGATGTCACATAAAAATTTTCATGACCATTGAATGTGTTTCTGATTTAATGTGCATTTTCTCATTTGAATGTCCAATTGTGATTGCCTTTGCCTTAGCATGATCATTAGATGGATTGGCCTTAGGATTTGAGTCTGGTCCTTTTTAGGACATGTTATTACTTGAATAAATGTGCTTCATGGTGAATATTGGATGCTGTTTTGGCTTTTTGCTTGGCCTTTGACCCTAGTCTTTGTACTAGTGGTTTGTACTCATCTTTTGAGCTTTGTATTTCAGGTTCAAGCTGTTAGATCTAGTGGTTGATGCAATCTTATGACTTGAGATGCAAATTTACTTTGTCCACTAACCTTTGTTCTATTGTAGGTCCCTTGGTGATAAACTCACTTGAGTTGTTGACTTGCCTTGTGTGCATATTGGCTGTAACATTGTGGATTGACTGTTTGGTTTGTCTGAATGTGAATATTGACTTGTTTGACTTTCTTACAGGTACTTTAGTTGCTTTAGCTCATTGCTTAAGCTGTACTTTGCTTGTGGTTGGCATACCACCTAGGTAATCATCCTCTAACTCCATGTAGTCTGGAAGCCCTGTCGTTTCTTTTGGCAGGCATTTGGCTGAAGTCCTCCTTAAGAGGCAATGTTTGTGATTGTTTACTCATTGTGCCATGTTACTTAAGTCCTCCTAAGTGAAGAGGCAATTGGCAGATAGAAGGGATTAGCAATCAATCCCCTGCTAATCGTTTGAGTCGTTCATTATGCTCGCACTACGTGTTGATGCTCTTGGACACGTCCCCTAGATCTTGTATATAGAGTCAGTCAAGTGGAGTAGGGTCCCTCATTCTGGATCCCCATGTTTTCATTGATTGAAGCTCACCCAGGCTAGGGTTAAGAGCTATGAGGTCCAACCCTCATCACCTTTCATCTGCTCACCCTGACGGTCAATGTCAGTGGTTAAGAGCCCTCAGATACCCTTCCAGTTGGCTTGTTTGTCGAGGTTGATATGACCCCTTGACTAAAGCCCGGCTTGTTTGTCGAGGTTGATATGACCCCTTGACTAAAGCCTCACCCTTGATGTTTGAGCCCCCTTGTTGGTGTGTTTACTTCATGTTGTATGTGTTTGTGTGGTGTGATTGTATCCCCATAGGATTTCTAGACTTCGCATAGTCTCTCGTTTGCATGTCAACTAAGGTAGCACGGTTCCTTCGTCTAGGACTTCCTTTCTTGCGTGAGCTTTCCTAAAACACAAACAAACATTATCTTCTCTTAAGAACACGTTGACTCCTTCTACTACAGGTGAGTAAGTCTCCCAAGGTCGAGCATCCGATAGATTGCGTAGTGACGTTGTTCATCTAAAAAACACAAAACAAACAGAAATAGTTTAGCCGAACTACGGCAACTCTGATTCTCATGTCTAGATGAGATACATAGGCACGAGATGCGATGTCTTGTCGAGTTTGACTAACAACTAACTTTGATCCTTGCTGGTTTTCGCCCTTGTTGCGATCCTTTTCTCTCGCCCTCGTTGCGATCGAGACCTTCCTTTTCTCTTGCCTTAGTTGCAATCGAGACCCTTCGTCTTTTCGTGTGTGTTTGTTAGGAGTCAGATGTAAGACCATTGATTGGCTATCTATTTCCCGTTTCTTTTATGGAGTTGGATGTAAGACCAGCAATTGGCATTCCGTTTCCTATTGGCGTTTGTTTGTTCGGAGTCAGATGTAAGACCAGCCATTGGCAGTCTGTTTCTAGTTGTGTGTTTGCTCTGACGTCTCAGCGTCTTTGGTTTAGCGTTTTGTTTCAGCGTGCGTTAGCCGAGCTATGAGTGCTCTGATTCTCATGTTCAGATGAGATACGTATGCATAGGATGCGATGTCCTAGCGAGCATGTTCCCATTCCCCGAACTACGTCGACTCTGATGTTTGTTTCTGACAAACTACGTAGGCCGAGGATGCGACATCCTGCCGAGTCCGCTTTCTCCGTCTTCTTTCATCCTGTGTTTTATTCCAGTTTGGTGTAGTTCTTTGAGCAGTTATTCAGCAACCTTATTCTATTCTTTCTGAGCGTGGATCCCGTCGACTACGACGGACGTGAGGGTGTGCTAATACCTTCCCCTTGCGTAACCGACTCCCGATCCTAGCAATCTCTGGTCGTAAGACCATTTCCTTTCCAGGTTTACTTTGAGCGTTTCCTTTCCCTCCTTTGGGATAAATAACGCACGGTGGCGACTCTGTGTCTTTTCCCGCCGGTTGTTTTTCGCGTATGCGACAACTGGCGACTCTGCTGGGGAGACTTGAGAAGTTGACCTCTTGCTGGTCCATCTTCCCTAAGCGAGTCAATCCTAGCGCTCTCTAGGATAGTTTTGGTTGCTTTTACTGTTTTATTTATTGCATTTATGATTATTATGCTGTGATTGTATATATTTGCATATATGTTTGCATGCATCATATTATCATTATGCGGGCTGTGTATCTGTTGCTCTGTTGGGTGGGAGTTACAAGAGGTAAAAGGCACAATACCCAGGCTATGAGTGAACTTTAGGACACCTAGGAATAGAGTGATTCATGGGAAACGGGTGGTATGGCGCCACTTAGAGGAACATGGTATCACGAGCAGTTCAGATCCTGATGGGGTATTATCGTTGCATACATCTGGTGTGTATATGATGATATTCTTGAAAGGGTTGTTTATCCTGCGTTTCCCTTGACCTTACCTTGGCCTAGATGACACCCGTGAGTGGGGCGGGAATGAATCATTACAGGTACTGTTGGTGACTTGATCTGTTGGTGACTTGATCTATTGGTGACTTGATCTGTTGGTGACTTGATCGGTTGGTGACTTCTGTTTGGTCCTGTTGGTGACTTGGTTCTGAAGTATTGGTTCCAGATGACCTTGATCTGTGGTTTTTGGTTCCGAACTCATGCCGAAGTTATGATCTTGTGCCTTGTGATACACAGCCAACCTTTCATGGTCTCATCATTTGCATCATAGCATGTTTGTTTTCAACAAAAAAAAAATAATGCAAAAAAAAAGAGAAGAAGAAAAGCTAACTTGCACATGCATATCATTTCTCAGGTTCATTCGGGAGTCTATTCACATTAAGAGATGGCAGCCATTCCAGAGTTGAAGAGGAAGATTTGCACCTACAGCTTTTACCGTGAGCCGTTGACATCTTTGGCAGAATTGAGTAATCTGGTTCAGAAGGTGTTTGATGATCAGTATGGGGATATTCTGACCTTGTTAAAGATGGTGGTTGATCCGGTACCTCTGCAGACTCTCTTACAGTTCTATGATCCAGAGCTCCGTTGCTTCACCTTTCAGGACTATCAGTTAGCGCCCACTCTTGAAGAGTATTCCATCCTTATGAATGTCTGAATCAAATACCAAGTACCTTTCCTGGATGTGCCAAAGGAGGTGGATTTCAGAGTTGTTGCTCAGGCTCTTTATTTGAGTATCAAAGAAGTGAGTGACAATTGGAAACCAAGTGGTGATGTTGTGGGTTTGTCTTTGAAGTACCTGGTGAGGATGGTTAAGGAAAAAGCAAGGAAAGGAAATTGGGAAGCTTTCAACACTCAGTTGGCCGTCATGATTTATGGAGTTGTTCTGTTCCCTAGCATGCCTAATTTTGTGGACCTTGCAGCAATCACTATTTTCATTGGAGGAAACCCGATTCCTACCTTGTTAGCTGACACTTATTATGCTATACACAGCAGGCATGGTAAGGGTGGAGCTATCAAGTGTTGTCTCCCGTTCCTACTCAAATGGTTCTTGTCTTTTCTACCAACCAGTGGACCTTTTGTGGATACTCAGAATACTCATAAATGGACTCAGAGGATTATGTCACTCACCTCCTATGATATCAGGTGGCAAGCTTACAGGATGAATGTACGCAAAGTCATTATGAGTTGTGGAAGGTTTCGTAATGTTCCACTCATAGGAACTAAGGGTTGCATCAACTACAACCCGGTTCTTTCTCTCCGTCAGTTGGGTTTTGTCATGAATGAGAGGCCACAAGATGCTGAGATAGCTGAGAGTGTGTACTTTGAGAAACGGAGTGATCCAGCTAGATTGGAGCTAGTGGGAAAAGCTTGGGAGAGTATTGGTGTCAAGGATGGATCTGTGTTAGGGAAGAAGTTTGCAGTTGCTATGCCTGCCTACCTTGAGTGGGTCAAGGAGAGAGTTGGAACTTTGTTGCTACCCTATGATAGGATGGAACCATTGCAAGAGCAACCGCCTTTGATACATTCTGAGAACGTGCCTGCTGAGTATTACAAACGAGCCTTAATGGAGAACCGCCAGTTGAAAGAGAGGGAACAAGAGATCCAAATGGAGCTTTACAAAGCCAAAACTGATAAGTTAAATTTGGCTCACAAACTCAAAGGAATGCAAGGTGAAAGTGCTAGTAGATCGAGAAACAAGAAGAGGTCCTATGAGGAGATAGAGACAATGTTGAATGAAGAACACCATGAGCGTTTGAGGTTGCAAAGAGCGGAAGCCAATTACCAAAAGAAGATACGAGACTTGGAAAGGTAGCTTAAGGACAAAGATGCTCAGTTGAAGAAAGAGATAGACCTAAGGCATGCATCAGAGAACCAGCTCAGAGAAGAAGTGGTGGAACTCAGAGTGCAACTGAAGGAGAAGCTCACTCCTTTACCTGAGTGTTCAGAGTGTGACCGGTTGATTGATCAGTGCCAGTACCTGAAGACTCTCATTCCTGGAGGACGACGTTCTTAGTTTGTCGTGTTGTTTACTTTGAGAATCACCTCCAGGATTGTTGGATGGGTTTCCTTGTTTTATTCTGATGATTTGAATCTTTGTTGGAACCATGTTGTATGATCTTTATTGCTCATGATTATAGATGAGATTGTTGATGTTTCCCTTGTGCTCATCATCCTATGTAGGTTGCTTCTTTGGTGTTTATGTTACAGGTTGCCATTTTTCAAAGATGGACGAGACTCTTGAATGCCTGAGAAATGAACATAGCATATGCATCATACGCATCATACGCATCATACACATATCATTCTTGCATTACAGGTGTTCTTGAAGAGGTTTCTCATTCTGGTTCCTGTCCTAGGCAGGATTGCTGATCGTCATCCGCACCGCTACGCGACAAGACTGAATCAACAGAGAAGCATGGATCAAGTTCAGGCTGAATTGGCAGAGATGAGGGCTAACATGGCCCAATTCATGAATATGATGCAAGGGGTTGTACAAGGGCAAGAGGAGTTGCGAGCCTTGGCCCAGAGACAGGAAGCTGTGATTCCACCTGTCAACCGTAATTCGCCAGAGGGAGTCCCTGTTAATGACAATGTTGCTGCTACCATTCCCGTCAATAACTATGTTGTGGGTGATGAACTGAGGGGTATCAGAATCAACAGACAACCTATCGCTCCTGAGACTGTTAATATTCGAGCGGCCCGTGCTCCGGCTCGCCATCCTGCTCCTTTGGTTGATAGGCAAGAGGATATGTTCACTCTCCTTAGTGATGATGATGAGGTGGGAAGGACTGAAGAGAGGGATAGAAAAGTTGATGCCCTTGCTGAGAAAATCCGTGCCATGGAGCGTCAGAACTCTTTGGGCTTTGA
Organism: Lathyrus oleraceus; assembly: GCF_024323335.1. Lineage (NCBI taxonomy): Eukaryota > Viridiplantae > Streptophyta > Magnoliopsida > Fabales > Fabaceae > Lathyrus > Lathyrus oleraceus. Next base: position 83,468,397 of record NC_066583.1, on the reverse strand, counting down.
TGTCACGAATATGGGCTTGGTTGATGGACTGAGAATCCCTTACAAATTCAAGGCGCCATCCTTTGACAAATATAATGGCACTTCTTGTCCTCGCACTCATGTGCAGGCTTACTACAGAAAGATATCCGCATACACTGATGATGAGAAGATGTGGATATACTTTTTCTAAGACAGCTTGTCTGGAGCGTCTTTGGACTGGTACATGGATTTGAAAAGAGAGTCTGTTAGAAGCTGGAGGGATTTGGGTGAAGCCTTTCTGAGACAATATAAGCACAACATGGATATGGCTCCAAGCAGAACTCAGCTGCAGAGTTTATGTCAGAAGACTGGTGAAAGCTTCAAAGAGTACGCCCAGAGGTGGCGTGAATTAGCGGCAAGAGTGCAACCTCCGATGTTGGAGAGAGAGTTGACCGATATGTTCATTGGAACACTGCAGGGTGTGTTTATGGACCGTATGGGAAGTTGCCCGTTCGGTAGCTTTTCAGATGTTGTAATCTGCGGAGAGAGGACTGAAAGTCTTATCAAAGCAGGGAGGATCCAAGACCCTGGTTCTTCATCTTCAAGTTCGAAGAAGCCATTTTCTGGGGCACCCCGAAGGAGAGAGGGTGAGACAAATGTTGCCCACCATCGGAGGAGTATGAACAGAGGACAACAGTATCGTCAGGTTGCTGTTGTGACTATTCCAGCACCCCAAACTCAACCTCAGCAACAACCAAGAGGACCGCCACAACAACAACAACAGCAACACCCGTTTCAGCCAAGACAGAGAATGCCAGAGCATCAGTTTGACCCGTTGCCCATGACATATGCTGAATTGCTTCCTGAACTGCTTAAGTTGAAATTTGTTGAGCTTCGCACCATGGCTCCGTTGACATGGATTCCTGCTGGGTATGATGCTAATGCCCGTTGTGATTTTCATTCCGGTGCACAGGGGCATCACATTGAGAATTGTCGGGCTTTCCATCACAAGGTCCTAGATTTGATTGATGCCAAGGCAATCAACTTTGCTCCTGTTCCGAATGTTGTGAATAATCCTATGCCTCAGCATGGTGGGCCTAGGGTGAACAATGTGGAAGCTGTGGATTTGGTCGTTGATGTTGATGATGTTCAGACTTCGCTGTTTATGGTGAAAGAACGTCTGTTGAAAGGGGGAGTGTTCCCGGGATGTGATGAAGGTTGTTCAGTTTGTGTTGATCAAGAGAATGGTTGTGAAAAGTTGAAGAGAGGTATCCAGGGCTTGATGGATGAGGGTTGCTTGCAGTTTGGTCGAGTTGTGAGAGATCGTGGGATGGTATCAACTGTCACCATTTACTTCAAACCGTCCGAGGGTCCTGGACGTGCTCCAAGAACTGTTAATGCACCCATAACTATTGGTACTCCGGTGACCATATCTGCACCAGTAACTGTTGGTACTCCTACCACCATTGCTGCTTCTGGTGGAAGACCTGTTGAGAATAGTAGAGCGGTTCCGTGGAAGTATGATAATGCTTTCCGCAGCAACAGAAGGTCAGAGAATCATATCAGACCGGTAAATCAGGCTCCAGTGACCATTGGTTTGCCAAATAGAACTCCTGTAGTTGTTGGTCTGGCTGTGGACAATGTGGGAGGACCTGGAGGGTTTACTAGAAGTGGTCGTCTGTTTGCACCACAGACTCTGAGGGATAGCAATGCTGAGGCTCGTACGAAAGCAAAAGGAAAGCAAGTTGTGGTTGAGGAAGGACCAGTGCAGAAGGAGGTGCCTGGGGGTTCTTTTGAGAAAGTGGAGGAGTTCATGAAAATCATCAAGAAAAGTGATTATAAGATTGTGGATCAGCTGAACCAGACGCCGTCAAAAATCTCTATTCTCTCACTGTTAATGTGTTCTGAGGCACAGCGTAACGCCTTGCTGAAAATGTTGAATTTGGCTTACGTGCCTCAAGAGATTTAGGTCAACCAGCTCGAGGGTGTTATTGCAAATGTGAGCACGAGACATGGTTTGGGGTTCACAGATCTGGATTTGACGCCTGAGGGTCGCAATCATAACAAAGCCCTGCACATCACGATGGAGTGCAAGGGCGCGGTGTTGTCGCATGTGTTGGTTGACACCGGTTCTTCCTTGAATGTGTTGCCCAAGAAGGCTCTGATTAAGCTTGATGTTGAAGGGGTTGTCCTCACCCCAAGTGATCTTGTCGTCCGTGCTTTCGATGGACCAAGCGATCTGTTTTCGGTGAAGTCACGTTGCCCGTGAAGATCGGCCCAGAAGTGTTTGATATTGTCTTCTATGTGATGGATATTCAACCAGCATATAGTTGTCTATTGGGGAGTCCCTGGATACATGGGGCCGGGACAGTTTCGTCAACTCTCCATCAAAAGTTGAAATATGTGTGGAATGGTCAGGTTGTGACTGTGTGCGGCGAAGAGGACATTCTCGTGAGCCATTTATCCTCTTTCAAATATGTGGAGATGGATGGCGAAATCCATGAAACTCTGTGCCAAGCTTTCGAGACCATTGCTATTGAGAAGGTGGCTTTTGTTGAGCAGAAGAAGCCAGGTGCCTCAATTGCGTCCTACAAGCAAGCTTTGGAGGTTGTCAATTCTGGTAACGCAGAAGGCTGAGGAAAGATGATTGATATGCCCGTGAAGAAAGACAAATTTGGTATTGGTTATCAGCCTCTTCAGTCAGAGCAGGGTGTCCAGAAAGGGCCGTGTACCTTCACCAACGCTGGGTTGATGAATCCTGGTGATGTCTTTGCAGCAGGCAGTGAAGACGGAGACAGCGATTATGATATGGACAACTGGGTGCGCCCGTATGCTCCAGGGGAGATGGTCAACAATTGGACAGCTGAAGAAATAGTCCAAGTTACTCTTCAGACAGAGTAATTTTCTTTTGTTTTTCATTCTGCACAAAAACCCTACGTTCTGCCCGGGGCGTAGTGGTTCATTGTATGGCCACATCATGTTTAAACTTTCAATGATTATCATTAATAAAGGACGTTTTGCAAACAACTTTGTGCTCACTGTCTTTCTGTTTTTGCTTTCATTTTCAAAACAATAAAAATGGCAATGTTTTTGTTTTTGTGACTTTCTTGAACTCTTTTCTAAAATAAAGCATTAAACATCGTTCATGCAGAATCGATCTCGCGGACTCCATTAAAAACAGTTCTGTTATGGCTCAGTATGATTTCGATAATCCCATTTACCAAGCTGAAGAGGAGAGTGAGGAAGATTGTGAACTCCCCAAAGAATTGGCCAGATTATTGAAGCAGGAGGAAGGGTCATCCAACCTCATCAGGAAGAGTTGGATTACCGAGATTTAAACAGAAGAAGGATGGTAAAGTCAGGATGTGTGTCGATTACCGAGATTTAAACAGAGCCAGTCCGAAAGATGATTTCCCATTACCTCACATTGATGTATTGGTTGATAACACTGCTCAATCCTCGGTTTTCTCTTTCATGGATGGATTTTCTGGCTATAATCAGATCAAGATGGCGCTAGAAGACATGGAAAAGACGACATTCATTACACCTTGGGGCACATTCTGTTATAAGGTGATGCCATTTGGGCTGAAGAATGCCGGTGCTACCTACCAGAGGGCTATGACGACTCTCTTTCATGACATGATGCCCAAAGAGATTGAAGTGTACGTGGATGATATGATTGCGAAGTCTCAGACAGAAGAGGAGCACTTGGTAAACTTGCAGAAGTTGTTTGAAAGATTGAGAAAGTTCAAACTGAGGTTGAATCCAAGCAAGTGTACGTTTGGGGTGAGATCCGAAAAGCTGTTGGGTTTCATTGTCAGTGAGAAAGGAATTGAGGTTGATCCAGCGAAAGTGAAAGCTATTCAAGAAATGCCTGAACCAAGAACGGAAAAGCAGGTTCGTGGGTTTTTAGGGAGATTGAACTACATTGCATGGTTCGTATCTCACCTAACTGCCATGTGTGAACCGATTTTCAAATTGCTAAGAAAAGATCAAGAAATCAGGTGGAATGATGATTGTCAGAAAGCTTTTGATAAGATAAAAGAGTATTTGCAGAAACCTCCAATCCTCATACCTCCAGTGCCTGGGAGGCCTCTGATAATGTACCTTTCAGTAACAGAGAATTCGATGGGGTGTGTATTGGGACAACATGACGAGTCTGGTCGAAAAGAGCATGCAATATACTACCTTAGCAAAAAGTTTACCGACTGTGAAACAAGATATTCACTGCTCGAGAAAACTTGTTGCGCTTTGGCATGGGCTGCTCACCGACTAAGATAGTATATGCTGAACCATACTACCTTGTTGATTTCTAAGATGGATCCAGTGAAATACATCTTTGAAAAGCCGGCTCTCACCGGACGAGTGGCTCGGTGGCAGATGATTTTAACTGAGTATGATATCCAGTACACGTCGCAAAAGGCCATCAAAGGTAGTATTCTGTCTGACTACCTTGCCGAGCAACCGATTGATGATTATCAGTCGATGATGTTTGAATTCCCTGATGAAGACATTATGTACTTAAAGATGAAAGATTGTGAAGAGCCTCTTGTCGAGGAAGGACCGGATCCTGATGACAAGTGGACACTGATGTTTGATGGGGCGGTAAATGTGAATGGAAATGGCGTGGGGGCAGTACTCATCAATCCTAAAGGTGCACACTTACCTTTTTCTGCCAGGTTGACTTTTGAAGTAACCAACAATGAAGCTGAGTACGAGGCTTGTATCATGGGGATTGAGGAAGCCATCGATCTAAGGATCAAAACTCTGGACATCTATGGAGATTCTGCTCTAGTGATTAACCAAGTCAATGGAGACTGGAATACCCATCAGCCGCATTTGATTCCTTATCGAGATTACACCAGAAGGATCCTGACTTTCTTCAAGACGGTGAAGTTATATCATGTTCCCCGAGATGAAAATCAGATGGCTGACGTCTTGGCCATTTTATCTTCTATGATCAAAGTCCATTGGTGGAATCATGTGCCACACGTTGCTGTGAATCGACTCGAGAGGCCTGCGTATGTGTTTGCAGCCGAGTCTGTTGTTGATGAGAAGTCGTGGTTCTATGATATCAAGAATTTCCTCAAAAGCCAGGAGTATCCTGAAGGAGCGTCAAAGAATGACAAGAAGACCTTGAGAAGGCTAGCTGGAAGCTTTTATTTGAATCAGGATGATGTGTTGTACAAGAGGAACTTTGACATGGTTCTGCTCAGATGCTTGAATAGACACGAAGCAGACATGTTAATGCAGGAAGTACACGAGGGGTCTTTCGGTACCCATGCTGGTGGTCATGCAATGTCCAAGAAGTTGTTAAGAGCCGGTTATTATTGGATAACCATGGAATCCGATTGTTTCAAATACGCTCGGAAGTGCCACAAATGTCATATCTATGTAGGTAAAGTGCATGTGCCACCAAGTCCTCTGAATGTTATGAATTCTCCTTGGCCATTCGCGATGTGGGGCATCGATATGATTGGGAAGATTGAACCTACTACTTCTAGTGGACATCGCTTCATCCTGGTTGCGATTGATTACTTCACCAAGTGGGTGGAAGCAGCTTCATATGCCAATGTTACCAAGCAAGTGGTTGCCCGATTCATTAAGAAAGAGATTATCTGTCGTTATGGGGTTCCTGAGAGAATCATCACTGATAATGGTTCGAATCTCAATAATAAGATGATGAAAGAGCTTTGCAAAGACTTTAAGATCGAACATCATAATTCTTCTCCTTATAGAACAAAGATGAATGGTTCTGTAGAGGCGGCAAACAAGAACATTAAGAAGATTGTGCAGAAGATGGTCGTGACGTACAAGGATTGGCATGAGATGTTGCCTTTCGCTTTGCATGGGTACCGTACCTCAGTACGTACGTCGACCAGGGCAACCCCTTACTCCCTTGTGTATGGTATGGAAGCAGTCCTACCTGTTGAAGTGGAGATTCCTTCTCTGAGAGTCCTGCTGAATGTCAAGCTAGACGAAGCTGAATAGATTCGGACAAGGTTCAATGAGTTGAGTCTTATTAAGGAAAAACGGTTAGTAGCTGTGTGCCATGGGCAGCTGTATCAGAGAAGGATGAAGAAGGCCTTTGATCAGAAAGTACGTCCTCGAAGCTATCAGACAGGTGATTTGGTTTTGAAGAGGATCCTTCCTCCCGGTACGGATAACAGGGGCAAGTGGACTCTGAATTATGAAGGTCCATATGTTGTCAAGAAGGTTTTCACCGGTGGAGCCTTGATGCTGACAACTATGGATGGTGAAGATTTTCCGTCCCCTGTGAACTCAGATGTAGTCAAAAAATACTTCGCATAAATCGACCCGCTGGACGAAAAGAATAAAAGAGTCCAGGCAAAAAGGGGCATCCCGGCGAACCGAAAAAAAAAAGAAAAGGGTTCGGGCAAAAGTTAGGGATAAAGGATGAAAAAGAATATGTACACCCGGTAAGTCGAAAACCTGCAAAGGCGGCTTAGGCAAAAATGGGTATCCCGGTGGATTGAAAACCTGAAAAGGCGATCCAGGCAAAAGAGGGATTAAAGCGAAGACTACAGTCTGAGTTATCTGTACTTCATCGCGCTTCAGTGTCTACCATCTCGAAGGATGTGATCGGTCCAATCATTCTTCTCAAAAAGCAGGGAATTTGGGGGAAATTGAGGATATACGAGTCATAACAGAATTGGAAAATAGTGGATGTCGTGTTCACATTGCCAATAGGATAGTTTATTTCCTTGTTTTGGCGCAATTACCTCTTCCTAGGAATTGCTTCCTGATGTACTTTGCCTTTATAGGCCATTTTCAATCAATAAAAGTCGTTATTCAGTCAAATTGCTCTCTTGTTTTTATTTTACTGTTTTGTTTGCAAAAACGTCCGAATTTTTTATAAACATTGCATCTAAAAACATGAAGGCTAGACAAGATCGTGCAGAAAGATAAAACATTTGAAAAATCCTTTTGAATGTTGAGTACACTTGAGTGTATTTTGTCCATGCAATCCCCTGGGGCATGTATGTCTTGCTGTTTGCAGGTTACTATCTTTGATTGCTGGCTAAAGCAGATAAGCCATAGTTTGTTCAAAGGTGTTTCAACACTGCCAGTAGGGTGAAAAGTGAGGTCGTCTAAGCAAGTTCAGAACTTGTCTCCCCAACAGTTTCGAGATCAGTGTTTCCTCAGCAGGTCTGGAGTTCGCTGTAATCCCCAGCAGGGTTGAGAATGTCTTTCCCCAGCAAGCCTGAGGACTGTTAGTTCCCCAGCAAGTCTGAAGGTTGCTATTCCCCCAGCGGAGGTGTCTGTGGGTAATTTGTTCCTCAGCAGCCGGGCCTGAAGTGTTGTAATCCCCAGCAGGGTTGAGAATGTTATTTCCCTAGCAAGTCTGAAGGTTGCTATTCCCCCAGCGGAGGTGTGTCGCATTACGCGAAAAACCGGCGGGAAAACGAAACAACAGAGCCGCCACCGTGCGTTATTTATCCCAAAGGAGGGAAAGGAAACGCTCGAAGTAAACCTGGAAAAGACATGGTCTCGCGACCAGAGATTGATGGGATCGGGAGTCGGTTATACGAAGGGAAGGTATTAGCACCCCTACGCATCCGTCGTACTCGACGGGATCCACGCTCAGAAAGAATAGAAGAAAGGTTGCTAAAGACTGCTCAAACACTGCACAAGGCTGGAAGGAAACGCAGAAAGGACGGAAGAAGAGGACTCGGCAGGATATCGCATCCTGGGCCTACGTAGTCTGTTAGACGCAGACATCAGAGTCGACGTAGTTCGGGGCAGGGGAAACATGCTCGCTAGGATGTCGCATCCTATGCATACGTATCTTCTCTAACCAGAGAAGAATCAGAGCACTCGTAGCTCGACCAACACACGCCAAACAAAACACAGATAGGAAACCGACTGCCAATCGCTGGACTTACGTCAGACTCCACACAAATAGGAAAACATGGAAACCGAATGCCAATCGTTGGACTTACATTAGACTCTGAACCAACAAACACACACAGGAAACCGACTGCCAATCACTGGACTTACGTCAGACTCCCACAAGCAAACAAGACACAGGAAACCAATTGCCAATCGTTGGACTTATGTCAGACTCCAGACAAACAACACACACAAAGGGGTTGAAAAAGAAAAGGGCGCCCGGAAAGATCAGCTCATCTCCTGCCTACGTACCTCATCTGGTATGAGGATCAGGGCGACGTAGTTCCCCTACACAGGGAAAGAACTTCTAACCTAACCAGAGACAAAGGGAGACACAAACTACTAGGGAGACTACGACTCGAGCCTAGAAGTTGTCATGCATACGATCCCTATGTTGAGGTTTCTATCCTAACTTGCACAGGAAGCAAGCTAGCCTAAACAGCACAATCAAACACATACAAGCACAATAAAGCAAGCACACACACTATATGCAAACAATTGGCTCACACAAGGCTCGGCTGTAGAAACAAGCCAACTGGAATGGGGTGTTTTTAGCTCTTAACCCTAACATTGAGAGTTAGGGTGAAGCAGAGGAAATGGGAAGTGAGGGTAAGACCTCACAGCTCTTATCCCTGGCCTTGGAGAGCGTGACTCACAATAGAAAGTGTGGGAGTTCAGAATGTAGGAACTCTTCTCCACAGATGACTGACACAACAAGATCTTGGGTTCTTATTCACAATGCATCAACACATGGTGTGTGAGCAAAGTGAATGACACAACTGAATAGTAGGGGATGGGTTGCACATCCCTTTTATCTGCCAATTGCCTCTAAAGAGGTCTTTACCTGCTTGGCACAACATTAAACAAACACAAGCATTGCCTCTTAAGGAGGGCTTCAGACAGGTGCCTACCAATAACAGTAGGTCTTCCAGACTACATGAAGATCAGGAGATTATACCTCAGTGGTAAGCAAACCACAAGCTAGCAAAGCAAAGTTCAAATGAACTCAAAGCAATTTAGGTACCTGTAGAAACATCTAAACCAATCAGTTCAACTGTACAGACAAACAATCAACAGTTGATATCAAACAGACAGACAACTCCAATCAGGCAACAATGGTGCAAGGCATAAGGCAAACACAAATGAATTGTCCTCAAAGCCTACAAAACACACAATGTTAGCAAATAACAACAAAGGACCAAGCTCAAATGAAGGAGCATCATCACTCATGAACCTGAAAGTCATAACCCAAATGGTAAGTCCAAACCACTAGGTCAAAGCCTAGGGTCAAAAGAGGATCAAAAATACAAAACAGAACCTCAAACTCAACATAAAGCATGTTTAATCACTCAAGAACAGGTCCTAAAAAGAACCAAATCATAATCAATAAGCAAGTCCATTTCATGTGCAAGATAAATCAAAGACACAAGGCATCCAAATGATCAACATGAATGAAAATTCTCAATCAAAACAGAAATGATTCAAATAATTCTGGTAAAATTCATGAGCAATCAAGACATCCACAACATCCATCACACATAAAATCAGAAGCATTGGAGATCATTTGGCATGGCAATCACATTGTACAAGTTAGACAACCAAATGTGTAAAACAAATTGTCACACCATGTTAAAACAAGCATAAAACAGAATTGGTGCATGGAAAAAATGTCAAACCAAAACCAAAATGTCCATCAATGTGTCTAGAATCTGCATGCAAAATTTCAAGTCCATTGGATTAAAATCAAGCATTTCACAACAAGATAAGCAAGACAAGGTCAAAAATGGATACATGCTCACATAACCTAGCACCAAATAAAATCCAGCCATGCACAATTTTGGAATTTATGATCATAAAAAACTAGAGAGGATAAGGAGCATTTTGCAAAAAATTAGGATGAAATTGGATCAATTTTCAATTTGTTATGATTTTTCTAAGGTGAGAAAAAAAAGTGAAATAAAAATGAACCAAGCATGGCAAATAAGGGAGGGAAACATGAAAATGAGAGGCAATTTGAAAATTGGTGCGCACCAGGATCGAACCTGGTTGATTTTCAAATATGCGCGCCTCACCAAAACGGTGGCGTTTCGGTAAAACCCTAAGCGCGCCCAGAAACTCGTAGCTAAACTGGAAATGCGTAGCAAATTCGTAGCTAGTTCATAGCAATGCTTGAAAAACACATGATCTTCATCCTCTTCATGAGGTTGAAGATGAAGATTGCATGAACTTCATGCGCCAAACCCAGATTTTCCAGAAAACGTCCAGAAATAAAAAACAAATGCACCAATCGACTCATCACTTCATGCACATGCAAGATCAAGCAACAAATCATGCCAAAATATCATAACAAACTCAGATCGAAGGAAATAAAATTTGACATCAAACTTTCAAACATGCATAACTTCATGGATAATGCACCATTTCACTCAAATTTTTTACCAGAATCATCACCAATCAAAGATCTACATGAATATCATAATGAATTGGAGAATAGATGAGATTGAAAACCAACCTCTTGAAGAACAGCAAGTTGAAACTCGTGCTACAAGGCTCAGCAATGTCTCAAATCTCTTCTACAATGCTTGTTGAGGTGATTGATGATGAATTGGATGCTCCAGCACGCACGAATTTAGCTCAATTTGCAACCTCCTTTGAACCTTCAAGCTCCATGTATGGTCAAAACTGGCACGAATTCCTCCAATTCCACGTCCAATCTTGCTCAGAAATGCTTCATGATCATGATTCCAATAAGAGAAATGGCTTGGATATGAAGAAATTGGAAATTCTTGGTGAGAGCAAAATTTGATTGATTTTGGGATCTCGATCTGAAAACTGTGGTTAATGCCAAATGCAGTTGTGATTAACATTATATATCACTTGTTAATGATGCTGAAAACCTGTTTAAACCAAAACCAATTAGGATTAACAAGTTATGAGGTGTATGCACAAAATTAGATTTTCACCTCATGCATGAGGTGCATGCGTGAACAGTACCAAAATAAGGCCCAAAACCACTTAAACAAAGTCCATGCACACTTTGGAATTGGTTTTGTATGCATATGATCGACCCAATTGATTTTAGAAATTTGTCTTCCAAAAACTTCATGAATGAACACATGATCATGCAAGGGGAATTCAGGCCATGTAATGAGATGTTTTGAAAGTGCATGTCATGATGAACAAAATGCAAAAAGAACCACCCAAATTGGAGCCTTGGTTCAAAAGTTATGCCCGTTTGAATTTTTGAACACACTTTGCCATGATTGGATCATATCTCCTCAACCACATATTAGAAATTCGTGATCTTGGACTTTTTGGAAATGGGAGAGAAAGATATTCAACTTTCATGTTGGACAAAATTTCATTTGAAGCTTTCTTGATGATGTAATATCAAGTTGAAGTTGGTCTAAAACCTTTCCATTTTTGGAAACTTTCAAATTATGGGTCACTTTCTATTTTGGAAAAGTCTTAACTTGACTTCAAATTCTTCAATGTGAGTGTTTGAAATGTCAAATGAGACTTGTTTGAACATGAATGAAGTATCTCTAATCACTTTCCACCTCCAAATCCATAGTTGACTTTGCAGTTGACTTGCCGTTGACTTTTATGGGCCTCAGATGACTTGCACATGCACTGATGAGTTTTGAGCCTTCAACACTTGGCCAAATTGCTTCAAAGTGATCCTTGGGTAATGTAAGCTCATTGGAACCACCCTAGGGCTTTGATCTCATGAAAAATGCTCTTGCCCTCTTGCACAGTTGAATCTCCTGACCAGTCTTGCCTGTAACATGCTATGCAATGCTAATGCAATCTTAATGACCTAAAAAATGAAATGAATGTACAAATGGGAGGTGCAAATTTGAGGTGCTACAGCTGCCCCTATTCAATCAACTGGGAACCTGAACGGATGAGAGTAACGGCTGTCAGACCTTCAAGGTAAACAGGGATTGAATACCAAAGAACCGTAGAAATTTGCACTCTGCGAGAGATGATTCAAAGAAAGGCGAGGCCATTTACCGATGGCGGCTTTACAATAACTTCAGGAAAGCGACACCATTTACCGATGGCTAATTTATTGGAAACTTGATATTTACCGATATCAACGTCAGCGAGACCATTTACCGATGGCTGCTGGGAAACAACATCCAAAAGAAGCAGGACCATTTACCGATGGTGGCTTCAACTGGGAATCTGATATTAGAAGGAAGCAAGACCATTTACCGATGGTGGCTTCAAAGCAACTTGATATTTACCGATATCAACGTCAGCGAGACCATGTACCGATGACTGCTGGGAAACAGATGTCACAGAGAGCGAGGCCATTTACCGATGGCGGCTAAGCTGGGCATTCGATATTTACCGATATCGAAGCAAGACGAGGCCATTTACCGATGGCATCTCCAACTGGGGAAGGAAAAGATATTTGCAACTGGAACCAGACAAGACGTTTACCGACGACTCTACTGGGGATCTTTGATTTTTATCAAAGGAAGGACACGCGACCAGACATTTACCGATGACTGGAAAAAGATACACAACCAGACATTTACCGATGACTGGGAAGAAACTCAATGTTTACCGACATCGAAAGATGATGTTTACCGACATCAACAAAATAACCAGACATTTACCGATGACTCGGGTGAGACCCGATGTTTACCGACATCGAAAGATGATGTTTACCGACATCAAAAAGGGATGACCAGACATTTACCGATGACTGGGAAACAAGATATACAAACAGACGTCAACGGACAAATGGGAAAAACTCAACGTTTATCGAAACCAACGGAGAGGTGACCAGACATCAACGGATGAATGGAAAAAGATACAACCAGACGTCAACGGACGAATGGGAAAAACTCAACGTTTATCGAAACCAACGGAGAGGTGACCATACATTAATAGATGACTGGGAGAAAAACTCGATGTTTACCGACATCGAAAGATGATGCGTACAGAAATGAAGCAAGACCAGACATTTACCGATGACTGGAGTGAGACTCGATGTTTACCGACATCGAAAAATGATGTTCACCGACATCAAAAGAAAGAACACACACGGGTGCTGACATGACACTTACCGGTATCACAGGGATGACATGTACATATGTCAAAGCAAGGCTAAACACTTGCTGGGGATCTCACTGGGGAGAATCAAGCTTTCCTTTCACTGCGGGTGAGGAAATAAACCTCTCTGGGGAATTATCAATCCTGAATGCTGTCAGGAGCAACTATAGCAAATGTGTCGTGCAGATGTTGAACAATGGTCCGCCTCTGCCGGGGATATGGTCTGATTAGGTTTAACACATGAATGCATATGTTTGAATTTTTCTATGGCGTAATGTTCCATATTGAATGGAAATGCTACACGCTTTGAGGATGCAATGATCACTACATGCAAGATGCAAAATGATGAAAACTCCTGCTGGGGAGCAAACAGATTGCTCTGCCGAGCACACAAATATGAATAGATTCTCCAACTTTGTGGGGGAGACGCACTGCTGGGAGTGCTCCGCTGATCTGACACTCTGGGAACGACAGAGAAACCAAACCAACTGGGAAGTCTTTGGCTGGGGAATAGCACTGCTGTTGGAGAAAGGATCCCACCAGGGACAACCTTCACCGAATCCAATCCACTTGGGGACTCCGCTAGGGGAAACAACCAATGCTCACCTCTGCTGAGGACAGCGGCCAATCCACAGGTAGGATGAACTCTACTGGGGATAATTTTCACCGCACCTGATCCACTTGGGGAACTCGCTGGGGAAAACCATCAACACAAACCTCTGTCGGGGAGATCTGCTAGGGGAAAGGCATTCACAAACCTGATGGGGATTACAGTACTTCATACCCGACTGCTGAGGAATAAACCACTCACTGACACCTCCGCCGGGGATACAACATCCTTCAGACTCAGTGGGGATTAATCTTCAGACTAGCTGGGGAAACAATAGCCTTTGTACCTGCTGCTGAGGGACATACTACCCACAAACGCTTTCTCCGGGGAAGAACAGTTATAATAGCTTTCAGACTTGCTTGGGGAAACAGCCACTTCCAAGCCCGCTGGGGGAAACATCCTCAATCCTGCTGAGGAATTCCTAATCTTGAATATGCTGGGTCGACAAGCCCTGAACTTGCTTCATCTGCTGGGGAAGATCCCCATCCTCTCACACTACTGGACAGTGCTGACAACATCCCTGAACAAACCGTGGCTTATCTGCTTCAGCCAGGAACCAAAGGTGATAACCTGTAATCAACAAGACAAACATGCCCCAGGGGATTGCATGGACAAGATACACTCAAGTACACTCAACATTCAAAATGATTTTCAAATGTTTTATCTTTATGCACATTATTGTCTAGCCTTCATGTTTTTATATGCAATGTTTATCAAAAATTCGGACGTTTTTGCAAACAAAACAGTAAAAACAAAAACAAGAGAGCAATTTAACTGAATAACGACTTTTATTGATTGAGAATGGGCCTGAAAAGGCGAATACATCAAGAAGCAATTCCTAGGAAGAGGTAATTGCGCACAAAAGGAAAAATCTATCCTAATGGCAATGTGAATACGGCATCCACTATTTCCCAATTCTGTTATGACTCACAGATCATCAGTTTTCTCCCAAATTCTTTGCTTTCTAAGAAGAATGATTGGACCGATCATACCCTTCGAGATGGTAGACGATGTAGCACGATGAAGTACAGATAACTCAGACTGTAGTCTCCGCTTTAATCCCTCTTTTTCCTGGATCTCCCTTTCGGGTTTTCAATCCACCGGGATACCCATTTTTGCCTAAGCCGCCCTTGCGGGTTTTCGACTTACCGGGTGTACATATTCTTTTTATTCTTTATCCCTAACTTTTGCCCGAACCTTTTCTCTTTTTTTTTGGTTCGCCGGGATGCCCTTTTTTGCCTGGACTCTTTTATTCTTTTCGTCCAGCGGGTCAATTTATGCGAAGTATTTTTTGACTACATCTGAGTTAACAGGGGACGGAAAATCTTCACCATCCATAGTTGTAAGCATCAAGGCTCCACCAGAGAAAACCTTTTTAACAACGTATGGACCTTCATAATTAGGAGTCCATTTGCCCCTGTTATATGTACCGGGAGGAAGGATCCTCTTCAAAACCAAATCACCTGGCTGATAGCTTCGAGGACGCACTTTCTGATCAAAGGCTCTCTTCATCCTTCTCTGATACAACTGCCCATGGCACACAGCTGCTAACCGCCTCTCTTCGATAAGGCTTAACTCGTTAAACCTCGTTCGAATCCACTCAACTTCATCAAGTTTGACATTCAACAGGACTCTCAGAGAAGGAATCTCCACTTCAACAGGTAGGACTGCTTCCATACCATACACAAGGGAGTAAGGGGTTGCCCCGGTCGACGTACGTACTGAAGTACGGTACCCATGCAAAGCGAAAGGCAGCATCTCATGCCAATCCTTGTACGTCATGACCATCTTCTGCACAATCTTCTTAATATTCTTGTTTGCCGCCTCTACAACACCATTCATCTTCGGTCTGTAAGGAGAAGAATTGTGATGTTCGATCTTGAAATCTTTACAAAGCTCCTTCATCATCTTGTTATTGAGATTCAAACCATTATCAATAATGATTCTCTCAGAAACCTTATAACGACAGATGATCTCCTTCTTAATGAACCGGGCAACCACTTGTTTGGTAACATTAGCATAGGAAGCTGTTTCCACCCACTTGGTGAAGTAATCAATCGCAACCAGGATGAAGCGATGTCCATTAGAAGCAGTAGGCTCAATCTTCCCAATCATATCAATGCCCCACATCGCGAATGGCCAAGGCGAATTCATGACATTCAGAGGGCTTGGTGGTACATGCACCTTATCAGCATAGATCTGGCATTTATGGCATTTCCGAGCGTATTTGAAACAATCGGATTCCATAGTCATCCAATAATAACCGGCTCTCAACAATTTCTTGGACATTGCATGACCACCAGCATGGGTACCAAAAGATCCTTCATGCACTTCTTGCATCAACATGTCTGCTTCGTGTCTATCCACGCATCTGAGCAGAACCATGTCGAAGTTCCTCTTGTACAACACATCATCCTGATTCAAATAAAAGCTTCCAGCTAGCCTTCTCAGGGTCTTCTTGTCATTCTTTGACGCTCCTTCAGGATACTCCTGACTCTTGAGGAAATTCTTGATGTCAAAGTACCACGGCTTCTCATCCACAACAGACTCGGCTGCAAACACATACGCATGCCTCTCGAGCCGATTCACCGCAACATGTGGCACATGATTCCACTAATGAACTTTGATCATAGAAGATAAAGTAGCCAAGGCATCAGCCATCTGATTCTCATCACAGGGCACATGATACAACTTCACCTTTTTGAAGAAAGTCAGGATCCTCCTGGTGTAATCTCTGTAAGGAATCAAATGCGGCTGAATTGTATTCCAATCTCCATTGACCTGGTTAATCACTAGAGCGGAATCTCCATATATGTCCAGAGTTTTGATCCTTAGATCGATGGCTTCCTCGATCCCCATGATACAAGCCTCATACTCAGCCTCGTTGTTGGTGACGTCAAAAGTCAGCCTGGCAGAAAAAGGTATATGAGCCCCTTTTGGATTAATAAGCACTGCCCCAACACCATTGCCACTCATATTCACCGCCCCATCAAACATCAATGTCCACTTGTCATCAGGATCCGGTCCTTCCTTGACAAGAGGCTCTTCACAATCTTTCATCTTCAGATACATGATGTCTTCATCATGGAATTCAAACATCATCGGCTGATAATCATCGATAGGTTGCTCGGCAAGGTAGTCTGACAGAATACTACCTTTGATGGCCTTCTGTGACGTGTACTGGATATCATACTCAGTTAGAATCATCTGCCAACGAGCAACACGTCCAGTGAGAGCCGGCTTCTCAAAGATGTACTTCACTGGATCCATCTTAGAAATCAACAAGGTAGTATGGTTCAACATATACTGCCTCAGTCGGCGAGCAGCCCAGGCCAAAGCACAGCAAGTTTTCTCAAGCTGTGAATATTTTATTTCACAGTCGGTAAACTTTTTGCTAAGGTAGTATATGGCATGCTCTTTTCGACCAGACTCGTCATGCTGTCCCAATACACACCCCATCGAGTTCTCAGTCACTGACAGGTACATTATCAGAGGTCTCCCAGGAACGGGAGGTATAAGGATTGGAGATTTCTGTAAATACTCTTTTATCTTGTCAAAAGCTTTTTGACAGTCATCATTCCACCTGATTGCTTGATTCTTTCTTAGCAATTTGAATATCGGTTCATACATGGCAGTTAGGTGAGATACGAACCGTGCAATGTAGTTCAATCTCCCTAAAAACCCACGAACCTGCTTTTCTGTTTTCGGTTCAGGCATCTCTTGAATAGCTTTTACTTTTGCTGGATCAACCTCAATCCCTTTCTCACTGACAATGAAACCCAACAGCTTACCGGATCTCACCCCAAACGTACACTTGTTCGGATTCAGCCTCAGTTTGAATTTTCTCAGTCTGTCAAACAGCTTCTGCAAATTCACCAGGTGCTCCTCTTCTGTCTGCGACTTCGCAATCATATCATCCACGTACACTTCAATCTCTTTGTGCATCATGTCATGAAAGAGAGTCGTCATAGCCCTCTGATAGGTAGCACTGGCATTCTTTAGCCCAAATGGCATCACCTTATAGCAGAACATGCCCCAAGGTGTAATGAATGTCGTCTTTTCCATGTCCTCTAGCGCCATCGTAATCTGATTATAGCCAGAAAAACCGTCCATGAAAGAGAAAACCGAGGATTGAGCAGTATTATCAACCAATACATCAATGTGAGGTAATGGGAAATCATCTTTCGGACTCGCTCTGTTTAAATCCCGATAATCGACACACATCCTGACTTTACCATCCTTCTTCGGCACGGGAACAATGTTGGCTACCCACGGGGGATAAGTAGTAACTGACAGAAAACCCACATCCAACTGCTTCTGAACCTCTTCCTTGATCTTAACAGCCATACCAGGACTAGTTCTGCGAAGCTTCTGCTTGACTGAAGGACAATCTTCTCTGAGAGGTAGCCTATGCACCACGATATTCGTATCCAGCCCAGGCATATCTTGATACGACCAGGCGAATATCTCCACATACTCTCTCAGCATTTCAATCAGCCCTCTCTTGACATCTTCCTTCAAAGCAGCCCCGATCTTGATCTCTCTTCTGGCATCCTCAGTACCAAGATTAATGATTTCCAACTCCTCCTGATGAGGTTGGATGACCCTTTCCTCCTGCTTCAATAATCTGACCAGTTCCTTAGGGAGTTCACAATCTTCCTCACTCTCCTCTTCAGCTTGGTAGATGGGATTATTGAAATCATACTGAGCCATAACAGAACTGTTTATAGTGGGATCCGTAAGATCGATTCTGCATGTTTAATGCTTTATTTTAGAAAAAAGAGTTCAAGAAAGTCACAAAAACAAAAACATTGCCATTTTTATTGTTTTGAAAATGAAAAATAAAAACAGAAAGACAGGGATCACAAAATCGTTTGCAAAACGTCCTTTATTAATGATATCATTGAAAAACATGCTGAGGCCCTACAATGAACCACTACGCCTTGGGCAGAACGTAGGGTTTTGTGCAAAATGAAAAACAAAAGAAAATTACTCTGTTTGAAGAGTAACTTGGACCACTTCTTCAGCTGTCCAATTGTTGATCGTCTCCCCTGGTGCACACGGGCGAACCCAGTTGTTCAGATCATAATCATTGTCCCCGTCTTCACTACTGGTTGCAAAGACGTCGCCATGATTCATCCGCCCAGCGCTGGTGAAGGTACTCGGCTCTTTCTGCTCACCCTGCTCTGCCTGCAGAGGTTGATAACCAATACCGAATTTGTCTTCTTTGACGGGAAAGTCCACCATCTTGCCCCAGCCTTCTGCATTTCCAGACTTGACAACCTCCACCGTTTGCTTGTAGGATGCAATTGAGGCACTTGGCTTCTTCTGCTCAGCAAAAGCCACCCTCTCAAGAGCAACGGTCTCAAATTCCTGGCACAGAGTTTCGTGGATCTCGCCATCCACCTCCACATACTTGAAAGAGGATAAATGACTCACTAGAATGTCCTCCTCGCCGCATACAGTTACGATCTGGCCGTTCCAAACATACTTCAGCTTCTGATGGAGAGTTGACGAAACTGCCCCAGCCCCATGTATCCAGGGATGCCCCAAAAGACAACTATATGTTGGTTGGATATCCATCACATAGAAGACAATACTGAACACCTCCGGGCCTATCTTCACTGGCAACGTGACTTCACCAAAAACAGACCGTTTGGATCCATCAAAAGCTCGGACAATGAGATCATTGGGAGTGAGGACAACCCCTTCAACATCTATCTTGCTCAAAGTCTTCTTGGGCAGCACATTCAACGAAGATCCCGTATCCACCAGCACATGAGACAACACTGCACCCTTACACTCCATAGTGATATGCAGGGCTTTGTTATGGTTACGACCTTCGTGCGTCAGATCCGAGTCTGTGAACCCCAAGCCATGCCTCGTACTGACATTAGCAATGACCCCCTCCAATTGGTTGACAGAGATCTCTTGAGGCACGTAAGCCAGATTCAACATTTTCAGCAAGGCATTACGGTGTGCCTCAGAGCATAATAACAACGAGAGTATGGAAATTTTGGACGGAGTTTGATTTAGCTGATCTACAATCTTATAGTCACTCTTCTTAATAATCTTCATAAACTCCTCCACATCCTTCTCAAATGACCCCTCAGGCGCCTCTTTCTGTACAGGTTCTTCCTCAACCGCAGCTTGCTTACCCTTTGCTTTGGCGAGAGCCTCAGCATTGTTGTCTCTCAAAGGCTGCGGTGCGAACAGACGACCACTCCTCGTGAAACCTCCAGGTCCCCCTACATTGTCCATAACCGGACCCACAGTCACAAGAGTTCTACTCGGCAAACCAATAGTCACTGGAGACTGATTCACTGGTCTGATCTGACTCTCCGCCCTTCTGTTGTTGCGGAAAGCATTATCATACTTCCACGACACAACCCTTCTATCCTCAACAGCCCTTCTACCAGGAGCAACAATAGTAGTGGGAGCATTGACAGTTACTGGAGCAGAAATGGTAACAGGAGTACCAACGGTCACTGGTGCATTAACAGTTCTCTGGCCACGTCCCGCTGACGGTTTGAAATAAGTGGTGACAGTTGACACCACTCCACGATCTTTCACAGCCCGAGCAAACTGCAAACAACCATCATCAATCAGACCCTGGATACCAGTCTTCAACTGCATACAACCATTCTCGGAGTCTTCACAATCTGAACAGTCCTCATTACAGCCCGGGAACACTCCTCCATTCAACAGACGCTCTTTCACAACCAACAACGAGGTCTGAACATCATGAACATTGACTACCAAATCCAAGGCCTCTTCACCTTCCACATTATTCACCCTATGCGCACCGTGCTGAGGCATAGGATTGTTCACAACATTAGGCACAGGAGCAAAATTGATTGTTTTGGCGTCAATCAAGTCCTGGACCTTATGATGAAAATCCCGGCAGTTCTCAATATGGTTCCCCGGTGCACCGGAATGGAAGTCACAACGAACGTTGGCATCATACCCAGGTGGTATCTTCGTCACCGGACCCATAGTGCGTAGCTCAACAAATCCCAACTTGAGCAATTCGGGCAGCAACTCAGCATATGTCATCGGCAACGGGTCGAACCGACGATCCGGCATCCTCTGTCTCGGCTGAAACAAACATTGTTGTTGTTGTTGTTGTTGTTGTGGTGGTGGTGGTCCTCTTTGTTGTTGCTGTTGTCGTGGTTGAGGTGCTGGGATAGTTACTGCAACAACCTGGCGATACTGGCCTATGTTCACACTTCTACGATGTTGCACCGCATTAGTTTCACCTTCCCTTCTTCGGGGTGCCCCAGCAAATGGCTTCTTCGAAGATGAAGAACCAACATCCTGAATCTTTCCAGCTTTAATGAGACTCTCTGTCCTTTCCCCACAAATCACCTCATCAGAGAAACTACCGAACGGGCAACTTCCCATTCGGTCCATAAACACTCCTTGCAAAGTCCCAATAAACATATTGTCGCATTACGCGAAAAACCGGCGGGAAAAGAATGAACAACAGAGCCGCCACCGTGCGTTATTTATCCCAAAAGAGGGAAAGGAAACGCTCAGAGTAAACCTGGAAAAGACGTGGTCTCGCGACCAGAGAGAGTGGGATCGGGAGTCGGTTATGCGAAGGGAAGGTATTAGCACCCCTACGCATCCGTCGTACTCGACGGGATCCACGCACAATAGGAAGGAAAATGGTTGCTAAAACACTGCTCAAATAAACATCTATACAGGCTGAAAGAGACACAGGAAAACAGACTGAAACTGACTCGGCAGGATATCGCATCCTGGGCCTACTTAGTCTATCAAGCATAGACATCAGAGTCTAAGTAGTTCGGACTGGGGAAACGACACATGCTCGCTAGGATGTCGCATCCTATGCATACGTATCTCCTTTGGACGAAGGAGAATCAGAGCATTCGTAGCTCGGCTGACACGCACACAAACAAACACAGGCAAAGGCAAACGTGGAGCCCGACAACCAAATGATGGAATTATGTCGGCATCCGAACCAAAACACACTCAAAAGGGCAAACATGGAGCCCGACAACCAATTGATGGAATTATGTCGGCATCCGAACCCAAAACACACAACAGCATGTAACAAGACACAGGAATAAGAAGGGTCTCGATTGCAACTAGGGCAAGAGAAAGGGGAGGTCTCAATCGCAACGAGGGCGAGAGAAAAGAATTAGTGTTAGTCGTTAGTCAAACTCGACAAGACATCGCATCTCGTGCCTACGTATCTCATCTGGACATGAGAATCAGAGTTGCCGTAGTTCGGCTAAACTATTCCTGTTGGTTTGTGTTTTTTAAGTGGACAACGTCACTACGCAATCTATCGGATGCTCGACCTTTGGAGACTTACTCACCTGTAGTAGAAGGAGTGGACATATCCTTAAGAGGGGATAATGTTTGTTTGTGTTTTAGGAAAGCTCAAGCAAGAAAGGAAGTCCTATACGAAGGAACCGTGCTACCTTAATTGTCATGCAAACGAGACTACGCGGAGTCTAGCAAACCTAGGGAATACAATCACACCACACAAACATATACGGCATGAAATAAACACACCAACAAGGGGGCTCAAACATCAGGGTTAGGCTTTAGTCGAGGGGTCATATCAACCTCAACAAACAAGCCTCTGTATCGGGGTCAGGTTAGCTCTTAACCTTGCCATTGAGGGGCTAAGGTGAAGCCAGATGAAAGGTGATGAGGGGTGCGCCTCATTGCTTCTATCTCTGGTCAGAGAGAGCATCAGACAAGGGAGCGTGGGTCCAGAATGGGGGGACCCTTCTACGCTCAGGACATAGACTCGACTGTACAATGTACAAGATCTTGGGCTTGGATCTCAATGCTACAACCATGTAATGGGAGCAAGGAGAAGACTCACAGAATAGTGGGGGATAGATTGCTTATCCCTACCTTCCACCAATTGCCTCAAATGAGGGCTTTTCCTGCTTGGGACAAATATAAACATACACAATCATTGCCTCTTAAGGAGGACTTCAGACAGTTTGCCCGGCCCGGTAACAGCCGGGTCTCCAGACTACATGAAGAAGAAAGTTCTATACCTCAATGCCAATTGCTTATAAGCAAAGCAATGCAAGTTCTTAAGAGAACTGAGCAACTAAGTGTACCTGTACAAAAGTCAAACAGAATCAGCATCCCATTCATAATCAGACAACAATATAATGATCAACAGTGTACAATCATAATCAAACAATGGTGTGCATAGCACAAAGCTCAAGGCTCAAACATCCTACAAAACAAACACATTAGTTTATGGGTCAAGCAACACAATCCCAAATGCGAAACAAATGCCTTAATCCTTAACTTCTTAACCTGAAAAGGCACAATCAACTTCAAATGTAAGTAACATGACCACTAGGACTAGCCTAGGGTCAAAAAGATGGAAAAATGTTAAAACAGCAACCAATTCATGATCAAAGTCAAGCTATTTCAATAACAAAGGGATCCCAATTGGTCCCATATCCAAACTATGTACACATTTTAATTTATGCAACATATAAGGCAAAAGATGCAATGTTAAGTCACATATGAACAACCAGCAAGATCACATCCAAAAAAATATCAAAACAACACAGTAAATTCCACAAAAATTATATCCTAAACAGAGGACATTCAACAAGCTACATGTCAATTTTCAAGCAATTTGGATAAAAGGAACCATGGGAATTAATTCAACATGTCTAAGCATGCAAAAACACAATCAAATGAAGCTACAAAATATACATTAACTTCAATCAAATGGTAAACAGTGACATTACATGGGAAATTAGTAGGACCAAAGCCAAATGAAAGCTACACATGTGAGGAACTATTCTACCAAATTTCATGGTCATATCATTCATCATGCTCATTCTATGCACAAAATAAGGCAAACTAGTTCAAAGGAAGCCCTAAGCCTACAAACAGAATTATTGCATTCAAATCCACATCAACACAATCCCAAAAATTCTCAAATAAATTACGCCTAAACAGGGGATAATCAAGGTATGGCACACCAAATTTCAGCTTAATTGGGCAAATGGAACCATGTCAATGAAAATCAACAAAAACAGGCACAATTATAGGCTCCAAATCACAACCTCAACACATGCTTCCACTTTAAAAATTCATAACTCAATGAAAACAAAAAAGAAATGGATGAGACCAAAACAGGGATGTCACATTATGTGTCTACTACAAGCATATTAAATTTCATGAATATCCAATACACTATGAGCATTTCACAATGATTCTATCAACCTAGGTCACATGAGCTTGCAAAAATGAACACCAGAAATGAAAAATCATGATCAATTAGAAAACACAATGAACAATTCCACAAAAATTCACAAAGGGTCCTAACATGTTAATGAGCATCCATACCAAATTTCAATCAATTCTAACAAGGATAGGTCATGCTAAAAAATCCAACAAATTGGCATCATGAGGTGTGACACAAATTGTCACACCTAAGTTCAAAAATTCGTAACTCCATGGCCAGGTATCAAAAACTCATAAAATTTATATGGAAATAAGCATCATCCAGTCAACAACCATCACAAAAATTTCCAGACATTTATTTTACAATATGAGAATTTCATGATCAAATTAGTCTAAGGTATCAAAATATACACATGTGGAAGAAACCCTAGGTCAAACGAAAAATACACCAAGCACAACTTTGACCAATAGGTCAAAAATCATCTACATTCAACCACAAAGTCAACAAAATTATTTTCACAATTTTCTGATTTTTCTACATTTTTCTATGATTTTTTGAACATGCTAGGGATTATTTAACATTTTTTAGATTTTTATTGAAATTAATTAATTTAAATCAGAATGGCAATAACGTAATTATTGGGGCGGGGGCGGTAAACGCCCAATTTGAATTTTCAAATTGCATTTCAGATCAAACGCGTCTATTTCATCATCTTCCACATGAATATTTTCCAGAAACATGAACAAGGCTCAAGAACATCAAATCCACGAAACCTATCCAAAACTAACAAACTTATAGTCGTTGGGACCGTACAAACGTGTAGATCATGAATCTCAACTCTAATTAACCTAAAACTTCCTAAATCTCAAGAATCGTTGAACTTAGGGTTTTGGATCATAACTTCGAGTTAAGATTTCTCAGCACACAATCAACCATTTACAATTCCGAAACCAGCATGATAATCTACGTGATAAGCACGACGACACGCACACAATAATTGCACGAAAGCTTGAGGTCGAAATTCGAGTAAACCTGTTATGGCCGTGGTGATTTGGGGAGAGTTAGCGCGCGAATTGATGAAACAGCAGTAGAAGGATGAATGGTGAAGTGGATGCAGCTCGCGGTTTGGCTCGAATCTCTCTCTATCACGAGCAATCTTCAATCACCATTGATGAAGCTCCTTTGGACAGTGGATTTTGGCACGGCTATGGATGCTACCAGCTGCAAACAGATGAAGTAATAGACAATTGGAGATCGATGCAAAAAGAAGAATGCAAATTGATCAAGGTTTTGTGGAGATTTTTGGATTTTGGCTCTTGTGAGTTCTTGAAGATTCTTGGAGAAGATTTGTGATTTTGATCTGAAAATTTGGTGAATGAGAATTCTGTTATGTTTAGGAAGAGATTAAGCTTATATATGTTAGCTTAATCATGATTAATCAAAGTAATTAGCAAATTGGCATTGTAAGCAAAAATGCATTTTCCTTCAAAATGGCCAAAAATGCCCTTCCTTCAAATCAGTCCAAATAGCAGCTCAACTTTGGTTCCAACAAGTCCAAAATACCATATGCAATGTGTAGAAACAAGTTCCATTTCAATTGGATAAGTATTCTTGAATTTCACCATGTGATGGAAAATGTCCAATTTATGCACTTTCATTCTTCAAGCCAAAACTCAAATTATGAAGCCTAGCCATGAAATGATGATTCAAACACATTCCAAATGCCATTCCTGAGGTGTTGCAAAAAGTCCCATCTCAAAATTCCAAATATTTTGCAAGTTGGACGATTTTGCCCCTGGTTCAATTTAACAGTCCAATTGAAAAGTGACTTTTTGCATTGGCCCTTTTTGGAAAAATCCAATGATGCACCCTTGAAGTAAATGTCAAATGGAGTTTGTGCATATAAAGAACTTGCAATTTGGACCAACCATGTGGTAGTTATGGCCTCCTGATTACGGGTCTTTTTTGAATTTCATCTGACCATATCTTGCAAACCACACATGAGATTTTTGAGTTCTTGGACTTTTTGGAAAGGTGAGAACAAGATCTTCAACTTTCATGTTGGACAAAATTCCATTTGAAGCTTGTATGATGAAGTTATTTTGAGGAGAAAAAGTTTCCATTTTGGGCAGCTGAAATTACAGGTCCACTTGCCATTTTGGGAAACTGTCTGCCTGAGCTCAATTCCTTCAACCTTGGTCTTTGAAATGCCAAATGAAGTTTATATAGACATGAATGAGACATATTCAACCAATTCCAATCCTCAAATCACTGATTAAATGTACAGTTGACCACAGTTGACTTTTATTGACTTTTGGTTGACTGAACAATGACTGGTGACTTCAGAGCATCCAATCTTTGGCCAAACCACTTCAAAATGATCCTTGGACCATATGAGCTTGAAAAATCAACCCTAGGGCTTTGTCTCAATGAAAATGGCACTTGCTTGCTTGATTGACTGATTCTCCTGATCAGTTTGTCCTGATTGGTCAGCTGAGCTTGCACTTGGGCAAATGGACAATGCAATGTTATGCAGTGGACATTGTTAATGCTATGACCTAATATGAAATGAACGTATTCAATGGTAGGGTGCAAATTTGAGGTGCTACAGCTGCCCCTATTCAATCAACTGGGAACCCGAATGGATGAGAGCAACGGCTGTCAGACTTTCAGGGTAAACAGGGATTGAATACCAAGTACCGTAGAAATTTGCACACTGCTGGGACTTTTCCTTGTTTTTGTTGTTTTTTTTTTTCAGAGGTACAAGCACATCCAAGCATCGACACACGATGAATGGGAACAGAAATCATCTCAACTAGACGCCAACGGACAACTAGGAAAAACTCAACGTTTACCGAGACCAACGGAGAGGTAACCAATCATCATCGGATGAATGGAAAGAGATATACAACCATACGTCAGCGGACGGAATGGGAAAAACTCAACGTTTACCAAGACCAACGGAGAGGTAAATCAACTCTACTGGGGATAACCAGGAAAGGA
Source organism: Lathyrus oleraceus (assembly GCF_024323335.1). Taxonomy (NCBI): domain Eukaryota; kingdom Viridiplantae; phylum Streptophyta; class Magnoliopsida; order Fabales; family Fabaceae; genus Lathyrus; species Lathyrus oleraceus. The sequence continues at coordinate 83,441,635 of NC_066583.1, read as the reverse complement.
TACAACCATACGTCAGCGGACGCAGTGGGAAAAACTCAGCGTTTACCAAGACCAACGGAGAGGTAACCAATCATTAATGAATGATTGGAAGGATAGTGATACAACCATACGTCAGCGGACGAAATGGGGAAAAACTCAACGTTTACCAAGACCAACGGAGAGGTAACCAGACATCATCGGATGAATGGGAAGAGAGATACAACCATACGTCAGCGGACGAAATGGGAGAAAACTCAGCCAGACGTCATAGGACGAATGGGAGACTCAACCAGACGTCATCGGACGAAAGGGAGAAGGAGAAAACTCAGCCAGACGTCATAGGACGAAAGGGAGACTCAACGTTTATCGACACCAACGGAGAAGGAGAAAACTCAGCCAAGACGTCATAGGACGAAAGGGAGACTCAACGTTTATCGACACCAACGGAGAAGGAGGAAACTCAGCCAAGACGTCATAGGACGAAAGGGAGGGAGAGAAACTCAGCCAGACGTCATAGGACGAAAGGGAGACTCAACGTTTATCGACACCAACGGAGAAGGAGGAAACTCAGCCAAGACGTCATAGGACGAAAGGGAGACTCAACGTTTATCGACACCAACGGAGAAGGAGGAAACTCAGCCAAGACGTCATAGGACGAAAGGGAGAAGGAGAAAGCCACTTCACGAGGGAAAGGCACCACAACCGGAAACCGAATAGGACGTCTACTGGGAATTCTGGTTGGGAAGTCAACCAGACAATAATGAATGACTGGGAATGAGGTATACAATCAGACGTTCATGGACGAATGAGAAAAACACAACGTTTATCGAAACCAACGGGGAGGTAAATCCACTTGGGGAAAGGTACAACTAGACATCATAGGACGACTAGGAAAAACTCGACGTTTATCGACACCAACGGAGAGGAGGAAACTCTGAGGGGAATCATATGGTATTACCAAATGATCTACGGGGAATAAGCAACTATACGTCATAGGACGCATAGGAAAAACTCGACGTTTATCGACACCAACGGAGAGGAGGAAACTTCTGGGGACGACCCTGTGGGGAAAGATATCAACTATACGCCGACGGACGCATAGGAAAAACTCGACGTTTATCGACACCAACGGAGAGGAGGAAACTTCACTAGGGAAGAGGAGGACGCAACCAAATCATCAACGGATGATCGGGAAAAACTCGACGTTTATCGACACCAACGGAGAGGAGGAACTTCACTAGGGAAGAGACGACGTTACGAACATCGAAAGATGATGTTTACTGACATCAAAGAAGACCAGACACTACGCATGATTGGGAAAGCACCGAAAGATGGTGTTTACCGACACCAAAGAAGACCAGACACTACGCATGACTGGGAAATCACCGAAAGATGGTGTTTACCGACACCAAAGAAATAACACACGCGGGTGCTAACGGGATACTGACATCTACAAGATGACAGGGCAAGGCTGAACACTTGCAGGGGATCTCACCGGGGAACAAGGTCACGACAGCGAGCAAACAGGAAGGAACACCAATGATACCGGGTTGTAGGTATGAAACAGGTGACCGACCAAAGCGTGAATTGGTTTGTGTTCCAAAACACTCAACATCCTGAAGAGGGCTAGAAAAGCAGTCTTGTTAAAGGATGGACATTCGATTCCACAAGGAATACGAATCTTACTCGACTGGGGAGGACGACTTCGACCCAAGAGCGCATGAGACGTATTATCTATAGCCGTCAAAACGTAGATAATAGACTCGCATGGAAGATTATCCCTAACCGGGTTGCAGGTTGTTAGATGGATAAATCGACCGACATCATCCTGAAGAAAGCAAAGGCAAACTTGTTAAAGGATGGTCATTCGATTCCGAACAAAGGAATACGAATCTTACTCTGCTGGAGAAAACAATCAAAAGACTGACCAGAGAGTGCATGAGACATATTATCTATAGTCGTCAAAACGTAGATAACACACTCGCATGGAAGATTATCCATAACCGGGTTACAGGTTGTCAAATGGATAAGCGACCGAAAAGGAAGGCATCGGGGTACCAGGAATAGGTATGCAAAGATGACCAATCAAAAGAGGATGAAGTTGCTTATTCGGAGCAAATATCCAAAGGGAAGTGGAAGACCCATTGGGGACAATACTGCTTGATCGAGGCAAGTATCCAGGGGGGACAAGACTATCAATACTGCAAACGGGGTACTGATAACGGCAAAGAGGGGATTACATCTACCGGTTTGTAGGCAGAAAACCACGGAAAAGTAACTAGTCATCGATAAGATGAGCACACAGGGTTAACTCCACCAACGGGATGAAAGTGGGATTTTACAACTACCGATTAATAGGTAGAAAACCACAAAGATAGGACTTACAACTACCGGGTTATAGGTAGAAGCCAACAAACAGAATGAACCACAAAGGTTACCTCTGCTAGGGGACGAAAGTGGGATTTTACAACTACCGGTTTGTAGGTAGAAAACCACGACGATAGGACTTACAACTACCGGTTTGTAGGTAGAGGCCCACAAATTCCGCTGAGGATAAGATGAATGAGTGCCGGTTAGTGAGCAACTATTCATTTATGCCCCAGGGAAAAACAGGAGACAGCCCAAATAGGCCAATTCAGGATCGATCCGAAAGGCAGACTGGATCAAGACTCATCCTAATGAGGAAAGAACTCAATAGGGAAAACCCATCCCATTAGGGAGGGAACGGAAGCAACCGTCATCCACGAGGATGTATCTCAGTGGGGAAATGGCAGGAAAGGATAGACACTTTCTGCTTAAGGGGTAGACTCTACATGGAGAGATCAGACACACCCACATCTACTAGGAGACTACTGGGGGGAGAAACAGGTTCTTCTTTCACCAACGGATGAGGAAATAAACCTCTCTGGGGGTACCAATCCTGAGTGTCGTCAGGAGCAACTGTAGCGAAAGCGCTGTACAGACGTCGAACAAGAAGCTGCCTCTGCCGGGGAGACGGTCTGATCGGGTTAACACATGAATGCATATGTTTGAATTTTTCTATGGCGTAATGCTCCATTATGAATGGAAATGCTACGCCTTTGAGGATGCAATGATTACTATATGCAAAATGCAAAGTGAATGAAAACCCCGCTAGGGAGCCCACTGATCAAATACTCCACTCTGTGGGGAGACTCTGCTGAGGAAATCTGCTTGATGAAAACTCTGTAGGGAGAGCACTGACTTCTCACTCATGCTGGAGAACAGAGATACCAAGAATCGGCCAGATCTCTGGTGAAAATAGATAGGCATCGATGAAGTTCCTCATGTCAACCACTCTGCTGAGGACCTACCTGAGAAAATGACGGAATACTGAGACGTCAATCCTCCAAATACCGAATCATTGCAGAAAAGCATTCGTGCCAGGGAGAGGAGAAGACTGCTCTGCTGGAGAGACGAAAATTGAAGTCTTCAGTACACCTACTGCTCGAGAACTGGCCCACGATAATGTCCAAAACAACAACCTTGCTGGGGATGCCCCACGATAGGGCTCAAACAGCACTCTATTAGGGATGCCCCACCATAGGGCTAACAGAGACTTGGAAAAAACATGTTGCACTGTCGGGGGCGTGAAGATGAACAACTTCAACCAACACTGCACTGAGCAACCTCGCTGAGGAGAGACCATGAAAAGGTTCTACAGGACAAAGATACAGTTATGCTCGAGATACGAACGACTGTCTTACCCGTCGGTAATCATACCGCCCTTGGGAGAGCACTGCGGGTCTCCTAGGTATCCTTTCATCATTGTGAATGTTCACTTTGTTTAAGAACGATTTTGTGAAAAATTTTGTTTATTTTGAAAACAATGATACTTTATCAATTAAAACATGCAAAACATTTGTTGAGTTGAAACAAATAAGAGTGCAAATAATGGAGTAAAAGCTCAAATCGATGTGATGGAATGGTAGTCTGCAAAGGGCGAGACTCCATAGATCTGTACAAGTTTGAAATCGGTGATATATATTGGAGAGGGCTACATTGAACATAATGACCTTTCCTCTACCATTCTGAATCTCGATGTATTCGGAGCTTCGGTCGACGACGCATAGAGAATTCCTGGCGGATGACAGATATAGAACACGGTCTTGTCAAGATGCAGTTACTTGCCAAATCCCTAATTTTTGCCTAGATTGCCCCGGTGTGAGGTGCTCAATCTAGCGAGATGCAAATTCTTTTTTCAATGTCTCTAACTTTTGCCTGGATCGCCCTTTCGGGTTTTCAATCCACCGAGACGCTCCTTTTTGCCTAAGTTACCCTTTGGGGTGTTCAACTTAGCGAGCTGTTTTGCTTTTTTTTTTTTTTTTAGGCTAAGTATCTCTTGACTGCATCTGGATTCGCAGGACGAGTGAACTTCTTCATCCATTGTTGTAAGTGTCAAAGCACCGCCTGAAAAGGCTCTCTTGAAAACATATGGGCGTTCATAGCTTGGAGTCCACTTGCCCCTGGAATCGGGCACGAAAGACAAGACTTTCTTGAGCACAAGGTCATTTTCTCAGAACTCGAGACTCGACCTTCTAGTCGAATGCTTTCGTCACTCTCTGCTGATATAACTGACCATGACACCTGGCAGTTAATCTCTTCTTTTCGATCGAATTCAGCATCAGTCAACTTGGGACTTTGAGGGTGCTATTTTTCCTTTGTTTTTTCTTTTGTGATTTTGCTTTTGATTTTTTTTGATTTCTTTTGCACCCTTTCTCTTCTTTGTTTTTTTTTTTTTGATTGATTTTTTCTTGATGCCCCAGTTGGCTGTACTGCTGATTCTCGAGATGCAGCTGAGTGATCTTCTTTTCTTGCTCAAGAAGTCGGGAAATCTCGTCAGGAATCCTTTCAACATCATCTTCTTCTACTTCGAATACAGGGAATTCAAAATTGGGAGATGACGTCCGATCATTATGTTCAATGGGTTTGAGAAACAACCTGCATAATGATTTCGATATGAAAAACTTTTTGGAAAACAAACAAGACAATCGTTATGCAGATGAAAAGATTGCTTTTATTCCTGTTTTTAGGGTTTTTTTGTGATCACCAATTTCATGCAAAAAGCGAAAAGGGAAAACAATTGGAAAAACAAATGTTTAACATGCATTTACTTGAATGAAAATATCATTGCACAAAATGTTGCCAACAATGTCATCACTTCTCCTTTTGGCATGGGAGAAGGGTTTTTAAACAAAGTGATTATTACTCTGACTTATGAACAACTGTAGGAACACCCACAGTGACCCAATTGTGATAGATCCCACCAGGGATAACAACTGTCAGAATCTCTTGCATTAGTAGCTTCTGCTTTTGATCAACCCTCTTTGTTGAAGACCTCAGGAGAAAAGTCAACGCCAACCCGCGACTTGTTATCTTCAAGCTTGATTAACACGGGGACCCAAGTCTTCAAAGTTCAGAATACCTGACTGCCCGAGGTCTTGAACCTTCATTTTCAACTGAAAGCAACTATCTACATCATGACCAGGAGCACCCGAATGATACACACAATGCTGCTCAGGCCTATACCACCACCGAGGGTTGACGGGTACGGCCGGCGGGTCTCTGGGAGTAATCAAGTTCCGCTCTATCAACGAGGGATACAACTCTGAGTATGACATAGGGATCGGGTCAAAAATGATCCTCTTCCTCTCATTACCCGTACTGGCTTGATTACCATGGTGAGGCTGGTAAGCCTGCTGTTGCGGACGATGTTGCTGATGTTGATACCGCTGAGTTGGCCTTCCCTGTTGCTGTTGGGTTGCTGGAATAGTCACAGCGGCAGCTTGACGATATTGTCCTCTGTTCGCGCTCCCTCGCCGGTGCACAGCATTTGTTTCACTCTCTCCCCTTTCGGGTGCCCCAGAGAATGGCTTCTTAGAATTCAACGAACTTGAAGAGCCACGATGGCGAACCGGAGTACGGGTTGCTCTGACATTAACAGTTTCTGTAGCAAGAGGCTGTCCATTGACTATGATACCCCTCAAATCATCATCCACGTCGTAGTTGTTGACGGGAATAGTGACAGCAGCAATTTGATCATTAACGGGGACCCCCTCTGGTGAAGCACGATTGGGTGGCAGAATCATGGCTTCCTGTCTCTGGGCTAAGGCTCGCAGCTCCTCTTGCCCCTGAACGACCCCTTGCATCATGGTCGATGAACTGGCCATGTTTGCCCTCATCTCAGCCAACTCAGTCTGAACCTGATCCATACTCCTCTGATGATCTGATTTGGTTGCGGTGCGGACGATGATCAACAATCCTGTCTCAGACAGGAGCCAGAGTGAGAAGTCCGAACTAGAACACCTGTTATGCAACATGTTATGATTATGATGCTAATGCATATGATGCACATGATAATGATCATTTCTCAGGCCTTCAAAGAGTCTGATTCATCTTCGAAAAAAAAGCAATCTGCGGCAACGACACAGTATACGAGAGCAATGAATACCGAGTGAAACCAACAATTTCATCTGTAAATGAGCACCCGGATCTATCAGTGAACAGACTCTGGAATGTACCTGAGAAATGATATGCATGCAGAGATCATTTTTTTTTTCTCTTTTTTTTTCAATTTTTTTTTTATTGATTCTTTTTTTTTTTTTGTTGATTGCGTTTCTTTTGAAAAATAAACATGCTATGATGCACATGATGCAGACACGACTGGCAAGCTGTGCATATCTGGACACAGGATTGAAGCTTCGGCTCGAACTCTGATCACAACCATCTGAAACCCCAAAGTCAACTGGTCAACTGTCATCTGAACCCAATCTGAGGAACCGAGTCACCAACGGAGCAACCTTAAATTCAGCCCAGGGTTCCGAAATAAACGGAACCCTCTGATCAATACCGGGGTCAAACCTCCGGCGTCCAGAAATAACGATCCATAAATCCGACTTATAAATATGACTCTGATCAACGGAACCAAAAGTCACCATCAAAGTCACCATCAGAACATGCATCTGTAAGAATCACCTTCCCCTCACAGGTAAATTCTAATCAGGTCATCCTAAGGCGGATAATAGTCTCGACAATCGGGCAAAGATACTCAATGGGTTTGCCCTTTCGGGTGTGCCATTGTAGCTCCCTTAAGATCGTCTCAACCAAGAATCCGGGAAAGAACGGTCACCAGAGTCAACAGTTCAGATGAAGTAACTCAACCAAAGTGGAATACCCACAGAGGCAAGCACTATCAAATGAACCTCCTCCGGCTTGTGGTACATCATGTTGCCAGGCACATGTTGACCTAACATGAAGGAGGCAACATGAGACCACACTAATCCTAGGTGTATACTCGGGCCTGGGTTTTAGCCCCACTCAGAACACCCACCCCAGACAGAAGAACCACCTGCACAGGAGACAGTTCAATGATAGTATGATGCATGCAAACATAAATGCAAACAATAAATGCAAACAATAAATGAAATGAATGCAATAAATAACAGCACAAAGCAACCAAGGCCCTAACCTAGAGAGCGCTAGGAGAGACTCGCTTAGGGAAGATGGACCAGCACAGGTCAACTTCTTAGACTCCCCAGCAGAGTCGCCAGCTGTCGCATTACGCGAAAAACCGGCGGGAAAAGAATGAACAACAGAGCCGCCACCGTGCGTTATTTATCCCAAAAGAGGGAAAGGAAACGCTCAGAGTAAACCTGGAAAAGACGTGGTCTCGCGACCAGAGAGAGTGGGATCGGGAGTCGGTTATGCGAAGGGAAGGTATTAGCACCCCTACGCATCCGTCGTACTCGACGGGATCCACGCACAATAGGAAGGAAAATGGTTGCTAAAACACTGCTCAAATAAACATCTATACAGGCTGAAAGAGACACAGGAAAACAGACTGAAACTGACTCGGCAGGATATCGCATCCTGGGCCTACTTAGTCTATTAAGCATAGACATCAGAGTCTAAGTAGTTCGGACTGGGGAAACGACACATGCTCGCTAGGATGTCGCATCCTATGCATACGTATCTCCTTTGGACGAAGGAGAATCAGAGCATTCGTAGCTCGGCTGACACGCACACAAACAAACACAGGCAAAGGCAAACGTGGAGCCCGACAACCAAATGATGGAATTATGTCGGCATCCGAACCAAAACACACTCAAAAGGGCAAACATGGAGCCCGACAACCAATTGATGGAATTATGTCGGCATCCGAACCCAAAACACACAACAGCATGTAACAAGACACAGGAATAAGAAGGGTCTCGATTGCAACTAGGGCAAGAGAAAGGGGAGGTCTCAATCGCAACGAGGGCGAGAGAAAAGAATTAGTGTTAGTCGTTAGTCAAACTCGACAAGACATCGCATCTCGTGCCTACGTATCTCATCTGGACATGAGAATCAGAGTTGCCGTAGTTCGGCTAAACTATTCCTGTTGGTTTGTGTTTTTTAAGTGGACAACGTCACTACGCAATCTACCGGATGCTCGACCTTTGGAGACTTACTCACCTGTAGTAGAAGGAGTGGACATATCCTTAAGAGGGGATAATGTTTGTTTGTGTTTTAGGAAAGCTCAAGCAAGAAAGGAAGTCCTATACGAAGGAACCGTGCTACCTTAATTGTCATGCAAACGAGACTACGCGGAGTCTAGCAAACCTAGGGAATACAATCACACCACACAAACATATACGGCATGAAATAAACACACCAACAAGGGGGCTCAAACATCAGGGTTAGGCTTTAGTCGAGGGGTCATATCAACCTCAACAAACAAGCCTCTGTATCGGGGTCAGGTTAGCTCTTAACCTTGCCATTGAGGGGCTAAGGTGAAGCCAGATGAAAGGTGATGAGGGGTGCGCCTCATTGCTTCTATCTCTGGTCAGAGAGAGCATCAGACAAGGGAGCGTGGGTCCAGAATGGGGGGACCTTCTACGCTCAGGACATAGACTCGACTGTACAATGTACAAGATCTTGGGCTTGGATCTCAATGCTACAACCATGTAATGGGAGCAAGGAGAAGACTCACAGAATAGTGGGGGATAGATTGCTTATCCCTACCTTCCACCAATTGCCTCAAATGAGGGCTTTTCCTGCTTGGGACAAATATAAACATACACAATCATTGCCTCTTAAGGAGGACTTCAGACAGTTTGCCCGGCCCGGTAACAGCCGGGTCTCCAGACTACATGAAGAAGAAAGTTCTATACCTCAATGCCAATTGCTTATAAGCAAAGCAATGCAAGTTCTTAAGAGAACTGAGCAACTAAGTGTACCTGTACAAAAGTCAAACAGAATCAGCATCCCATTCATAATCAGACAACAATATAATGATCAACAGTGTACAATCATAATCAAACAATGGTGTGCATAGCACAAAGCTCAAGGCTCAAACATCCTACAAAACAAACACATTAGTTTATGGGTCAAGCAACACAATCCCAAATGCGAAACAAATGCCTTAATCCTTAACTTCTTAACCTGAAAAGGCACAATCAACTTCAAATGTAAGTAACATGACCACTAGGACTAGCCTAGGGTCAAAAAGATGGAAAAATGTTAAAACAGCAACCAATTCATGATCAAAGTCAAGCTATTTCAATAACAAAGGGATCCCAATTGGTCCCATATCCAAACTATGTACACATTTTAATTTATGCAACATATAAGGCAAAAGATGCAATGTTAAGTCACATATGAACAACCAGCAAGATCACATCCAAAAAATATCAAAACAACACAGTAAATTCCACAAAAATTATATCCTAAACAGAGGACATTCAACAAGCTACATGTCAATTTTCAAGCAATTTGGATAAAAGGAACCATGGGAATTAATTCAACATGTCTAAGCATGCAAAAACACAATCAAATGAAGCTACAAATATACATTAACTTCAATCAAATGGTAAACAGTGACATTACATGGGAAATTAGTAGGACCAAAGCCAAATGAAAGCTACACATGTGAGGAACTATTCTACCAAATTTCATGGTCATATCATTCATCATGCTCATTCTATGCACAAAATAAGGCAAACTAGTTCAAAGGAAGCCCTAAGCCTACAAACAGAATTATTGCATTCAAATCCACATCAACACAATCCCAAAAATTCTCAAATAAATTACGCCTAAACAGGGGATAATCAAGGTATGGCACACCAAATTTCAGCTTAATTGGGCAAATGGAACCATGTCAATGAAAATCAACAAAAACAGGCACAATTATAGGCTCCAAATCACAACCTCAACACATGCTTCCACTTTAAAAATTCATAACTCAATGAAAACAAAAAAGAAATGGATGAGACCAAAACAGGGATGTCACATTATGTGTCTACTACAAGCATATTAAATTTCATGAATATCCAATACACTATGAGCATTTCACAATGATTCTATCAACCTAGGTCACATGAGCTTGCAAAAATGAACACCAGAAATGAAAAATCATGATCAATTAGAAAACACAATGAACAATTCCACAAAAATTCACAAAGGGTCCTAACATGTTAATGAGCATCCATACCAAATTTCAATCAATTCTAACAAGGATAGGTCATGCTAAAAAATCCAACAAATTGGCATCATGAGGTGTGACACAAATTGTCACACCTAAGTTCAAAAATTCGTAACTCCATGGCCAGGTATCAAAAACTCATAAAATTTATATGGAAATAAGCATCATCCAGTCAACAACCATCACAAAAATTTCCAGACATTTATTTTACAATATGAGAATTTCATGATCAAATTAGTCTAAGGTATCAAAATATACACATGTGGAAGAAACCCTAGGTCAAACGAAAAATACACCAAGCACAACTTTGACCAATAGGTCAAAAATCATCTACATTCAACCACAAAGTCAACAAAATTATTTTCACAATTTTCTGATTTTTCTACATTTTTCTATGATTTTTTGAACATGCTAGGGATTATTTAACATTTTTTAGATTTTTATTGAAATTAATTAATTTAAATCAGAATGGCAATAACGTAATTATTGGGGCGGGGGCGGTAAACGCCCAATTTGAATTTTCAAATTGCATTTCAGATCAAACGCGTCTATTTCATCATCTTCCACATGAATATTTTCCAGAAACATGAACAAGGCTCAAGAACATCAAATCCACGAAACCTATCCAAAACTAACAAACTTATAGTCGTTGGGACCGTACAAACGTGTAGATCATGAATCTCAACTCTAATTAACCTAAAACTTCCTAAATCTCAAGAATCGTTGAACTTAGGGTTTTGGATCATAACTTCGAGTTAAGATTTCTCAGCACACAATCAACCATTTACAATTCCGAAACCAGCATGATAATCTACGTGATAAGCACGACGACACGCACACAATAATTGCACGAAAGCTTGAGGTTGAAATTCGAGTAAACCTGCTATGGCCGTGGTGATTTGGGGAGAGTTAGCGCGCGAATTGATGAAACAGCAGTAGAAGGATGAATGGTGAAGTGGATGCAGCTCGCGGTTTGGCTCGAATCTCTCTCTATCACGAGCAATCTTCAATCACCATTGATGAAGCTCCTTTGGACAGTGGATTTTGGCACGGCTATGGATGCTACCAGCTGCAAACAGATGAAGTAATAGACAATTGGAGATCGATGCAAAAAGAAGAATGCAAATTGATCAAGGTTTTGTGGAGATTTTTGGATTTTGGCTCTTGTGAGTTCTTGAAGATTCTTGGAGAAGATTTGTGATTTTGATCTGAAAATTTGGTGAATGAGAATTCTGTTATGTTTAGGAAGAGATTAAGCTTATATATGTTAGCTTAATCATGATTAATCAAAGTAATTAGCAAATTGGCATTGTAAGCAAAAATGCATTTTCCTTCAAAATGGCCAAAAATGCCCTTCCTTCAAATCAGTCCAAATAGCAGCTCAACTTTGGTTCCAACAAGTCCAAAATACCATATGCAATGTGTAGAAACAAGTTCCATTTCAATTGGATAAGTATTCTTGAATTTCACCATGTGATGGAAAATGTCCAATTTATGCACTTTCATTCTTCAAGCCAAAACTCAAATTATGAAGCCTAGCCATGAAATGATGATTCAAACACATTCCAAATGCCATTCCTGAGGTGTTGCAAAAAGTCCCATCTCAAAATTCCAAATATTTTGCAAGTTGGACGATTTTGCCCCTGGTTCAATTTAACAGTCCAGTTGAAAAGTGACTTTTTGCATTGGCCCTTTTTGGAAAAATCCAATGATGCACCCTTGAAGTACATGTCAAATGGAGTTTGTGCATATAAAGAACTTGCAATTTGGACCAACCATGTGGTAGTTATGGCCTCCTGATTACGGGTCTTTTTTGAATTTCATCTGACCATATCTTGCAAACCACACATGAGATTTTTGAGTTCTTGGACTTTTTGGAAAGGTGAGAACAAGATCTTCAACTTTCATGTTGGACAAAATTCCATTTGAAGCTTGTATGATGAAGTTATTTTGAGGAGAAAAAGTTTCCATTTTGGGCAGCTGAAATTACAGGTCCACTTGCCATTTTGGGAAACTGTCTGCCTGAGCTCAATTCCTTCAACCTTGGTCTTTGAAATGCCAAATGAAGTTTATATAGACATGAATGAGACATATTCAACCAATTCCAATCCTCAAATCACTGATTAAATGTACAGTTGACCACAGTTGACTTTTATTGACTTTTGGTTGACTGAACAATGACTGGTGACTTCAGAGCATCCAATCTTTGGCCAAACCACTTCAAAATGATCCTTGGACCATATGAGCTTGAAAAATCAACCCTAGGGCTTTGTCTCAATGAAAATGGCACTTGCTTGCTTGATTGACTGATTCTCCTGATCAGTTTGTCCTGATTGGTCAGCTGAGCTTGCACTTGGGCAAATGGACAATGCAATGTTATGCAGTGGACATTGTTAATGCTATGACCTAATATGAAATGAACGTATTCAATGGTAGGGTGCAAATTTGAGGTGCTACACATATCGGTCAACTCCTTCTCCAGCATCGGAGGTTGCACCTTTGCAGCTAGTTCCCGCCATCTCTCGGCGTACTCTTTGAAACTCTCTCCAGACTTCTGACATAAGCTCTGTAACTGAGTTCGGCTCGGAGCCATGTCCATATTATGCTTGTATTGCCTCAGAAAGGCCTCACCCATATCCCTCCAGCTTCTAATTGATTCTCTTTTCAGATCCATGTACCAGTCCAAAGACGCTCCAGACAAACTGTCTTGGAAAAAGTACATCCACATCTTCTCATCGTCTATGTAGGCAGAGATCTTCCTGTAATAAGCCTGCACATGGGTGCGAGGACAAGAAGTACCGTTGTATTTGTCAAAAGAAGGTGCTTTGAACTTGTAAGGGATCCTCAGCCCTTCAACCAATCCCATATTTGTAACATCAAACCCCAAAGAGTTCTGACACTCCATGGCTCTGATCTTCTCAGCTAGGGTATCAACTCTCATATCCCTTTCGTCAGTTCTTCCCACAACTTCATCATCCTCACTGAGGAGAGTAAACATATCCTCCTGCCTATCAACCAGCGGAGCAGGATGGCGAACCAGAGCACGGGTTGCTCTAACATTAGCAGTTTCAGCAGCAATAGGTTGACCGTTGATTCTGATTCCCCTCAACTCATCACCCACGGCATAGTTGTTGATGGGAACAGCAGCAGTAGCAGGGTCATTGATTGGGCCTCCCTCTGGCAAAGCATGGTTGACCGGTGGAATTGCAGCTTCTTGTCTCTGGACTAAGGCTCGAAGTTCTTCCTGACCTTGCGCAACCCCTTGCATCATATGCATGAACTGGGCCATGTTAGCCCTCATCTCTGCTAACTCAGCTTGCACTTGATCCATATTCCTCTGTTGATTCAACCTTGTAGAGTAGCGGTGCGGACGTTGATCAGCAATCCTGCCTGAAACAGGAACCAGAATGAGAAGTCTCGATCAAGAACACCTGTAATGCAAGAATGATATGTGTATGATGCGTATGATGCGTATGATGCACATGATATGTTCATTCCTCAGGCATTCAAAAGCCTAATTCATCTTCCAAAAGATGGCAACCTGCAACAATGAACAACACGGAAGCAAACTACACAGGATAATAAGCACAAGGTGAAACATCAACAACCTCATCTATAGATGTGAGCACAAGGATCATACAACATAATTCGAGCAAAGATCCAAATGATCAGAGTACAACAATGAATCCCATCCAACAAGCCTGGAGGTGATTCTCAACATAAACAACAGACACAAGCTAAGACAAATGTCCTCCAGGAATGAGAGTCTTCAGATACTAGCACTGGTCTATCAACAGGTCACATTCTGAACACTCAGGCAAATGAGTGATCTTCTCCTTCAGTTGTCTTTTGAGCTCTACAACCTCTCCTCCAAGCTGGCTCTCTGATGCATGTCTCAAGTCTACCTCCTTCTTCAATTGGATGTCTTTGTCCCTCAGCTACTTTTCCAGGTCTCGTATCTTCTTCTGATAAGTAGCTTCAGCTTTCTGCAACCTCAAGCGCTCACGGTGTTCTTCATCTAACAATGTCTCTAACTTCTCATAAGACCTCTTCTTGGTTCCTAACCTGCTAACATCCTCACCTTTCATGCCTTTGAGTTGATGAGCCAAGTTCAAGTTATCAGCTTTAGCTTTGTAAAGCTCCATCTGGATATCTTGTTCCTTCTCTTTCAACCGACGATTCTCCATCAAGGCTTGCTTGTAATGCTCAGCAGGCACATTCTCAGCAAGGATCAAAGGTGGTTGCTCTTGCAATGACTCCATCCTATCATAGGGCAACAACAAAGTCTCCACTCTCTTCTTGACCCAATCAATGTAATCAGGCATAGCAACAGCAAACTTCTTTCCTAGAACAACTCCATCCTTGACACCAATGGTCTTCCAAGCTCTTCCCACTTGCTCCAATCTAGCAGGGTCACTCCGCTTCTCAAAATACACACTTTCAGCTATCTCAGCATCTAGTGGTCTTCCATTCATCACAAACCCCAACTGGCGAAGAGAAAGAACCGGGTTGTAATTGATGCAACCCTTAGTCCCTATGAGTGGCACATTACGAAACTCTCCACAACTCATGATGACATTACGCACATCCATCTGGTAAGATTGCCACCTGATATCATAGGAGGTAAGAGACATAATCCTCTGAGTCCACTTATGAGTGCTCTGAGCATCCACAAAAGGTCCACTGGTTGGCAACAGAGACAAGAACCATCTGAGCAATAAAGGGAGACAACATCTGATAGCTCCACCCTTACCATGCCTGCTGTGTATAGCATAGTAAGTGTCAGCTAACAAAGTAGGAACCGAATTTCCTCTGATGAAGATAGTGACAGCAGCAAGATCCACAAAATTAGGCATACTCGGGAACAACACAACTCCATAGATCATAATAGCCAACTGAGCATGAAAAGCTTCCCAATTTCCCTTCTTTGCTTCTTCTTTAGCCATCCTCACCAGGAACTTCAAAGGTAAACCCACAACATCACCACTCGACTTCTAATTGTCACTCACTTCCTTGATACTCAAATAAAGAGCTCTGGCAACAACTCTGAAATCAACCTCCTTTGGAACATCCAAGAAAGGCACCTGGTATCTGATCGGGACATTCATCAGGATAGAATACTCTTCAAGAGTGGGTGCTAACTGATAATCCTGGAAGGTGAAACAACGGAGCTCTGGGTCATAGAACTGTAGGAGAGTCTGCAACGGTACTGGACTTACCACCATCTTCAACAGTGTCAGAATATCCCCATACTGATCAACAAACACCTTCTGATTACCGCCGGTCACAAGGTTGCTCAACTCTATCAAAGACGTCAATGGCTCACGGTGAAAACTATAGGTGCAAGTCTTCCTCTTCAACTCTGGAACGGCTGCCATCTCTCGCAGTGAATAGACTCTTGAATGAACCTGAGAAATGATATGCATGAGGAGATTAGCTTTTTCCTTTTCTTTTCTTTCTTTTTTTTATTGCATTATTTTTTGAAAATAAACATGCTATGATGCAAATGATGCAAACACGACTGGTTGGCTGTGTATCACGGAGCACAGGTTCAAAGCTTCGGCTTGAATTCGGAACCACAAAGTCATCTGGAACCCATATATCTCTGAACCAAATCACCAACGGGAGCCAAGAGTCACCAACAGATCAATAGTCACCAACGGTACCTGTAATATGATCATTCCCTCCCCACTCACGGGTGTCATCTAGGCCAGGGTAAGGTCAAGAGAAACGCAGGATAAACAACCCTTTCATAGAATATCATCGTGTACACACCCGATGTATGCACCGATAATACCCCATCAGAGTCTGAACTGCTCGTGATATCATGTTCCGCTAAGTGGCGCAATACCACCCGCTTCCCAAGAATCACTATATTCCTAGGTATCCTAGAGTTCACTCATAGCCTGGGTATAGGGCCTTTTACCTCTTGTAACTCCCACCCCACAGAGAGACAAACACACAGCCAGCACAGATGAAAGTATGATGCATGCAAACATAAATGCAATCATAAATGCAAACATGAACAAATAAATGCAATAAATGAAACAGTAAAAGCAACCAAACCCTATCCTACAGAGCGCTAGGAGAGACTCGCTTAGGGAAGATGGACCAGCAAGAGGTCAACTTCTCGGGATTATCCCCAGCAGAGTCACCAGCTGTTGCATTACACGAAAAACCGGCGGGAAAACGAAACAACAAAGCCGCCACCGTGCGTTATTTATCCTAAAGGAGGGAAAGGAAACGCTCGAAGTAAACCTGGAAAAGACATGGTCTCGCGACCAGAGATTGATGGGATCGGGAGTCGGTTATGCGAAGGGAAGGTATTAGCACCCCTACGCATCCGTCGTACTCGACGGGATCCACGCTCAGAAAGAATAGAAGAAAGGTTGCTAAAGACTGCTCAAACACTGCACAAGGCTGGAAGGAAACACAGAAAGGACGGAAGAAGAGGACTCGGCAGGATATCGCATCCTGGGCCTACGTAGTCTGTCAGACGCAGACATCAGAGTCGACGTAGTTCAGGGCAGGGGAAACGTGCTCGCTAGGATGTCGCATCCTATGCATACGTATCTTCTCTAACCAGAGAAGAATCAGAGCACTCGTAGCTCGGCCAACACACGCCAAAC
This sequence comes from Lathyrus oleraceus, assembly GCF_024323335.1. Classification (NCBI taxonomy): domain Eukaryota; kingdom Viridiplantae; phylum Streptophyta; class Magnoliopsida; order Fabales; family Fabaceae; genus Lathyrus; species Lathyrus oleraceus. Next base: position 83,424,547 of record NC_066583.1, on the reverse strand, counting down.
AAAACACAGACAGGAACCCGACTGCCAATCGCTGGACTTACGTCAGACTCCACACAAACAGGCAAACATGGAAACCGAATGCCAATCGCTGGACTTACATCAGACTCCGAACCAACAAACACACACAGGAAACCGACTGCCAATCACTGGACTTACGTCAGACTCCCACAAGCAAACAAGACACAGGAAACCAACTGCCAATCGCTGGACTTATGTCAGACTCCAGACAAACAACACACACAAAGGGGTTGAAAAAGAAAAGGGCGCCCGGAGAGATCAGCTCATCTCCTGCCTACGTACCTCATCTGGTATGAGGATCAGGGTGACGTAGTTCCCCTACACAGGGAAAGAACTTATAACCTAACCAGAGACAAAGGGAGACACAAACTACTAGGGAGACTACGACTCGAGCCTAGAAGTTGTCATGCATACGATCCCTATGTTGAGGTTTCTATCCTAACTTGCACAGGAAGCAAGCTAGCCTAAACAGCATAATCAAACACATACAAGCACAATAAAGCAAGCACACACACTATATGCAAACAATTGGCTCACACAAGGCTAGGCTGTAGAAACAAGCCAACTGGAATGGGGTGTTTTTAGCTCTTAACCCTAACATTGAGAGTTAGGGTGAAGCAGAGGAAATGGGAAGTGAGGGTAAGACCTCACAGCTCTTATCCCTGGCCTGGGAGAGCGTGACTCACAATAGAAAGTGTGGGAGTTCAAAATGTAGGAACTCTTCTCCACAGATGACTGACACAACAAGATCTTGGGTTCTTATTCACAATGCATCAACACATGGTGTGTGTGAGCAAAGTGAATGACACAATTGAATAGCAAGGGATGGGTTGCACATCCCTTTTATCTGCCAATTTCCTCTAAAGAGGTCTTTACCTGCTTGGCACAACATTAAACAAACACAAGCATTGCCTCTTAAGGAAGGCTTCAGACAGGTGCCTACCAATAACAGTAGGTCTTCCAGACTACATGAAGATCAGGAGATTATACCTCAGTGGTAAGCAAACCACAAGCTAGTAAAGCAAAGTTCAAATGAACTCAAAGCAACTTAGGTACTTGTAGAAACATCTAAACCAATCAGTTCAACTGTACAGACAAACAATCAACAGTTGATATCAAACAGACAGACAACTCCAATCAGGCAACAATGGTGCAAGGCATAAGGCAAACACAAATGAATTGTCCTCAAAGCCTACAAAACACACAATGTTAGCAAATAACAACAAAGGACCAAGCTCAAATGAAGGAGCATCATCACTCATGAACCTGAAAGTCACAACCCAAATGGTAAGTCCAAACCACTAGGTCAAAGCCTAGGGTCAAAAGAGGATCAAAAATCCAAAATAGAACCTCAAACTCAACACAAAGCATGTTTAATCACTCAGGAACAGGTCCTAAAAAGAACCAAATCATAATCAATAAGCAAGTCCATTTCATGTGCAAGATAAATCAAAGACCAATTCAAGGCATCCAAATGATCAACATGAATGAAAATTCTCAATCAAAACAGAAATGATTCAAATAATTTTGGAAAAATTCATGAGCAATCAAGACATCCACAACATCCATCACACAAAAAATCAGAAGCATTGGAGATCATTTGGCATGGCAATCACATTGTACAAGTTAGACAACCAAATGTGTGACACAAATTGTCACACCATGTTAAAACAAGCATAAAACAGAATTGGTGCATGGAAAAAATGTCAAACTAAAACCAAAATGTCCATCAATGTGTCTAGAATCAGCATGCAAAATTTCAAGTCCATTGGATTAAAAGTAAGCATTTCACAACAAGATAAGCAAGGCAAGGTCAAAAATGGATACATGCTCACATAACCTAGCACCAAATAAAATCCAGCCATGCACAATTTTGGAATTTATTATCATAAAAAACTAGATAGGATAAGGAGCATTTTGCAAAAAATTGGGATGAAATTGGATCAATTTTCAATTTGTTATGATTTTTCTAAGGTGAGAAAAAAAAGTGAAATAAAAATGAACCAAGCGTGGCAAATAAGGGAGGGAAACATGAAAATGAGAGGCAATTTGAAAATTGGTGCGCACCAGGATCGAACCTGGTTGATTTTCAAATATGCGCGCCTCACCAAAACGGTGGCGTTTTGGTAAAACCCTAAGCGCGCCCAGAAATTCGTAGCTAAACTAGCAATGCGTAGCAAATTCGTAGCTAGTTCATAGCAATGCTGGAAAAACACATGATCTTCATCCTCTTCATGAGGTTGAAGATGAAGATTGCATGAACTTCATGCGCCAAACCCAGATTTTTCAGAAAACGTCCAGAAATCAAAAACAAATGCACCAATCGACTCATCACTTCATGCACATGCAAGATCAAGCAACAAATCATGCCAAAACATCATAACAAACTCAGATCGAAGGAAATAAAATTTGACATCAAACTTTCAAACATGCATAACTTCATGGATAATGCACCATTTCACTCAAATTTTATACCAGAATCATCACCAATCAAAGATCTACATGAATATCATAATGAATTGGAGAATAGATGAGATCGAAAACCAACCTCTTGAAGAACAGCAAGTTGAAACTCGTGCTACAAGGCTCAGCAATGTCTCAAATCTCTTCTACAATGCTTGTTGAGGTGATTGATTATGAATTGGATGCTCCAGCACACACGAATTTAGCTCAATTTGCAACCTCCTTTGAACCTTCAAGCTCCATGTATGGTCAAAACTGGCACGAATTCCTCCAATTCCACGTCCAATCTTGCTCAGAAATGCTTCATGATCATGATTCCAACAAGAGAAATGGCTTGGATGTGAAGAAATTGGAAATTCTTGGTGAGAGCAAAATTTGATTGATTTTGGGATCTAGATCTAAAAACTGTGGTTAATGCCAAATGCAGTTGTGATTAACATTATATATCACTTGTTAATGATGTTGAAAACCTGTTTAAACCAAAACCAATTAGGATTAACAAGTTATGAGGTGTATGCACAAAATTAGATTTTCACCTCATGTATGAGGTGCATGCGTGAACAGTACCAAAATAAGGCCCAAAACCACTTAAACAAAGTCCATGCACACTTTGGAATTGGTTTTGTATGCATATGATCAACCCTATTGATTTTAGAAATTTGTCTTCCAAAAACTTCATGAATGAACACATGATCATGCAAGGGAAATTCATGCCATGTAATGAGATGTTTGGAAAGTGCATGTCATGATGAACAAAATGCAAAAAGAACCACCCAAATTGGAGCCTTGGTTCAAAAGTTATGCCCATTTGAATTTTTGAATACACTTTGCCATGATTGGATCATATCTCCTCAACCACACATTAGAAATTCATGATCTTGGACTTTTTGGAAATGGGAGAGAAAGATATTCAACTTTAATGTTGGACAAAATTTCATTTGAAGCTTTCTTGATGATGTAATATCAAGTTGAAGTTGGTCTAAAACCTTTCCATTTTTGGAAACTTTCAAATTATGGGTCACTTTCTATTTTGGGAAAGTCTTAACTTGACTTCAAATTCTTCAATGTGAGTGTTTGAAATGTCAAATGAGACTTGTTTGAACGTGAATGAAGTATCTCTAATCACTTCCCATCTCCAAATCCACAATTGACTTTGCAGTTGACTTGCAGTTGACTTTTATGGGCCTCAAATGACTTGCTCATGCACTGATGAGTTCTGAGCCTTCAACACTTGGCCAAATTGCTTCAAAGTGATCCTTGGGTAATGTAAGCTCATTGGAACCACCCTAGGGCTTTGATCTCATGGAAAATGCTCTTGCCCTCTTGCACAGTTGAATCTCCTGACCAGTCTTGCCTGTAACATGCTATGCAATGCTAATGCAATCTTAATGACCTAAAAAATGAAATGAATGTACAAATGGGAGGTGAAAATTTGAGGTGCTACAAGGTGTCTGTGGGTAATTTGTTCCTCAGCAGCCGGGCCTGAAGTGTTGTAATCCCCAGCAGGGTTGAGAATGTTATTTCCCTAGCAAGTCTGAAGGTTGCTATTCCCCAAGCGGAGGTGTCTGTGGGTAATTTGTTCCTCAGCAGCCGGGCCTGAAGTGTTGTAATCCCCAGCAGAGTTGAGAATGTTATTTCCCTATCAAGTCTGTACGTTGCTGTCTCCCCAGCGGAGGTGGGCGTTGTTTGTTATTTCCCCAGCGAAATCCCCAAGCGGATCGGGTTCAGTGGAGGCCGTCCCCGGTGAGAACTATCCTTTCCCCAGCAGCAGTGCTATCCCCCAGCATGGATGGATGGTTGTTGTTCCCCCAACGAGTGACTTCCCAGTTGAGTTGGTTTCTATACCGTTTCGAGAACGTTAGATCAGCAAGTATCCGCAGCAGGGTTGTTGTGTCTCCCCACAGAGCTGGAGAATCGAATCAGGACCGTGCATACAGCAAGGCGATCATTTGCTTTCCCAGCAGGCGTTTTCCTCCATTTGCATCTTGCATATAGTAATCATTTGCATTTGCATCCTCAAATCGCGTAGCATTTCCATCCAATATGGAGCATTACGCCATAGAAAACTCAAACATATGCATACATGGGTTAAACCAGATTGGATTATATCCCCAGCAGAGGCGGATCATCTTCAACATCCGTATTGCACGTTTACAGCGGTTGCTCTTGACAGCATTCAGAATTGATAATCCCCAGAGAGGTTTATTTCCTCACCCGTCCGTGAAAGGAAAGCTTGATCGACTCCCCAGCGTAGTCCCCGGCAGGCGTCTGCCTTGTTTTGACACATGTAGATGTCTTCCCTACGATACCAGTAGGTCTCATGTTGATCCCCGTGTGGGTCCTTCCTTTTTTGGTGTCTGTAGACATCATCTTTCGATGTTCGTCAACATCGAGTTTCTTCCCATTCGTCCGTTGGCGTCTGGTCGTGGTTTCTCTTCCCATTCGTCTGTTAGCGTCTGGTCGTGGTTTCTCTCTTCCCATTCGTCCGTTGGCGTCTGGTCGTGGTTTTTCTCTTCCCATTCGTCTGTTAGCGTCTGGTCGTGGTTTCTCTTCCCATTCGTCTGTTGGCGTCTGGTCGTGGTTTCTCTCTTCCCATTCGTCCGTTGGCGTCTGGTCGTGGTTTCTCTTCCCATTCGTCCGTTGACGTCTGGTCGTGGTTTCTCTTCCCATTCGTCCATTGGCGTCTGGTCGTGGTTTCTCTTCCCATTCGTCCGTTGACGTCTGGTCGTGGTTTCTCTCTTCCCATTCGTCCGTTGGCGTCTGGTCGTGGTTTCTCTCTTCCCATTCGTCCGTTGGCGTCTGGTCGTGGTTTCTCTTCCCATTCGTCCGTTGGCGTCTGGTCGTGGTTTCTCTTCCCATTCGTCCGTTGGCGTCTGGTCGTGGTTTCTCTCTTCCCATTCGTCCGTTGGCGTCTGGTCGTGGTTTCTCTTCCCATTCGTCCGTTGGCGTCTGGTCGTGGTTTCTCTTCCCATTCGTCCGTTGGCGTCTGGTCGTGGTTTCTCTTCCCATTCGTCCGTTGGCGTCTGGTCGTGGTTTCTCTTCCCATTCGTCCGTTGGCGTCTGGTCGTGGTTTCTCTCTTCCCATTCGTCCGTTGGCGTCTGGTCGTGGTTTCTCTTCCCATTCGTCCGTTGGCGTCTGGTCGTGGTTTCTCTTCCCATTCGTCCGTTGGCGTCTGGTCGTGGTTTCTCTTCCCATTCGTCCGTTGGCGTCTGGTCGTGGTTTCTCTCTTCCCATTCGTCCGTTGGCGTCTGGTCGCGGTTTCTCTTCCCATTCGTCCGTTGGCGTCTGGTCGTGGTTTCTCTTCCCATTCGTCCGTTGGCGTCTGGTCGTGGTTTCTTTCTTCCCATTCGTCCGTTGGCGTCTAGTCGTGGTTTCTCTTCCCATTCGTCCGTTGGCGTCTGGTCGTGGTTTCTCTTCCCATTCGTCCGTTGACGTCTGGTCGTGGTTTCTTTCTCCCATTCATCCGTTAATGTCTGGTCGATCTTTTTTCCAGTCATCGGTAAATGTCTGATCGATCTTTTTTCCAGTCATCGGTAAATGTCTGGTCGTCCTTTCTTTTGGTGTCGGTAAACATCATCTTTCGATGTCGGTAAACGTCGAGTTTTTTCCCATTCGTCCGTTGACGTCTGGTTGTGTTTCTTTTTTCCAGTCATCGGTAAATGTCTGGTCATGTATCCTTTCTTTGATAAGTATCAAAATCCCCAGTAGAGTCGTCGGTAAACGTCTTGTCTGGTTCCAGTTGTAAACATTTTGTTCCTCCCCAATCGAAGCCGCCATTGGTAAATGGCCCCGCTTTCCTTGATATCAGTGTATATCAGGTCGACTGTTCCACCAGCCGCCATCAGTAAATGGCCCTGCTTTCCTTGATATCAGTGTATATCAAGTCGACTGTTCCACCAGCCGCCATCGTTAAATGGCCCCGCTTTCCTTGATATCAGTGTATATCAAGTCGACTGTTCCACCAGCTGCCATTGGTAAATGGCCCCGCTTTCCTTGATATTAGTATATACCAAGTCGACTGCTTTTTTGATCATCCCCCGCAGAGTGCAAATTCCAGGTTCTTTTGGTATTCAATCCATGTGTACCTTGAAGGTCTGGCAGCCGTTGCTCTCATCCGTTCAGGTTCTCAGTTGATTGAATAGGGGCAGCTGTAGCACCTCAAATTTGCACCCCCCCCATTCATGCATTCATTTCATTTTTTTTAGGTCATTAACATTACATATTACATTGCATCTTATCAACAAGAACTGGCATCAAGAGAATTCATCTGTGCAAAGAGAGCAAGTTTTCCTTGAGATGAAGGCCACATGATTATTCTAGAGAGCTTATATGAATTAAGGTTCATTTTGAAGCAACTTTGCCAAGTGGTAGAGGCTCAAAAGTCATCAGTGCGCTTCCAAGTCATCTGGGGCCCATAAAGGTCAACTGAAAGTCAACTGAGGGCTAGGAGGTGGAGAAATGGTTTGAGACACTTCATTCATGTCCAAAAGAGGTTTATTCATCATTTCAAACATCTACCTTGAAGATTTTGAAGCCAGATCAAAAGTTTCCCAAAATGGAAAGTGACCTGTAATTTCAAGTTTCCAAAAATGGCAAGTTTTTGGACCACATTCAACTTGACTTTCCAACATCAAAGAAACTTCAAATGAAATTTTGTCCAACATGAAAGTTGAATATCTTTCTCTCCCATTTCCAAAAAGTCCAAGATCATGAGCATCTGATGAATGGTTGAGGAGTTATGAGCAAATGATCACCAAGTGTGCATGAAACTTCAAAGTGCCATAACTTTTGATTCAAAACTCCAATTTAGGCCACTCTTTTTGCAAATTGCATATCATGACCTATATTTTCCAAATCCAACATTGCATTGCATGAAATTTAATCATATAATCATTTGCCCATGCATGTTCATTTTGGAGAGAAAATGCCAAATTCAAATTTGGTGCATCATACATGTTTTAATTCCAATTCCAACATGTGCATGAGATGATTTTAAGTGATTTTGAGCATGCACATGGTACTGTTCACGTTCATTCACCATGCATAGGGTGCATTTTACCATTTGTGCACTACACCTCATTCTCACTAATTTTTCATTAACCATTGCCTAAGTGTCATTAGCAAAGTAATTAGGAGGTGATATATAATGCTAATCATAACAGAATTTTTCAGTTTTCACAAGTTCTAGATCTAGATCTCATTTCCCTCCATTTTTGCTCTCATCTCAAATTTGAATTTTCTCCACATAACACCTTGATTTTACTGCATAATCATGTTCAGCAAGTGTTATTGATGAAGGATCAAGCTCTGGATTGAAGCTTTTGGCCAGGATTCATGCACATCTAGCTCAAGAACATGAAGATGGAAGTTGCAATTTGATCAAGATCCAAGCCATTTCAAGCATCCATTCGTGTTTAAAGCTTCAATATACAAGTGAAGGAGAAGATTTGGACACTTTTGAAAGCTTGAATCCACAGAATCCATACACTGTTCTTCAAGAGGTCAGAAATTCGATTGTCTTAATTCTTTATTTTATTTCCATAATATTATAGTGCGTGTTCTCCTGATAATTCTGATATAAAGATCTTGAAAAATGGATGGATATTGAGTGAGTTAGGGTGAATTGAAGTTTTGACATGCAATTTGTTTTCGTTCGATTTGCATTATATATGGACTGTTAGGCTTAGTTAAGGTTAGATTCATGTCGTGCGTGAAGAGACGAGTCCATTGGTGTATCATACGCAAAATTCTGCAAAAAAAATGATGAGTGTGTACTGTAGCTTCGCCGGACCAACGGAGGAGATGGTGGAAACCACCGTCCTCCACCGCTCATGAACAGTTCCTAGGGCTTCTCTGGTTCGCGCGCATGAAGACACTGTAGAAGCGCCTGTAACATAGCACGCCTCGGTTCGAATCCAGGCGAAAACATTTTATTTTCCTTTGATTTTACTAAACGCAACGTTCAAGTCATAGCGCATGTGATGCTCCATGTTCACGGTTCGATACCTGGCTTTGGATAGTTTCACAATTCCAATTAATTTCTGAAGTGCCTATAACCTTGAGGACCAGGGTTCAATCCTTGGCTGATGCTATTGTCCATTTTAATTCACAATTTCATTTCCATGGATTGCACATTATTTTATTTTATTTTCATGCAATTTGTAAAAATCATTAAAAATAGCTAAAGAGTCCATTTTAATTCAAATTTTTTCCTACATGATTATTCAAATGTCTAGTATTTTGTGGTGTTGATTTTCTGATTTTATCATTTCTGGATTGTTAATTGTGTTGGCTTATTTGAACATGATACAAAATGTGACATGTTGTACCAATTCTCTTGTGAAATGCTCATACATTGGCCAATTGCTTTGAAATTTGGTATGCTGATTCCTAACATGTTATATGATTTTTAGGCTTGGTTGTGCATTTTTATCATTTTCCATCTCTGTTTTAGGCACATAAAATGTATGGTGTGACAATGTGTGTCACACAATTTGATGTTGATCTTTTCCATTTTCATTGACATGCCAATTGAGCTCCTCTGATCCTAAATTTTTGCATGAGACTTGTGTTTAACATGTTGATATCACATAAAAAAATTCATGACCATTGAATGTGTTTCTGATTTAATGTGCATTTTCTCATTTGAATGTCCAATTGTGATGCATTGTGATTGCCTTTTCCTTAGCATGATCATTAGATGGATTGGCCTTAGGATTTGAGTCTGGTCCTTTTTAGGACATGTTCTTACTTGAATAAATGTGCTTCATGGTGAATATTGGATGCTGTTTTGGCTTTTTGCTTTGCCTTTGACCCTAGTCTTTGTACTAGTGGTTTGTACTCATCTTTTGAGCTTTGTATTTCAGGTTCAAGCTGTTAGATCTAGTGGTTGATGCAATCTTATGACTTGAGATGCAAATTTGCTTTGTCCACTAACCTTTGTTGTGTTGTAGGTCCCTTGGTGATGAACTCACTTGAGTTGTTGACTTGCCTTGTGTGCATATTGGTTGTAACATTGTGGATTGACTGTTTGGTTTGTCTGAATGTGAATATTGACTTGTTTGACTTTCTTACAGGTACTTTAGTTGCTTTAGCTCATTGCTTGAGCTGTGCTTTGCTTGTGGTGTGCATACCACCTAGGTAATCATCCTCTAACTCCATGTAGTCTGGAAGCCCTGTCGTTTCTTTTGGCAGGCATTTGGCTGAAGTCCTCCTTAAGAGGCAATGTTTGTGATTGTTTACTCATTGTGCCATGTTACTTAAGTCCTCCTAAGTGAAGAGGCAATTGGCAGATAGAAGGGATTAGCAATTAATCCCCTGCTAATCGTTTGAGTCGTTCATTATGCTCGCACTACGTGCTAATGCTCTTGGACACGTCCCCCAGATCTTGTATATAGAGTCAGTCAAGTGGAGTAGGGTCCCTCATTCTGGATCCCCACGTTTTCATTGATTGAAGCTCACCCAGGCCAGGGTTAAGAGCTATGAGGTCCAACCCTCATCACCTTTCATCTGCTCACCCTGACGGTCAATGTCAGTGGTTAAGAGCCCTGAGATACCCTTCCAGTTGGCTTGTTTGTCGAGGTTGATATGACCCCTTGACTAAAGCCCGACTTGTTTGTCGAGGTTGATATGACCCCTTGACTAAAGCCTCACCCTTGATGTTTGAGCCCCCTTATTGGTGTGTTTACTTCATGTTGTATGTGTTTGTGTGGTGTGATTGTATCCCCATAGGATTGCTAGACTTCGCATAGTCTCTCGTTTGCATGTCAACTAAGGTAGCACGGTTCCTTCGTCTAGGACTTCCTTTCTTGCGTGAGCTTTCCTAAAACACAAACAAACATTATCTTCTCTTAAGAACACGTTGACTCCTTCTACTACAGGTGAGTAAGTCTCCCAAGGTCGAGCATCCGGTAGATTGCGTAGTGACGTTGTTCATCTAAAAAACACAAAACAAACAGAAATAGTTTAGCCGAACTACGGCAACTCTGATTCTCATGTCCAGATGAGATACGTAGGCACGAGAAGCGATGTCTTGTCGAGTTTGACTAACAACTAACTTTGATCCTTGCTGGTTTTCGCCCTTGTTGCGATCCTTTTCTCTCGCCCTCGTTGCGATCGAGACCTTCCTTTTCTCTTGCCCTAGTTGCAATCGAGACCCTTCGTCTTTTCGTGTGTGTTTGTTAGGAGTCAGATGTAAGACCATTGATTGGCTATCTGTTTCCTGTTTCTTTTGTGGAGTTGGATGTAAGACCAGCGATTGGCATTTCGTTTCCTATTTGCGTTTGTTTGTTCGGAGTCAGATGTAAGACCAGCCATTGGCAGTCTGTTTCCAGTTGTGTGTTTGCTCTGACGTCTCAGCGTCTTTGGTTTAGCGTTTTGTTTCGGCGTGCGTTAGCCGAGCTACGAGTGCTCTGATTCTCATGTTCAGATGAGATACGTATGCATAGGATGCGATGTCCTAGCGAGCACGTTCCCATTCCCCGAACTACGTCGACTCTGATGTTTGTTTCTGACAAACTACGTAGGCCCAGGATGTGACATCCTGCCGAGTCCGCTTTCTCCGTCTTCTTTCATCCTGTGTTTTATTCCAGTTTGGTGCAGTTCTTTGAGTAGTTATTCAGCAACCTTATTCTATTCTTTCTGAGCGTGGATCCCGTCGAGTACGACGGACGTGAGGGGGTGCTAATACCTTCCCCTTGCGTAACCGACTCCCGATCCTAGCAATCTCTGGTCGTAAGACCATTTCCTTTCCAGGTTTACTTCGAGCGTTTCCTTTCCCTCCTTTGGGATAAATAACGCACGGTGACGGCTCTGTGTCTTTTCCCGCCGGTTGTTTTTCGCGTATGCGACACTATGTTGCGCCATATTGACAGCTTTCGGGACACTGAGCGCCAAATTGCTGATACTGATGCCTCTGTGAAGGAAAAATGGGAATTGGTGATGCGTGCCGACGCGGAGGTTACCAGTATCTTGAAGGCTATGGAGGAGCGGCAGAAGGAATTGACATTGAAGCAAACCAGAGCCGCTGAGCTGCGTCAAAAAATCGACGCCCTTCTGCATCAAATTGCCGCCTTGGATAATGAGTTGGACTCAATTGTTAAGGAGGAGTCCCGTTTTGTCGACGAAGTTCTACAGCCTGCTTAAGCTATTGTGGAACAGACTTCCAGTGATGCCTTGTTGATCGCTGAGGAACTTATGGCCGTCGAAGGGAAACTTGAGAAGCTTAAAGCCTATGTCGACACCCTGAAGCATGCGTCTGTGCACTACAATTTTGAACTCAAATCCTTCCAATCCAAGTTCGGCCAGCTTTGACTGCTTTTTTATCAATTGTACCTGTTAATTTTTTGTAATATTTTCATAATGGCTTCTAGCCACATTAATGTTATTTGTCTTTAACACTGTATATTTATCTACTGTGCCTTTGTCGTCGGTATCTAACATAATTATCTCCAACGTTATTTTTCGACATCTTATTTCAGTCTGCCAAAATTTTGACCTCTTGAAGGAGAGGTCTATATTTTTTTAAGTATTTTCCATTCACTCTTAAAATTCGCCTGTCTGGTGCCAACTCTTCGACCTCGTAGGCGTTATTAGAGAAAGCCTGCACAACTTTAAATGGACCTTCCCAATTTGGGGACCACTTACCCAACCTTTTATCGTTTTTGTCCATAGGCAAGATCACCCTCCAAACTAAATCGTCGACAGCAAACACCTTCCCTTTTACCCCTTTGTTGTAGGCTCGGGCGATTTTCTCTTTTTGCCTTTGTAGCGAGTCTAATGCTAGCATTCTTTCTTCGTCTACGTCGATTAATTCGTCCGTCAACATGCTCTAATAATCTTCAGAAGGTATTTCACACTGCCTTTGGATCCTGACCGCCTGGACCTGAATTTCTACTGGCAATACCGCGTCATGCCCATAAGTCAATCGAAATGGGGTTGTTCCAGTTGCTTCCATTGGTGACGTTCGACATGCCCACAAGGCTTGGTCTAACGTCTTGTGCCAATTCCTTGGCTTCTGTCCTATGTGTTTCTTTATTAAGCTAATGATTACTTTATTAGCAGCTTCAACTTGGCCATTTGCCTGTGCGTAGTAGGGAGTAGATGTCAGTAACTTAATCCCCATTTCTTTTGCAAAATCTTGCATCTTTCGACCAGTGAATACTGACCCCTGGTCGGTTGTAATAGTTTATGGGATGCCAAATCTACAAATGATGTAACTCTGGACAAAATCTATCACATTTTCTTGATTTACATTTTGTAATGCTATGGCTTCGACCCATTTTGTGAAATAGTCGATGCCGACTAACACATACCTTTGTTGTTTCGACGAGGCTGGCTTTATTTCTCCTATAACGTCCAAAGCCCATCCTCGAAATGGCCAAGGTTTCACAATGGTGTGTAGCTCACTTGCAGGCACATGTTGTATGCCCCCATGCAATTGGCATTCTTGACAACTTTTGGCAAATTCAATGCAATCTTTCAACATTGAAGGCCAATAAACTCCTGAACGCATCAAAAAGCCATTTCATCTTCAAACCTGCTTGATGCGCCCCACATGCCCCGCTGTGTGTGCTCGACACAGCCACGTACGCTTCACTTTCTCCCAGGCATTTTAACAACACTTCTTCGACTGTCTTCTTGAATAATTCATCATTTACCAAGACATAGCTAAGGGCCCTATATTTTATCTTTCGATCTGTCGACCCCACGGGATTACGTAAGTAGTCAACTAGCGGTCTGCGCCAATCACTTCTTCCTTCGTCGTCGATAGTTAGAATTTCAAAATGATTTTTATCTACTGCCCCCAGCTTCATGATTTCCAAATTTGATGGTGACAGTGTCGTAGCCTGTATTTTCTTTCTCACTTGGATCTCTTCGTCCTGGTTTCTCGATGTTTTATACCCTGAAGCTTCCTGTGCCAAATCATTTGCTCTTTGGTTTTCCTGCCGTGGTATGTGTTGGAGATTGACTTGCTCAAATCTCTTGAGCAGTCTTACGGTAACCACGAAATACATGACCAGATTTTCTTTAATACACCTATATTCTTTTGATACTTGTTTGATAACTAACTCCGAATCTCCCATAATTTCGACATTCCTTGCCCCCAATTCCAGCAGTATTTCAAGTCCGGTGATCAATGACTCGTATTCTGCTTCATTATTCGTGCATAACCCTTCGATTTTGTATTTGAAGTCTGTTGGAATTCCATTTGGAGAAATTATGACTCCTCCTATCCCAGCTCCCTGCTTATGTCTTGATCCATCGAAGTATAGCCTCCATGGTGCTAAATCCACATAATTCTGCGCCATTTCGACCATTGAATGGTCGACCCCAGGAAGTCTGCTACTACCTGCCCTTTCATTGCTTTCAAGGGTACGTATGTCAGGGAGTATTTTGTTAACGCTAAAGCCCATTTTCCAATTCGACTATGCAAAATTGGTTTAGATAGCATATGTTTAATAATATCAAAATGAGAAGATACGTAAACATCAACAGGCTTAATATATTGCTTTAATTTCGTACAAGAGAAATACAGGCATAGGCATAGTTTTTCAATGTCACTATACCTAGTTTCAGGATCATTCAACACTCGACTAAGGTAATACACAGGTCTTTCGACACAATTTTCATCCTCTTGGACTAACATACTTCCTATAGTCGATTGTGAGGCTGCAATATACAATCTCATTGGCCTATGCCTAACATGAGGGGCCAATACTGGAGGCTTAGTCAAGTACTCTTTGATTTTGTCGAAAGCCTCTTGGTGTGCATCCTGCCATTTGAACTCTTCGCTCTTCAGTCGAAGTAATGGGGAGAACGCTTTTGTTTTGCCACTTAGATTTGATATGAATCTTCTAAGGAAATTGATTTTTCCCAAAAAGGATTGCAGCTCCTTTTTGGTCGACGGAGGCCTGACGTCCATAATGTCTTTTGTTTTGCTTTGATTCACTTCAATGCCCTTTTTGTGCACCATAAAACCAAGGAAGTCGCCTGCCTGCACACAAAAAGCGCATTTTAATGGATTCATTTTCAATCCACATTTCCTCATCCTTAGGAAAGCTTTTCGTAGATGGTCGACATGAGTATGTTGTCCATTTGATTTTATCACGATGTCATCAATGTAGACTTGCATGAAATCTTCTATGAAGTCATGGAACATTGAGTTCATTACCCTTTGGTATGTTACTCCGGCATTTTTCAGGCCGAATGGCATAACCACCCACTCATATGTCCCTAAGGCTCCTAGACATCGAAACGCCGTCTTCGGTACGTCTTCTTCTGCAATAAAAATTTGGTTATATCCAGCATAACCATCTAACATGCTTAAATATTCAAAACCAGCGGCCAAATCGACTAGCATTTCAGCCATGGGCATGGCATATTCATCTTTGGGGTGGCAGCATTTAGATCTCTAAAATCAATGCATACTCTTAAAGACCCATTTTTCTTTATGACTGACACAATATTGGCCAACCATTCGACATACCTTGCAGTTTGGATAAACTTCCTTTTCAAGAGTCTTTCGACTTTTGTTTTTATCTTTGCCATAATCTCTGGGGCGAAACGCCTGGGCGCCTGCTTCACTGGCTTTCTCCCAGCTTTTATGGGCAGGTTTAACTCGACCAAATCTCTACTCAAACCAGGCATTTCATTATAATCCCAAGTAAAACAATCTCTAAATTCTTTGAGTATGGATATTACCTCAGACTTTAGTTTGTTGTCGATGTTGGCGTTTATATATGTTGGCCTTCTTTCGCCATTTTCGCCAAGGTCGACTTCCTCCAAGGGGTCTTTTGGTCGGATTCTCTCTGCTGCCTTTGGGTCTTTTTCGAACCCTAAAGGTTCGCTATCGTAAATGCAATCCAGACGTTGCATGTCGAAGTCCCCTTTATTCAACGCATAGGCCTCAACGGCCATGTTTTCTTCAGCCTCTATGGCCGACTTTATTTTGTTTTCGGCAACGTATGCCGAAATCTTTCTTAAAGCTTCCAACTCAGACATCATCATTGGCATCCCCCAAACCTATCAGCCGGATACCCGTGTATGGTGGATCATCTAGGCGTTCCACATCCCAAATGAAGTCGTGAGTCTCATGTAGAGTTAGAGAGACAAAAGCTTCACTTAGATTGGCATATACATCCTCAGCTGGGAAGCAAGGGGAGATGTTGGTCAGCTTTCTTTCAAACTCCTTCTTGCCGACATTATTCACATCGGCCATAAAATATCCTTGGTCGGCCTCAATGTTTTCGGCGACTCCATCCTCTCTCAAAATCACCAACCTTTGGTGTGCTGAAGAGGGCACAACTCCGACGCCATGGAGCCACTCTCTGCCAAGTAGCAAGTTGTAACTTGGCCTTGCGTCGATCACCATGAATAGTGTCGGCCTAGCCACCGAACCTACTGTAACATTCACCATAATTACTCCCATGGTGCTTTTTGTCTTTCCTCCGTAGTCTGACAAGACCATGTTGTTAGACCTGATGTCGGTGTCATACTTGCCAATCTTCTTCAGAATATGATGTGGCATAATATTTACCGTGGCACCACAGTCGACCAGAATTTTGTTGACGGTTATTGTCGCATTACGCGAAAAACCGGCGGGAAAACAAGAACAACAGAGCCGCCACCGTGCGTTATTTATCCCGAAAGAGGGAAAGGAAACGCTCAGAGTAAACCTGGAAAAAGCATGGTCTCGCGACCAAAGAGAATGGGATCGGGAGTCGGTTATGCGAAGGGAAGGTATTAGCACCCCTACGCATCCGTCGTACTCGACGGGATCCACGCACAATAGGAAGGGAAATGGTTGCTAAAACACTGCTCAAATACATACACATTGGCTGAAAGAGACACAAGAAAACAGACTGAAACTGACTCGGCAGGATATCGCATCCTGGGCCTACTTAGTCTATCAAGCATAGACATCAGAGTCAAAGTAGTTCGGACCGGGGAAAACAACACATGCTCGCTAGGATGTCGCATCCTATGCATACGTATCTCCTTTGGACGAAGGAGAATCAGAGCATTCGTAGCTCGGCTAACACGCACACAAACAAACACAGGCAAAGGCAAACGGGGAGCCTGAATGCCAATCACTGGGCTTACATCAGCATCCGAACCAAAACACACACAAGGAGGCAAACATGGAGCCCGACAACCAATTGATGGAATTACGTCGGCATCCGAACCCACAACACACTCAAAAGGGCAAACATGGAGCCCGAATGCCAATCACTGGACTTACATCAGCATCCGAACCAAACAAAACCCACCCTGGAACCCGAACGCCACTCGATGGACTTACATCAGCTTCCAAGCACACAACAAGAAGAAGGGTCTCGATTGCAACCAGGGCAAGAGAAAGGGAAGGTCTCAATCGCAACGAGGGCGAGAGAAAAGCATTAGCGTTAGTTGTTAGTCAAACTCGACAAGACATCGCATCTCGTGCCTACGTATCTCACCTGAACGTGAGAATCAGAGTTGCCGTAGTTCGGCTAAACTATTCCTGTTGGTTTGTGTTTTTTAAGTGGATAACGTCACTACGCAATCTACCGGATGCTCGACCTTTGGAGACTTACTCACCTGTAGTAGAAGGAGTGGACGTATCCTTACGAGGGGATAATGTTTGTTTGTGTTTTAGGAAAGCTCAAGCAAGAAAGGAAGTCCTATACGAAGGAACCGTGCTACCTTAATTGTCATGCAAACGAGACTACGCGGAGTCTAGCAAACCTAGGGGATACAATCACACCACACAAACATATACAGCATGAAATAAACACACCAACAAGGGGCTCAAACATCCAGGCTAGGCTTTAGTCGAGGGGTCATATCAACCTCAACAAACAAGCCTCTGTATCGGGGTCAGGTTAGCTCTTAACCTTGCCATTGAGGGGCTAAGGTGAAGCTAGATGAAAGGTGATGAGGGGCGTGCCTCATTGCTTCTATCTCTGGTCAGAGAGAGCATCAGACAAGGGAGCGTGGGTCCAGAATGGGGGGACCCTTCTACGCTCAGGACATAGACTCGACTGTACAATGTACAAGATCTTGGGCTTGGATCTCAATGCTACAACCATGTAATGGGAGCAAGGAGAAGACTCACAGAATAGTGGGGGATAGATTGCTTATCCCTACCTTCCACCAATTGCCTCAAATGAGGACTTTTCCTGCTTGGGACAAATATAAACATACACAAGCATTGCCTCTTAAGGAGGACTTCAGACAGTTTTGCCCGGCTCGGTAACAGCCGGGTCTCCAGACTACATGAAGATTAGGTTCTATACCTCAATGCCAATTGCTTATAAGCAAAGCAATGCAAAGCAAGTTCTTAAGAGAACTGAGCAACTAAGTGTACCTGTACAAAAGTCAAACAGAATCAGCGTCCCATTCATAATCAGACAACAATATAATGACCAATTAACAATCCCAATCAAACAATGGTGTGCGTGGCACAAGTCCATGTGGACCAACATCCTACAAAACAGCCACATTAGTTTACAAGTATCAAGCAAAACATCCCAAATGTGAAACAATATCCTTAAGCCTTAACTCCTTAACCTGAAAAGCCACAATCACATTCAAATGTAAGTAACATGACCACTAGGACTAGCCTAGGGTCCAAAAGAAGGAAAAATCCTAAAACAGCAACCAATTCATGATCAAAGTCAAGCTATTTCAAATACAAAGGGATCCCAATTGGTCCCATATTCAAACTATGTACACATTTTAATTTATGCAACATATAAGGCAAAAGATGCAATGTTAAACCACATATGAGCAATCAGCAAGATCACATCACAAAAAATATCAAAACAACACAGTAAATTCCACAAAAATTATATCCTAAACAGGGGACATTCAACAAGCTACATGTCAAATTTCAAGCAATTTGGATTAGTGGAACTATGGGAATTAATTCAACATGACAAAGCATGCAAAAACACAATCAAATGAGATCGAAAAATATGTACCAACTTCAATTAAATGGTAAACAGTGAGATTAAATGGGAAATGGATGGGACCAAAGCTAAATGAAAGCTACACATGTCAGGTACTATTCTACCAAATTTCATGGTCATATCATTCATCATGCTCATTCTATGCACAAATTAAGGCAAACTAGTTCAAAGGAAGCCCTAAGCCTACAAACAGAATTATTGCATTCAAATCCACATCAACACAATCCCAAAAATTCTCAAATAAATTACACCTAAACAGGACCTAATCCAGGTATGGCACACCAAATTTCAGATTAATTGGGCAAATGGAACCATGTTAATGAAAATCAACAAAAACAGGCACAATTATAGGCTCCAAATCACAACATCAACACATACTTCCACTTCAAAAATTCATAATTCAATGAAAACAACAAAGAAATGGATGAGACCAAAACAGGGAGGTCCTAACATGTGTCTTCTACTAGCATATCAAATTTCATGAATATCCAAAACACTATGAGCATTTCACAATCAATCTACCAACATGCATCATATGAGCTTGCAAATTCAACCATCAGAAATGAAAAATCATGATCAATTAGAAAACACAATGAACAATTCCACAAAAATTCACAAAGGATCCTAACATGTCAATGAGCATCCATACCAAATTTCAATCAATTCTAACAAGGATAGGTCATGCTAAAAAATCCAACAAATTGGCATCAAGAGGTGTGACACCAATTGTCACACCTAAGTTCAAAAATTCATAACTCCATGACCAGGTAACATAAATTCATGAAATTTACATGGAAAAAAACCTCAGCCAATCAAGATTCAACACAAAAATTTTCAGCCATTCATTTTACAATATGAGAATTTCATGATCAAATTAGTCTAAGGTGTCAAAATATGCACATGTGGAAGAAACCCTAGGTCAAATGAAAAATATACCAAGCACAACTTTGACCAATAGGTCAAAAATCATCTACACATGTCAAGGAAGTCAACACAACAACTCTCACATTTTTCTGATTTTTTATGAATTTTTTATGAATTTTCTAAAGTCACATGTATTTTTTTATGATTTTTTGGAATAATATAAATTAAATTGGTTTTCATTAATGGCATATCTGTAATTACATGAACAGTACCGCGGGAAACATCCCGTCCAAATTTTCAAACAGAATTTCGGATCAAACAGATTATTTTCTCCAAGAACTTCATCTTCTTTACCAGAAACACAAGAACACGATGAACATCGAATCATCACCAAAATGAACAAATGAATATTCGTTGGAATCGTCTAAGAACGAGGAATGCGAATATGTCCATGATTTAACCTACAAGTTCCTAAATCTCACGGATCGAGCCAAGAAAGTTTCACAGTCAAACATTCAGATCCACATAACTTCATCAATACCTAACGAAAATTCATGATCTAAGTTGCAGTGTAATCTATGTTCCACGATCTACCTAAACCACATGCTGATTTCAAGAATCGACGGATTCGAAATCTCACCTTATGGATGTGCAGTTCGTGTTCTTGAGCTTTTCGAGCCTCCAATTGTCAAAACAGATGTCCTATGGTGTTGTGGAAGATGAATGCAAGTAGAAGTTTAGCTCGACACAGCTTGATGATGTAGAAACTTCAAGATGCCATGGATGAACAAGGTGATGACAGTTGCGGTTTAGCCAAGTTCTTCACGATTTCTCCTGCAACAGTTCCTCAATAACACCTACAAATGATGATTAACACAAGAGAAACCAAAAAGAATCATGAAATTCGAAGGAAAAAATGAGAAAAAGTTTGAAGAATTTTGAGAGAATTTTGAGAATTTTTGGTTTGGATCTGAGAAAATGAATTGTGATTAGTTGTTTCTGTTATGATTAGTCTATATATATGATGCACTAATGATGCTTGCTAATCACAATTAAGAGGATGCCAAGGGATTAATGAAAACCAAGGTGTTTTGCAAATCTGCCAATTAGTGGTGCATGAAGTAATATGGACGTGAACAGTAAACAATGCATGATCAAAACAGAGTTATGTGTTGATACCCAAGCTTCTGCATCAATGCATAGCACATATTTAACAGTATGCATCGATGCCAAACTCGTATGCATCGATACATGACACTTTTTAACAGTATGCATCGATGCGTAACTTGTTTGTATCAATACATAACATTTTTTAACAGTATGCATCGATACATAACTTGTTTGTATCAATACAAGGCACTTTTTAACAGTATGCATCGATACATAACTTGTTTGCATCGATACAAGGCACTTTTTAACAGTGTGCATCGACACATAACTCGTGTGCATCGATACATGGCCCTTTTTGCCTTGCATGCATCGATGCGAAACTCGTATGTATCGATACATGGAAAATTTTGCCATGCATGCTCGGTGGTAATTTGACCATATCTCCTCAACCGTTCATCCGATTCTCACGATCTTGGACTTTCTGGAAATGGGAGAGAAAGATCTACAACTTTCATGTTGAACGAAATTCCATTTGAAGATTTTTTGACAATGGAAAGTTGAGTTGAAGTCGTTCCAAAAACTTGCCATTTTTGGAAACTTGAAACCATAAGTCCTTTTTCCTTTTGGAAACCTTTGCTATGACCTCAAATCCTTCAATGTGAGTATTTGAAATGTCAAATGAGACTTGTTTGAACATGAATGGAGTATTTCTAATCACTCCCACCCTCCAAATCCACAATTGACTTTGCAGTTGACTGGCTAGGGCTTCAGTTGAAATTCAGCTTGACTGATGACTTCTGAGCATCCAATCTTTGGCCAAATTACTTCAAAATGATCCTTAGACCATATGAGCTTGATAAATCCACCCTAGTGCTTTGTCTCAACGAAAATGGCACTTGCTTGCTTGATTGACTGATTCTCCTGATCAGTTTGACCCAATTTGTCTGGGGAACTTGCACTTGGGCAAATGGCCATGCAATGTTATGCAATGAGTTATGTTAACGACCTAATATGAAATGAATGTACAAAGGTAGGGTGCAAATTTGAGGTGCTACAGCTGCCCCTATTCAATCAACTGGGAACCCGAATGGATGAGAGCAACGACTGTCAGACTTTCAGGGTAAACAGGGATTGAATACCAAGAACCGTAGAATTTGCACACTGCTGGGATTTGTCTTTTTTTCGTTTCAGAGGTACAACCACATCCAGACATCGACACACGATGCATGGGGTCAGAAATCTCAACTAGATGCCAGCGGACAACTAGGAAAAACTCAACGTTTACCAAAACCAACGGAGAGGTAACTCAACTCTACTGGGGATAACCAGGAAAGGATACAACCATACGTCAGCGGACGTAATGGGAAAAACTCAACGTTTACCAAAACCAACGGAGAGGTAAATCCACGTGGGGATAGGTACAACTAGACGTCATAGGACGAATAGGGAAAAACTCAGCGTTTACCAAGACCAACGGAGAGGTAACCAATCATTAATGAATGACTGGAAGGATAGTGATACAACCATACGTCAGCGGACGAAATGGGAAAAACTCAACGTTTACCAAGACCAACGGAGAGGTAGCCAGACATCATATGATGAATGGGAAGAGAGATACAACCATACGTCAGCGGACGTAATGGGGAAAAACTCAGCGTTTACCAAAACCAACGGAGAGGTAGCCAGACATCATAGGATGAATGGGAAGACTCGACCAGACGTCATAGGACGAAAGGGAGAAGCTCGACGTTTATCGACACCAACGGAGAAGGAGAAAACTCAGCCAAGACGTCATAGGACGAAAGGGAGACTCAACGTTTATCGACACCAACGGAGAAGGAGAAAACTCAACCAGACGTCATAGGACGAAAGGGAGACTCAACGTTTATCGACACCAACGGAGAAGGAGAAAACTCAGCCAGACGTCATAGGACGAAAGGGAGAAGGAGAAAGCCACTTCACGAGGGAAAGGCACCACAACCGGAAACCGAATAGGACGTCTACTGGGAATTCTGGTTGGGAAATCAACCAGACATTAATGAATGAACTGGGAATAGGGTATACAATCAGACGTTCATGGACGAATGAGAAAAACACAACGTTTATCGAAACCAACGGGGAGGTAAATCCACTTGGGGAAGGGTACAACTATACGCCATAGGACGAATAGGAAAAACTCGACGTTTATCGACACCAACGGAGAGGAGGACTCTGAGGGGAATCATAAGGCATTACCAAATGATCTGTGGGGAATGATATCAACTATACATCATAGGACGCATAGGAAAAACTCGACGTTTATCGACACCAACGGAGAGGAGTAAACTTTTCTAGGGAGAGCGAACACAACCAAATCATCAACGGATAATTGGGAAAAACTCGACGTTTATCGACACCAACGGAGAGGAGTAGCTCACTAGGGAAGGGACGACGTTACGAACATCGAAAGATGATGTTTACAGACACCAAAGAATACCAGACACTACGCATGACTGGGAAAGCACCGAAAGATGGTGTTTACCGACACCAAAGAAACAACACACGCGGGTGCTGACAGGATACTGACATCTACAAGATGACAGGGCAAGGCCACATACTGGCAGGGGGTCTCACTGGGGAGAAACATGCTTTCTTTTCACCAACGGATGAGGAAATAAACCTCTGTGGGGATCATTAATCCTGAATGCTGTCAGGAGCAACTGTAGCAAACGTGCTGTACAAGTTAAACGAACATCCGCCTCTGCCGGGGATACGGTCTGATTGGTTTCGAACACATGAATGCATATGTTTGAATTTTTCTATGGCGTAATGCTCCATATTGAATGGAAATGCTACGCGTTTTGAGGATGCAATGATTACTATATGCAAAATGCAAATGCATCCTGGCTACGGAGCCAAAGGATCAGGTACTCCAACTCTGCGGGGAGATTCTGACTGAGGAATACTCTGCGGGGAGAGCCTTCGTCTAGGAATGCTTTGCGGGGAAAGCACCGACTTCTCACTCATGCTGGAGAAACAAAATTGCTGCCGAGAATAAGATAGACTTCGCTGGGGAAATTCCTTCACAGGATCCAATCCACTAGGGGACTCCGCTTGGGGAGTACTCAATACTCCGCTGGGGAAGATAACACCAAGCAACTCTTCGGGGATGATACTCGCCAGGGAGTAACAAGACATCTTTACCAGAGATTGATAAAGCAACTTCACTGGGGGAAGACTTAACCAACTCAGGTAGGACAACTCTGCTTGGGGAGTAACTGCTACTCCACTGGGGACGACCCACCCAAACCACAGGAAGACTAAGCTCAGTTGGGGATGCCAATACTGATCTGCCGCGGGAACCCGTCCAATCCACAAGTAGGATGAATTCTGCTGGAGAAATATTTCTTCGAAACCCGCTCCGCTCGGGGAACTTGCTGAAGAACAAACCCACACCACTCTGCTGAGGCGAAACAACTCTGGTGGGGATGATAACACATCATGTCATACTGGAGATAGACCTCCACAACCCTGCTGGGGAGAAACACTCACGGCCGTGCTGGGGATAACAATATCACAAACCCAACTGCTGGGGGACAACATTCTCGTGACAAACTCCGCTGGAGGAACTCCTGGGGAAAACGTCTGCCAGGCACTCAGTGGGGAGCTCAGCTGGGGAAACCCGTCAACACAAGCCTGCTGGGGATAGGCAGTCCTTGATCTGCTGAGGAGAGAAGGCACTATCCATAGACACCTCTGCATGGGAATAAAGCTCTGACAGCTCTCAACTTGCTTGGGGAAGAAATACCTGCTGGGAAAATGCTCACAGATGACGACCTGCAAGACAATTCAACACAATGCCCCAGGGGTACATGGACAAGATATGCTCAAGTGTCCTCAACATTCAAAATGATTTTCAAATGTTTTATCCTTCTGCAAGTTATTGTTAAGCCTTCATGTTTTATTATATGCAATGTTTATCAAAAATTCGGACGCTTTTGCAAACAAAACAGTAAAATAAAAACAAGAGAGCTTTTTCTGAATAACGACTTTTATTGATTAAAAATGTGCCTGAAAAGGCAAATACATTGGGAAGCAATTCCTAGAAAGAGGTAATTGCGCACAAAAGGAAAACAAACTATCCTAATGGCAATGTGAATACGGCATCCACTATTTCCCAATTCTGTTATAACCCACAGATTATCAGTTTTCCTCCCAACTCCTTGCTTTCTGAGAAGAATGACTGGACCGATCACATCTTTTGAGATGGCAGCTGACGAAGCGCAATGAAGTACAGATAACTCAGACTGTGGTCTTCGCTTTAATCCCTCTTTTGGCTGGATCGCCCTTTCGGGTTTTCAATCCACCGGGATACCCATTTTTGCCTAAGCCGCCCATTGTGGGTTTTCGACTTACCGGGTGTACAAATTCTTTTCATTTATATCCCTAATTTTTGCCCGAACCTTTCTTTCTGTTTTTTGGTTCGCCGGGATGCCCATTTTTGCCTGGACTCTTTTGTTCTTTTTGTCCAGCGGGTCAATTTATGCGAAGTATTTTTTGACTACATCTGAGTTGACAGGGGAAGGAAAATCTTCACCATCCATTGTTGTAAGCATCAAGGCTCCACCGGAGAAAACCTTCTTCACAACATACGGACCTTCATAATTAGGAGTCCACTTGCCCCTGTTATCTGTACCGGGAGGAAGGATCCTCCTCAAAACTAGCTCTCCAGTTTGAAATGTCCGAGGACGCACTTTCTGATCAAAGGCTCGCTTCATCCTTCTCTGATATAACTGCCCATGGCACACAGCTGCTAGCCGTCTCTCTTCGATAAGGCTTAACTCATTAAACCTTGTACGAATCCACTCGGCTTCGTCCAGCTTGACATCCAATAACACCCTCAGAGAAGGGATCTCCACTTCAACTGGTAGGACTGCTTCCATACCATACACAAGGGAATACGGGGTTGCCCCGGTCGACGTACGTACTGAGGTACGGTACCCATGCAAAGCGAAAGGTAACATCTCATGCCAATCTTTGTACGTAACGACCATCTTCTGCACAATCTTCTTGATATTCTTGTTAGCTGCCTCTACATCACCGTTCATCTTTGGTCTGTAAGGAGAAGAATTGTGATGTTCCATCTTGAAATCTTTACACAGTTCCTTCATCATCCTGTTGTTGAGATTCGAACCATTGTCAGTGATGATTCTCTCAGGAACTCCGTAACGACAGATGATTTCTTTCTTGATGAACCGGGCAACCACTTGTTTGGTAACATTAGCATAGGAAGCTGCTTCCACCCATTTGGTGAAGTAATCAATCGCCACCAAGATGAAGCGATGTCCATTCGAAGCAGTAGGCTCAATCCTTCCAATCATATCAATGCCCCACATGGCGAACGGCCAAGGTGAGTTCATGACATTCAACGGGCTTGGTGGTACATGCATCTTGTCAGCATATATCTGGCACTTATGGCATTTCCGAGCGTACTTGAAGCAATCGGATTCCATAGTCATCCAGTAATAACCGGCTCTCAGCAGTTTCTTCGACATCGCATGACCACCAGCGTGGGTACCAAACGAACCCTCATGCACTTCTTGCATCAACATGTCTGCTTCGTGTCTATCCACGCATCTGAGCAAGACCATGTCAAAGTTCCTCTTGTACAACACGTCATCCTGATTCAGATAAAAGCTTCCAGCTAGCCTTCTCAGGGTTTTCTTATCATTCTTCGATGCACCTTCAGGGTACTCTTGAGTCTTGAGGAAGTTCTTGATGTCATAATACCACGGTTTATCATCAATAGCATTAACAGACTCGGCTGCAAACACATACGCAGGCCTCTCGAGTCGATTCACCGCAACATGTGGCACATGATTCCACCAATGAACTTTTATCATGGAAGATAAAGTAGCCAAGGCATCCGCCATCTGATTCTCATCCCGGGGGACGTGATACAATTTCACCTTCTTGAAGAACGTCAGTATTCTTCTGGTATAATCTCTATACGGAATCAGATGCGGCTGGTTCGTATTCCAATCTCCATTGACCTGATTGATCACTAGAGCTGAATCTCCAAATATGTCAAGTGTTTTGATCCTCAGATCAATGGCTTCTTCTATCCCCATGATACAAGCCTCATACTCAGCTTCGTTGTTGGTGACATCAAACGTCAATCTGGCAGAAAAAGGTATATGAGCACCTTTAGGATTGATCAATACTGCACCAACACCATTACCATTCACATTCACAGCCCCATCAAACATCAGTGTCCACTTGTCATCAGGATCCGGTCCTTCCTCGACAAGCGGCTCGTCACAATCTTTCATCTTTAGATACATGATGTCCTCATCAGGGAATTCAAACATCATAGGCTGATAGTCGTCGATCGGTTGTTCGGCGAGATAATCTGACAATACACTACCTTTGATAGCCTTTTGAGACGTGTACTGGATATCATGCTCTGTTAAGATCATCTGCCAACGGGCAACACGCCCGGTGAGAGCCGGCTTCTCAAAGATGTATTTGACTGGATCCATCTCAGAAATCAACAAGGTAGTATGGTTCAACATATACTGCCTCAATCGGCGAGCAGCCCAGGCCAAAGCACAGCAAGTTTTCTCGAGCAGTGAATATCTTGTTTCACAGTCGGTAAACTTTTTGCTAAGGTAGTATATGGCATGCTCTTTTCGACCAGACTCGTCATGCTGACCCAATACACACCCCATTGAATTCTCGGTAACTGACAGGTACATTATCAGCGGTCTCCCTGGAACTGGAGGGATCAGGATTGGAGGTTTCTGTAAATACTCTTTAATCTTGTCAAAAGCTTTCTGACAATCATCATTCCACTTGATCGCCTGATTCTTTCTAAGTAATTTGAATATCGGTTCACACGTGGCAGTTAGGTGAGATACGAACCTTGCAATGTAGTTCAATCTCCCTAAAAACCCACGAACCTGCTTTTCTGTTCTCGGTTCAGGCATCTCCTGAATAGCTTTGACTTTTGCTGGGTCAACCTCAATCCCTTTCTCACTGACAATGAAGCCTAACAGCTTCCCTGATCTCACACCAAACGTACACTTGTTTGGATTCAGCCTCAGTTTGAACTTGACCAACCTGTCAAACAACTTCTGCAAATTTACCAGGTGCTCCTCTTCTGTCTGCGACTTCGCAATCATATCATCCACGTACACTTCAATCTCTTTGTGCATCATGTCATGAAAGAGAGTCGTCATGGCCCTCTGATAGGTAGCACCGGCATTCTTCAGCCCAAATGGCATCACCTTATAGCAGAACGTGCCCCAAGGTGTAATGAATGTCGTCTTTTCCATGTCCTCTGGCGCCATCTTAATCTGATTATAGCCCGAGAAACCATCCATGAAAGAGAATACCGAGGATTGAGCCGTATTATCAACCAATACGTCAATGTGAGGTAATGGGAAATCATCTTTCGGACTTGCTCTGTTCAGATCCCGGTAATCGACACACATCCTGACTTTGCCATCCTTCTTCGGCACAGGAACGATGTTGGCTACCCACGGCGGGTAAGTTGTTACTGACAAGAAACCAGCATCGAACTGCTTCTGAACCTCTTCCTTGATCTTCACTGCCATATCAGGACTCGTTCTACGAAGCTTCTGCTTGACCGAAGGACAATCATCTTTGAGAGGTAGTCTATGAACCACAATATCCGTATTCAGCCCAGGCATATCTTGATAAGACCAGGCGAATATCTCCATATATTCTCTCAGCATTTCAATCAACCTGCTCTTGATCTCAGGTTTCAAAGCGGCCCCGATCTTGATCTCCTTTCTGGCGTCCTCGGTACCAAGATTCACAATCTCCAATTCCTCCGGATGAGGTTGGATGACCCTTTCCTCCTGCTTCAACAATCTAGCCAATTCTTTCGGGAGTTCACGGTCTTCATCACTCTCCTCTTCAGCTTGGTAGATGGGATTGTCGAAATCATATTGAGCCATAACAGATTTGTTCATAGTGGATGCCATAAGATCAATTCTGCATGTTGATGCTTTATTTTAGAAAAAGAGTTCAAGAAAGTCACAAAAACAAAAACATTGCCATTTTTATTTTTTTGAAAAATGAAAAACAAAATAGAAAGACAGGGATCACAAAATTGTTTGCAAAACGTCCTTTATTAATGATAAACAATGAAAACATGTGGCCCTACAATGAACCACTACGTCTTGGGCAGAACGTAGGGTTTTGTGCAGAATGAAAAAACAAAAGAAAATTACTCTGTCTGAAGAGTAACTTGGACTATATCCTCTGCAGTCCAGTTGTTGATCACTTCCCCTGGCGCACTTGGGCGGACCCAGCAGTCGAGATCACAATCGCTGTCGACATCTTCACCCTCAGTAGCAAAGACATCACCATGATTCATCAGCCCAGCGCTGGTGAAGGTACTTGGACCTGCTGCCCCCTGCTCTGCTCGGAGAGGCTCATAACCGATGCCAAATTTGTCCTCTTTGACAGGCAAGTCCACCATCTTGCCCCAGCCCTCAGCTCTACCAGAGTTAACCACTTCCTTAGCTTGCTTGTAAGAAGTGATCGAAGCACCTGGCTTCTTCTGCTCAGCGTATGCCACCTTCTCAATAGCCACCGTCTCGAACGCCTGGCACAGAGTTTCGTGGATCTCGCCATCCACCTCAACATATTTGAACGAGGACAGATGACTCACCAAGATGTCCTCTTCGCCGCATACGGTCACAATCTGACCGTTCCAGACATATTTGAGCTTCTGGTGGAGAGTCGATGAGACCGCTCCCGCTGCATGGATCCATGGACGTCCCAGAAGGCAACTGTAAGCAGGCTGGATGTCCATGACATAGAAGACAATGTCAAACTCCTCCGGACCTATCCTTATAGGCAAAGTGATTTCACCAAAGACAGAACGCTTGGATCCATCAAATGCACGAACCACTAGGTCACTTGGCGTCAGTACAACCCCTTCAACCGGTATCTTCTTCAAGATCTGCTTCGGCAGCACGTTCAACGAAGAACCGGTGTCCACCAGGACATGAGACAGCACAGCCCCCTTACACTCCATGGTGATGTGCAAGGCCTTGTTGTGATTCCGCCCCTCAGGTGTTAAATCAAGATCTGTGAACCCTACACCGTGTCGGGTACTCACATTAGCTATTACACCTTCCAGTTGATTGACAGAAATCTCCTGAGGTACATACGCCATATTTAACATTTTCAGCAAGGCGTCTCTATGTGCCTCAGAGCACAACAGCAGAGAAAGGATAGAAATTTTGGAGGGAGTTTGATTGAGCTGATCTACAATCTTGTAGTCACTCTTCTTTATTATCCTCATGAATTCCTCCACGTCCTTCTCAAACGAGCCACCAGGCACATTTGTTTGAGCAGGAACTTCATCAACAACGGCCTGTTTGCCCTTAGCTTTAACAGATGCCTCAGCATTGGCATCCCTCAATTGTTGAGGCGCAAACAGCCTACCGCTACGGGTAAAGCCTCCGGGTCCACCCACATTGTCCACAACAGGACTCACAACGACCGGAGCTTTACTAGCAGGTGCATAAATTGTCACAGGCGCTTGATTCGAAGGCCTGACCCTGTTCTCAGCCCTCCTATTGCTTCGGTAGGCATTGTCATACCTCCAAGGCACAGCATTATTATTCTCGGCCCTTCTAACCGGAGCGACGATGGTTGTAGGAATATTGGTGGAAACTGGTGTGGAGATGGTAACTGGATTACCACTGGTTGTAGGCGCACGCCCTTCAGCTGGCTTGAAGAAGATAGTGACAGTAGACACTGCCCCCTGATCTCTGTTATCAGCCCTACCAAACTGAACACGGCCCTGATCCATCAAACCCTGGATACCAGCCCTCAGTAATTCACACCCATCCTCTGACTCTTCACAGCCCAAACAGTCTCTATCACAGCCCGGATGAACTCCACTATTCAGCAGACGGTCTTTAACTACCAGCAAAGGAGTCTGAATCTCTTCAACATTGGCAACCAGCTCTTCAGATTCAACCCCTTCAACACAGTTTACCCTATGAGCACCATGCGCAGGCATAGGGTTGTTCACAACATTCGGCACAGGGGAGAAATTGATCGTCTTGGAATCGATCAGATCTTGGACTTTATGCTGGAAAGCCCGACATTTCTCAATATTATGCCCGGGTGCTCCAGAATGGAAATCGCACCGGACATTTACATCGTACCCAGGTGGCAAAACGGTTGGTGGAGCCATGGTTCTTAGTTCCACAAAACCCAATCTGAGCAATTCGGGCAGAAGCTCAGCATATGACATAGGCAACGGGTCAAACCTTCTATCCGGTTGCAGCCTCTGCCTCGGCTGATAAGGACGTTGTTGCTGTTGTTGTTGTTGTCTTGGTTGTTGAGGAGGTGGACGTTGTTGCGGTGCAGGGATGGTCACTGCAGCAACCTGTCTATATTGATGCTGATTTCTATTCGGCCCCCGGCGATGCTGAACAGCGCTGGCTTCACCTTCTCTACGGCGAGGTGCCCCAGAGAAAGGTTTCTTTGATGAAGAGAAACCCACATCGTTGATCTTTCCAGCCTTGATCAAGCTCTCGGTCCTTTCACCACAAATTACCACATCAGAGAAGCTTCCGAATGGGCAACTCCCCATTCGGTCCATGAACACTCCCTGCAGTGTGCCAATGAACATATCAGTCAACTCCCTCTCCAGCATAGGGGGTTGGACTCTGGCAGCAAGCTCACGCCACCTCTGGGCGTATTCTTTGAAGCTCTCATTATTTTTCTGGCACAGGCTCTGCAGCTGAGTCCGGCTCGGTGCCATATCCATGTTGTGTTTATATTGTCTGAGAAAAGCTTCTCCCAGATCCCTCCAGCATCGGATAGAGTCTCGTTTGAGTTCCATGTACCAATCTAAAGATGCCCCAGATAGGCTATCTTGAAAGAAGTACATCCACATCTTCTCGTCGTCTGTATATGCCGAGATCTTCCGATAGTAAGCCTGCACGTGGGTGCGAGGGCAAGAAGTACCGTTGTACTTGTCAAAGGTGGGCGCTTTGAATTTGTGGGGAATCCTCAGACCTTCCACTAACCCCATATTCGTGACATCGAACCCAAGAGAGTTCTGGCATTCCATCGCCCGAATCTTTTCAGCCAGGGCATCGACCTTACGATCTCTATCTTCCATTCTAGCAACATCACCATCGTCCTCTCCCATCATTGTGAACATGTCCTCTTGTCTATCAACAAAAGGAGCTGGATGACGCGCCGGAGCCCTGGTAGCTCTGGCATTAACCTCTGCAGCAAGAGGCTGACCATCAACCCTTATACCCCTGAGTTCTTCTCCAGTGGCGTAACCATAACCAGGAGCAGCAGCAACGTTGGCATTTTCGAAACCAGGTGGAGCAATAGGTGAACCATGGTTAGACGCATGAATAACTGTTTCCTGTTTCTGAACCAAAGCACGGAGCTCCTCCTGACCCTGAGCAACCCCTTGCATCATCGACAAAAATTGGGCCATGTTCGCCCTCATCTCAGCCATCTCAGCCTGAACCTGATCCATGCTTCTTTGCTGATTGAGTCTTGTGGAGTACCGGTGTGGTCGCTGATCAGCTACCCTGCCTGACACAGGAACCAGAGTGAGAAGTCCGAACCAGAACACCTGTTATGCGAATGTTATGTGTATGATGCTAATGCATATGATGCACATGATAATGATCATCTCTCAGGCATTCAAAGAGCCTGATTCATCTCAAGAAATGACAACCTGCAACGACACAAAGCAACAGGGAGATACAGAATCATCATACAACAAGGTACTGAGTAAAGAGAAACCAAAAATCTCATCTATAAATGAGAAACTGGATCATACAACAAAGATCCAAATATCCAACAAGGTATAACAAAGAATCCCACCCAACAAGCCTGGGGGTGATTCTCATCATAAACATCAGGAAATACAAGCTACGACAAGTTACTTCCAGGAATGAGCGTCTTCAAGTAGTGACACTGGTCTATCAACAGTTCACACTCTGAACATTCTGGCAAGGGAGTGATCTTCTCCTTCAACTGTCTTCTAAGCTCAATAACCTCTGCCCCAAGCTGGGTCTCTGATGCAAGTCTCTGGTCGACTTCCTTCTTCATCTGGATATCTTTGGCTTTGAGTTGCTTCTCCAAGTCTCTGATCTTCTTCAGATAACCGGCCTCAGCCCTCTGCAATCTCAAACACTCTCTATGCTCTGCATCTAGCAAGGTCTCCATCTCTGAATAAGATCTCTTCTTACTCCTTACTCCCCCAACACCTGCACTCTGGATGTCTCTGAGTTGATGAGACAGGTTCAGCTTTTCAGCTTTGGCTTGGTACAACTCCATCTGAGTGTCTTGCTCCTTCTCTCTCAGACGACGACTCTCCATCAGGGCTTGCTTATAGTGCTCAGCGTGCACACTATCAGCAAGTACCAAAGGTGGTTGCTCTTGCAACGACTCCATCCTATTGTAGGGCAGCAATAAAGTTTCCACTCTCTTCTTCACCCAATCTGTGTAATCAGGCATAGCGATGGCAAACTTCCTTCCTAGGACGGACCCATCCTTTAATCCAACGTCTCTCCAGGCTCTCCCTATTCGCTCCAATCTAACAGGGTCATCCTTCTTCTCAAAACAAAAACTCTCAGCTATCTCAGCTTCGAGCGGTCTTTCACTCATAACAAACCCTAGCTGGCGAAGAGAAAGAACTGGGTTGTAGTTGATGCAACCTCTGGTCCCTATGAGCGGCACGCTCCGGAATTCACCACAACTTATGATGACATCCTTTACGTCCATCCGGTACGACTGCCACCTGATGTCGTAGGAAGTAAGCGACATGACCCTCTGAGTCCACTTAAGAGTGCTCTGGGTATCCACAAATGGTCCACTGGCTGGCAGAAGAGACATGTACCATTTGAACAGGAGAGGTAGACAACACCTAATGGCTCCACCCTTACCATGCCTACTGTGGATGGCATAGTAAGTATCTGCTAAGAGGGTTGGGACTGGATTCCCTCGGATGAAGATACTGATGGCAGCATGGTCAACAAAGTTGGGCATACTAGGAAACAGGATGATCCCATAGATCGTAACAGCAAGCTGGGCATGAAAAGCTCCCCAATTCCCCTTCTCTGCTTCTCCTCTAGCAACTCTCAGTAGAAACTTCAAAGGCAGGCCCACAACATCTCCACTAGTTTTCCAACTATCACTGATCTCTCGGATGCTCAGATGCAACGCCTTGGCAACAACTCTGAAATCAACTTCCTTCGGTACGTCCAGGAAAGGAACCTGATGCTGAATAGGGACACCCAACAGAATGGAGTACTCCTCGAGAGTAGGTGCCAACTGATAGTCCTGGAAAGTGAAACACCGAAGCTCTGGGTCGTAAAACTGAAGAAGAGTCTGCAACGGCACTGGGTCAACTATCGTCTTCAACAGAGTCAGAATATCCCCATACTGGTCAATGAATCCCCTCAGATGATCACTGGTCACAAGACTGCTCAACTCAATCAGAGACGTCAGAGGCTCACGGTGAAAGCTATAGGAACAGGTCTTCCGCTTCGGCTCGGGAACTGTTGCCATCTCTGTCAATGAATCAAGCTCTGGAATGTACCTGAGAAATGATATGCATGCAAGGATTAGCTCTTCTCTTTTCCCTTTTTTTTTCTTTTTATTTTTTCAATTTTTTTTCATTTCTTTCGAGGAATAAACATGCTATGATGCACATGATGCAGACACGACTGGCAAGCTGTGCATCTCTGAACACAGGATCAAAACTTCGGCCTGAATTCTGATCACAAATCATCTGAACCCAAAGTCAACTGGTCAACTGTAGTCTGAACCCAATCTGAGAAACTGAGTCACCAACCGGAATACACTGAGTCACCAACAGTCATCAACCAGTCACCAACAGTCACCATCTGTACCTGTTAGAATGATCATTCCCTCCCCACTCACGGGTGTCATCTAGGCCAGGGTAAGGTCAAGAGAAACGCAGCATAAATAACCTTTCGCAGAATACCATCATATACACACCCGAAGTATGTAACGATGATACCCCACCAGGGTCTGAACTGCTCGTGATATCAATGTTCCGCTAAGTGGCGCCATACCACCCGCTTCCCATGAATCACTCTATTCCTAGGTTTCCTAGATTTCACTCATAGCCTGGGTATTGGGCCTTTTACCTCGAGTAACTCCCATCCCCAAACAGAGAAACACAGCCAGCACAGCAGATGAAATGAATGAATGCAAACATTAATGCACACATTGAATGCAAACAATAAATGAAATGAATGCAATAAATAACAGCAAATAGCAACCAAAGCCCTAACCTAGAGAGCGCTAGGAGAGACTCGCTTAGGGGAGAAGGACCAGCACAGGTCAACTGATATCTTTCCCCAGCAGAGTCGCCAGCTGTCGCATTACGCGAAAAACCGGCGGGAAAACAAGAACAACAGAGCCGCCACCGTGCGTTATTTATCCCGAAAGAGGGAAAGGAAACGCTCAGAGTAAACCTGGAAAAAGCATGGTCTCGCGACCAAAGAGAATGGGATCGGGAGTCGGTTATGCGAAGGGAAGGTATTAGCACCCCTACGCATCCGTCGTACTCGACGGGATCCACGCACAATAGGAAGGGAAATGGTTGCTAAAACACTGCTCAAATACATACACATTGGCTGAAAGAGACACAAGAAAACAGACTGAAACTGACTCGGCAGGATATCGCATCCTGGGCCTACTTAGTCTATCAAGCATAGACATCAGAGTCAAAGTAGTTCGGACCGGGAAAACAACACATGCTCGCTAGGATGTCGCATCCTATGCATACGTATCTCCTTTGGACGAAGGAGAATCAGAGCATTCGTAGCTCGGCTAACACGCACACAAACAAACACAGGCAAAGGCAAACGGGGAGCCTGAATGCCAATCACTGGGCTTACATCAGCATCCGAACCAAACACACACAAGGAGGCAAACATGGAGCCCGACAACCAATTGATGGAATTACGTCGGCATCCGAACCCACAACACACTCAAAAGGGCAAACATGGAGCCCGAATGCCAATCACTGGACTTACATCAGCATCCGAACCAAACAAAACCCACCCTGGAACCCGAACGCCACTCGATGGACTTACATCAGCTTCCAAGCACACAACAAGAAGAAGGGTCTCGATTGCAACCAGGGCAAGAGAAAGGGAAGGTCTCAATCGCAACGAGGGCGAGAGAAAAGCATTAGCGTTAGTTGTTAGTCAAACTCGACAAGACATCGCATCTCGTGCCTACGTATCTCACCTGAACGTGAGAATCAGAGTTGCCGTAGTTCGGCTAAACTATTCCTGTTGGTTTGTGTTTTTTAAGTGGATAACGTCACTACGCAATCTACCGGATGCTCGACCTTTGGAGACTTACTCACCTGTAGTAGAAGGAGTGGACGTATCCTTACGAGGGGATAATGTTTGTTTGTGTTTTAGGAAAGCTCAAGCAAGAAAGGAAGTCCTATACGAAGGAACCGTGCTACCTTAATTGTCATGCAAACGAGACTACGCGGAGTCTAGCAAACCTAGGGGATACAATCACACCACACAAACATATACAGCATGAAATAAACACACCAACAAGGGGCTCAAACATCAAGGCTAGGCTTTAGTCGAGGGGTCATATCAACCTCAACAAACAAGCCTCTGTATCGGGGTCAGGTTAGCTCTTAACCTTGCCATTGAGGGGCTAAGGTGAAGCTAGATGAAAGGTGATGAGGGGCGTGCCTCATTGCTTCTATCTCTGGTCAGAGAGAGCATCAGACAAGGGAGCGTGGGTCCAGAATGAGGGGACCCTTCTACGCTCAGGACATAGACTCGACTGTACAATGTACAAGATCTTGGGCTTGGATCTCAATGCTACAACCATGTAATGGGAGCAAGGAGAAGACTCACAGAATAGTGGGGGATAGATTGCTTATCCCTACCTTCCACCAATTGCCTCAAATGAGGACTTTTCCTGCTTGGGACAAATATAAACATACACAAGCATTGCCTCTTAAGGAGGACTTCAGACAGTTTTGCCCGGCTCGGTAACAGCCGGGTCTCCAGACTACATGAAGATTAGGTTCTATACCTCAATGCCAATTGCTTATAAGCAAAGCAATGCAAAGCAAGTTCTTAAGAGAACTGAGCAACTAAGTGTACCTGTACAAAAGTCAAACAGAATCAGCGTCCCATTCATAATCAGACAACAATATAATGACCAATTAACAATCCCAATCAAACAATGGTGTGCGTGGCACAAGTCCATGTGGACCAACATCCTACAAAACAGCCACATTAGTTTACAAGTATCAAGCAAAACATCCCAAATGTGAAACAATATCCTTAAGCCTTAACTCCTTAACCTGAAAAGCCACAATCACATTCAAATGTAAGTAACATGACCACTAGGACTAGCCTAGGGTCCAAAAGAAGGAAAAATCCTAAAACAGCAACCAATTCATGATCAAAGTCAAGCTATTTCAAATACAAAGGGATCCCAATTGGTCCCATATTCAAACTATGTACACATTTTAATTTATGCAACATATAAGGCAAAAGATGCAATGTTAAACCACATATGAGCAATCAGCAAGATCACATCACAAAAAATATCAAAACAACACAGTAAATTCCACAAAAATTATATCCTAAACAGGGGACATTCAACAAGCTACATGTCAAATTTCAAGCAATTTGGATTAGTGGAACTATGGGAATTAATTCAACATGACAAAGCATGCAAAAACACAATCAAATGAGATCGAAAAATATGTACCAACTTCAATTAAATGGTAAACAGTGAGATTAAATGGGAAATGGATGGGACCAAAGCTAAATGAAAGCTACACATGTCAGGTACTATTCTACCAAATTTCATGGTCATATCATTCATCATGCTCATTCTATGCACAAAATAAGGCAAACTAGTTCAAAGGAAGCCCTAAGCCTACAAACAGAATTATTGCATTCAAATCCACATCAACACAATCCCAAAATTCTCAAATAAATTACACCTAAACAGGACCTAATCCAGGTATGGCACACCAAATTTCAGATTAATTGGGCAAATGGAACCATGTTAATGAAAATCAACAAAAACAGGCACAATTATAGGCTCCAAATCACAACATCAACACATACTTCCACTTCAAAAATTCATAATTCAATGAAAACAACAAAGAAATGGATGAGACCAAAACAGGGAGGTCCTAACATGTGTCTTCTACTAGCATATCAAATTTCATGAATATCCAAAACACTATGAGCATTTCACAATCAATCTACCAACATGCATCATATGAGCTTGCAAATTCAACCATCAGAAATGAAAAATCATGATCAATTAGAAAACACAATGAACAATTCCACAAAAATTCACAAAGGATCCTAACATGTCAATGAGCATCCATACCAAATTTCAATCAATTCTAACAAGGATAGGTCATGCTAAAAAATCCAACAAATTGGCATCAAGAGGTGTGACACCAATTGTCACACCTAAGTTCAAAAATTCATAACTCCATGACCAGGTAACATAAATTCATGAAATTTACATGGAAAAAAACCTCAGCCAATCAAGATTCAACATAAAAATTTTCAGCCATTTATTTTACAATATGAGAATTTCATGATCAAATTAGTCTAAGGTGTCAAAATATGCACATGTGGAAGAAACCCTAGGTCAAATGAAAAATATACCAAGCACAACTTTGACCAATAGGTCAAAAATCATCTACACATGTCAAGGAAGTCAACACAACAACTCTCACATTTTTCTGATTTTTTATGAATTTTTTATGAATTTTCTAAAGTCACATGTATTTTTTTATGATTTTTTGGAATAATATAAATTAAATTGGTTTTCATTAATGGCATATCTGTAATTACATGAACAGTACCGCGGGAAACATCCCGTCCAAATTTTCAAACAGAATTTCGGATCAAACAGATTATTTTCTCCAAGAACTTCATCTTCTTTACCAGAAACACAAGAACACGATGAACATCGAATCATCACCAAAATGAACAAATGAATATTCGTTGGAATCGTCTAAGAACGAGGAATGCGAATATGTCCATGATTTAACCTACAAGTTCCTAAATCTCACGGATCGAGCCAAGAAAGTTTCACAGTCAAACATTCAGATCCACATAACTTCATCAATACCTAACGAAAATTCATGATCTAAGTTGCAGTGTAATCTATGTTCCACGATCTACCTAAACCACATGCTGATTTCAAGAATCGACGGATTCGAAATCTCACCTTATGGATGTGCAGTTCGTGTTCTTGAGCTTTTCGAGCCTCCAATTGTCAAAACAGATGTCCTATGGTGTTGTGGAAGATGAATGCAAGTAGAAGTTTAGCTCGACACAGCTTGATGATGTAGAAACTTCAAGATGCCATGGATGAACAAGGTGATGACAGTTGCGGTTTAGCCAAGTTCTTCACGATTTCTCCTGCAACAGTTCCTCAATAACACCTACAAATGATGATTAACACAAGAGAAACCAAAAAGAATCATGAAATTCGAAGGAAAAAATGAGAAAAAGTTTGAAGAATTTTGAGAGAATTTGAGAATTTTTGGTTTGGATCTGAGAAAATGAATTGTGATTAGCTGTTTCTGTTATGATTAGTCTATATATATGATGCACTAATGATGCTTGCTAATCACAATTAAGAGGATGCCAAGGGATTAATGAAAACCAAGGTGTTTTGCAAATCTGCCAATTAGTGGTGCATGAAGTAATATGGACGTGAACAGTAAACAATGCATGATCAAAACAGAGTTATGTGTTGATACCCAAGCTTCTGCATCAATGCATAGCACATATTTAACAGTATGCATCGATGCCAAACTCGTATGCATCGATACATGACACTTTTTAACAGTATGCATCGATGCGTAACTTGTTTGTATCAATACATAACATTTTTTAACAGTATGCATCGATACATAACTTGTTTGTATCAATACAAGGCACTTTTTAACAGTATGCATCGATACATAACTTGTTTGCATCGATACAAGGCACTTTTTAACAGTGTGCATCGACACATAACTCGTGTGCATCGATACATGGCCCTTTTTGCCTTGCATGCATCGATGCGAAACTCGTATGTATCGATACATGGAAAATTTTGCCATGCATGCTCGGTGGTAATTTGACCATATCTCCTCAACCGTTCATCCGATTCTCACGATCTTGGACTTTCTGGAAATGGGAGAGAAAGATCTACAACTTTCATGTTGAACGAAATTCCATTTGAAGATTTTTTGACAATGGAAAGTTGAGTTGAAGTCGTTCCAAAAACTTGCCATTTTTGGAAACTTGAAACCATAAGTCCTTTTTCCTTTTGGAAACCTTTGCTATGACCTCAAATCCTTCAATGTGAGTATTTGAAATGTCAAATGAGACTTGTTTGAACATGAATGGAGTATTTCTAATCACTCCCACCCTCCAAATCCACAATTGACTTTGCAGTTGACTGGCTAGGGCTTCAGTTGAAATTCAGCTTGACTGATGACTTCTGAGCATCCAATCTTTGGCCAAATTACTTCAAAATGATCCTTAGACCATATGAGCTTGATAAATCCACCCTAGTGCTTTGTCTCAACGAAAATGGCACTTGCTTGCTTGATTGACTGATTCTCCTGATCAGTTTGACCCAATTTGTCTGGGGAACTTGCACTTGGGCAAATGGCCATGCAATGTTATGCAATGAGTTATGTTAACGACCTAATATGAAATGAATGTACAAAGGTAGGGTGCAAATTTGAGGTGCTACAGTTATGCCTTCCACTTTTTCCCTGATCAGTAGTGGTTTCAGATGGTTTTTCATGTTCATCGTCGGTCTTTCGAACACTGCCTCTTGACTTTCAGCAGTACCATCGTTCAGCACAAAATAACATCTTGGTTGGTGCAACGCCATTTCCTCATCATCAGCGTTGTCCCCTGATCCTTCGACTTCAGTCACACACTCATATTCTTGAGGTAGAATTGATACCATGTTGACCAGGATGTCGAGGCATGCTTCGGATTCTGAATTCAAGTCATCAGTCACTTCATCAGAACAATTTTCAGCTGGTCGATGGACATACTTTCTTATCCGTTCTTTCGCCGCTGTGTCGACCTTCACAATTTTCTTCTCAGTATTCGCCTTGCTGGTTATGCCTCTTGCAGCATCTCTTTCAGCCTGTTTACGCCTCTGAAAGCGTCTCCATTGAGTCCGTGTCATGGGGTTTTTTCCCAAATAGTTTTCAGAGATATGAGTCCTCTTCTCTGACTTAAATTCACGCCGGTAGTTAACTGCTAGACCTCCTCTAGCCTCAGCAGCAACCCCTTGTGGGGTATCTTGTCTTTCCTGAGGCTTAATCCAGGTACCTCTAGGCGCCATGGCCGACGGCACGTAGCTTTTGGGCCTTGTTGGGTGATGTCCCACAACCCTTTTTGAGCCTCCCTCATTCTGGTAACCCCGGGTTTGCACATTTCTTTTGCTCTTACCCAGATGCAACTTCTGGAAGTTCTCCGCTGCTATCTTGTCGGTGACAGCACCACACCTTGGACACAGGCATACCTGTGACCCCTTGTTTTTGCAGCGATACCGAAAATCCACCAAGTCCTCATCAGCCCTTGGGTAAACTTCAGCTATATCGACATCTGGGCTTTCCCCAGTTTGTTCCAGCATGTTGGCCTCATCATACTCGCTGATTTCGACCATGTTGATCTCGATTGGTTCCACAAACAGGGCTTCCTCCTGGTGAAGAGGATCAATGTCGATCTTCATCCTGCGGCCAACAAATTTTAGCCTGCCTTCTTGAATCGCCTTTTGAACCAAATCCCTGAAAAGGTAACAATTAGAGGTGTTATGACCAAGGTAGTTGTGATATTTACAAAAACCTCTTTTATGTCTTTGTTCCAACGGTGGTATTTTAGTACCAGGCGGCACCACCATCTTCCCATCTTTGACCAATAAGTCAAAAAAATTTCACACTTCGACATGTCGAAAGTGTAAGTTTTCGAGGGGAATTTTGGGTTGTTTTCGACAGGATTCTTGCCTTGCATAGGCAACAATGAGCGACACTCGTAAGCGGACCCTGGCTTTAGTTCAGCCACGTCGATTTCTAATTTGGTCGATGAAGCATAATCTGCCTCACGTATTGGGTCGGTCGCATCGTATTCGACGAATGCTACCTTTTCTTTCTTAGACTTATTGTGCCTAACTTTTTCTAGCCCCAATCGTTCTAGGTGTCGGAATCTGTCAGCCAGTTGTGACATACTTTTTACAAAAGTTGGATCTATCTTCTTCCTAATGGAATAATCTAAACCCCCTGCGGCCATTTGAACTAGTTCATGCTCTGGCACTTGTGTGAAGCACCTAGCCTTTAAAGACCTAAAACGATTTAGATAATCATTTATACTTTCAGCGAACCTTCTCTTGATACTAGACAATTCCGCCAAACTAATTTTGGAGTGTCCTTCGTAAAACTGTTCATGGAACTTCTTTTCTAGTTTGGCCCATGAGTCGATGGAACTTGGGGCCAACGAAGTGAACCATGTGAAGGCTGCCTTGGTTAGAGAGGAGGGGAAGTTTTTTACTCTTAAGCTTTCATTATGAGCTAGATCCCATGATTCTGTCAGGTATCTGGCGACTTGCTCTATAGTCGATTCACCAGACTCTCCCCCAAATTTTGTGTATTTTGGCACTTTCATCCCCCTAGGCGCCTCAGCTTGGAGAATAAATTTGGCTAACGGGGACACGTATAATGGCTTTTGTAATGTAGCACTCATGCCATTTCTAGCCATAATCCTTTCGACAATAGTTGTCAAATTATTTTCCACCGCCAAGTCTTCTTGTCGGTGTTGATCGACGATTTGATCAGCATACTGCTGTCGGTTGACCATTACCACTTGGTTACGTCCCACCACTCCTGATTCGACGCCTTGATGTTGGAGAGGTCTAATGACTTGTCCCTCGTGGACTGTCTCCTCCTCTGCTGCTCCTATCTCTATCTGCACAGGCCCAATCGGCCTAATCGTTGGCGTTATCTGTCGGGCCGATGCCCCCAGAAAATTGCACAAATGCGTCAATTGGTTGGCCACCTGTCTGTTGGTTTCAGCAGATTCTTGAATTAGTGGATTGAAGACTGTGCCCATCTGGTTGGTCAACATGTTAACCAATTCATGGTTACTATCGTACATTTGCTGTCTCAACACCGCTACTGAAGTTATCGGCAGCGGCATGGTTCTGTTTTGAGTAGTGTTCCTTATGTTGCCCCCTTGTGCTGATCCTTGCAAGGGAGGGTTTGTTTATGAAAACAGTGTTGCACTGGATGTCGACTGATATCTGGGAATTAAGGAATACAGCATTCCATAAAGCGGATCTATGGTGCCAAAGCGAGGCACATAAGGTTTGAACGTCGTTATCGTTGATCCTGAACCCCCCGGTGGAGGTTGAGGCATTGATGTTCCAACCGCACCCGTAGTCGACATGGTTATGGCTGCATTTGTCATCGGCGACAAAGTGAAAACCTGTGAAACTACTATTTCCGTATTGGATAAAGTCCCTCGTGGAACTTCATCAGTGTTAGTTTCTGACATCTTCACACTACTTCGTGGCTTATTATATAACTTGCCACTTCTAAGTTTCATGCAATTTCACAACTGCTCTAGCACCGTCCCACTGGGTGTGCCATTTTGTTTACTGTGGAAATTGGTAAACAACCGCTGGTCCTCCCTGGTCTTAAAACAAAGGGTTACTTGCAGGATCGACCAGTTGATCCTAGGACATGTGCTAATGCAAGTGGGACTTGTTCGGACTTTCGACGGAATGACTCTATGGGGAACGGCTCCCAACAAAGTGTCGAACAAGTGTAGGGGTTTTCCACACGAACGGTTTTAGACAATGTTATCGCCTGCAGGTGACTCGTGACCGACAACACTATAATATTCAAAAGATGTATACTACGAACATGCTTTTGGTAAACTCTATGATCGTGATAGAGTCAGTGTCGACAGCGTAAACGACAACGTAAAATGATAAATCAAAAGCAAAAGAAATTAAGATAAAATGTTCAACGGGAACAATTGAAAAGTAGGGAAGTTGCATTGAAATAAATGTGGTGATTCACGTACATAACACTCTCAGAGAAACTCTTGCTTCCTCGCGCTGGGAATGGGAAGTTTTCTTACAAGTGGTTTCGTAGTATAAAGTGAACACCTCTAGCCCCTTGTGGGATACTCCTATTTATACTAAACTAGAGGAACTACTCCTAAAATAACTTCCTAGAAGCTAGCGGATGTTGTGACCCACGATTTGCATAACCGCTGCACCCATGTCTTGCTAACTGCTCCACGTTGTGGCGCTCTTTTTTCCTTTTGGAACTGCTATTTTATTTTAAATTTTAAATTTCTCCCGCCCAGATGTTAGGGCAAAGCTGTCTCCTGCACCTTTGCTTAGAATTCCTTAAGTCCCAAACCTAGCGTTGGTCGATAAAATGACCTGTCGACGGATATGTCGTTTCCTGTCGACCTCCTCTTTTAGTATGCTTTTCTTTCTTGATTGCGTTCGACATATTTTATCTTTGGGTAGGGTATGATCCCCCCAATCATAAGACTCTTTCATTACTTGTGCTTTCAGCCTGCCTTAGGGATATTTCGTGGTAACAG
The DNA here is from genome assembly GCF_024323335.1 of Lathyrus oleraceus. Lineage (NCBI taxonomy): Eukaryota > Viridiplantae > Streptophyta > Magnoliopsida > Fabales > Fabaceae > Lathyrus > Lathyrus oleraceus. The sequence goes on along the minus strand of NC_066583.1, from coordinate 83,380,442 downwards.
TTGGCCCTGATTAACCTTGACCATATTTGGTGTGAGTTGTTAGGCCTGATTAATCGTTGGGCCTTCTTCCAAAGTTACTCCTTGGTTTTCCACTAGCCGTTCTTTCCGTGGTTGTGGAGCATGTCAAACTAACGCTCTTGGACCGCCAAAGAAATCTGCAATATGTGTCATTTGTGATGCCAATTGCTAACTTCTCTGGGCGTTTTGCCGATTAGTTTGGGTATCATTTTGGATTAAAGGATTGAATATCGTTCCCATCTTCTGGGTGAGCATATGAACCATCTCATGGTTGCTTTCGTCCATTTGCTACCTCAACACTATCGCAGAACTTGTAGTAAAAGTGGGCATTGGCTGGGCAGAAAATCTTATTCCCAGGGGTTGGGTAGATCGACCAAGATTGTTGACAGCCGAACCCGACCCTTGCAACGGTGAATACGTAGTCACCGTTGGTCCAATAAATGTTGATGCACTAATTATGCAAACTCACCATCACTGAAGTTGGCATACCGTATGGATGTTCGGGACCATCCATAGGCATTATGAATCCAGACACATAGGGCCTGAAACTACTCGATACTACGAGTCTTAGAGTCACTGGTTGACTCTGCGTTATCACCGGGGATAATATTGGTCCATTTTGGGCACTTGACGATATTATCATCATACTCACCATTGACAGTATCACTTCGGTCACAATCGATGCGGTCGTGCTTTCCCCTGTCGTCCGAGAGGGTTGCTCTTCATTGTTATTTGGTGGGTTAACCGTTCTCCTAACATTTTTCCTTTTTGGCAAAGCTTCATTATTTCTGGCTATCCTACCATTTCTCAATCTCATGCAACAAAGTTTAAAAATTCATTTTCTGTGTATGAAGAACTAATGCAAAACAAATAAATTAAAACGCCTAAGCACAAGGATCCCACTGGGTGTGCTAATTTGTTTACTGTGGATTTTGGTAAACAATCGCTAGTCCTTCAAAATTGATACTTTGATTACTTGTAGGATCAACTAGATTGATCCTAGAACATATGTGCATAATTTTCTTAAGTTTTTCTTGATAATGAGTATTTCTACACTAGTTCGTAACTTTAAAGTAATGCAAGAATAATTTATAAAGAAATAAAGAGTAATTTCGACTGCAAATATAAAGAAATGAAAAACAACTTCAACTGAAACTTAAAAGGTATGAAAATAACATTAACATAAATGATTTCACATTGAACGAAAATATGGTGATCCATACGTACATTTCACTCAACAACTCTTTTCTCAATACACTTAGATACTTTGAGTAATATGAGTTTTGTATACAATTGAACACACTGAATCCTGATACGAGGATCCCTATTTATACTAAATAGACAATAACGGTAACAAACGGTCCTCTCTCCAGAGAATGACATGTTCTCTCCTGCATGTGTTTCTCCCTTCACAAGCTTCTACGCGTCCTTCAAGAAACAGATAAGGCTAAAAAACAGTTAATCAACCTTATTTCAAATTATTTTGTCGAAGTCATTATCATACTAGGTCAAAAATATTCTAAGTCCTAGAATGATATCACCTTGTAGAAATGAAGACCCTTTCGCCAAATCTAGTTGAAATATCATCAAGATTTTCTTAGTCGAACTCGAATTATCTTCTCCAAATATTTCCTTCAGATTTTCTTTGACATCTTAAATCCTTCTTAGCGTCGAAATTCCAACTAACACAATGTCAACCAAATATAGCAGGTATGCTCTGATAACATACGTTATATAGAGCCTCACATGCTCGTCATCGCCTCTAGCCTCCTGAGTTCTAAGGTGTTCATATGTATATACCTTTTTTCAGGAATTCAAACCTAGCATGAGCCCCTTGGTTTTTCAAACTCATTCATGGCATCCTCTAGGTCAACTCACAGATAGTCAACCATCATCTCGAGTTCCTCGTCTCTGGTAATCCTCCCATGATCTAGAAGTTTCCCCTTTATCGAAAGATGCAGCAAATATGACACATTGTCATGTGTGATAGACATCTCATCAAGCGAGAGATGAAATGACGAGGTCTCGGTGTACCATCTCTCGACGAATGCATTAAGCATCTCGTGATTGACCGTAATATAATCGATCATGCATAAATACTTCATCCAAATAGGGACAAAGTTTCTTGAAATCACTCCTCATTCGAATGAGACAAACCAATAAATCTTCCGTCCGTAATTAATAAACTTCAGTAGATCACGATCCTGAAAAAAAATTAAAAACTTATAATATAATAATAACTGTAAATTAAAAAGAATAAATCCAACAAATAATAAATATTTTAAAATACTCTACATGATTAATTCAATTGTTATGCTGTTTTTATGATAAAATATAATGTAGTATTGTATCTAACTTAATCTATTATTTTTTCATTAAAAAAAGTATCATTTTTAAAATATGTAATATTCAATTTTTTTAATATATTAAAAACTAATATTTTTTTGTATAAAAAATTATATTTGACCGGCCGTGATATGAGTTGTTGTCCTCTTTTGGAAGACTTCGTGTAAATCGAGGAACACGGATTATCTTTGTCGTCTCGACACAAAGAAAAACCAATGCTTATCTATCTATTCTTATCTTATGATGAATCGGTTAATCATCGTTTTGGTCCAATTTGGAGGCTACAAAACCAGAATTATTCTTCGGTGCTCGCTTTCACCCCGCTTTTTTCTACTCTCCATTTTTGACTTACTCACCTGCTGTCTTGTTTGATTCCAAGATTTTCGTTGTTTGCTGCCTCTGAGCCAACATCATCAGCACGGCGTCCTTAATTTGACACAACGTTCTACTCCATCCTTAAACTATTTTCGTCTTATAAAATAGAACCATTGCAACGTCATGCGACATTGAAAGGTCACTATCACTACTGCCACAATTTCTTCGTTCATACCCACTTTTGACTATTTCACTTTTAGTTTAAAATATTAGTGGTAGTAGAATGCATATCAAAATATGGAAAGTTACAATATTAAGGATCTATAGACTTTTCGTAGCATAAACAAGAAAGTAGGCAATAATATGATTATCAATTTTCCTAAAAAATTTATAAAATATACGATGAAAATAAAATCCTTCAAATAATCTATAATATATTAAATTAGATGATCGCGGAACAAATTTATGATTGAAAATAATTTTTGTCATGATATTTTATTCGTGTTTATTTTTGTCGATGATATTATCTATACAGTGCTACTATAAATCTTTGTGCAAGGAATTTTCTGATATAATATAGAAAGTCTATGATGGGGGAGTTAAGATTCTTCCGATAGGTTACAAGTTTGTCAATTAGAGGAAGATTTCCTTAATCAAAAATCAAAAGTTGTACATCAAAAATATAAAGAGGGGATTATTTGCAGCACCAAAGACAAATTATCAAATCAGAAAAGGTTGAACTAAGAATTTATAAGGAGAAATGATTTCATCTTAACAAAATGATATAAATTCCATAATTGCATCTTGAGTTAAAGATGTTCAAAGAATATTGAGGTTGGATTAATCAAAGGGGAATAATTTCTCTAAAGCTTATATAATGTTTGGTAAGAGCTCTTATCAACCCGACTTCAAAAGTTGCGATTGTTTTCATCGGTCACAAGCCATCAAAAAGTTATGGGTTGGAAAATTAGGATATCAAAGAAAAGGGAGTCTTAAAGCAAAGCTCTCATGCTAATTAAGCATACAGGTCAGACTCCAATGCAACAAACTTCTCAACAAACAAGGTCATCGTCAGAAAAAGTATTGTCTTTTGCCGTTCTTAATTGTGTCGCTCTATGTGCCTATTTTTTTATTTCTTTATTAGATAACTCATTTCTTTTACATTATTCTATGTGCTTGTGCTATTTATCTATCTTTTTATTTTCTGTCTTTTTTATTATATTGAAGGGGAAGAAGTATACTCTCAAAGGGGTAGAATATACTCTCTATATTTGTTAGGGGAGTTTAATCACTCTAATTTGTTACTGTTGTTTTCTTGTTTGTCCACTTCCCTAAGAGATGTGTTGTCATCATCAAAAATGGAGATAATATGGAGTTATGTGCTTGCAGGTACAATCATCTGCAGATCGTTTTAGTTGTAGATGATCCTTAGTGGTTTTGATGCTGATGCTACCTAATGTCAAGCAGCATTTGATGGAGTCATTGGAGGTGTCTGATCAAGGAACCTCTAATGAAGGCATCTATTAAAGAAGTCATATCAAGCCTTATCAGATAGAAGAAGTCAAGTTCCAATTGAAGTGTTGAATCAATGATGTATCTAACAAAGGATCTTGAAGCTTCAAGGTTGTGAAAGATGTTGGTGCAAAGGTAGAATATATGATGAATGGAAATATTCTTATTCAGAGAATGATGGCTACAAAAAGGATTAAAAGTTACAATGATTGACACCCTATTTATAAGCCTCTAACAAACTTAAATATGAATCAAATCTAATATTTAAATCTAATATCTAACAAACTTAAATATGAATCAAATCTAATATTTAAATCTAATATCTAACAAACTTAAATATGAATTAAATCTAATAATTAAATCTAATACCATCCCTTAATTCATATTCCATCAAAACTTGTAACACCAATTCCATCCCTTAATCTGAGAAATTGGTCAGTCTTGATAGCTTTCGTCAGAACATCTGCCAACTGCTTCTGAGTGCTGCAGTGTACAACTTCTAACACTCCCCTCTGAACTTGATGTCTCAGAAAATGATACTTGGTCTCAATGTGCTTGCTTCTCCCATGCAACACTGGGTTTCTGGCAAGATTGTTTGCAGACTTGTTGTCAATCATCAGCTTCAGAGGTTTGTTTACTTTAATCTTCAGATCCTGCAATAGATTCAGAATCCACACAGCTTGGCATGCAGTAACAGCAATCTTACAATTCTTCAGATCAAATCTCTTCAGAAGTTCTAATTCATACTTGAGCTGATGCAAAATAATACCTTTCTCAGAGTATCTGAACTCCATCCCTAGAAAGTATGTCATTTTGCCTAAATCAGTCATTTCGAATTCATTCATCAGAACTTTCTTGAACTTAGCTATCTCCTGTTCAGAACTTCCAGTCAGTAGTATATCATCAACATATAAGCATACCAGAGTCATATTTCCTTCAGAAGTATGCTGAACATAGACACCGTACTCCATCTCACATTTCTGAAAGCCTTGCCTCTTGCAAAATGAATCAATCTTCAGATTCCAAGCTCTGGGCGCTTGTTTCAATCCATATAGAGCTTTGTATAATCTGTACACCATCCCTTCCTGATTCTTTTTCATAAATCCAGGAGGTTGTGACACGTAAACTTCTTCTTCTAATGGACCGTTCAGAAATGCAGATTTTACATCTAAATGCATCAGAGGCCAATTCCTGTTAGCAGCTATTGCAATCACCATTCTGATTGTTTCATGTCTTGCTACAGGTGCAAACACTTCAGAGTAATCTAGCCCAGGTTTCTGTAGAAATCCTCTGGCTACCAACCTTGCTTTATGTTTGCCAATTGAACCATCTGGCTTTAACTTCTGCTTGAAAACCCATCTGACGCTGATGGCTTTCTTGTCTGTTGGAAGTTCTGTCAGATTCCATGTCTTGTTTCTCTCTATAGCATCGAGTTCTTCTTTCATGGCCTTCAGCCAGAGCTTCTGCTTAAGAGCCTCTTCTGTACTTATGGGTTCAGAGTCTACTAACATGGCACACTGAATAACTTCTCCTTCAGAGTCTACTTCAGTGTCTTGCAGCATGTCAAATTCTGCATATCTTCTGGGGATGTTTCTTATTCTTTGTGGTCTCTGAACTTGTTCAGAGTCTTGAGCTTCAGAGTTTCTAGCTTCAGATGGTTGACTTCCTCCAGAGCTTTGACCATCTTCAGGGTCTGGCATATTCCCAGAGTCTGAATTGCCACCAGAGTCTGGATTACCATCAGAGTCTGGGTCATCAGAGTCTGGATCATCAGAGTCTGAAACATCAGAGTCTGGAACATCAGAGTCTGGAACATCAGATTCTGGATCACTATCAGAGTCAGAATCAACGTCAGAGTTTACTCCAACCTCAGAAATTCTGAACTCTGACCTTTCTTCAGAGGTTCTAACATCAGAATCAGATTGAGACTTATCCCAATTCCAAACTTCTGATTCCTTCACAATCACATCTCTACTGAATTCAATTTTATTGGTTTCTGGACAATAGAGCTTGTATGCACCTGTACTGTGGTACCCTATCAGAATCATCACTTTGCTTCTATCATCCAGCTTCTGTCTTCTGGCTTCTGGAACATGTTTATAGCAAACAGAACCAAACACCTTCAGATGACTAACACTTTGCTTATCTCCAGTCCACTTCTATATTGGAACTATTTCCTTCAACTTCTTCGTAGGACATCGGTTGAGTACATACGTTGCAGTGGCAACAGCTTCTCCCCAGAGCTTCTGAGGAAGCTTCTTCTCCTTTAGCATGCTTCTCACCATATCAAGCAAAGTGCGGTTTCTTCTTTCAGCAAGACCATTGTGTTGAGGGGTATAAGGAGCAGTAACCTCATGCTCAATTCCATTCTCCTCACAGAACTTCTGGAACTCTTTGGAGTTATACTCACCTCCACCGTCAGTTCTAAGAATCTTCAACTTCTGACCACTCTGATTCTCAGCCTTCATTCTGAACTTCTTGAATTCATCAAACACCTCGTGTTTAAACTTAATAAGGGATACCCATGTCATTCTTGTGAATTCATCAACAAATAACACAAAGTATTTATTCCCTCCAATCGATGCTACTGGAAATGGACCACACACATCAGAATGTACAACTCCCAAGGCATGTTTTGCTCTTGGAGCAGTTTCTGACGCAAATGGCAATCGTGGTTGTTTTCCTTCCATGCAAACTTTGCATGACTTTTCAGGCTTCTTAATTGCAGGAATTCCATGTACCAACTTCTTTGAATTCAGATGTTTTAAGCTTCTGAAATTCAAATGACCAAATCTTCTGTGCCACAGCTCACTCTCCTTCTCAGCACTTGTTGCACTAAGACATTCTGAGTCTGCAGTTCTGACATTCACCTTGAATGTTCTATTCCTTCCCTGTTCTGACTCCATAATCAACTTCTGATTGCAGTCATACAACTTCAGAAGATTGTCCTTCATGGTAACTGAGAAACCTTTCTCAATTAATTGTCCCACACTCATCAGATTGCTTCTGATGCCAGGTACATACCACACGTTCTGAATCAATGCTGTTTTCCCATTGTTCAGAATCACTCTGACATTTCCCATACCTTCTGCATTAAGATATTTGTCATCAGCACATCTGATCTTTGTCCTTTTTTCAGAGTCAAAGTCAACCAGCCATTTCTTGTTTCCAGTAAGATGATTTGAACAGCCAGTGTCCATATACCACCAGTCTATCAGATCCATATCATCAGATTCAGAGGCCATCAATAGCACAGATTCGTCATCAGAACTTCTGGCTATATTTGCTTCTTCTGATTTTCTCTCCTTGTTTGACCAACAGTCTCTAGCAAAATGACCAAACTTCTTACAGCAGTAACATTGGATTTTCTTCTTGTCATACTTCTCTTTTCCCTTCTGAGCATTCTTTTGTCTATCAGAGGTTGAGCTTTCTGACTTCTGACCACCATCAGATCTTCTCCTGGCTTCTGACTGCTTCTGATACCTCCTATCAGAAGTTGCTTTCAGAGCCTGCTGCTCTACTTCCCTTTCAGAAGTTCTTTCAGTCAAACGCAACTCTTGCGCTTCTAGACTGCTCTGCAGCTCTTCAATTCTCATTGTGCTCAGATCCTTGGAATGTTCTATTGCTACCACAATGTAATCAAATTGAGAGGTAAGGGATCTCAATACCTTCTCCATGATTGTTTCTTCAGAAAGAGTTTCTCCACACGCTTTCATCTCATTAGTGATCAGAATCACTCTGGAGATGTATTCAGAAACTTTCTCATTATTCTTCATGTTGAGATTCTCATATTGCTTTCTCAAGGACTGAAGCTTCACCTTCTTCACTGATGCGTCACCACCATAACATCTAACCAGTGTGTCCCACGCAGCCTTTGCTGTCGTTGAATCTGCAATCTTCTCAAACACATTTACATCAACACATTGATGAATGAAGAACAATGCTTTCTGATCCTTCTTCCTTACTTCCTTCTGCGCGTTTTTCTGTTCATCCGTCGCATCTGCTGCTACCGGAACATAACCATCAGTGACAAGATCTAGAACATCTTGAGCACCGAACAGTACACGCATTTGGATCATCCAACGATTCCAGTTTTTACCGTCAAATACTGGAAGTTTGGTGTTCATGTTGCCGTTTCCGTTCATCTTTCTACCTTGCACAGTACACTCAGATTTCTCACACAGTGTTTCCCAACCCACAGAATTAAAATTCTGATCAGATTTTGTTCAAGATTCAACACGAATCTAAGAATCAAAATCAAACACACAAGACCTCACGTTCACTCGTGTTTCCCGTGTTTCCCAATGAATCTGAACCGGAGCTCTAGATACCAATTGTTGGTGCAAAGGTAGAATATATGATGAATGGAAATATTCTTATTCAGAGAATGATGGCTACAAAAAGGATTAAAAGTTACAATGATTGACACCCTATTTATAAGCCTCTAACAAACTTAAATATGAATCAAATCTAATATTTAAATCTAATATCTAACAAACTTAAATATGAATCAAATCTAATATTTAAATCTAATATCTAACAAACTTAAATATGAATTAAATCTAATAATTAAATCTAATAAAAGAGAGGAAATGTAAAATTTTGTCTGGTCTTGTGTTTGAGTGTCTTCTAAAGTATAAGAGTATCTCATAGAATACTAAGAAAACTCACACACACTAAAATGTTTTAAAAGTCTCTCTACGTTTATAGAAAATCACCATAAAATCTTTTATGCAAATAACTAGTTAGTTACTAGCTTGAACAAATATTTATGAACGTAATTTACACTAATAGTCTATTAACACATTAAACTTAATCGTTTATCCCTTTTGTAACATGTGGAGCTCAACAATAGCCTCTTGATACTCAATGATTCCACCACTTATGCAGATAACTTTACTATTGGAAACTATTTGAATAATTCTGACATTGTGCATAAACATGTAAATGTTCTTCTTAATTTTGATCTTTGTCACTTTAAATTAGGTCACCCATCTTACAATTTTGCTGACGCTATGTGTCAATACTTTTCATATATTATTTTAAATAAATACTTTATATGTGAATCTTGTCACTTAACTAAACAATGCACAGTTTCATTTTCAAAATAGTACTGCTCAATACTTACATGCTTTTGATTTGATTAATATGGACATGAGGCCATGTTAACATCACTTCATTGGATGACAACTATTATTTTCTTTCTATAGTGGATAATTTTACTATATATAGTTGCATAAATCTAAATTTCACACTAGATTACTTGTACGAAATTTTTTCTGTTATGTTTAATATTTAAATATTTTACATCAAACATATTGTGTTGAGAAACCTAGACAAAATTCCGTAGTAGAAATATATATAACACATTCTCAATATTAGTAAAGCCTTCATATTTCAAGCTAAATTACCTAAATCTTTTTTATCATATGCTTTGTATCATGCTACTTTCCTTATCAGTAGACTTACTACTCATGTTTAAAAGTTTACATGCTATTGATCAAAATAACACTTAGATTATTACTAACCTTCCTGTTGGAAAGAAACCCATTAATTGCAAATAAGTGTATAAAATCAAATATAAGTCTACTGGAACCATAACAAGATGCTAAAGGTTTTAATCATGTAGAAGACATTAATATCTTTTACACATACTCTCTTTGTTGCTAAGCTAACTACCATTAAACTCCTCATTGACATAGCTTCTTCCAAAAATTGGTTTCTGGATCAACTTGACATGCACAATGTCATTTTACATGGCACTCTCAAAGAGGAAGTTTATGGCTTAAAAAGAAAGCAACAAACAGTAGTTTTATAAACTGTATATTGCCTTATTGTCAAAAAGATACTCTCAACCAACTTAGGAAAACTATATATTAATAACATCCTTTGCCAATTCATTTATTGTTATTTTATTTTTGTTGAATTTTGTGTCGAATCAGGTAATGCTCGACAGAAACAAAGATGTGTCGAAATATGTAGTGTGCGTTGAGTTGTATTAGATGTCAAAGTCGAAGCAGGTTGTTTGACACAGGATTTTGACTTAGACCAAAATAGATATTTTGCGCCTTTGTAATTTTTTGGCTTTAACTAAGGGAGCAAGCTAGCTCAATTATAAATAGAGAGAGTAATCCATATTTTCATAACAATCTTGTAATTACTTGCAGTTGCAAAATTAACTAGACTTTTCACAGACTGTGGGCAGAGAGAGACTCTGCAGAAATCATTTTCTTCCCCAATTTTCATCAAACTTTAATCTTCTTTTTTATTCAATTTTTTTTTCTTGTTTTCATCACCATTGTGCAGCGATACAATCTTTCAACCAAGGTTGGTTGATTCACTTGAGTGAAGAGTGAAGAACAAGTGGGAATTCGATCGGTTGATTGAATCTTGTTCATCAAGATTAACTCAGAATTATTCAAAGCTTTGGGTTTAATTCCAACATCTGGTATCTAGAGCATGTTAGAAGAAGATTTAGTTTTGCACTTATACCTTGAGTTTTGATGATAACAATGTTGTATTTGTGTGAGAATAATTTTGGTACCCTAATGGTTTGTTATTGTGTAGCTTTAATAGTCAGTTCTGATTCTGAGTATATGACGTGCAACGTTATCAGTTTCTGAACAATTTTGTTCCAAATTCCACTTATGCACTAATCATGAGAAATTCTGAAAGATATCAAGTTGTTGTTGCAATGTTCTTTCTGCTTCTGTGCTGATTCACTTCTGAGAAGTTTCTGAAGAGACGCTAGGTTGTTGTTGAAACGTTCTCTCAACTTTTGCTTCTGGGTGTGACTATGATCGTCAAGCTTCTGAACAATGGCAAGCTTCTGAAGTTTTGTTATTAAGATGAAGATTCTAAATATCTCAAGGCAGACGTTGAGGTTATCAAGGTTCTGACTAGAGATTCTGAAGACTCTGAAAATTCTGAAGATACTGAAGATCTCAAGCCATACTACTGACTCTGTCAAGGTTCTGACCGAAGATTCTAAAGTTTATGAATCTAGTTATATGTTTCTTCATTTCATACTTCATCAACTTTTATCAAAAGCCAATGAATTTGAAGATAAGATCAAATGGGTACGTGATCAAATAGTACATAGTACAAATCAAATATATTTTCCACTACCTGATATCATGGGCAAAGACAATACTATTCATTACACCTGTCACTGAATTTGTGGGCGAATGACAGTACGTAGTATCACTCCTTTCACATATCCAATAGTGGACAGCCGCTCTATTTGGTATCCCCATTTTACCCTCCAACAATCTCTTTTCTTATGCTATATAAGTGGGACTTGGAGACTTGAAGAATAACTGAAGTGCTACAACATTTTACAAGTATATTTTCTTTGTGAGGAACTATCAATGTTTTTATACAGTTTTTCTTTAAGTGTTTGTAATTCATTTGTGTAAAATTTGCTTGTGTAGAAGCATCTTGTAAACATACAAACTTTTATTCAAACTGTTTGTTTGATTTTTCTTAAGGAGACTAGGGTATAGTTGGATCCTTGAGAAGACAAAGAAGGGTATTCTTTTTATTATTGTAATCAGTTTATAATGGATTAAGTCCTTGTGTATAAGGAAAAATCACCTTGGCGGGTGGACTGGAGTAGCTTTGAGTTTCAAGCGAACTAGGATAAAAATACTTGTGTTTTTCCCTCTTTGTTATTAACATTTGAGTGGTGTTCTTGAGTTGAGTAAAAGCTTTTGTTTTTAAAACTCAATTCAACCCCCCCCCCTTCTTTCTTGTATTTTTCACACATTCAATTGGTATCAAAGCTCTGGTTCTGATTGTGATAAAAAAAATTATCAACACTTCACTGTGTTCAATACCGATCCAGTTAGCGTGAGAAACAATGGTCACTGCTAACATTGTTAACAACAATGAGAGAGATCACTACAGTGCTAAACCACCGATCTTTGATGGTGAGAAATTTGATTATTGGAAAGATAGAATCAAAAGTTTCTTTCTTGGTTACGATGTTGATCTCTGGGATCTTGTAGTTGATGGCTACGTTCACCCAGTTAATGCTGAAGGAAATAATATAGCAAGAAGTGCTATGACTAATCAACAAAAGAAGGATTTCAAAAATCATCACAAGGCTAGAACTATATTGTTAAATGATATCTCTTATACTGAGTATGAGAAGATAACAAACAGAGATTCTGCCAAATCCATATTCGACTCTTTGAGGATGACTCGTGAGGGGAATGCTCAAGTAAAGGAGACAAAGGCGTTGGCCTTAATCCATAATTACGAGGCATTTAGAATGGAATATGATGAAACAGTTGAGACTATGTTCTCAACATTTCAGATGCTTGTTGCATGACTGAAAGTTCTGGATAAAGGATACTCTACGGTTGATCATGTCAAGAAGATAATCAGAAGTCTCCCTAATAAATGGAGACCTATAGTAACTGTCTTGAAGCTAGCAAAAGATTTTAATAGTATTAGTCTTGAAGAACTTGTTAGTTCTTTGAAAAGCCACGAGATTGAACTTGAGGAAGATGAACCTCAGAAGCAAGGTAAATTTGTTGCTTTAAAGTCTAAGCCTAAGAAGACAAAAGCTTAGCAAGTTGAGGAAGAATCAGAAGGTTCTGATGAAGTCTCAAAAGTTGATGATGAGTTGTCTCTGATTTCAAAGAGGGACAACAGACTCTGGAAGCACATGCATAATGATCAAGGAAATTTCAGAGGAGCTAGAATGACTATTGGTCGTTCTGATTCTTCGTCTGGAAAAAAGAAGCAAGGTTCTGGTAAAGAGGTTATCTGCTTTGAGTGCAAGGAGTCAGGCCACTGCAAGAATGAATGTCCCAAGTTGAAAAAGAACAGAAGGCCTAAGAATAATTTTTCTAAAGGAAAGAAGGGGTTGATGGCTACATGGGACGACTCAGAATCAGAAGAAGAAGATTATGATGAGGAACAATCCAACGTTGTATTGATGGCAACAACAGTTGATCCAGAAGGTTCTGAAGAACCAGAAGACAAGGTGTTGTCAGAATCAGAATCTGACTCTGATTCTGAAGAGGTATTTTCTAACTTATGTCGTTCTAATTTAGAATCATGTCTCTCTGAAACACTGGAAAAGTACTAGAGTCTTCAGAGTAGGTACAAGGACCTTAAACAAGTCCAAGTAATTGCTTCTGAAACTCGAAATGAGCTTGAGAAAGATATTTCTTCCCTAAATAAAAAATTCTTTTCTTTATAAAGTAACAACTCTGCTTTGAAAAGTAAAATTTCAAAACTAGAGGAAGAAATATTCTTAGAAACATCTGGTACTGATTGTGTCATCAGATATGACAGATCATTACAGTACTTTTTGGCTAAAAGCATAGATAGAAGAAAAATGGATTCTTTGATCTATGGAGTTACTAGAAATGGAAAGAAAGGTTTAGGTTGTACATAAACTTTTAAATCTGACAAAAGTCAGAAGGTTAAAGCGAAACCTCTCTATGAGCATTTCATGCCTGCTGGTACTGAGCTTGACTTTTCTGCACAGACACAGAAACCTACAAAAGGGAACGACTCGGTTCTGAAACCTAAATATCATTCACAAATTCCTCGTGATTATCCTTCTGCACAAAGACCCAGATTTGTAAGAAATTCTGGGAAAACTAACAAAAGAGGACCCAGAAAGTGGGTACCTAAGGATAAAATAATTTATGTTGTAGACATCCTTAGTAGCTCAGTTGAAACACCAGTCATGGTTCCTGGACAGTGGATGCTTGCGACATATGACAGGAAGAAGGCCTATGTTCCAAGATTTGGAACTTAAGCTTGGAGGCTTCGTTGGTTTTTGAGGAAACCAGAAAGGAAATATCATTGGCTATGGAACCATTGGTAATAGTAAACTTCCTTCTATTACTAATGTTCTTTTGGTCAATAGTTTGATGCATAACTTATTATCTATTAGTCAACTTAGTGACAATGGTTATGACATCGTTTTTAATCAAAAGTCTTGTAAGGTTGTTAGTCAGAAAGATGGTACAGTCATGCTTAACGAAAATAGGAAGAACAACATTTATAAAATTAGACTTTCTGATCTTGAGGATCAAAACGTTAAATGCTTAATGTATATTAATGAGGAGAAATGGGCATGGCATAGACATTTGGGCCATGTTATCATGAGAAGGATTTCTCATTTAAATAAGCTTGGATTAGACAGAGCCTTACCCAACCTGAAGTTTGCTTCAGATGCTCTTTGTGAAGCATGTCGGAAAGGGAAGTTTTCTAAAACATATTTTAAAGCAAAAACGGTTGTTTCTACCTCTAGACCATTAGAACTTTTGCACATTGATTTGTTTGGTCCAGTGAAAACTGTAACACCCTTCTAAAATACCCCAAATTATTTAATTAAAATAATAAACATATATCAATTCAGAGTTATTATGCCCTTCAAGGGTGTCACACATAATATTCACACCTTTCAACAATATAACGGTCATGCTCTTTTATTAATTTCAAACTTAAACAATTGCATAAAACACAGCGGATATAATTTCATCAATCATGTAAAACATTACATGGAAAATGGTTCTCAACCAACAATAAAACATTCGAAACAAGTTAAGACAACCCATCCCGATGTTACATCTATCAGAGCACGACCCACTACGGAGACTACACTAGACTCCAATAATTAGCTTCTACTCAACTCATTTCTCGTTACCTGAAAAATAATTGTAAGGGTGAGTTCCTCAATCAATATAATGAGTATTATAAAATATCATGTTATGTTAAGTGATTCAACACACTTCATCACCCTAATCAAAACACACATTCAGGAACAGCATATTAATTCAACATTTTACTCAATAACAACACAACAATACCAACACAAATACACGTGTAATATTGGAATACATCCATTCATATTACACGCCATACATATATTATGCAATGAGACTCCATGCATGCGGTACCGACTATTTTGTGAACATATAGTTCAACCTCACCGTCCAAATCCAGGCACGGCTACCAAGCTCACTAGTCCCACTCATTTGAGACATAGTGACTCACTCACTAATTCCTCACCATGGGAATTAGCTACCACCCCAAATGGGCCATGCTATGCACGCTAATCACCTAGCATGCAAACATCAACAACAATCAAAATGATTTACTCACTAATTCCTCACCATGGGAATTAGCTACCACCCCAAATGGGCCACAATATGCATGCTAATCACCTAGCAATGCAACAACAACAACAACTCAAGAATAGACATATGCTCACACTCTAAGCCATAAAACAGTCTATTCACAAATGCATACATTCACATCATCATGTATACCATCACATATCATCAACAAAAGCATATCATATCATGCCACATAATCAATCATAGTATTAGCACACTCTACTAATACCTATACTATTCAAAACAACGGGAAATGATCCCTACTACGTCCTACATCAACTAAGTTACACCACTCAGCCTAAACAACCAAAAACTGCACAACCACAGTGCAGAAAACCACAAGTCTGCCCATACGCGTATCGCCTATGCCTATACGCGTATGGCGCATTTCCTCGCCCATCCCATACGTGTATCGCCCACGCCCATACGCGTATGCTACGCGTACCACATTCTCATACGCGTACCAACAGAGACGAATCTACGTTCAAAATATCATCTTTTTCACTCATACGCGTATAGCATACACCATACGCGTACCACTCCAGGGATACGCGTATCGCACGCGTATGGCGCGTACCAGCGCCAAAAACCCCCATTTCCAAGCCATCCCATACGCGTATTGCCTAGTGCCATACGCGTATGACCAGAATCCAGTTTTCCAGATCTGCTATGGGTTTTCTCTGCTACGAGATCCTTCAGATCCAACCTCTCACAGTCCAATTTTTCATACACATTCGTTCGTGTTATCAATTACAACTCAGATACATTCAACTTCTCAAATCGCTAACCTTACTACATCTAATTCCTACAATGTCATCAATTATCATCCAATTTCGTTCATCAATATTTCACAAATTCATCACATATCATTTCAATCAGAGTCAAATTCAGAGGTTCATCACTACCCATTACATGCTATCCCATAAGACCCATCAAACGATGATAAACCCCCCTTACCTGAGTTAATCCGGCAATTCCGTTAGCTTCAAGCTTTTCCTCTTCTCTTGCTCTGCCTCTTTGCCCTTTCTCTTTCAGCCGCTTCTCTTTTTCTTTTTCACGTGAAAACCCTTTTCCAAAAAAATTAGGACTTTTTATTATTCCAACTTATATATTTTCCGAATAATAATAATAATCCAAAAATAATAATAATAAAATTTCCAATTATTTAATTAAATTAATAAATAAATTATTAACTCAATTTAAATAATTATTTTATTATTATCGGGGTGTTACAACTCTCCCCCACTAAAAGAGTTTTCGTCCTCGAAAACATACCTCAAGCGAACAACTCTGGGTAAGACTCCTTCATCTTACTCTCCAGTTCCCAAGTCACATTTCCACCTGCTGGTCCTCCCCAAGCTACCTTCACCAAGGCAATCTCTTTACCCCGCAACTGCTTCAACTCTCGATCCTCGATCCTCATAGGTGATGTTTCAACAGTCAGGTTATCTCTCACCTGTACATCATCTACTTGGACTACATGCGACGGATCATGAATGTACCTCCTCAACTGAGACACATGAAAAACCTCATGCAAATTCGCAAGCGACGGCGGTAAAGCGATACGATAGGCTACCTCTCCTATCCTTTCTAAAATCTGATAGGGACCAATAAATCGAGGTGTCAACTTCTTCGACTTCAAAGCTCGACCAACTCCAGTTATCGGAGTAACACGAAGAAACACATGATCTCCCTCTTGGAACTCAAGTGACTTCCTCCTCTTATCATGATAACTCTTCTGACGACTCTGAGCAACTCTCATCTTCTCCTGAATCATCTTAATCTTTTCCGTAGTTTGTTGAACAATCTCCGGTCCAACCACAGCACTCTCACCGGGCTCATACCAACATAACGGTGTCCGACATCTCCTACCATACAAAGCTTCAAACGGTGCCATACCAATGCTCGAATGAAAACTATTGTTGTAGGTAAACTCAATCAAAGGTAAGTAACTATCCCAAGCACCTCCCTTTTCCAAAACACAAGCTCTCAAAAGATCCTCTAGCGACTGAATCGTCCTCTCAGTCTGACCATCAGTCTGCGGATGATATGCAGAACTCAATCTCAGCTTAGTTCCCAAAGCCCTCTGCAAACCTTCCCAGAACTTCGATGTAAATCTAGGATCTCTGTCCGAAACAATACTAGACGGAATACCATGCAAACTTACAATCTTCTCAATATACAACTCGGTTAATCTTTCTAACGGATAATCCATTCTGATCGGAATGAAATGAGCCGACTTCGTCAATCTATCCACAATCACCCAAATAGCTTCAAAATTCTTATTTGTCCTCGGCAAACCAGACACAAAATCCATACTGATACTATCCCACTTCCACTCTGGAATAGCCAACGGTTGCATTAGCCCAGACGGCTTCTGATGCTCAATCTTTGACTTCTGACAAGTCAAACAAGAATAAACAAAACTCGCAATTTCTCTTTTCATTCCCGGCCACCAAAATAGCTTTTTCAAATCATGATACATCTTCGTAGCTCCAGGATGGATACTCAATCCACTACGATGTCCTTCCTCCAGAATACTCTTCTTAAGTTCGGTAACATCCGGAATGCACACCCGATTACCAAATTTCAAAATACCATTCTCATCAACTCTGAATTCACCACCTTGACCTTGATTCACTAAAGTCAACTTGTCAACCAGAAGCATGTCTGATTTCTGACCCTCTCTGATCTCATCCAAAATATTATTCGTCAACTTCAACATTCCCAATTTAACACTATTGTGAGTACTCTCACACACCAAACTCAAATCTCTAAACTGTTCAATTAAATCCAACTCTTTAACCATTAACATAGACATATGCAATGATTTTCGACTCAATGCATCAGCCACCACGTTTGCTTTACCCGGATGGTAATTCAAACCAAAGTCATAATCCTTCAGAAATTCTAACCATCTCCTCTGTCTCATATTTAGCTCTTTCTGATCAAACAAATACTTTAAACTTTTATGGTCACTGAAAACCTCAAATCTTGACCCGTACAAATAATGCCTCCACAACTTCAGAACAAATACAACAGCTGCCAACTCTAAATCGTGTGTCGGATAGTTCCTCTCATGAACCCTCAGCTGTCTCGAAGCATAAGCTATAACCTGTTTATTCTGCATCAACACACCACCCAAACCCAACAATGAAGCATCACAGAAAACCTCAAATGATCCCGACGAACTCGGTAATATCAGAATAGGAGCAGTAGTCAACCTTCTCTTTAATTCTTGAAAACCTTCTTCACATTTCGAATCCCAAACAAACGCTTGCCCCTTTCTAGTCAACATCGTCAACGGTAACGCCAACTTAGAAAATCCCTCAATGAACTTCCTATAATAACCAGCCAAACCAAGAAAACTTCGAATCTCAACAACAGACTTCGGAGCTTCCCACTTAGATACCGCTTCTATCTTAGAAGGATCAACAGCAACACCACCTCTTGAAATCACATGACCAAGAAAACTAACTTCTTCTAACCAAAATTCACACTTAGACAGTTTAGCAAATAACTGCTTTTCTCGGAGAACTTCTAAAACCACTCTCAAATGCTCAGCATGCTCTTCTTCAGATTTCGAATACACCAAAATGTCATCAATAAACACCACAACAAACTGGTCTAGGTACGGATGGAAAATCCTATTCATATACTCCATAAATACTCCAGGCGCATTAGTCACACCAAAAGGCATTACAGAATACTCATAATGTCCATACCTTGTTCTGAAAGCAGTCTTCTGAATATCCTCAGTTTTCACACGTATCTGATGATACCCAGATCTCAAATCTATCTTGCTGAACACACTCGCACCAACCAATTGATCCATCAAATCATCAATCCTCGGCAAAGGATACCGATTCTTGATCGTCACTTTATTCAGTTGCCTATAGTCCACACACAACCTCATAGTACCTTCTTTCTTCTTAACCAATAACACTGGTGCACCCCACGGTGACACACTCGGACGAATAAATTTCTTATCCAACAGATCTTCCAGCTGACTCTTCAATTCAGCTAACTCAACAGCAGACATACGATATGGAGCCATCGATATCGGTCTAGTACCCGGTACCAATCAATCGAGAACTCAACTTCACGCTCTGGCGGCAATTCATTCACCTTTTCCGGAAACACATCAGGAAAATCACACACCACAGCTATATCACCAATCACCAGTTTATCTTTAGCTTCCATAGTCGCTAATAGCATAAACAACTCTGCCCCATCTACTACTGCCTCATTCACCTGCCTTGCAGATAGGAACAAATTCTTTCCTTCGTCAATCTCAGGAAAAATCACAGACTTATCAAAACAGTTGATATAGACTCGGTTAAACACCAACCAGTTCATACCCAGGATAACATCAACCTGTACTAGTGGAAGACACACAAGGTCTATCCCAAAGTCTCTACCAAAAATACTCAAAGGACAATTCAAACAAACCGAAGTAGTAGTCACTGAACCCTTCGCAGGAGTATCAATCACCATACTACCACGCATCTCAGATATCTCTAACTTAAGTTTCACAGCACAATCCAAAGATATAAAGGAATGAGTAGCACTGGTGTCAATAATAGCTACAAGAGGAAAGCCATTAATATAACACGTACCTCGGATCAAACAATCATCTGCAGAAGTCTCAGAACCCGATAAAGCAAAGACCTTGCCTCCTGACTGATTCTCTTTCTTCGGCTTAGGACACTGTGGACTGATATGACCCAACTCTCCACAGTTGAAACAAGTCACAGTCTTCAACCGGCAGTCTGCAGCCAAGTGACCACCTTTTCCACACTTGAAACACTTCTTCTCATTACTGGTACACTCATGGATACGATGTCCAGCCTGACCACATCTGTAACACTTAGCAGGAGCACTAGAGTCTCCCCCACTAGGCCTCTTCATCCCACTCTGTCTCTGAAAACCCTTGCCAACTGCATACGGTTTTCCACGGTCATTCTGACTCTTGCCTTTCCTATCAACCCTTTGCTGATAACTCTCTGCTCTGGCTTTGGAATCCTGCTCAAAAATCCTGCAACAGTCAACCAAGTCAGAAAACACTCTGATCCGCTGATATCCAATAGCCTGTTTGATCTCGGGACGCAGCCCGTTCTCAAACTTCACACACTTAGAAAATTCTCCAGCAGCCTCACTATAGGGAGTATAATACTTTGACAGCTCTGTGAATTTAGCAGCATACTCAGTAACAGACTTGTTACCCTGCTTCAATTCCAAGAATTCTATCTCTTTCTTCCCTCTAACATCCTCTGGAAAATATTTCCTCAGGAATCTCTCTCTGAACACAGCCCAAGTGATTTCAGCATTCCCAGCAGTTTCCAACTCAGTGCGGGTAGCAACCCACCAATCATCTGCTTCCTCTGACAGCATATGCGTACCGAACCTGACTTTCTGGTTATCGGCACACTCAGTCACTCGGAAGATCCTCTCAATCTCCTTCAACCACTTCTGAGCACCATCTGGATCGTATGCTCCCTTGAACATTGGAGGATTGTTCTTCTGGAACTCACTCAGTTGACGAGCAGCTCCCATTCCCACAACATTCGGATTTCCTCCAAGTACTCCAGCTAGCATACCCAGAGCCTCAGCAATTGCAGCATCATCTCTACCTCTTCCAGCCATCTCTATTCTGAAACCCAAACAACTAAAACAATGAGTACTAATAGGTTACACAACACCTATACCGTACAGGGGAAACAGAATAATTACGACTCGACTCGACCGACTATGCTCTGATACCACTAATGTAACACCCTTCTAAAATACCCCAAATTATTTAATTAAAATAATAAACATATATCAATTCAGAGTTATTATGCCCTTCAAGGGTGTCACACATAATATTCACACCTTTCAACAATATAACGGTCATGCTCTTTTATTAATTTCAAACTTAAACAATTGCATAAAACACAGCGGATATAATTTCATCAATCATGTAAAACATTACATGGAAAATGGTTCTCAACCAACAATAAAACATTCGAAACAAGTTAAGACAACCCATCCCGATGTTACATCTATCAGAGCACGACCCACTACGGAGACTACACTAGACTCCAATAATTAGCTTCTACTCAACTCATTTCTCGTTACCTGAAAAATAATTGTAAGGGTGAGTTCCTCAATCAATATAATGAGTATTATAAAATATCATGTTATGTTAAGTGATTCAACACACTTCATCACCCTAATCAAAACACACATTCAGGAACAGCATATTAATTCAACATTTTACTCAATAACAACACAACAATACCAACACAAATACACGTGTAATATTGGAATACATCCATTCATATTACACGCCATACATATATTATGCAATGAGACTCCATGCATGCGGTACCGACTATTTTGTGAACATATAGTTCAACCTCACCGTCCAAATCCAGGCACGGCTACCAAGCTCACTAGTCCCACTCATTTGAGACATAGTGACTCACTCACTAATTCCTCACCATGGGAATTAGCTACCACCCCAAATGGGCCATGCTATGCACGCTAATCACCTAGCATGCAAACATCAACAACAATAAAAATGATTTACTCACTAATTCCTCACCATGGGAATTAGCTACCACCCCAAATGGGCCACAATATGCATGCTAATCACCTAGCAATGCAACAACAACAACAACTCAAGAATAGACATATGCTCACACTCTAAGCCATAAAACAGTCTATTCACAAATGCATACATTCACATCATCATGTATACCATCACATATCATCAACAAAAGCATATCATATCATGCCACATAATCAATCATAGTATTAGCACACTCTACTAATACCTATACTATTCAAAACAACGGGAAATGATCCCTACTACGTCCTACATCAGCTAAGTTACACCACTCAGCCTAAACAACCAAAAACTGCACAACCACAGTGCAGAAAACCACAAGTCTGCCCATACGCGTATCGCCTATGCCTATACGCGTATGGCGCATTTCCTCGCCCATCCCATACGCGTATCGCCCACGCCCATACGCGTATGCTACGCGTACCACATTCTCATACGCGTACCAACAGAGACGAATCTACGTTCAAAATATCATCTTTTTCACTCATACGCGTATAGCATACACCATACGCGTACCACTCCAGGGATACGCGTATCGCACGCGTATGGCGCGTACCAGCGCCAAAAACCCCCATTTCCAAGCCATCCCATACGCGTATTGCCTAGTGCCATACGCGTATGACCAGAATCCAGTTTTCCAGATCTGCTATGGGTTTTCTCTGCTACGAGATCCTTCAGATCCAACCTCTCACAGTCCAATTTTTCATACACATTCGTTCGTGTTATCAATTACAACTCAGATACATTCAACTTCTCAAATCGCTAACCTTACTACATCTAATTCCTACAATGTCATCAATTATCATCCAATTTCGTTCATCAATATTTCACAAATTCATCACATATCATTTCAATCAGAGTCAAATTCAGAGGTTCATCACTACCCATTACATGCTATCCCATAAGACCCATCAAACGATGATAAACCCCCCTTACCTGAGTTAATCCGGCAATTCCGTTAGCTTCAAGCTTTTCCTCTTCTCTTGCTCTGCCTCTTTGCCCTTTCTCTTTCAGCCGCTTCTCTTTTTCTTTTTCACGTGAAAACCCTTTTCCAAAAAAATTAGGACTTTTTATTATTCCAACTTATATATTTTCCGAATAATAATAATAATCCAAAAATAATAATAATAAAATTTCCAATTATTTAATTAAATTAATAAATAATCTATTAACTCAATTTAAATAATTATTTTATTATTATCGGGGTGTTACAAAAACTACCTCTATCAATGGTAAGAAGTATGGATTGGTCATCATTGATGACTATAGTCGTTGGACATGGGTAAAGTTCTTAAAACACAAGGATGAGTCACATTATGTGTTCTTTACTTTCTGCTCACTAGTGCCAACAGAGATGGATTGTGAAATAGTCAGAGTCAAAAGTGATCATGGTGGCGAATTCAAAAATAAAAATTTTGAATTTTTTTATGCAAATGGTATTTCCCATTATTTATCCTGTCATAGAACTCCATAACAAAATGGGGTTGTAGAAAGGAATAATATGACATTGCAAGAAATGGTCTACACCATGATCCAAGAAACTAACATGGTTAAGCACTTCTGGGAAGAAGCAGTTAACGCAGCTTGCTATATTCATAACATGATTTCTGTTAGACCTATTCTGGGTAAGACTCCCTATAAATTGTGGAAGAACAGAAAGCCCCGTATTTCTTACTTTCATCCTTTTGGCTATTAGTGTTTTATGTTTAACACTAAAGAGAATCTTGGCAAGTTTGATTCTAAAGCACATAATTGTTTATTGTTAGGATATTTTGAACGCTTTAAAGGCTACAAAATATTTAACACTGAAACATGAATTGTTGAAGAATCAATTCATGTTAGATTCAATGATAAGCTTGACCCTGAAAAGTCAAAGCTAGTTAAGAAATTTGCAGATATGAAGATTAACTTCTCAGAATCTGAGGATAAAGAATCAGAAAGAAAATAAAAGGACGTTGAAGCAAAAGACTCAGAAACGACTCAATCAGAAGCCACTATTGGTTCAACTCATCAGCAGAAGAGTTGATCAAGAACCTCTTATTTTGAAGAATTGATTTTGGGAGATAAAGACGCTTTCGTCAGAACTCGATCTTCATTCAAACATTTTGAAGAAACTCTTTTGGGTTTGGTTTCTCTTATAGGGCCCACAACTATTGATGAAGCTCTTTTGGATAATGAATGGATTCTTGATATGCAAGAGGAACTGAATCATTTCACCTGGAATGATGTCTAGGATCTTGTTTAGAAACCAAAGGGTTTCCATGTTATTAGAACCAGATGGGTTTTCAGAAACAAGCTCAATGAGAAGGGAGAAGTCGTCAGAAGCAAGGCTCGACTAGTAGCATAAGGTTATAGTCAACAAGAATGTATAGACTGTACAGAAACCTTTGCTCCAGTTACCAAGTTAGAGTTTATTCGTCTTTCAATTTCATTTGCAGTCAATCATAACATTATCCTTTATCAGATGGATGTTAAGAGTGCATTCATAAATTGACACATCTCTAAAGAAGTGTACGTGCACCAACCCCCGGGTTTTGAAAGTTCTTAAAATCCAGATTTTGTTTTTAAACTGAAAAAGTCGTTATATCGTCTGAAACAAGCTCCCAGAGCTTGGTATGATAGATTAAGTAACTTCCTTTTAGAAAATGATTTTACCAGAGGGAAAGTGGACACAACTCTTTTTTTCAAAACCTTTAAGAACGATATTTTGGTTGTGCAAATTTATGTTGATGATATTGTTTTTGGTTATGCTAAGGCTTCGTTGTTCAAGGATTTTGCTAAGACAATGCAGACAGAATTTGAAATGAGTCTGATGGTAGAACTCAAGTTCTTTATGGGAATCTAGATTGATAAATGTTTAGAAGGAACATACATTCATCAGAGCAAGTATATAAGGGAACTTCTAAAGAAGTTCAACTTTTCAGAATGCAATCAAGCAAAGACTCAAATGCATCCCACGTGCATTCTGGAAAAAGAAGAGGTAAGTAGTAAGGTTAATCAGAAGATTTTTAGAGGTGTGATAGGCTCTCTTATTTATCTAAATGCTTCTAGACCTGATATTTTATTCAGTGTCTGCTTATGTGCCCGCTTTCAATCAGATCCAAGGGAGACTCATCTAACTGTTGTTAAGAGGATCTTTAGGTATCTAAAAGGTACTACTAACCTTGGTTTATTTTATATAAAATCAAGTGAATATAAATTAGTCGGCTATTGTGATGTTTACTATGCTAGAGATATAATAGAACTGAAAATTACTTCTGGAAGTTGTTAATTTCTAGGAGACAATCTGATCTCACAGTTCAGCAAGAGACAAACAACAATTGCGCTTTCAACAGCCGAAGATGAATATATTGCAGCATTTTGATGCAGCACTCATATACTCTGGATGAAGGGTCAGTTGGAAGATTATCAGATATTTGAGAGTAACATTCCTATTCTCTGTGATAATACTTCTGCTACTTGTTTATCTAAGAATCATATCTTAAATTCTAGGGCTAAGCATATTGAAATTAAACATCACTTTTTACGTGACTATGTTCAGAAGGGTATTTTTCACTTAAAACTTGTTGATACGGACCACTAATGGGATAATATATTTATAAAAACCCTTGCTAAATACAGATTTGTTTTCATTCTAAAAAACTTATTTATGGACCCTTGTCCAGAATGAAAAGTTGAATTTCAAAATGCTAAGCTCTCAGAACTCTAGATAAGGTTCTGACAATTTATTTTGATGATTCTGAAACATGAGCTTTCTGAAGTGAGGAAGCTTCATGAATCAGAAAGGTTCTGATTAGAAGTAATTTTATCGATTTGTCTTCTTGATTCTGAATAGTTGTTGCATTAAATACTTGTCTTGTCGTTTGATATCATGTGCTCCTAAGTGGTGACAACTATCCCATTTTCTGAGCATGCGTGATGATAGCGTGACACATTGGGTTTCTCTTTTCTTGGAATTTGGTTAAAATCTTTTATGCTTCCCCCCATTTTTGTGTATTTTTAACTTGCTGTCATTGCAAAAAATTTCTATATAAACTCATTTCACTCACATTTTCACACAACGTGCACAATATTCCCACAATTTCTTCTTTCAAACCTTCAAACATCTTCTCTTTGACAGTTTATCCTCTCCTTCAACTTCAACAATGGCTGCTCCTTAACAATAGATTCAACAACAACAACAACAACAATCTCCCAGTCGCTCCATGGCAAACGAAAATCATCCTGTTATGGAAGGGATTCCATAATTAACTCTCAACATCCATGTTGATGAGCTTATGGTTCTTTGTGAGACCATCGTGGACTTCAAAAATCTGAAGGATAATGGCTTCGAATTTTTTGAAACCTTGGAATTCCAATTGTGGAAGGGATTCTTTGAAAGGTTAACTGGTTCTGTTTATCCAGTGCTTGTGAAGCGGTTTTGGATACATGATGTCGCTACAAAGGACATAATCTCTTCCTTCGTCATGAATAGGAAGATTGTTGTCACTGAGAAATCAATTACTGACCTAATTTCTCACAACGGTTGTGGAAAAAGGGTTTACAACATTAAAACTGATGCAAGAAGAGAATTTATGGTTACATCTGTCATTTTCAAGAAAGGAACCAAGATGGATGAAGGAAAAGGTCTAAGTGCTAAAGACCTTTCTGATAAGTTAAGGGTATGGTTCAAGACTATTTTGGGTTGTATTTATCATCGACCCATTACAAACTCATCTGATTACATCAACTCTAATAAAAAATTTATGCAATTCTTCTTGGAAAAAGAGTTCGGAATGGAACTTCTAGCTATCTTGTTCAAATTTCTCATAGATTCCATTAGAGAAACTAGAACTAGAAGTATGTCCAAGAATGGAAGGTATATTCCAAACGGAAGGCTCATTTCTGACATTCTTGTTGAAAATGGTCTTGTGGATGACCTTTTAATCAGTGGTTTAATGGAGGAGCTTGTAAAGGATGATGGTAACTTCATCCGGGGGAAGATTCTCAAGAGCATGGGTCTCATCTCTAAGGTAGTCAGGTCAGATTTCATTCCTTTAAAGGATGATATATGTGGAATAAGGATTTCGGTTGACAACTTTCCAATCTTCACCAAGATTGATCCTCCGGAAGTTCTGGAGTATTACCTTGAGAGTTGTCTTAAGGATGGAATTGATCCATTGGTTGACACATTCAACCTACCATAAACTTATCCAGATGTGCATGGGAAGAGAAAGAAAGAGTCTCATGAAGAAGGATCTTCAAGACCTCAAAATAATGACAGTAATAATAATAATAATAATAATAATAATAATAATAATAATAATAATAATAATAATAATAATAATAATAATAATAATAATAAGAAGAAGAAGAAGAAGAAGAAGAAGAAGAAGAAGGTTGTTACCTTTCTGGATGATGAGGTGCCTCTCAGTAAGTGCCAGAAAGCAATACTTCTGAAGGACACGTCTGGTATTGTCCAACAATCTTCCAAAGCTTCTAACACTCATACTCTTGGTAAGCTTCCTAAGGCCAGAAAACTTCTTATTTTTGATTTTGCTAATTCTGAAAGGGTCTTACCAACTCCACCTCCTCCCATTTCTCAACCAATTTCATCTTCTTCTCAAAGCATTCCTATTTCACAACCTATTCCACTTCCACCTCCCACAGAAAAACCTATCTTAGAACCAGTTACAGAAACTCCTACCGTTTCTGAAACTCAGTTACAACAACAACAACAACATATACCACAAACACCACCTCCTTCACAGTTACCTTCATCGCCCATTCCACCTCCATCTCAAACTGTATTTGCTCCCCACATTGAAAATCCAAATATAACAACACCCATAAGATCTTCCTCGAGAGAATCTGGAAACCAAGTGTCTGAGGTTACTCTTGAAGGCATGTTCAATTTTGAACTTGAACCAGAAGTATATGATTCATAAACACCCAATGTAATTCCCCCTTCTCTTCCAACTATTTGTGGTGTGGATCCTCATCCAACCATAACAGATCTTTCTGTCAGAATCCCTAAACAACCTAAACCAAACCCAAATATTTGTAAGAATATGAAGAATTTTGAGCCAGACTCAAGAAGTCATCTTCATGCAGCTATGATGAATAGTCGTTCATCAGCTAATCCTGCTGAAAGTGACTCAACTTGGTAAGACTACAGAAGTTTGATAAACTCTAAAGTCTCCAAGCTAAAGAACTTTGGGTACAAAGTATCTGAAATAAACTTTTGTTCTGGGTTTGTACCCCTAATGAAAATCTGGAAGTTACTAAATACTCCATTGTGTCTTCCTGCTCCAGAGATTAAGGAAGTTGTTCCACAAGTTGAGGTAAATTTTGGGCATCCAGAATACGTCATGGAAGAAGTTGTTTCTCAGTCGGTTGCTTCTGAAGACCATCAGATTAAGGTTTTTTCATAATCAATAGTCTGCTAGAGCCTCTTCTGGGGATATTCATGATGTGCTTCTGTACCATCGAGGAAATGAAAGTTGAGAATTCCATGGTCAAAGAACGTCTGGCCAGGTAAGAAATGATGTTTCAGTTGATACTATCCATACTTCTACTGCCGCCTCCTCAGAACCCTTAGCACTTTTTCAAAATTATTTTGTAATTTTTTTTGTTTAAGTGTTTTTCTATTTCTATCAATTGTATTTTTTTCTGCCTTCTAGCATACTTAATGAAAATCTTCTTATTTCTTTCCAATATATTCTTTATCTTTTATCTTTGTCTTTTTTATTGATGACAAAGGGAGATAAACGTATTCAAGGGGAAGAATCGTAATTGATTTTGATATATACCTATATTCTTGAATAAGAACCCAAACAGTTTATTAATGTTTCTGATAACAACTACTTCGAATAATGGTTTGTTAATTATTTTGCAGGGTTAAGTTCAAAACATCAGAAGCTCTTAAAGTTTGTAAGATCAAAATGTAAGTTACCAGTTTCTGAAGAAATGGTCTACTATCTGAGTTCGAAAACTTCACATTGCGGATTGAGAAAGATCTCAACCAGGAATCATAACCAAGCATCAAGTCTTCAAGGTTTTGAAACCCGGGCTCTGAACTTGGCATCAAGATTCAAATTCCATGGTAATCAGGCTCTAAAAGAAAATTTCAAAGAGAACCAAACTTCTGAAATGAAGTTCATCAGAATGTTGAGTTTGATAACCAGTGCTCTGGATAAGTTCAAACAACTTTTGAAGATAAACCATATTCTGATGAAAGATCACTCTAGTACTTCAAAAAGGTTAATTAGGAAAATGTTCTTTCATTCTAATTTTATCTTTTTGGAATTATACATCTCTGGGGAGCATTGTGCTTCTATAAGATGTATCATTTTATGCTTACACTATATAAAATTGTTCATCAAAATACATGTTTTTATCATCATCAAAAAGGGGGAGATTGTTAGAACAAGATTTGGTTTTGCATCTATACCTTGAGTTTTGATGATAACAATGTTGTATTTATGTGAGAACAATTTTGGTACCCTAATGGTTTGTTATTGTGTAACTTTAACATCCATTTCTGATTCTGAGTATATGACGTGCAACGTCATCAGTTTCTAAACAATTGTGTTCCAAATTCCATTTTTGCACTAATCATGAGAAGTTCTGAAAGATATCAAGTTGCTCCTGCAATGGTCTTTCTACTTCAGTGATGATTCACTCCTGACAAGTTTCTGAAGAGACGTTAGGTTGTTGCTACAACGTTCTCTCCACTTCTTCTTCTGGACGTGACTCTGATCGTCAAGCTTCAGAAGAATGGAAATCTTATGAAGTTTTGTTACTAAGCTGAAGATTTTGAAGATCTCAAGATAGACATTGAGGTTATCAAGGTTCTGACTATAGATTCTGAAGATACTAAAGATCCCAATGAAGGAGAAGAGCGATCCAAAGCGCAACGGAATTTAAAATTTCTCCTTTAGTGATCCTTACAAATGGGCATGATCAGTGATAGAATCGTTACCTCTTGTGGCGATTATAACCTTTGATGCGGATCTACGGAGCGATCACGAACGTTGAACGATGACAATGCCTCTACTCAGTCCACACGAACAGATTCCTTCAATCTCAGTGCTAGCTGCTACGAATGAAGGCTTTGAGTGAGAGAGAGAGAGAGAGAGAGAGAGAGAGAGAGAGAGAGAGAGAGAGAGATAGAGAGAAACGAAATTGCAACTACACAAGGGTTCTATTTATATAACCACTTGTGTGGGCTGCAAGCTAAAAAGCCCACTCAAGTGTATGTGGCCCATATCTTATAATATGCCAAAATCACTTAAGCGCGTGGTACCCTACCATATTTCGTATTCTACTTAAGTACACCGTACTTTATGATGTTCTACAATTCACTTAAGTGCACCATACATTACAGTATTCCTTAGTTACTTTATATCTCATCAATCCGTCCTTTTGTGTGTGACCCTGTAGGTTTTCACGGCATTGGCAATTATATTAAATCACGTATTTAACATAATAAACAGTGAGCGGTATCTAGCAACACATCACTGCTACCCAAGACACGAAAATGTCATGTGATCTGACAAATCCTTTTGTGATAATACTTATGTGTACAATTACCCTTTTTCCCTTATGTCTATATTAAACACAAGGCATAAATCGTGTCATCCTTGTCCAGTTCAATGTTGGGCCCATAGACATATCCTGTTACGCAAGATGGGCAAATTCCATCTAGGTCACTCATGTCCCTTAGCATGCTTCCTGGAGTACCCATCAACTGTCTTTATGGTCATCCAGTTACGGGCAATGTTTGATCAGCAATAAGGCACTCGACTCTACATCTAGGGTCCATAGTGGTTTCAGGTCGAAGGGTGGTATACACCATTATCACCATGAGAATAACTTATGACACTTTGCATAACATTCTATATAGTATTCTCATAGCGGGTAAATTCAGTATAAATATTACTCTTAATATTCATACTTATGTTTAAGACTTGATAACTCCTTATCCATGATCCATGAGATGTGGTCATCAGTCTATATACATAATAGTCTTAATGCTTTAATGTTATCCCACTTCACAATAAAGCTCGACTATGGATACTTTAAGAATAGTGTCCTTATGTTTAATGTGATTCCATGATTAAGTCACACTTGATACATTAAACGGACTATCTATTCTAGGGACTTTATTCGACAAATATAATAAAGAAAAAGCCTTGAATTATTAATAAATAATTCGATACAAGTACCAAAAGTATTGGCCTCTAGGGCTTACACCAACACCCAAGCCATATTGTTGACACTGTCAAGGCTCTGACCAAAGATTTTGAAGTTTCTGAATCCAGCTATATGTTTCTTCATTTCATGCTTCATCAACTTTCATCATAAGCCAATGAAATTGAAGATAAGATCAAATGGGTACGTGATCAAATAGTACATAGTATAAATCAAATATTCTTTCACTACCTGATGTCGTGGGCAATGATAGTACTATTCATCACACCTGTCACTGAATTTGTGGGTGAAGGACAGTACGTAGTATCACTCTTTTCACTTATCCAACAGTGGACAACCTCTCTATTTGGTATCCCCATTTTTCCCTCCAACGGTCTCTTTTCTTATGTTATATAAGTGGGACTTAGAGACTTGAAGAATAGCTGAAGCGCTACAACATTTGACAAGTATATTTTCTTTGTGAAAAGCTATCAATTTTTGTACATAGTTTTTCTTTAAGTGTTTGTAATTCATTTGTGTAAAATCTGCTTGTGTAGAAGCATCTTGTAAACACACAAAATTTTATTCAAACTGTTTGTTTGATTTACCTTAAGGAGACTAGGATATAGTAGGATCCTTGAGAAGACAAAGAAAGGTATTATTTGTGTTTATTGTAATCAGTTGATTATATTGGATTAAGTCATTGTGTATAAGGAAAAATCACCTTGGCAGATAGACTATAGTAGCTTTGAGTTTCAAGCGAACCAGGATAAAAATACTTGTATTTTTATCTCTTTCTTATTAACATTTGGGTGGTGTTCTTGAGTTGAGTAGAAGCTTTTGTTTTTAAAACCCAATTCAAACCTCCATTTCTTATGTTTTTCACACCTTCAATGCACTTGCTGAGCAATTCGTGGGAAGCAAAACACGATGGTGATAAATCATCTGAATAGGCATTTTCCAGCGAGTCTCCCAATTCTGAAGAATCAAAATTACGAGAATTGGTGCAAGCAAATAAAGGTTATATTTTTCTATTAGAATATTTGGGTTCTTGTGAAGAAGGAAGTGACACTGCTTGCAACAAACGCGACAGATGAAGAAAACGCTACACACAAAGAATTGAAGAAGAAAGATTATAAAGCTCTCTTTATAATCCATCAATGTGTTGATTCTTATAATTTTGAAAAGGTTAGTGATGTTGAACTAGCGAAAGAAGCATGGAAAATTCTGGAAAATCATTTGGAGGCGGAGAGAAGGTGAAAGAGGTGAGGTTACAAACTCACAAAAGAACGTATGAATTGCTTCAGATGGAAGACAGTGAAAGCATAAATGATTTTTTCACTAGAGTTACAAAACTGGTTAATCAAATCAAGGTATATGGAGAAGTGTTGACATCAAGATCAGTTGTTTCAAAGATCTTAAGGTCATTGGCTCCAAAGTTCGACCACGTGGTAGTAGACATATAAGAGTCAAAATATTTGTTAGCATTGAAAAAGGAAGAACTCCAAGTGACGCTTGAATCTCATGAATAAATAATGGCTGAAAGAGTTGTAGGCAAGTCAACGAGTGATGTGGCTTTGCAGGCGCAATCAATAAGAGAAAAGAAAGGCAAAGGGAAGTGGCTCGACAACAAAAGTAGAGGAGGCTACAATAATTCGACTGGTCAAAATCAGCAAGAAGGAGGCTGGTCGAACAAGAGAAGACCCTCATACCTAAGCAACCAAAGAGGTGGTGGTGCAGGTAAAGGAAAAGTGATGGTCGAAAACTTGACAAAAGTCACATTCAGTGTTTCAGCTGTTAGAAGTATGGTCACTACTCTAGTGATTGTTCTGGAAAACAAAAGAATCAAGCTAATGATGCAAAGTTTGCAAAGCATGAAAAAGAAGATATGTTGTTAATGGTCACAACTAGAGATGAAGAAAGATTACATGACCAATGGTACTTGGACTCAGGATGCTCATCACACATGACTGGTAGGAAAGATTGGTTTGTCAACATGAAATCCTCAATAAAGAAGGGATTTTCCAAGTTTAAATCTATGGTCAAAATACAAAGCGGTCGAAAGCTCAAGATTTTGAGGATTGATGGTGGTGGAGAGTATGTGTCGAAATACTTCGACAAGTTATATGAGAAAGAAGGGTTATGCGTGAGGCGGCGCCACCCTACACTCCACAACATAATGGAATGGAACAAAGGAATAATAGAACCATTATGAACATGGTAAGAAGTATGTTGAAAGACAAGCATCTACCAAAGAATTATGAGGAGAAGTTGTGTCGACTGCAACACACATATTGAACAAATGTCTGGCAAAGAAGCTAGAAGGAGTTACGCCAGAAGAATGTTGGTCTAGTGTCAATCCTAGCTTAAGTCATCTGAAGGTATTTGGATCTATAGCACATAGGCATGTGCCAGATCAGTTGAGAAGAAAACTTGATGACAAGTCGAGTCAGGTGATCCTAATAGGATATCATTTAATTGGAGGTTACAAGTTATTCGACCTAGTGAACAAGCAAGTAGTGATCAACATGAACATGATCATATATGAGCTTAAGGAATGGGATTGGACTGAAAAGGTCAAGAAGGATTCAGTGAGAATTTTATGTGAAGAGCCAACAATTGAAGTCAGAAGAGAAGTTCTACAGAAAGAAGTCAGAGGTCAAGCAAGCACAAGCAGACCTCAAAGAACAAGACATGTGCATGCAAGGTTGCAAAAAAGTGTGATTACATCAGATGATATGGTCGATGATGAAGATGAGCCAGTACACTATTCTTTCTATGCAAATGTTAAACCAGACAATGTAGTTGAGGCATTGAAGGATTCGAAGTGGGTGAAAGGAATGAATGAGGAACTGAAGTCCATTAAAGACAGCGACACATAGACACTGTTCGAATTGCCTCAAGGCCAGAAGGAAATTAATGTGAAGTGGGTATACAAGGTGAAGTTGAATCCCAAAGGAGAATTAACTTGACACAAGATAAGGCTTGTGGCGAAAAGATTTATTCAAAAGGAAGGAATCAACTTTGATGAAGTTTTTGCACATGTTGCTAGGATCAAAACAATCAGGTTGGTTGTTGGTCTAGAAAACATGAACAACTGGCACACGTGTCATATGGATGTGAAATGTGCATTCTTGAATGGCCCCTTAGATGAAGAAGTTTATGTTGCACAACCAGTTGGGTTTGTGAAACATGGCGAAGAAAGCAAGGTATACAGGCTACATAAATCCCTGTATGGACTTAAGCAAGCTCCAAAAGCTTGGAATAAGAAGATATATAGATTTCTAAGGGAAAGGGAATTTGTGAAGTGAACAACTGAGCATGGAGTATATGTAAGAAGAGGCAATAGTGAATTTCTTATACTATATCTATATGTCGATGACCTGTTAATAACAGGAAGTTGCAAGAAGGAGATTGAAGATTTCAAACATGACCTAAGTGAGGAGTTTGAAATGTCAGACTTGAGAAATCTCTCATATTTACTTGGCATTGAATTCTACAAGAGTGGTAGAGGTTTGATGATGCACCAAAGAATATATGCAGGCGAAATACTCAAGAGATTTGAGATGCAATATTGCAACCCAACTTTGACCCCAACTGAGCCCAGATTGCAACTGTCGAAAGACATAGATGAAGATGATGTCGATCCAACACAGTATAGAAGACTCATTGGATCACTTTGATACCTTTGTCACACAAGGCCTGATCTAGCATACATTGTCGATATGGTGAGTAGATTCATGTAGAAGCCAAAGGTTTCACACCTAGCAGCAGTGAAGAGGATACTAAGGTATCTGAAAGGAACTCTCGACTACGACATTTTGTTTTCTGCAGTCGATGAAGGAAAATAATGCAAGTTAGTGGGATACACTGACTCGAGTTGGTGTAGTGATGCTAAGGATAGAAAATACACAAGTGGCTACGTGTTTATGCTATTTGGTGCACCAGCTGCTTGGAGTTCGAGAAAGGAACTAGTAGTAGAATTGTAGTTTTGTGAAGCAGAGTACATAGTTTCTTCTCTTTGTGAATGTCAACCAACGTAGATGGTGAATTTGGTCGAAGAGATTACAAGGAATAATCATGGAGCAATTACCATGAAGATTGACAGCATGTCCGCTATCAATCTGGCGAGAATCCGATAGCGCATGGCCGAAGCAAACATATCGAAATGAGGTTCCATTATGTTCAAGGTCAGGTAGCGGAAGCGAAGTTGAACTTCGAACACTACAGAACTGAGAGTCAGATTGCAGATATCATGACGAAAGGAGTGCAGATCGAAGTGTTTAAGAAGTTAAGATCTATGATGAAAGTAGATAGCTTAGACACAATGAATTAGATGGGTGTTGAATTGTAATTCCTTGTGTCGAAGCAGGTAGTACTCGACAGAAACAAGGATGTGTCGAACATGTAGTGTGCATCGAGTTGTATTAGATGTCGAAGTGTCGAAGCAAGTTGCTTGACAGAGGATTTCGACTTAGACCAAAATAGGTATTTTGGGCCTTTTATAATTTTTGGGCTTTAGCTTAGGGAGAAAGATAGCTCAATTATAAATAGAGGGAGTAACCCCTATTTTCATAACAATCTTGTAATCACTTGAAGTTTCAAAATTAACGAGATTTTCCATAGGCTGTGGGCATAAAGAGACTCTGCATAAATCATTTTCTTCTCCAATTTTCGTCAAACCCTAATATTCTTTCTTATTCAATTTCATTTTCTTGTTTTCATCATCATTGTGCAACGATGCAATCTTGCAACCAAGGTTGGTTGATTCACTTAAGTGAAGAGTGAAGAACAAGTGGGAATTTGATCGGTTGATTAAATCTTGTTCATCAAGATTGACTCGGAATTACTCAAAGTTTTAGGTTTAATTCCAACAATTTTATGTTTATGATTTATTAATTGTAGGTAATGACCTCCATGAAAGTATCACTATTAAGAATTTCCCCAATATTTCACTCAGGAGCAAAGACTTATGAAATCTAAATTACTTCTTGGGAATAGAAGTATCAAGATCAATGATTTGGATTCATCTATGTCAAAGAAAATACCTCTTAGACCTTTTGATAGAAACTAGCCTTCTTGAATCCAAACCCACCAACACACATATAACCAAGAGCACAAAACTTATTCAAGATGCAAGCACTCCCTTGTTTGATCCATCGTCTTAGAGAAAACTCATTGTAAACTAATTTATCTCATCAACACTAGACCTGACATATGCACTATGTTCAGTAGCACAACCCATACATAAGTTATCCCATAAATATTTATCATGCAACTGCCATACATGTTCTCAACTATCTAATATCTACACATACATATGGCTTGTTCAAGCCTACAAACTCTCCAATCTAATTAATTAAATTTGTGACTCTGATTGGGCTTCTTGCTTTGATATTATGTGTCATTGGCTTCTACATATTTCTAGGTAACTAATTAATATCATGGAAGTCTGAAATTTTGTTCCTCGGGTGACAGTTGTCGAACACGATGCTCCGACAACAGGTACGACAAGATAAACCATAACCACTTCATTGACAAGTTACTGAAACATAGAGGTGTACATAAAAATAACAAGGACTCTTATAAACCTTAACACTCTAAGATCTTCAATAGAAGTGCTTTCTTTCTAATGTAGGTTTGAGTTCCTTATATAGAAAAAAACTATGCACTTTTCTCCTTAGATAATATCTTTAATTTCATCCAAATTAATGTAGAGTATGTTGGATATTTGATTTTCTCATGGAATATCTTCAACAAGATATAATTGTTTTAATTTAAATTTAAATTTAAATCTTCATTTAAATCTGAATTAATCTTCATTCAACTGTCAAACAAATCACCTAATCATATTGTTAAATCAATAACAATAAAATCTTTAACAAATCGCCTACAGAACATACTCCAAAAAGCAACATTCTAGAGCCTGTTGTACAAGGCTCGGATGTCGTTCCAACATGCTGGAGCATCGTGCCCGGTATGTGTCCTTTCTGCAGCTTCATACAGCTTTAGCAAGCTAGACCAATCTTGAATACTTGGACATTTCTCCAAGATTTTGTTTTTTAAAATGCAGTTAAGTCAAAGGGTCAATCCACTAGGAACAACAATCTCCCCTGTCGCGGCTGGAAAATTACAGAGTCGCCATCATCTTTCATTTGTTCCTAATGAACAAGGAAGTAATGATAAAACCTAAAAGTAAGGATAAAACGTTAGGGTTCAGGAGTCAGTTAAGTAAGGGGAAAGTGTTAGGCACCCCTCACTTCTATTGTACTCAATGGGAGCGTTCTCTAGTTCTAGGGTTAAGTTTGTTTATTTAAGGGAAGTTTGTTTATATTACTTATTCTTGCATGGTTACTTATTTTTTTATTTGTAGGAAAATTACTTTATTACTTTTTTAAGAAAATATTATTTAATTATAATAAGGACCAAAAAGATTTTTTATAATTGTACTCGCTAGAGTGTTTCAACTCTATGCCTACGTACCCTCAAATAATATGAAGGATCAGAGCATCATAGTTCGTCTAAAAAATGTTTGTGTGTTTGTTTGTTTTAGATTTTGAAAAATTCTCAATGCATCGGACGAAGAAAAGTTTGATAAGATTGTCTAAATGCACAAGGACATAGAACATGATGTTTGAGTGGGTTTGAATTTGATTTTAGATTGATTTGTTGATTGGTAAGGTGTAATATCAGTCAATCGGTTTGATTATTTTTGTTGTTTTGATTTTTTTAAAAGACATATTCTTTTTGTACTTTTATTTGTATTTTTATATATTAACAATCTAAGGGGTCTAAACTAGTAAAATGAGAAAATATCTAAATGAACTTAATGTTTTTGGTATTTTTATTTTAATTGAAAAAAGAAAGATTATTTTTTTGGATTTTTGGATTTTTAGTGAAAAAAGTTATTTTTGTATTTTTATAAGATGGATTTTAATTTATAAAAGAAAATTTTTTATTTTGTTTTTTATTTTAAATTAAATAAAAGATACATTTTTATATCCTTTTGTATTTTCAATTATTTCTTATATATTAGCTAGGCAAATAAAACTAGATTCAAAATTTAAATTACTAAACTATAATCTAAAATTAAAGATTAATGACCAAGCAGAGAAACAAATAGATTGAAAATTGAAGAGTGGTGACTTTGTGAAGTTTTTTGTAATTAGAGTAATAATCATTAAAAATTAATAATTAAAATAGAATAATAAAAAATTCCATTGTGTGTAAAGATGACTTTTTCTTTGTGAAATTTTTTATATAATTAAAATAATTATAATTAAAATTTTTAACTATTAAAACAGAATAAAAACACACTCAATATCAACATGATCTACAACAAACAAAAAAACAAATCAATACCCTAAGTAAGTATCAAACATCAAACAAGAAACAAAATATCAAACAATTATATAAATGGGGAGTAAAGGAAACCGACCTACGGGGAGGAGATTGTCCCCGATTAAACGGTAAGATTCGCCTTTTTTACTATTCCTTCTTTCACGTTATATTTTCGATCCTAACCTTCTCGTGATCCTTCTTCTTTGTTTGCGCCTTTTTAAAAATATCGATGATGATGGAGACTTTAGGATTTATTTGTTGTTGTTCTTCAGTGTGAAGAGTAACAACTTTAGGGTAGGATTTGTAAATTGTTGATTGAAAAAAATGTTGAAAACTTGTACTATTTATAGATAGGAATTAGGTCAAAATTTGAGTGAGATTTGTCAGATTATGAAGGTTTTCATATGATTTGATCTTATTTGCTTCTTAGGGACCAAACCAATGAATATGGATGCATTCATGGTTTATGTAAAATGTAACAGCAAAATTGATTAAATAAAATTAATTTTTATCATTTTAGTAAATGATAATAATAATGAAAAATAGTGTAATAAAGGTAATAATAAAAAGATTTTGATTCTCCTTGATTTTTAGACTAAAATACATGAAAAATAAATAATAAATAATTATTAAAAATAAATTAATAAAAAATTCAGAAATTAAATATAAAAGAACTAAAAAAATACAAATTAATTTTAAAATAATTTAAGTGAAGGTAAAACTCTTAAAGTGGATAAAGTTCAATGTGTGAAAATATTTCTTCTATTTATATCAAATTATTAGGT
This sequence comes from Lathyrus oleraceus, assembly GCF_024323335.1. Taxonomy (NCBI): domain Eukaryota; kingdom Viridiplantae; phylum Streptophyta; class Magnoliopsida; order Fabales; family Fabaceae; genus Lathyrus; species Lathyrus oleraceus. Next base: position 83,341,191 of record NC_066583.1, on the reverse strand, counting down.
TAAAATATTTATTTATACATTAAAAGTTGAATCAAAAATAAAATAAATAATTAATATAAATGGATTCTAACCTAACATAAAAATATATTTTTTTGGTAACTAACATAAAAATATTTTTTTTGATTTTATACCATGAATCAAAATATTTGACTTCTTATGATTTTTAATTAAAACAAAAGTGCCAAAACTGAAATAAAGCATAAAATAAATAATTAATTAATAAAATAACATAATAGAAAAATTAAAATTAAAAAATTAAAATTATCCCTTTTGACTGTTCAACTTTTTTTTGTAATAATCACAATTTATTTATTTTTAACCTTTTTTTTGGATATTTTTGAATAAAAAGCATTAAAAAAGTGAAAATTAATTATTTTAAAAAAATACATATTAAATAAAATGAAAATTAATAATAAAATGATAATAGATGCATTTTTTATTTTTTTCTTAATAATAACAGCAGTAATTATAATAGCTAAATATATAATAATGTTAATCGTAAAAACTTGAATAAACCTAGTAATAACAAAAATAATTCTAATATAATTCTATTGTTAGTGAAAAAAGATGCTAGTAATAAAATAATGCTAATAAAATAATCTTAATGATAACAATAATATAATTCTAAAATGAAAGATGCAAAAAGTCTAAAAAAATCAAAAAAGGAGAAAAACACTAAAGATGTGAAATATGGGACTCGAACTCGGGACCTCGTCCTTGTAACTCCTTACACATGTCCTTCTTTCAATCGTGTTATCTCATTCATTCAAAATAAAGTGGCACGAGAAAGCATAGGAAGGGTGGACAAAATTTGGGGTACGACAGTTGCCCCTATTTAATCACCTTTGAACTGAGATGTTGATGATGATGGTGAGTCTTCATCCCCTCGTGGTGGAAGATTATTAAATATAGAGAGGAACCATAATTTTGTCCACGAGGTTAGTAGATTCTGAGGATTAGCAAGGATTTATCAACCCTTGATGCCCTGTTGGTATCCAAGCCAACCTTTGATGGAACCCTTTATGATACCTTATTGATTAGTTTTAATCCATCCGGGTGAAACTTGCATACGATTTCCTTGATCATTTGATCATTTTACCGAAATCGGGTAGGACTTTGACGATCCTCCGATCGTTATGATTCCCATGATCATCCGATCATTTTATGGAATCGAGGCAGGACTTTGATGATCCTCTGGCCGTTGTTTGATAAAACCCTGGTAAAACCCTTTTGATCCGTTTCAACTCCTTCAGGTGAAACTTTGCATACGATTCTTATGATCTTCCAATCGTTTTATGGGAATCGGGTAGGATTTTGACAATCCTCTGGTCGTTGCTTCCTCTGATCATCCAAACATTTTATGAAATTTTGGTAGGACTCTGACGATCCTCATGTCGTTGTTTCCTATGATCATCCGATCAATTTGGAATTTTTTAGGACTCTAACGATCCTCATGTCGTTGCAATTCCTATGATCATCCGATCATTTTGGAATTTTAGTAGGACTCCGACGATCCTCTGGTCGTTGTTTGATGAAACCCTGGTGGAACCCTGTGTATTTGATGGAACTTATCCCGTGTGTGGGATAGGTTGCCAAGATGGGGATGTGAGAGATGAACATGTTCTCACTGATTGATAACGATCACTCGGGATTACTGATTTACTAGATGTGTTCTTTTGGAAGACTCACGGTGAGTGAGCTTACTGTGAAAATCATTCACTAAAAAGGTGCTTGTGGAAGTGTTACTTATTGGGGAAGGTCAATAAGTGTCCCTACTTGAGGAATTATACTAGTATAGTTGGGGATTGGACTTCAATCGTCATCAGTGTAAGAACCGATGCTAAATAATTGGCAAGAAAATTGGGGTAAGACCCAAGAGTAGTGACAGTGGTATAAGACTCGAAGGATATAACAACGCTATGAGAACCATAAATCAAGATGACAAACATTGTAAGAACCATAAAATGAAATGACAAACGGTGTAAGAACCGTAACATGAAATGATAAACGGTGTAAGAACTGTAACATGAAATGATAAACGGTGTAAGAATCGTAAAATAAAAACTAACAGTATAAGAACCAAAGTGAACGATGGTGTAAGACCTGGAAATAACGGTGTAAGAACTGAAGTGAACGATGGAGAAGCTTAAGAGTTGTTCTCTTCTGAGAAATTACTATCGAAGGTAGTGGTGACGGACCGAGAACTTGCGTTGATTAATATCATTGAACTTGTGTTTCCAAATTCAACTTATCTGTTGTGTTTGATCCATATTTCAAAAAATGTTGGCATGAAATGTAAAGAGTATGTTAAATCAGAAAGACATGAACATATCATGGATCTATAAAACAACATCATGTATGCTAATAGAGAAACTGAGTTTGTCGCACACTTGAAGCACTTTGAGATTGTTTGTGTTGATATTTCCTTTATTTGTTAAGTAGGTCAATGAAACATGGTTGACACCTTATAAAGAAAGGTTTGGTGTTTCTTGGACTAACAGAGTCATTCATTTAGGGAACACAACAAAGAACAGGTAATTGGACGTCTTTTTTATGTTATTACATTACTAAGCATAATTTATCATGTTGACTCATTATGGTTTAATTAAGGTTTTTAGGGTGGAGTCTTCTCATTGGAGACTAAAAAACATGTTGATTAAAAGTCAGGGAGATTTATGTCGAAGTTGAGATACTGCGAACACCATGTTAAAGTTGCAGCTAGGTTCAATCAGGGTCTCGTTTAAAAAAAGTATTGTCAACATTGAGCATCGGTATAACACTTCATTCTATACCAACTTACACGGTTTTGTTTTAAGGCAGTGTGTACAACATATTAGGAAGAAACTAGAAAGGGTAAAATTTGTTGGTATAAGCAAAGATGCTTGTAGTTGCTTCCTTAGAACAATACATGGGTTATAATGTGCGTGTCAACTTGTCGTTTTCCAAATACAAGGCAATTATGTTCCTTTAGATATAATTCATGTTTTTTTGAAATAAATTTCACATTGAAGAGCATGATGTCAGACATGAAGAAAGTGATACACGGTTGGATTTAGAAGCAGAGTGTGAAGATTTAAAGACATATCTCAAAACTTTGGATATTGTAGGTCAGAGGGTGTTGAAGAAAAAGGTTCTGAAACTAACACATTCATCAACAACTGCTATGTGTCCACCACCGGTGAAGTACAAGCTAAAGAGGAGAGTTAAGAAGAGTAGAAAGGGTGAAGAGAGTGATGTGTATTGTGATCCTTCACATGAGTATGGTGAGGGCTCACAGGGGAGTTAGACTACAAATAGATCATGCACGAAACCAACAGGAAGTCAACCATCAAGTTTGTCTGGTCAAGTCAATCGTCCACTGTATCTTCGAGGCATCTTTACTTGTCTTAGTTTCCTATTTTCTTACATCCATACATTAATGACATTGTTGATGTGGGTGACGATGAAAATTGTGATTTTCGGACTATTACAGCTTTACTTAGATGGGGCGTAGAGCCATGATCGTTGATTCGAACGCAATTAGATACTCAAGTTCATCAACACCCTAAACTGTTTTCCAATTTATTCTATGACACGATCGCTGCAGTTAGAAGTGCGTTACGAGTAGAACATTTAGGTGTGCAGGGTGTGACAATTCCTGATATGTGTTATGCTAATGCTTGTAGATACAGTGTCATATTTGTCTCCCTGTCAAAGAGACTTAACGTTATATTTTTCCCTCTTACATTAGTTCCACCTATATATACAAGCAGACATAAAATCATTGTTGTTGATTTTGTCAATAACAATCATTGAATTAAGCATATGCATGACGGATTAGACACTAGAAAGATGAAATTAGGAAATCATCGTAATTTGGTTTGTAATCTTATATGTAGCACAATTTTTGTTGAAAAAATGTATCTATTATGAGGTGTTCTTTTATCGAAACACTTATGCAGGTATTTTTGTGCAAAATACCAAAAATTTAAGTTTTCCAAAATGTTGTAACATTTTACCGAAATTTCATAATTTTTTGATAACCTCTATTGAAAATTGTGATATGTTTTTTCCAAAAATTATAAATTCACCATATGTGTTATGGTTGTCATAAAAAATTGTAAATTTCTAAAATTTCCAATACAAATTCAAAATTTCCAATAAATTTCAAAAAATTTGAAATTATGTAACAGAAAAATTGCTCATAATGGAGATTGTCAAATTCTAAGTATGGAGTCAAGTTAAATCCTCATCCACAACCCAGCTCCACTTGACCCGGTCAGTATTGCTATCAGTTTGCTCTTCTTGTAACTGACAGCACACCTTGTGCTGTTTCTATTTTTAATGCACCTGCCTTTTTCTTTTCTTTTTTAAATACAGTCATCATCATTATTTCAGGACGTATGTTAAAACAACCGTGTTTAAAAAATGCTTTCTTTTCATGGTCAACAAAATGCTTTTGGAATATTTAAGGGGGTGGATCATATGAATGGAAAAGTATAGTATAAGGATGATAATATTTTTAAATTTTTTATACTGAAACATCATAAAATATGAGCTGTTCAATTTTGATCGGCCTATGAACATCAACTGCATCAAATGCATAAAAAAACATATCTCCTTTGGTGTAAATGATTTGTTAATAGAAAACCAGAAAGCATCACACAACTAATGTAATCTTAGCCCCAAAAAGAAAACAAAAAAACTAAAAAGAGTTACCCCATTTACAACTTTCCAGTAAAACTTTAGGAGGATGAATACCACACCTTCCCTCTTCTCCAAAAACCTGATTTGTCAGTTCAATCATACATGCCCTCTAGTTCCCATATATCAACAAGAAAGTCAACCATTTCCTGTATCAAATGATATTGCCATCAGTTACCGCTAGGGAGCATGTTAACCAGAAAACAACTAGATATTGAAGCATGTTTGAATGGAAGAACTTACTCCAAGAGGAATACGATGGCGAAAAGGCTTGCTGGTTCCAAGAAAACTGTCGTACGAGGCATTCCAACTACGGAACATAGATTCAAAAATCAGAACTTAGAAAACATCTTAAAAAGTAACTTTGAATTGAATGCTATGCATATTAGCCAAGCCATAAACCAAGTTCAACTCCCTCTTAATCAATTCATTATAATTCAATTCTTGAAGTTTCATGCAGAAAGCTTCTATTTATTTACCTTATTTTGGGTTCTCCAACTTGTGTCTTTCGCTCGGGTTTTCTATTTCCAATCCACTGTTGTCTTACTTGGTTCCACAGAAGAAGACCTGCTTACATCAAATGTAAATGTTGTTATTACCAGCAATCACATGATTCCATCAAGATAAAAGAAACAAGATTTAAAAAGAAAACATACAAAGAAAAGGGTAATAATAGATAAACTGGAATATAACAGCAAACTTGCCATGATTAACAAACTCTGGAGGGTCAGTCTGAATTCCATCACTACTTTGAGGATCAGAAGGATGGTTTGACATGACAATCGATGAGATGCTTCTCTGGGATTGAGTTGCACTGTGATCCAATTCAATAGCACTGCTGCTCCAAAAATCTTCTGATCTGTTGTCTTTGTTCATTGTTTGAGCTTGAGTTTTTAGTCCCTTAGATTCATCGGCCTCGCCCCTCAAGATAATTTCAAGAGGTTTTGAGAAACATCCAAGACAACCTCTGTTCTGTTACAAAGCAGGTTTAACCACAAACATGATTAACACAATCATTAACTATCATTATCCAACCAGCTTGAACTGAAACAAGATGACAATACCCTGATGATAAAAACTTGAAGATACCATATATTATAAGAAACAACTCTTATCTGTAAAAGGTTGTTTGTATAAACGATACTATTACAGAGAAACGTAAATTCTGTTGAATATTTTCGCATGAGATGTTTGTCAGTGATTTCTAAGAACAATTTACAAACTGAAAAATATGAAACTCCTCTTACAACTACCGTGTCTTTTTCTTTTGCACAGTTATAAAATATCTATGTTCTGATTTAAGTTTTTCTGTTTCGAACTAACTACACTCAACGATAGGGATGGCAAACGGGCATGCCCGTCCCGTTTAGGCCCGTCCCGCAAAAGCCCGCAAAAATGGCAGCACAACTCTGAATCATACTATCAGACTCTGAGAAATCCGCGGACGATAAATATAACCAGAACAATCTCTAGCACACTCTTTGTCGAGTGAAATTTACGAGAAACTAACCAAACTGAAAGTGGGTTCATGAAATTGGGACAAGATCATCATTACTTAGTAGATTGCACATGAATTTCATCCAAAGAGGAAGATTTTGTTGCTTACATTCATATCATAAAAAGGAAAGAATAACAAACAAACAAACAAACAAAAAACCCTAAAATTTCTCAAATCAAGAAGTGTAAGCATAATTTCTCAAATAGGATTGTTAACCAAAAAAAAAGTCATAGTTTCCTAAAATCCAGAACTACTAAATCGGCAAACACTTGATCACCTGAAATAAAGCTACAAGTGGATCTTGCATAAACACAAATTCAAAGTAAAAATAAATAAATAATAATAATAATAAAGTAAAGAAGAAAGAGAAGACTGACCCCATGCAAGCGAGAATCTGACAGAGCCAAGGTGGAACATATCTACAGATAAGCATTTAAGAGATTCAGAACTCAGATCTGTCACCTGAAATTTTCACATCCAAAGAAGAAGATAATTCAACACCTACATAAATCATCTCTCAGAATTTGATAAAGGTATAAATACTGAACAGAATCAAGTACTAGTTCAGTAAAGAGGGAAAAACTGTGACGGTTATGAAAATAGTGAAAAGAGAAAATGGAACCTGAAAGAGGACATGGTTGGAGAAAGAATTGCAGTGGTTTGGAAAGGGGTTGGGAAAATCAAAGAGTTTGTGGATTGGATAAGAAGAATGGACTTTAGCGCTGTTGGGGTGGGTCTGTTTGTGCGTGCCGACTGCGTTATATTTCTGTTGTCATTTTCATATCGACATTGATTCATTCGAGAGCGCGCTCTTTACCAAACTTTTGCCTTTTCGTACTTTAGTAGTAACTCGGTCATTCAAGGTCAAAATTGACATATTTGTAAAAAAAAAATCTATTCACAGTATTTACCCTTTAACATTATTAATATAGTTAAAAATCATACTGCCAACATTGAATTTAGTTAAATCCAACATTGAATTTACTTAAATTTTTAAATTGACAAGGCCAAGACATATAGTTAAGCACATGCCACCAGATAATTTTGTCATATATACAAGGTATAGCCCAGGTAATAAGTAAATCTAGCAATTCATTTATCATTGTTATTTTTGAATAAGAAGGGGTATTCGCGGAACGGTTTGGATGGTTTTGACGCTAAAACTCATCTGAACCGTAAGAGAAAAAAATATGTGATTCGGTTTGTCTCGGTTGACTTTTAGAAATCAAACCAATGCGATTTGGGTTGGTTCGATTTTACACAAGATTTTTATCGAGCGATACATACATCTATAGAGAATAACATAATTTTGTGTTTAATCATTCATATTTTACCAAATCAAACCAATGCGGTTTGGGTTGGTTCGGTTTTACACAAGATTTTTATCGAGCAATACATACACCTATAGAGAATAACATAATTTTGTGTTTAGTCATTCATATTTTATTAAATAACAACAAAACTCATCATATTTAGACAAAAATTTCTCATTCAATATACAAAAATAAGATTAAACAGAAGTGGAATAAAAAATATAAAATAGTAGTATAAAATAATATAAAAAATATTATAATAAAAAAGAAAAAGCGGAGAAGATGAGAGAAAATGAAAAAGAAAGAACATAAGAGATGCGAGATTAGAGAAGAAAGATGCGATAAAAACATAATTGGAAGAGAAACAATATCATAAAATTAAGAAAATGAAAAATAAAGAACATAAGAGAGGAGAGATTAGAGTAGAAGAGGTGAGATGTACATGGCAAAGAAGATGAGAAAAATATGCGATACTACTAGTAGAGATTTGAAAAGGTTGAAACTAAAATCCTAAGTGTGAATAAGAGAATATTTGTAAGATTAAGGCATAATAAGTTTGGGTTTTGGGTTGGATGTGGAATAAATGAAGTTTAGGTTGTAACATAATACGGTTTGTTTAGTTTAGTTCGGTTTGCAAAATACAAACCGCAAACCAAACCGAACCGCACGGTTTTATTATAAAATGACTCAAACACATCCAAACCAAATGCGATTTTTGCGGTTTCGATTTGGTTTGATTTGGTTTGGTTTGCGATTTTCTATTGGGTTGGTTCAATTTTGAACATCCCTATGAATAAGAGTCCTATAACCTAACCTGCAACCTGTTTATCAATCTTAGTAGTGCCATCATAATTCAAACACGTCCACGCCATCATAATTCAAACACGTCCACCCATAGGAGCAAACCAACTTACATTAATTATCAATATAGTAGAGTTTGGGCTCATCCTTTGTATGCCTTTTGAATTTGGATACAATTTAACTTTATCTAGAATAAAATACCAAGACTTCCACGTACCTATATAATTTCTCGTTAACTCGTTTGTTTCTCCATTATCAACTCTAATAAGAAGTAGTAGCTCACATAATTTCTCGTTAACTCGTTTGTTTCTTCATTATCAACTCTAATAAGAAGTAGTAGCTCACACATGTCTCCAATGATTATCATCATTTTTATCAATTTAGTGAGTTAAATTAAACTCATGCATTCTTTTAATGAAGAGTCTCTCATGATTACCAATAATCACCAAGTGAGTCCAAATCACTATAGGGATAGGGAAATCTTTGAGGACATGCATTATTGTTTCCTCAAGTTGTTCATAATTGGTACATGTACATCAAGGTTCTTTCACTTGTTATTTAATCATATGCCAACTCTTAAGGATCTTATCATGTAAATTGTGTCACATGAAGACTCTCACTCACTCTAGAGCATTCAACTTCCAAATTCTATTCCAATTTAAAACATTTTTATTTAAGTGATGTCTTGCTAATAAATAATGTGTTCTTGCAATAGTACATCTCCAGAATTCTCTGCAACTTTTTCAGGCCTGTCAATGGCGGCAATGCAGACCACTAAACACAAAAAATAAATGGTTTGATCATCATTTTCAGCCAACAAACATGTTTTACATTATGTCTAAACTATCATTCGTGCAATTTTTACTCATTTCTCAATTTAATCATCATTTTCTACTCATTTACACAAAAGCTCAAAATCATATCAAAACATCAAAAATTTATAATTTTTCAGTCTGATTTTGGACTTGGATGATGTTTCAGATGTTAATTGAAGATCCTTTGAACTTGGTTGTTTGATTTTTGATTTGGCGCGATTTAAGTTCCAATACCTTCCAGAGATGCATCTCTAAAATAAGTTTGAAGATGCATCTCTGGAATATTTTAACGTTTAATCAGAATTTGGTGCGTCTAGAAATGTATTTTCGGAATCTGAAGGTATTTAAGCATTTTCGCATGGTGCCTAAATAATATATAGGGTGCATTAAGAAATTTCTTAATAAATTAAGAAACAATGTCTTTAAATCAAAATGATTTTTTCCTAATTCTTTTGGATCCAATTTACTTTCTATCAATATCCGGTGTTTTTAAGTATAAGCCTCCCTCCAACTATTGGACCAAGTAAACTTAAATCCTTAGACAGTAAGATAAATAAAATCATGAGCATTAGACCACTCTTAAAAAACTTAAATGGCAGAGTTAGGTTGGTTTCTTCATGACATGCATAGACATTAAATTATTTGTCTTTGAAAACGTGTAAAACAGATTATAATATAGAGTTTAAAAATTTCAAAATTAAACTATAATTAAACAGAATCTTATAAAATATTTATAAGATTAAAATGATTAAATATGATCTATATTTTTTGTTATAATTAAATTGTAATTAGTTTACACTGAATCTTCAAAAACTTGAGAAGGAAATGGTTTATAATAATAATGTTAAATTACATATGAATTACATATGCAAAACCAAGAAAGATTGAGCATTTGTTGGTCATTAGGAAGATCAATCTAACCCGTATATTCTACTTATATAACTAGCATAAACATATACAGAAGATATTAAAAAAATCCATATTTTCAACATTCAAATTGAATAGAAAAATGAACAATAATAGGCTACAAAATATTAATAGCCTAGGTAATGTTTAGTCATTTGTTTTAAGCAAATATTTAAATTATCCTTGAATATTTTTGAACTTTAATGTTACATTCAAATTTTAGAGTACTACATTTATGAGGCAAATTTATCGAGATAACCCACTTTTTCGAAGAAATTCCCAAAATAACCCACTTTTCAGGAAAATTCCCAATCTACCCCACTTTTAGGAGGAGGCGCCAATTGGATTGGCGACCCCTCTTAAAAATTACAAGGAGGCGCCAATTGGATTGGCTAGGGCACCTGCCCTAGCCAATCCAATTGGCGCCTATGTGTATTTTTTAAGAGGAGGCGCCAATCCAATTGGAGACTCCCTTAAAAAAGCCTCAAATGAAAAAACTTCCAACATGAAAGTTGTAGATCTTTTCAAGACAATGAATTTGGATATAAATTTTGCATCATTTGGATTTTTTATGAGAAAGTTATGGGCAGTTGAAGTTGGACTTCTGAGTTTTTCAACTGTAATCTGACCTATAATGTCTTGCATTATTTCATGTGTTTCTTTTAGATTTATGAAATTTTGTCCAACATAACATTTGAAGTAGACATCTTAAATTTTCTAATGCACTTGTTCCCACCTCAAAATAATTAAAAATGAGTGAGTTAGGTCCCTGCGAAGTTGACCTAAAATTAGGGTTTCAACTGTAATTTGACCTATAATGTCTTGCATTATTTCATGTGTTTCTTTTAGAGTTATGAAATTTTGTCCAACATAACATTTGAATTAGACATCTTAAATTTTCTAATTCACTTGGTCCCACCTCAAAATAATTAAAAATGAGTGAGTTAGGTCCCTGCGAAGTTGACCTAAAATTAGGGTTTCTGTCAAAATGATCTATAATGTTTTGAAATGAATGATGAGCTTCCAAGTTTCAAATGGATTTTTGATGAACATGAAAGTTGTTCATATGGCGACTGTTGTTAAAACTTGAATGGAGGCGCCAATTGGATTGGCTAGGGCAGGTGCCCTAGGCTAGGGCAGGTGCCCTAGGCTAGGGTAGGTGCCCTAGCCAATCCAATTGGCGCCTATGTGTATGTTTTAAAAGGAGGCGCCAACTCAATTGGCGAGTCCCTCATAAAATGCCTTTTTTGTCTTATAAATAGATGCGTTGTGTGACCTATTGTTCCACAACTCATATAATCAGTTGGCTATCATGTTTGGTGTTCGTCGCCGATACGGTAAGGTGATTTATGCGAGAGACAAACCGCAATTGCTGATGCTGTTTTGGAACATCACCACGTTAGATCAACTGAAGAGGGAGCTGGTTCGATGGTTAGACGGGAAAATACCAGAAGGGGAAAAAATCAGAAGTATTGAGAGACTTGACAGTATCTTTGGTTGGGTGCGAATGAAGACTGATAAGGATGCTAGGGAAATGATGTTTGGTCGAGACGACATTAATTTGATTGTTGTAATCAGTTAGAATTATTTATGTTTTCAGATGTTTTGTACTGATGTTGGTTACGAAACTCGTTGTAACAAGAACTTAATGATATATATTGATTGATTGTTACAGAAGTACAATGTTACAAAAAGCATAAGATCAAGATAAAATGTTACAAAAAGCTTAAGGTCTAGATAAAATGTTACAAAAATCTTAAGATCTAGATGATGCTCCTTGATTGGGACAATTGTTTTTGTTGTGTCCTGGTTGACGACAGATACTACATAATCTTATCATTTTATCTGTGGAATCCATCTCTGTTCTGATACGTGTGCTGTTTGGCCTTCCTTTCTTCTTTCTACGCATCTCTTCATTGTGCCAAACAATATCTCCTTCATATGGAGGCCAGTAATCCTCCATTGGTAGTACTGAAAAGCTTTGACTATATACATTCATGATGGTGTTTGCCTTGTACACATCAGATAAATGGGTGTAAGCGTCTTGACGAGTATAAGCGCATGCTGCAATGACATGGGAGCAAGGTATGCGGAAGGCCTGAAATTTTCCACAATCGCACCAACTTCTGTGTAGTTTAACCGCGTAGGCTAAGTTTGGTCTCCCGTCGCTGTTGCCCATTGTTTCCTGGACGCTGAAATTTTGTCTTTGACGGTCAAACACTGTTACAGCGTGTGTCGTAGCTTTGATGCTCTCCTCTTTCATGACCTTCATGCAACACTCACTGAATACTTGTCCAGACGTTAACACTGCACTCCATCTTTCACCTCTGGTTGCGAACATAGAAGCCAACCTATAATAGGTTGATCTTACCAAGGCGGTTATCGGCAGGTTTCGAATTCCTTTGAAAACCCCGTTCATGCATTCCACAATGTTTGTTGTCATGTGGCCCCATCAACGACCACCGTCAAATGCTCTTGTCCACTGCTCTACTGGGATGTTATTTATCCATCTACCCGCGTCTTCATTAGACAGACGAATCTCATCACGATAATATTGAAAAGACGGTTGAGTTAAAGCATACCCAGCATTCACCACCTTCTTGCGAAGATTCTTATCTTTTATAGCACGCATGAAGTTTTGTGCAATGTGTCTGATACAGTAGACATGTGTAGAAGGAGGATCATGCCATCCGTTGTCATGGTTGTTGTAGGCACTTTCGATGGCAGCATGTCTATCAGAAATCAGACATAGATTGGCTTGTGGTGCGACATGCGTTCTGAGATGTCGAAGAAAGAAACCCCATCCAGCAGCCGTTTCACCTTCAACAAGAGCAAAGGCAACGGGAAATACATTGTTGTTACCGTCTTGTGCAACTGCCATGAGCAACGTACCCTTGTATTTTCCGTATAACCAAGTGCCATCAATTTGCAGGAGAGGTTTGCAGAATGCGAAACCTTTGATGCAAGGGTCAAATGCCCAAAAGAGACGGTGAAATATTCTATTACCTGTAGCACAGGTTCCGTCTGGCATCATTGCTGGCACTGTCTCCAGAATTGCCACAGTTCGTGGGACATAAGTTTTTAGTGCCCATAAAAACCGTTGTTCATGTGGTATTTTTTGATTGCCAAGACACATTCCTCTTTGGTACGAAACATGTCTCCCACCTTTAATTCGCCTACTGGTCTCGGATACGGATTGTAGAAGACACTGTCGGACATTTCATCGTCGTGAAGATCCATATTTGTCATATGTTGAGGAGGAATATAGGCATGAGTAGGAGGTATTGGTGGTGGTTGAGCCTCATCTTCATCGTCGTTATTCAGGATGTGATCAACCTGTATCTCAGTCTCCTCTTCTTCTTCATCAACAACGTCGACCTCTACTTCTGCTTCTGGGTTGAGTTCATCTGACCATTGTGCATCATCTACAGCATCTCCACCAGCTGGATCCTGATCTGTTAGTTGAGACTGTTGAGACGGTATACATGGTTGTAGAGTAATGTACAACTCGATACAATCCATGCCTGAATGTTCATGACTAAGAAACATGCTTTGTACATCTTCATCGTCTCGTATCTTTAGGGGGAAAAACTTGCATTGACCATTCTCAAAAAATATAGGATTCTGATATGTCATCTTTGACACAATACCTGATGCTATAAAGGATTGTATTCTTTTTTTGAAATGCAAAAATGTTGCATTTCTCTTCATCGAAACTCTAATGGTATCAGTGTTTCTAAAACAAAAACCATGAAGCTCAGACTCAAAAGTTTCACCGTTGCAGTGAACGTTGATACTGTATAATGATGAAGATGACATTTTGGAGATGAAAAGTATTTTGCAAATGCAGAGGAATGTGAGTGAAGATGAAAAGTATTTTGGAGATGAAATTTTGCAAGTGCAGAGGAATGTGAGTGAAGATGAAAAGTATTTTGCAAGTGCAGATGAATGTGATAGTAAGACACTTAAATAGATGGTATCAGTGTCTCACATTGAAGCTAGTCTGAGATACCGTGTCAAGCATGCAAGTAATTTCAGAGATGAGGTGTCTGTCATGCAATACAGTGTGACTTGATGTGTCAAGCATGCTAGGTAGTCAAGAGTTGATGTGTTTGTCATGCAAGACAGAAGTGAGTATTCAGCATGCAGGATAGTAGAGAGCCACGTGTCTGAGATGATGTGTCAATCCTGCAAGACAGTGTGAGTTGATGTGTCAGCCAGGCAAGGTAGTCAATAGTTGATGTGTCTGTCATGCAAGACAGAAGTGAGTATTCAGCATGCAGGACAGTAGAGAGCCACGTGTATGAGATGATGTGTCAATCCTGCAAGACAGTGTGACTTGATGTGTCAAGCATGCTAGGTAGTCAAGAGTTGATGTGTTTGTCATGCAAGACAGAAGTGAGTATTCAGCATGCAGGATAGTAGAGAGCCACGTGTCTGAGATGATGTGTCAATCCTGCAAGACAGTGTGAGTTGATGTGTCAGCCAGACAAGCTATCAAGAAGGTAGTCATCAGCATACAGGAGACAAGACAGACACGTGTCGGACACCTAAGATGGTCAGAGATGACATGTCAATCATGCAAGCCAACCATAAGTGTTTTGTTCAGCATGCAGGAGACAACAATGCCAAGTGTCAGACATGCAGAAGGTGGCGCCAATTGGTTTGGCGCCTACCTTTAGGGCTTGTACATGGTCGCCAATTTGAATGGCGCCCCCATGTAGTCAGTCCTCGAAACCATGCATTCAGAACTAGCCTTGCATGCATGTACCCTATGGTGTCGCCAATTTGAATGGCGCCTACCTTTAGGGCTTGTACATGGGCGCCAAATGAGGTGGAGACACCATGCAAACACATTTTTTCATGCACTCATCCATTTGCCTATAAATTGATCCACTCCTTCAACAATTCTTCCACACCAACATTCTCACTACCTCATCTACATTTCTCACTACTTCATCTCCATTACTTCTTTTACAATTTCATCTTCAACAAAATCTTCCATTTTCATCTACACCAACTCCCCAACAATATGTCTTTACTCACAATGGGCGAGGCACACAGAGGAACAGTTGCAAACATCGCGACATACGTAAGTTTTTTCTTATACTTCTTTTTTATGTTTCATCTCCACCAACCCCATTTTATTTTGAAATACCGACTTAGTCAAGTGTTACATTATTTCTATTATAGGATGTCTCAAGGTTTCGCACTCGAGTCCACGAATTTGTCCACATGGATCCGATGATTCAACCTTATGTTGAACTTGCCGGTTTTGGTCACCTTAGCAAAATTATGTCTTGGTCTATAGATAACAAATTCATTCTCGCCTTATGCGAAAGATGGAGGCCAGAGACACACACATTTTTGTTTCCAACCGGTGAGTGTACCGTGACGTTAGAAGACGTCTACATGCTTTTAGGACTACGAATTGAAGGCAAAGCTGTTAATGGTAAGACCAACTTTCCAAATTCAATTTGCATGGAGCTTTTAAACGTTGATTTGTTAGATGATAATGCTAGGGGACAAGGTATACTACTTTCACGCCTAAAGTCATATTATAATAGTTTTTATTTAGATGAGCATTCTACCGAAGAAGCTCGAATCATTAAAACTAGGTGTTACATTATGTTGTTACTAGGATCCTTTTTATTTCCCGAAGGTAGTGGTTCTAGCATGCATATTATGTACTTACCTTTACTTAGACATATAGATAGAATAGGTAGTTATAGTTGGGGATCCGCATGTCTAGCCTATCTCTATAGTTCTTTGTGCAAAAACTGCCACAAAGATACTTCTACATTTTCTGGATGTGCTGTTTTGCTACAAGCATGGGGATGGTCAAGACTACCGTCTCTTGCACCGGTCAATAGCAACCCCTTCACTTTTCCATATGCAAAAAAGTAAGTTGTTTAAATTGCTATATCTTTACTTCCTTCCTTACAGTTTATTACCCATAACTAATTTATTTTAACTTTTTGGTGTAGATGGTCGGCACGCGGTATGAATTACAGCAGATGTCCGAGACACTGTATTACTCAATATCGCAACCTGTTGGATCACCTTCGACCGGCAGACGTAAGCAAAATAATTACATTATTTCTTCATATTATATTGACTTTTTCTACATTCATTTAAATCCTATTGTCTTTAACATTTCAGTTTATTTGGCGTCCATACCTTAATATGGATCATGAGCATCAGATCAACCCTGAAGACGCAGCCGTATGGACAACATGCACACCAATAATACGGTTCACAACAGTGGAGCTGCACAACACCGATCGTGTGAAGCTGCAGTTTGGTATGGTCCAGAATATCCCAGATCCCCCAGCTAGCCTAGGAGAATGGCATATGCGTAAAGTGAACGACCAATGGAACTTCAACCCTTGGCAACAATTCGCAAGATCAGAGTGTCGCAAGTGGAAGCACCGTCATGACCATGTCTTAACTGACGCAGTCATGCCAAATGAGGTAAAACCAAGTCGTACTTATATGGCTTGGTATAGATCAGTTGGATTTCAATTCATCGCCGATGATATGTACCTCTACGACCCACGCCAGACAACTTACACACAAGAAGCCTCAACATCTAACCCCCAACAACATTCTCAGCCCAATTACTCACAACCACCTATCCGACAAACTTTCCGTTCCACAAACACACAAACATACAACCAAAACATGCCATTCACCCAACCCCAAAACCAAGAACATCCCCCATACCACCACCAACAAATGGACCATCAACCTTCGACCCAACATCGCTTCGCACCCACACCATCACCCTACCAAAGTCGCCTTACCCAAAACACTAACCGCCCCATCACCTACCGTAGCCAAGAACCCCAAACATCACAATACCAAAACATCCCACAACCATATCTCTTCCAAACACCCCAACAACCTTTCCAACCTTTCCTAGACCCATCATTGTCACCCATGTCCCCCTTCAACCGTCCTGGTCGCCCATCCATGAGTCAACCACACCCCAACTTCTCTGGCATGGGTCATGAGCTCAGCTACGCCGGTACACCATCATTGAATACTGAAGACTATGCTGAGTTGGCTGAATACCTCAACGGATCTTCTCCTGTAGGCGGTAATGACGCTCCTGGACCATCAGATGAACAAACACCGGTTCAGAATCGTCAACGTGGGTTAGGGCCAAGGGTTAGGGTAGCTAGGGGATGTGGGACCGGAGGTCGGCTAGGTGATCCCGGTCATCACCATTAGGATTCATTGTGTAAAATCCAAATTTTATTAATATCAATTCGTATTATGTCAAATTTATCTTTGTGTATTCTCCAAACATTAAGTTTCTTTCATAATTCTAAAATAAACACATATCATAAAACAAAAATTTATAGGTCAAAAACCCTAATTCAAGGACTTGTTATTGTTATGTTGAAGGGCTTGAATTTGGTCCCTTTTGGCAAAGTTCACATACACTTGTTTTGACAGAAACCCTAATTTTGGGTCAAGTTCGCAGGGACATAACTCACTCATTTTTAATTATTTTGAGGTGGGACCAAGTGCATTGCAAAATTTAAGACGTCTACTTCAAATGTTATGTTGGACAAAAATTCATATTCCTAAAAGAAACACATGCAATAATACAAAACATTATGACTCAGATAACAATTATAATGTCAAAGAGTCCAAGTTCAGGTACCCATACCTTTCTCATAAAAGCTGCAAATGATGCAAACCTTTAGTCCAAATTCATTATCTTGAAAAGATATACAACTTTTATGTTGAAGGTTTTGTCATTTGAGGCTTTTATCATTCAAACTAAAGGGCTTGAAGTTGGTCCCTTTTGGCAAAGTTCACATACACTTGTTTTGACAGAAACCCTAATTTTGGGTCAAGTTCGCAGGGACATAACTCACTCATTTTTAATTATTTTGAGGTGGGACCAAGTGCATTGCAAAATTTAAGATGTCTACTTCAAATGTTATGTTGGACAAAAATTCATATTCCTAAAAGAAACACATGCAATAATACAAAACATTATAGGTCAGATAACAGTTGAAAAACTCAGAAGTCCAACTTCAACTACCCATAACTTTCTCAAAAAAACTCCAAATGTTGCAAAATTTATATCCAAATTCATTGTTTTGAAAAGATCTACAACTTTCATGTTAGAAGTTTTTTCATTTGAGGCTTTTTTAAGGGAGACGCCAATTGGATTGGCGCCCCCTCTTAAAAATTACACATAGGCGCCAATTGGATTGGCTAGGGCAGGTGCCCTAGCCAATCCAATTGGCGCCTCCTTGCAATTTTTAAGAGGGGGCGCCAATCCAATTGGCGCCTCCCTCTAAAAGTGGGGTATATTGGGAATTTTTTTGAAACCTGGGTTATTTTGGGAAATTAATTAAAAATGTGGGGTATATTGGTAAAAATTCCCATTTATGATAAATTTAGTAAAAAATCAAAGATAAACAAGATGTCACTTGATATTAAATAGTAATGGTAATTATTCATGTGAGTAGACATTCAATTTTCTCCATTTGGTTAAGTGGTGAGAATTGGAGGAAGATACTCAGACTTAGAACCTAAAATCCTAGCCTTAGTATCAGGAAAATATTCAAATCCTGGAAGAATTGTTATGGCTCCATTATTAGCTACTTGTATTGGATATCTCATGAGGTGATGAAATGTTGTGTGTTCATCAAATGCATCTTTTGAGTATAACTCCCAATTGGTCTGAGCAAAACGATTCACAAGCTGTATGCAGTTCAAACTTTCTGGATTTTCAAAGAAACTTGTGTCACCTATATCTCCAAGATGCTCATACCATAGTGAACGTCTAAATGCATAGATTTGTCCTTTTGGTGGCCTATTATTGGTTGCTATATGATGTGGTTGAAATGCACCTATTGCAATCTCACTGTCTCTAGCACCATCCATTGATCTTTGGTTTATGTTTGCAGAACCAATGATTATGTACTCATCATCAACTGAATAAACAAAACAAAAACAAAGTCAACGAAATTGTTAACCGTAAGAAAACTGTCCATGAGATGTCAGCTTAACTGATAAACAACTAGGCTGACATGTCATGGACAGAATTTGTGTCAGTTCAGTTGTCAGTTCAGCAACTGAACTGTGACACCTGACACCTTGTATCGTAAAACAAGTGATATTTATACGTTGAATCCCTTACCTATCATCATTTTGGCATGAACATATATCATGAATCTCCTTGAATTTTGTGCTCTACTATAATCACTGTCTGCTTCTGGTGCTTCTGGAGGACTATATTCATTCATTTTCTTCCCCTCACGATTTCCGAGGCAAAAGAAAGTCAAGTAGTCTCTTGGATTGGCTCTGATTCCTTTTCTTTGAAGAGCTTCAGCTATGTCAGAATACATCATCTCCATAGTCCTTCTTTGCCAATCTAATATAGCTTGAACAGAAGCACTTTCAGGAACACCTTCTGGCCACATTGGAATTACAATGTACACAGAAAATCTCTCTACTGCTTCAATCTTGCTAACAATCTTCAATGAGAGCTCCTTTGGTATGAGATGCAAAGCACCAATGTCCTCAACTTTAATATCAGATGATTTCCAACCATATGAACTACCTAGAAAATACTGATTTTCTATGTAGATGAAGTTTTTCGCTCGTCGAATAGCGTTTATGTACGCGTCTTGAATGCTTCTATCAATGATGTTATCTTTTCCACTAACAAGACCTTTTTCACAAGCTTCTCTTGGATCTTGAGGGAAGCCGGAAGCAGCACCACCATCGATCGATCTAAACAGCTGAACATTCCATGAGTTGTTTTCATTTGTCGTTGCAACATTCGTTACCCGAGTAATACCATATTCACTGAGCATGCTTGAAGGTAGTGGAACTAATTGCTTCCCAACTTGCTTCTCCCATCTTTGCTCAAAATTGCACAACACATCCCATGCAACAGATCCTTCCAGCTTACAGTGAATATCGTGCCACGGCTCTCTCGGACCGCCTTTCTTAATCGAAGAACCTGGAAAATTCGGTTGATGAAAATCATCATGATGAACTGTATTCAAAGTTGAAAACAAAGGATGTTCCACGGTATCATATCTTCCATCACAAAGATCAATCCCACCAACAAAACTAGTGATTGCTCTCTTATTCCATCGTGCAGAACCAACAACTCTACTGTCAACAATTATAGTCTTCTGATGATGAGTGAACATTGTTGAAGTTTCAAAGCCTTGAACTATACTTCTTCCAACACCGGGATTACGCGGACACAAAACACAATGCACATTTGTGTTTCTGAAATACTCATTCGTTTCTTGATCATGAGTTGCCATCAAACCATCTTTCTTAAAATCTGGAACAGAAGTCCTGTCATCCCAAACAAGCATAAGAACATTAACACCTTCATTCGCTTTCTTCTTGAGAAGCTCTCCAAGTGTGATGCTTGTTCTCGTTGACTTGTTTCGATCTCTAATCAATGTAATTTCAGTATATACAGACCAACCAGTTATGCAGATAAAATGTTTAGCATCATTAATAGCATTGTAAACATCTTCCCAACACTTTCCCGGCACGTAGCGTTCTCCCCCGTCTAACGGAATAGACGGAAGAGAACCATCTAGAACATGTGCATCTTGGTAAAGAGTTATTTGGCAGCCATTTTTTTGTTTAAAGAAAGTGTGAGGAACCCCTTGAAATGTTGAACTCTTTAGTCCTTGTGACCAGTTTGGATCATTCTTAGCATGTGAGAATTTGATTTGAACATGGATTTTGGAACCACCATGTATAGGCTTTTGATTCACATCTAATATTTGAGCCCATGTGTTCACTGTGTTTCCATATATGAGTTGCTCAGCTGGAACATAAGCTCTTCCAATTAGAGTTGCACCAATGGGGTTATCTTGTTTGACAGTGAATATAACATTGGAGATTGAATGAGCTGAGTAAATGTGAAAGTTTTCATTCCATTTAGGGTTGAAGGGTTGGTTATTTATCATCCTAGTTCTTCCAACTCTTGCTTTGTCCAAATCAACTGTTGCATATAGGCCCATCCCAATAATGTTCTGTCAAATGTTTGATATTTTATTAGATATTAGACAGACTCTGATACAGACACCTAGACACGACACGATTACTGACACTTCGACACCGATACCGTTGCATATATCATAGTATTTGACCTTCATTTATCCATTTATTATTGTTGATAACACTGCTTCAGTACATGTATACATAGTCGAAAAGGTAATAAGATAATATGTGAAGATGTAAGATACCTCTGGCTGGAATTGGCATTGACACATAATGCAATTTTTGAGCTGTGACAGAATTTTCTTCCCCGTGTTTGTATAAGTTCCCTTGTTACCGATATCGAAACTGAATCCTCGAAGTGTTTGTAATGAATCGACCTCATATATAGTGACATCAAGCTTCCCATGCAGCAAGTGCAACAACACCATGATATTGATGAAATGGAGGTTATAAGGAGGGAAAATGTTGATGGTGATGAAGGGTTTTGTTTGATATGAAATGGTAGATTTATATAGGTGGAGAATGAAGATGGACAAGTTGAGGGGAGAATCTGATCCATGTATTAATTGTCTTAAACTTTGAAGTGAAGGAAGAGATGTTTATATAACATTTATAAGTTTAAAGGGTGATGCCTTTAACTTGTAGTTTCTCAAGCATGTTGGAATCATTCCCACCTTAAGTTTCAAGGAAAAGGTATTCTGACAGAAAGGATCAGGTTACCATTAACAATATTTGAATAGCACTTTTGTTCATGCCTTGTGTGGAATTGGGAGCAGCATCTTCCTGCACAGGCTATTAGCCCTGGGGTTGACAGATAGGGATTGGAAATCAGATATAAGCTCAAACTGTCTTGTTTGAAGTCGATTTTGAGTTCATGTATGTAGTCTATGGATCACACATTGCTAAAGCAAATTAAGCAGCATTGGATTGAAAAGCTGTTAGAAAAAGAAAAAGACAAGTATAAAATAGGGAACTGGATCCTGCAGTCAGGCAGTCACTATTCTTAAAGCATTGAATTATATTTAAAAGTGAATCATTATTTGACTTGAAGGTTAAGGAATCCATTTCCTACAAAATAGCAAAATACATGT
The DNA here is from genome assembly GCF_024323335.1 of Lathyrus oleraceus. Lineage (NCBI taxonomy): Eukaryota > Viridiplantae > Streptophyta > Magnoliopsida > Fabales > Fabaceae > Lathyrus > Lathyrus oleraceus. The sequence goes on along the minus strand of NC_066583.1, from coordinate 83,319,074 downwards.
CTATATCGCATTAGTTTTTTATATAGAACTATTTCGACTATTAACAGAGAGAATTTATTTATTCAGTTTAATCAAACTGATCTATTTTATGATCTATTTTAGGAGATAGAGCAATTCTCTATTTCACTATACTTCCAAGAATTGTTACAAGAGATTACAAAAAAATTAAAAAAAATTCATTCAAGTTACTAAGAACAAATTCTATTTTTTTACGCAAATGTTTCTCAATCTCTCTAACTTTCAAAATGTTTAGAAGTGTTTTTTAATCCCCTTGGATACTGATGTAGGAAGACTTGCTGCACGTATCCAGAAAGAAGTTACGTGTCAGAAAGGTTCGGCAGGAATTGTGCAAGTTTGATGTCCGATGTTAGAATGACTATTATTATACCTTTTCGGATAGGGAATCGGGTCATGAGTCCAACACACGGCTTTGGCGTGATATATGGGCTTTTTAAGTCATCTGAGTTCCACAATTTTCTATTTTATTTCTGTTTTAAATTAAAAATCCATTAGGGTTTCTTTTTCTATTTTACTTCCGTTTTGGATTAAAAACCCATTAGAAATTCTTTTTATGTATTTAAACACATTTGGGTGTGGCCGTCAAGGTTATCTTTTATCATAATAAAATTCAATAGTTTTCTCTTACCGGTGGATTTAGAGTTTTATCCGACAGATTTGTCACTTGCAAACTTGTGTTTCGTTCTAGGTTTAGCGCTTTTTAATCCTTTGTGATTCCGACTGCGTCAGATACCTCCAAAGATTTTTCAAAATTCTAAAAACTCCAAAAATCTCTACTCTTTCCTTCTCTAAAGTCCCCTACTATGATTATAACCTCTTTCATTTGGCTTTCTTCAAGTCCTACTAACAATAGTGATAGAGATCTTTATAATTGTTGAAATCCAACAAATACATAACAAGTCCAAAACACCGCCGCCCTCGTGGATTTGGTGGCGGCGTTGCCGAACGACCCGCAAGACCACCGCTTTGCAGCTCCGACGTCCTTTGTCGACTTCCCGACTTCGATTATGACATTCTGATTTCTGGAAATCTTAAAACATATTTTAATTATCTTGATCATTTGAGGTTTTAAGGCATACTTCTATAATTTCCCATCTTGACTTTAAATCTTTGTTCAAAAACCTTAATCAAATCCAAGTCATGCTTGAATATTGATCTTGTCACTTACATCCATTAGCACACATCCACCTTTTCCTACTTAAGTAATATAGAAAGCTAACAATAATGATTCCTCAACTATATTTGAATTCCTTTATTTTCGAATGTCTCCCTAAAGGTCTTTGTTTCTGAGTTTTGCAACCCTTCAAACCGAGTCTTATCCGCCATAGTTTATAATATATTCATCTTCTGGTCTTAACTCTTCTTCCCATTGCAGGACTCAATAAGATTAATACATATGTTTATGATGAACTTTGATCCTCTAGGTTCCACTTCCATAACTCATAGCTCTTTCTAGCTCTTGGATAATCATTGAAGAGACAATTTAAAACATTACCATCAAACTAGAATAACTTGATTTCCACATTGTCGATCTTAAAAACATAGTAGTCTAATGGTTTCCTACTCCAAACCTCCACGATTTTCTAGAAGTTTATTCTTGTGAAAAGAAATTTATCGATCATGTGAGTTATTTTGACATCAGTCTTACCCCATAAGCTCCATGACAACTTAACTCCTAGCGCCATACCAGCAGTGGTCAAATGTGTTTTTATCCATTATCTCTTGCAAAACTAATTAAAGTTCTCCAAAATAAACTCTAGGCCTCTACAATGCCTTGAACTCAAATCACATAGCTTGTTCTTGTTGTGAAAGTCTTCACTAGATAATGATGAATAATAAATAATATTGGAACCATCTAAAATATATAACTCATATATTTTCATAACTATCATAATTATCCTCCTCCGAGGGAACAACAATCAGAAAAGAATCTTTATTATCCCCTTCTTCGGAAAATCCTTCATGAAGTGGCCATCTTTTTGAAAAATAAAGAATTTTGATCTTGACTTATCAAACCTCTTGGATTTAGACACCCATATATGCTCACGTCCTCCTTTTGAGACACTCAAACCTTCATCACTATCGTCAATCTTCAAATATTCCGTCTTTGTAAATTCTTTGGATCTCACAAGTCACAACCCTCTAAACTTCATCCAATTTAATAGTACCTTCCTTGACAAAAAGAATGGCGTCCTTGAAGTTCTCAAAGGACCTTGGCAATGAGCTAAACAAGAGGAAAACCTTATCCCCATCATCAATTCTCACTTTAATATTTTCAAGGTCATAAATGATCTTGTGAAATTATCTCATTTAGAACCCATGATACTCACTTGTAAACTTAACCCATTTACCTCACGGTGGGATCCACTTTTTGTGAAATTGAAAGGTTCAGCCACATCAATCTATCGTTGAAATTTGTTTCGTTTTGAAATCAGAAATAAAGGGAGATGAAGAAGTTGTGATGTAGTAGAGCTTCCGATATGACAGGGTGGAGGTGTATTTGCAAGGGTAGCACTCTGACGCTCAAGTTAGCATATGAAAGAGTATGTAGTATTTAAATTGTGTTTGAAATTTGTTACTTGATTCTATGTTTTAGGGAGATTTCATTTATGAGTTGATTATGTGTTGAGACAGTTTTTAAGTGTCGGGTTTTGTTATCGTATCCACAGAGATTGTAAGATATCGCTGCCGTTCAATGGTTGAATTAATCTTAACTTAATGTAACACTAGGGTTTTGGTTTTAATCAAGTTATCTTGCATACAAAGTAATTAATTGCGGTAAAAGTTATGTTTTGATTAATATGAGAAATATTGTCAAAGTTAGGTTTCAATGATTACATTTGCTTTGCATGTTTTTGCACGGTCAACAATATTATAAACTCCTTTAGATGATAAATAATTTCACAAAGTCCTCTCAATGTGTTTCTCTCGAACACCCATTGTGAGTTTTGTCATTTTGATCCATTGTTTCTCTCGAACACAATCTATCAAAAAGACAACGTTTTGGTTCAACCTTATGGTGAACAAAATCATTCGTTACTATCTCTAGCTAACAAACAAGTTTGGATGAAAACCTAGGTCGAGAATCGGTAAACATCTCTCGATCAAATACCAACACAAAGAGTTTTAAATAGAAACAAAGTTTTCATCATATATTTACCGTTAAAGAGTTTACATATGAGGATCCTTACATTTACACACAAAGCTTGGAAATCACCTACATCTAACCTTGACAAATGGAAGACTTAGCTACTCATTTTCATGGTAGCTTGGTCGGCAAGTAGGAAAAGAGGGTTGATCAACATCCAAGTCGAATGATCGAAGTTGGATGGGAATCCACCTTCTTTTTGTGGAAGATGGTTGCTAGATGAAGAGAAATGAAATTAGGGCATCAAAAATCCCTCCTAACAATGCTGTAAAATATCTAAGAGAAAGTACAAAAAATGGAAAAGTTGGTAAAAAGTGGTATGGGCACAAAAAGTGGCACCTGCTACTTATAGACAAGTGCAGAACTGTCACGTTCGCTAGGCGAGCAGAATGGCTCGCCTAGCGAAGGCCAAAAATGGGCACAAAATGCCCCTGCGCCCAGAGAAAACTGGGCCTGTGGAACTGTCATGTTCGCCTAGCGAACAGACCTTCGCCTAGCGAAGAACTCGCTTCAACCTTCGCCCCAGCGAGGTTGAGAGGTTTTGCTACTGGAATGCTCGCTGGGGACTCGCTAGAGCCTCGCCTAGCGAGCTAGTGCTGGCTGCTCATTTCACCAAAACAGACTGAATTCGCTGCCACTTCGCCTTCAGTTCGCCTAGCGAATTAATTAACCAATTTACTGGAGCCTTTCGCCAGGAGCTCGCCTAGCGAAGGTTTTGCTTCGCCACATCCTCGCCTAGCGAGCTGGCAGATGAAATGCTCCTTTGCTTTGGTTCCTTTGCCAATTCTCTTGTGTCTTTATTATTAATTAATTCATGCCTTTCCTGCACAATAACAAACACATCAAAGGCACCAAGCTTGTTTATCAATGTACGCATTCCATGTAAAATAAATGTGATTTTGGCAATTTTAGCAAGGCAAAAGAGTGAAAGATGCCCACATATGATAGCTCAAATAAGCACTTTTGGGCATCTAACAACTCTCCCCAACTAGATTCTTGCTTGTCCTCAAGCAAAGTATGCCTCTTGAAAGACAAGAGGATTTGCATAAAGAAACAGTTTCTCCGAAGTTGGATAAACGGCTCAAACACAAGCGAAATTCGCATATACAAGTTCCCAACGGTTTGAATAAAATAATACCTAGGAACTAAAACTTAAAGAGTAATGCAAAATATTTATCTATCTACAACAATGCTATTCTGAATGAATCATCCTATCTCTCCTCTTCGAATAAGGAATGAAGATTTTGCGCGTTTGCAACCGCGGGACTAATCTCACTCACTAACAAATAATGAAGATATCAAATAGATTCATACAATGTCTAATCAATTAAAAATGGTACTGTGGAAGCATAAAGATCACTAAGGGCTTTTCGGTTGAAGCTTGGTCAGGTTAACAAACAAGGGTCATTTCTAAGGCCATTGAAACGAAAGTGCCGATGCAAAAGAGACATTCACAGTATTATTCACACTACTCGACTTGTTTCATCTGTTTCTTATTTGTAACCCTCACAACACATATTCCACAACTCAACTCTTATTTTTCACTATTTTTCTTCCAAGCAAGCATTCATTTTCATTCTTATATTTTTGTTCTTTTCTTTCACATCAAATGTACAAAATAGATGTTTATTTTCTACATTTTCTATACATATATTTTTCTATGCTTGCTCGGTTTTTCTTTTCTTTTTCAAGAGTTGTGGAATTTACCGATTCTTTTTCGTTCTCCCCAACTTATTTCTTCCACAACCTAAGTGAATGCTCTTAACTTCTTACGGCAAAAGAACAATAATCAATATTTCCGGGTTGTAAAAAAAAGATTTTTGAGATCTCGCTTTATTTCAAACCGAGATTCAACTGTTTAGGCTCAAAGGGGTTAACAAATACTCTCTCTGCTCACAGGTAAGATATTTTTGGATGTAGTTGTGCTCGAAAGAAAACAAGTGCCTTGATCATTTCTAATTGCTTCCACAATTTCACAATAATAACAGACAAATAATGAATCACATGAATCAACAAAACTTATTAGAATCCATCATTTAAGTGAACAATGGAGGTTTCCTCACACTTTGTGGTTTTAGGTTCTAGATGAAACATTCATTCAATTATGTTGCACAAAGACAATATTCAATTTACCAAAAAGAGTAAAGTTCCTAATGCATTCTAAAATTCTAGCCGACGGTAACCATGTACCTTAGCTTCATTCACTTGTTATTCTTATCATTGCCATCCAAGCTCGGATGCACCTTCATTGGGTACTTCTTGAGGAGCAACCAATCTAGAAGGGTTTGCCACTCATTCAACCAAAAATTTATTAAACACACAAAATTAACAACAAACATAAATAACATTAACTGAAAACTAAAATTTTGTTCGTGGGGGACACAACACCCCAATAGTACAAATAAAAATGCCATAATAAAAACTGAAATACAAAAAAAAAACAAAAACTTAACCCACAAAGGGCTCAAGACTCCTCCTCACTACCGGCCTCAGAACCGGTCGCCTCATCATCATCCTCATCATCATCATCAGCTCCCACCCCCTCAGAATAGACTGGCACGTCCACGGGCCAATTTGCATTAGTCAGAAACTGCTCCCGTGTCATCAAAGCATGTGCACCACTACCCTGCAGCTGCAAACGCTGCATCGAGTCGTGCATGTCAATCATAGCCCTCTGCGATGCTGCCATCCACTCGAAATTGAATTCACACGCAGCCCGCAGGTATGGATCGACCCTGGGAGTAGAAGCACTAGGACCATCAGAAACCCTAGTGCTACCTGAGGCTGCACTGCTGCCGGTGGCCTTAGCTTTGCAGTATTTTGCCACATACCGGTCATCAATAGGAGCCGGGATCCTAACCTGACCCCGAGACGGAAGTCGCACTCGTGCCTTAATGCACAGACTCATAATCAAACAAGGGAATGCAAGGGGGCAATTCACCCGAGCCCCCGACTTCAGTCCGCTCTCTATTACCGTCTTCAACTCATTGGCAATGATCCTCGCCACATCAATCTCAACATTGGCGAGGATGGAATGTACTAAATGTGCCACAGGGATCGGCACAGTAGATGTGTGGGATTTGGGTTGTATGTTGGTCAAAACCAGAAGAAGAATCAGCTGAGCCATGGGAGTCATGTCCTCCCGATGATATCTCATAGGAACCCCAGATGGGTTCGGCTCTACTGATTTCCCTGGTAAAAGCAGGGCGGCCGTAATTGCTGGGACATCCTTGTGCAGCCGGAGGTCAATATGGTACTGGTCTCTCTCATCAGCACCCAGCTGAAGCGGCTCCCCGAGGATTTGGTTGATCGTATCCCTGTCAAAAGGAACTGGCCGACCGGCCACTCTAGAGACCCAAGTGAAGGGCTCATCATCATCTGGCAATGCGTTAGCGTAGAACTCCCGCACTGTAGCGATGTCATAGTGCTCCAAGGGATTTATCAACCTATCCCATTTCTTTGAATCGATCAACCCGGCAAAACTCCGATACGTGCCCTGTGGGTTGATCAGAAAACGCTTCTCAGGCAAAATGTTTCGCTTCTCCAAAGCGATGTACCGTGCCGCTTGTTTCGGGCCCACAAACTTGTCGTGGTCGAATTGGATCGGCACGGTTCGTGAAGTAGTTGCCGCTCCCTTTCTTTTCTTGCCAGCACTAGATCTTGACTCCATTCTGCAAAACAAGAGATAAAGCAACAAACACGAAACAAACAGATTAGAACCAAAACAGTTTTTATAAGGGACTGGTTTGCTCGCTGCTGCTGCTTCGCCTAGCGAAGTGGCAGCGAATGCTCGCCCCAGGTTCGCCTAGCGAGTGCTAGCGAACCTTACGGGTTTTGGGGTTTTCTGCATTTTCAAAATTGTTTCCCCCAAAACCTGTACATACAAGGTTTCCACAGCAAAACCCAATGATTTCTCATGACTATGAATTGTTCTATGCTATTGGGGATACCTAATTTCATGGAAAACCTAAGTAAGAGTAAATCCCCAATTTAAAAACCTAAATGCACAACATTGCAAACTCCCAAAATTGCATGCAACCTCAAGGTTCCTATCACACCTATCCTATTTACCAGTCAAATTTGGAAATAAATAATGCAACAAAAGAAACATGCAATAGGGCAAACCTTGAGGTAAACGGATTTGGAAAGGAGAAGTGGGAAGTGTTTGCAATTGACCGACACACAAATGTTGTTGATATGGATGCACGGTAGAGAATTTGAGAAGGGAAATCGCACACTTCAGCAGAGCAGTTTAGAAGAATTTTTAGGGTAAGGGCAAAACTGCCCTGCTGAACTGTTTAAATATAACAGTTCTGGTGCGCTCGCTACTGCCTCGCCTAGCGAGCAGCCAGCGAGCGCGCTCGCTGCAGCCTCGCCTAGCGAGCTGCAAGCGAGCATGACAGCAAGTGCTTTTGCAAATGCAGCACTTGCATGTCATCCAGCCTGAAAAAGCACACATTACTCATACAACATCAAACATAAAACAGGAAATACTTACAATGTTGGGGTGCCTCCCAACTAGCGCTTGTTTAACGTCGGCTAAGCTCGACGGTGCGATGCTCACAGAGGAGCATCGAGCGGCTGAGCACAACTCTCGCGATCCACATGACCGCCGAGATACACTTTCAATCGTTGGCCGTTCACTGTCCAACTGTCTTTCTCGTCCATATCTTCAATGATAACGGCCCCGTACTCTTTGACTTCTTTCACCCGAAATGGCCCGGACCATTTCGATTTCAACTTCCCGGGAAACAACTTCAACCGGGAGTTGAACAATAAGACCAATTGTCCGGGCACGAATTCTTTGGTTCGGATCTTCTTGTCATGATATTTCTTTGCTTTTTCCTTGTACAACCAACTTGAGTGGTATGCGGCATTGCGCATCTCCTCCAACTCAAGTAGTTGTACTTTCCTTTTGTTACCGGCCAACTCATGTTCAAAATTTAGAAATTTAGGGCCCACAAGGCCTTGTGCTCCAATTCAACCGGCAAATGGCAAGTTTTACCAAATACCAATTGAAACGGAGTTAGGCCAATTGGAGCTTTAAAGGCCGTACGGTAGGCCCATAATGCTTCGTCCAATTTTTGGGACCACTCTTTTTTAGAATTCGACACGGTTTTTTCTAGGATTCTCTTAATCTCTCGATTAGAGACCTCCGCTTGCCCGTTAGCCTGAGGGTGGTACGGAGTTGTCACCCTATGCGACACACCATAATGTTTTAGAATTGTTTCCAAAGGTGCATTGCAAAAGTGTGACCCTCCGTCACTTATCAACACTCGGGGTGTTCCAAAACGAGAAAAGATGTTTTTCTTTAAAAATTTTATCACCGTTTTGGCATCCGCCCGAGGTGAGGCAATCGCCTCAACCCACTTAGAGACATAATCAACAGCTACAAGCATGTACTCATTCCCGTACGAGGGTGGGAAAGGTCCAACAAAATCT